>NC_091451.1:2002446-2650761 GCF_964237555.1 Oryctolagus cuniculus
AAGTGTCTCCAACACTGGATCTAGAACTCATTTAAACTGCCTCTCACTACTTCCAATGTACAGAAATCCTGTAAGCTGTTTCTCTTTTACTCAGACTACTGAAAACCCGCATAGTGCGTAAGACTACTCCCATGATAGAGAACTCCCGTAAAGTGTTTCCTACACTCAGGATGCAAAACTCCTGGAACTGCCTCTCACTACTTCCAATGCACAGAAATCCTGTAAGCTGCTTCTCTTTTACTCAGACTACTGAAAACCCGCATAGCGCGTAAGACTACTCCAATGCTACAGAACACCCGTAAAGTGTTTCCTACACTCAGGATGCAAAACTCCTGTGAACTGCCTCTCACTACTTCCAATGTACAGAAATCCTGTAAGCTGCTTCTCTTTTACTCAGACTACTGAAAACCCGCATAGTGCGTAAGACTACTCCCATGCTACAGAACTCCCGTAAAGTGTCTCCTACACTGGATCTAGAACTCATTTAAACTGCCTATCACTACTTCCAATGTACAGAAATCCTGTAAGCTGCTTCTCTTTTACTCAGACTACTGAATACCAGCCTAGTGCGTCAGACTACTATCATACTAGAGAACTCCCGTAAAGTGTTTCCTACACTCACGATGCAGAACTCCTGTAAACTGCCTCTCACTACTTCCAATGGACAGAAATCCTGTAAGCTGCTTCTCTTTTACTCAGACTACTGGAAACCCGCATAGTGCGTAAGACTACTCCCATGCTAGAGAACTCCCGTAAAGTGTTTCCTACACTCAGGATGCAGAAATCCTGTAAACTGCCTCTCACTACTTCCAATGCACAGAAATCCTGTAAGCTGCTTCTCTTTTACTCAGACTACTGAAAACCCGCATAGTGCGTAAGACTACTCCCATGCTACAGAACTCCCGTAAAGTGTCTCCTACACTGGATCTAGAACTCATTTAAACTGCCTCTCACTACTTCCAATGTACAGAAATCCTGCAAGCTGTTTCTCTTTTACTCAGACTACTGAAAACCCGCATAGTGCGTAAGACTACTCCCATGCTACAGAACTCCCGTAAAGTGTTTCCTACACTCAGGATGCAGAACTCCTGTGAACTGCCTCTCACTACTTCCAATGTACAGAAATCCTGTAAGTTGCTTCTCTTTTACTCAGACTACTGAAAACCCACATGCTGCGTTAGAATTCTCCCATGCTACAGAACTCCCGTAAAGTGTTTCCTACCCTCAGGATGCAGAACTCCTGTCAACTGCCTCTCACTATTTCCAAAGGACAGAAATCCTGTAAGCTGTTTCACTTTTACTCAGACTACTGAAATCCCGCATAGTGCGTAAGACTACTCCCATGATAGAGAACTCCCGTAAAGTGTTTCCTACCCTCAGGATGCAGATCTCCTGTAAACTGCCTCTCACTACTTCCAATGGACAGAAATCCTGTAAGCTGCTTCTCTTTTACTCAGACTACTGAAAACCCGCATAGTGCATTAGAATTCTCCCATGCTACAGAACTCCCGTAAAGTGTTTCCTACATTTATTGCAGAACTCCTTTAAACTGCCTCCCACTACTTCCAATGGACAGAAATCCTGTAAGCTGCTTCTCTTTTACTCAGACTACTGAAAACCCGCATAGTGCGTAAGACTACTCCCATGCTAGAGAACTCCTGTAAAGTGTTTCCTACACTGGATGCAGAACTCCTGTAAACTGCCTCTCACTACTTCCAATGTACAGAAATCCTGTAAGCTGCTTCTTTTTACTCAGACTACTGAAAACCCGCATAGTGCGTAAGACTACTCCCATGCTACAGAAGCCCAGTAAAGTGTTTCCTACACTCAGGGTGCAGAAATCCTGTAAACTGCCTCTCACAACTAAAAATGTACTCAAATCCTGTAAGCTGCTTCTCTTTAACTCAGACTACTGAAAACCCGCATAGTGCGTAAGACTACTCCCATGATAGAGAACTCCCGTAAAGTGTTTCCTACCCTCAGGATGCAGATCTCCTGTAAACTGCCTCTCACTACTTCCAATGCACAGAAATCCTGTAAGCTGTTTCACTTTTACTCAGACTACTGAAAACCCGCATAGTGCGTAAGACTACTCCCATGATAGAGAACTCCCGTAAAGTGTTTCCTACCCTCAGGATGCAGATCTCCTGTAAACTGCCTCTCACTACTTCCAATGGACAGAAATCCTGTAAGCTGCTTCTCTTTTACTCAGACTACTGAAAACCCGCATAGTGCATTAGAATTCTCCCATGCTACAGAACTCCCGTAAAGTGTTTCCTACATTTATTGCAGAACTCCTTTAAACTGCCTCCCACTACTTCCAATGGACAGAAATCCTGTAAGCTGCTTCTCTTTTACTCAGACTACTGAAAACCCGCATAGTGCGTAAGACTACTCCCATGCTACAGAACTCCTGTAAAGTGTTTCCTACACTGGATGCAGAACTCCTGTAAACTGCCTCTCACTACTTCCAATGTACAGAAATCCTGTAAGCTGCTTCTTTTTACTCAGACTACTGAAAACCCGCATAGTGCGTAAGACTACTCCCATGCTACAGAAGCCCAGTAAAGTGTTTCCTACACTCAGGGTGCAGAACTCCTGTAAACTGCCTCTCACAACTAAAAATGTACTTAAATCCTGTAAGCTGCTTCTCTTTTACTCAGACTACTGAAAACCCGCATAGTGCGTAGGACTACTCCCATGCTACAGAACTCCCATAAAGTGTTTCCTACCCTCAGGATGCAGAACTCCTGTTAACTGCCTCTCACTACTTCCAATGGACAGAAATCCTGTAAGCTGCTTCCCTTTTACTCAGACTACTGAAAACCCGCATAGTGCGTAAGAATTCTCCAATGCTACAGACTTCCCGTAAAGTGTTTCCTACACTCAGGATGCAAAACTCTTGTCAACTGCCTCTCACTACTTCCAATGTACAGAAATCCTGTAAGCTGCTTCTCTTTTACTCAGACTATTGAAAACCCGCATAGTGCGTAAGACTACTCCCATGCTACAGAAGCCCAGTAAAGTGTTTCCTACACTCAGGGTGCAGAACTCCTGTAAACTGCCTCTCACTACTTCCAATGTACAGAAATCCTGTAAGTTGCTTCTCTTTTACTCAGACTACTGGAAACCCCCACAGTGCGTAAGACTACTCCCATGCTACAGAACTCCCGTAAAGTGTCTCCTACACTGGATCTAGAACTCATTTAAACTGCCTATCACTACTTCCAATGTACAGAAATCCTGTAAGCTGCTTCTCTTTTACTCAGACTACTGAATACCACCCTAGTGCGTCAGACTACTATCATACTAGAGAACTCCCGTAAAGTGTTTCCTACACTCACGATGCAGAACTCCTGTAAACTGCCTCTCACTACTTCCAATGGACAGAAATCCTGTAAGCTGTTTCTCTTTTACTCAGACTACTGAAAACCCGCATAGTGCGTAAGACTACTCCCATGCTAGAGAACTCCCGTAAAGTGTTTCCTACACTCAGGATGCAGAAATCCTGTAAACTGCCTCTCACTACTTCCAATGTACAGAAATCCTGTAAGCTGCTTCTCTTTTACTCAGACTACTGAAAACCCGCATAGTGCGTAAGACTACTCCCATGCTACAGAACTCCCGTAAAGTGTCTCCTACACTGGATCTAGAACTCATTTAAACTGCCTCTCACTACTTCCAATGTACAGAAATCCTGTAAGCTGCTTTTCTTTTACTCAGACTACTGAATACCAGCCTAGTGCGTCAGACTACTATCATACTAGAGAACTCCCGTAAAGTGTTTCCTACACTCAGGATGCAGAACTCCTGTAAACTGCCTCTCACTACTTCCAATGGACAGAACTCCTGTAAGCTGCTTCTCTTTTACTCAGACTACTGAAAAACCGCATAGTGCGTTAGAATTCTCCCATGCTACAGAACTCCCGTAAAGTGTCTCCTACACTGGATCTAGAACTCATTTAAACTGCCTCTCACTACTTCCAATGTACAGAAATCCTGTAAGCTGTTCTCTTTTACTCAGACTACTGAAAACCCGCATAGTGCGTAAGACTACTCCCATGCTACAGAACTCCCGTAAAGTGTCTCCTACACTGGAACTAGAACTCCTTTAAACTGCCTCTCACTACTTCTAATGTACAGAAATCCTGTAAGCTGCTTCTCTTTTACTCAGACTACTGAAAACCCGCACAATGCGTAAGACTACTCCCATGCTACAGAAGCCCAGTAAAGTGTTTCCTACACTCAGGATGCAGAACTCCTGTAAACTGCCTCTCACTACTTCCAATGTACAGAAATCCTGTAAGCTGCTTCTCTTTTACTCAGACTACTGAAAACCCGCATAGTGCGTAAGACTACTCCCATGCTACAGAACTTCCGTAAAGTGTTTTCTACACTCAGGATGCAGAACTCCTGTAAACTGCCTCTCACTACTTCCAATGTACAGAAATCCTGTAAGCTGCTTCTCTTATACTCAGGCTACTGAAAACCCGCATAGTGCGTAAGACTACTCCCATGCTACAAAACTCCCGTAAAGTGTTTCCTACACTCAGGATGCAGGACTCCTGTAAACTGCCTCTCACTACTTCCAATGTACAGAAATCCTGTAAGTTGCTTCTCTTTTAGTCAGAATACTGAAAACCCGCATGCTGCGTTAGAATTCTCCCATGCTAGAGAACTCCCGTAAAGTGTCTCCTACACTGGATCTGGAACTCATTTAAACTGCCTCTCACTACTTCCAATGTACAGAAATCTTGTAAGCTGCTTCTCTTTTACTCAGACTACTGAAAACCCGCATAGTGCGTAAGACTACTCCCATGCTACAGAAGCCCAGTAAAGTGTTTCCTACACTCAGGATGCAGATCTCTTGTCAACTGCCTCTCACTACTTCCAATGTACAGAAATCCTGTAAGCTGCTTCTCTTTTACTCAGACTACTGAAAACCCGCATAGTGCGTAAGACTACTCCCATGTTACAGAACTTGCGTAAAGTGTTTTCTACACTCAGGATGCAGAACTCCTGTAAACTGCCTCTCACTACTTCGAATGTACAGAAATCCTGTAAGCTGTTCTCTTTTACTCAGACTACTGAAAACCCGCATAGTGCGTAAGACTACTCTCATGCTAGAGAACTCACGTAAAGTGTTTCCTACACTCAGGATGCAGAAATCCTGTGAGCTTCCTCTCACTACTTCCAATGGACAGAAATCCTGTAAGCTGCTTCTCTTTAACTCAGACTACTGAAAACCCGCATACTGCGTAACACTACTCCCGTGCTACAGAACTCCCGTTAAGTTATTCCTACACTCAGGATGCAGAACTCCTGTAAACTGCCTCTCACTACTTCCAATGTACAGAAATCCTGTAAGCTACTTCTCTTTTACTCAGACTACTGAAAACCCGCATAGTGCGTAAGACTACTACAATGCTACAGAACTCCCGTAAAGTGTTTCCCACACTCAGGATGCAGAACTCCTGTAAACTGCCTCTCACTACTTCCAATGTACAGAAATCCTGTAAGTTGCTTCTCTTTTAGTCAGACTACTGAAAACCAGCATGCTGCGTTAGAATTCTCCCATGCTAGAGAACTCCCGTAAAGTGTCTCCTACACTGGATCTGGAACTCATTTAAACTGCCTCTCACTACTTCCAATGTACAGAAATCTTGTAAGCTGCTTCTCTTTTACTCAGACTACTGAAAACCCGCATAGTGCGTAAGACTACTCCCATGCTACAGAAGCCCAGTAAAGTGTTTCCTACACTCAGGATGCAGATCTCTTGTCAACTGCCTCTCACTACTTCCAATGTACAGAAATCCTGTAAGCTGCTTCCCTTTTACTCAGACTACTGAAAACCCGCATAGAGCGTAAGACTACTCCCATGCTACAGAAGCCCAGTAAAGTGTTTCCTACACTCAGGATGCAGATCTCCTGTAAACTGCCTCTCACTACTTCCAATGGACAGAAATCCTGTAAGCTGCTTCTCTTTTACTCAGACTACTGAAAACCCCCACAGTGCGTAAGACTACTCCCATGTTACAGAACTTGCGTAAAGTGTTTTCTACACTCAGGATGCAGAACTCCTGTAAACTGCCTCTCACTACTTCGAATGTACAGAAATCCTGTAAGCTGTTCTCTTTTACTCAGACTACTGAAAACCCGCATAGTGCGTAAGACTACTCCCATGCTAGAGAACTCCTGTAAAGTGTTTCCTTCACTCAGGATGCAGAACTCCTGTAAACTGTCTCTCACTACTTCCAATGTACAGAAATCCTGTAAGCTGCTTCTCTTTTACTCAGACTACTGAATACCAGCCTAGTGCGTCAGACTACTCTCATGCTAGAGAACTCACGTAAAGTGTTTCCTACACTCAGGATGCAGAAATCCTGTGAGCTTCCTCTCACTACTTCCAATGGACAGAAATCCTGTAAGCTGCTTCTCTTTAACTCAGACTACTGAAAACCCGCATACTGCGTAACACTACTCCCGTGCTACAGAACTCCCGTTAAGTTATTCCTACACTCAGGATGCAGAACTCCTGTAAACTGCCTCTCACTACTTCCAATGTACAGAAATCCTGTAAGCTACTTCTCTTTTACTCAGACTACTGAAAACCCGCATAGTGCGTAAGACTACTACAATGCTACAGAACTCCCGTAAAGTGTTTCCCACACTCAGGATGCAGAACTCCTGTAAACTGCCTCTCACTATTTCCAATGTACAGAAATCCTGTAAGCTGCTTCTCTTTTACTCAGACTACTGAAAACCCGCATAGTGCGTAAGACTACTCCCATGCTACAGAACTCCCGTAAAGTGTCTCCAACACTGGATCTAGAACTCATTTAAACTGCCTTTCACTGCTTCCAATGTACAGAAATCCTGTAAGCTGCTTCTCTTTTACTCAGACTACTGAAAACCCGCATAGCGCGTAAGACTACTCCCATGATAGAGAACTCCCGTAAAGTGTTTCCTACACTCAGGATGCAAAACTCCTGGAACTGCCTCTCACTACTTCCAATGCACAGAAATCCTGTAAGCTGCTTCTCTTTTACTCAGACTACTGAAAACCCGCATAGCGCGAAAGACTACTCCAATGCTACAGAACACCCGTAAAGTGTTTCCTACACTCAGCATGCAGAACTCCTGTAAACTGCCTCTCACTACTTCCAATGTACAGAAATCCTGTAAGCTGCTTCTCTTTTACTCAGACTACTGAAAACCCGCATGCTGCGTTAGAATTCTCCCATGCTACAGAACTCCCGTAAAGTGTTTCCTACCCTCAGGATGCAGAACTCCTTTCAACTGCCTCTCACTACTTCCAATGGACAGAAATCCTGTAAGCTGCTTCTCTTTTACTCAGACTACTGAATACCAGCCTAGTGCGTCAGACTACTATCATACTAGAAAACTCCCGTAAAGTGTTTCCTACACTCACGATGCAGAACTCCTGTAAACTGCCTCTCACTACTTCCAATGGACAGAAATCCTGTAAGCTGTTTCTCTTTTACTCAGACTACTGAAAACCCGCGTAGTGCGTAAGACTACTCCCATGCTAGAGAACTCCCGTAAAGTGTTTCCTACACTCAGGATGCAGAAATCCTGTAAACTGCCTCTCACTACTTCCAATGTACAGAAATCCTGTAAGGTGCTTCTCTTTTACTCAGACTACTGAAAACCCGCATAGAGCGTAAGACTACTCCCATGCTACAGAAGCCCAGTAAAGTGTTTCCTACACTCAGGATGCAGATCTCCTGTAAACTGCCTCTCACTACTTCCAATGGACAGAAATCCTGTAAGCTGCTTCTCTTTTACTCAGACTACTGAAAACCCCCACAGTGCGTAAGACTACTCCCATGTTACAGAACTTGCGTAAAGTGTTTTCTACACTCAGGATGCAGAACTCCTGTAAACTGCCTCTCACTACTTCGAATGTACAGAAATCCTGTAAGCTGTTCTCTTTTACTCAGACTACTGAAAACCCGCATAGCGCGTAAGACTACTCCCATGCTAGAGAACTCCTGTAAAGTGTTTCCTTCACTCAGGATGCAGAACTCCTGTAAACTGTCTCTCACTACTTCCAATGTACAGAAATCCTGTAAGCTGCTTCTCTTTTACTCAGACTACTGAATACCAGCCTAGTGCGTCAGACTACTCTCATGCTAGAGAACTCACGTAAAGTGTTTCCTACACTCAGGATGCAGAAATCCTGTGAGCTTCCTCTCACTACTTCCAATGGACAGAAATCCTGTAAGCTGCTTCTCTTTAACTCAGACTACTGAAAACCCGCATACTGCGTAACACTACTCCCGTGCTACAGAACTCCCGTTAAGTTATTCCTACACTCAGGATGCAGAACTCCTGTAAACTGCCTCTCACTACTTCCAATGTACAGAAATCCTGTAAGCTACTTCTCTTTTACTCAGACTACTGAAAACCCGCATAGTGCGTAAGACTACTACAATGCTACAGAACTCCCGTAAAGTGTTTCCCACACTCAGGATGCAGAACTCCTGTAAACTGCCTCTCACTATTTCCAATGTACAGAAATCCTGTAAGCTGCTTCTCTTTTACTCAGACTACTGAAAACCCGCATAGTGCGTAAGACTACTCCCATGCTACAGAACTCCCGTAAAGTGTCTCCAACACTGGATCTAGAACTCATTTAAACTGCCTTTCACTGCTTCCAATGTACAGAAATCCTGTAAGCTGCTTCTCTTTTACTCAGACTACTGAAAACCCGCATAGCGCGTAAGACTACTCCCATGATAGAGAACTCCCGTAAAGTGTTTCCTACACTCAGGATGCAAAACTCCTGGAACTGCCTCTCACTACTTCCAATGCACAGAAATCCTGTAAGCTGCTTCTCTTTTACTCAGACTACTGAAAACCCGCATAGCGCGAAAGACTACTCCAATGCTACAGAACACCCGTAAAGTGTTTCCTACACTCAGCATGCAGAACTCCTGTAAACTGCCTCTCACTACTTCCAATGTACAGAAATCCTGTAAGTTGCTTCTCTTTTACTCAGACTACTGAAAACCCGCATGCTGCGTTAGAATTCTCCCATGCTACAGAACTCCCGTAAAGTGTTTCCTACCCTCAGGATGCAGAACTCCTTTCAACTGCCTCTCACTACTTCCAATGGACAGAAATCCTGTAAGCTGCTTCTCTTTTACTCAGACTACTGAATACCAGCCTAGTGCGTCAGACTACTATCATACTAGAAAACTCCCGTAAAGTGTTTCCTACACTCACGATGCAGAACTCCTGTAAACTGCCTCTCACTACTTCCAATGGACAGAAATCCTGTAAGCTGTTTCTCTTTTACTCAGACTACTGAAAACCCGCGTAGTGCGTAAGACTACTCCCATGCTAGAGAACTCCCGTAAAGTGTTTCCTACACTCAGGATGCAGAAATCCTGTAAACTGCCTCTCACTACTTCCAATGTACAGAAATCCTGTAAGGTGCTTCTCTTTTACTCAGACTACTGAAAACCCGCATAGTGCGTAAGACTACTCCCATGCTACAGAACTCCCGTAAAGTGTCTCCTACACTGGATCTAGAACTCATTTAAACTGCCTCTCACTACTTCCAATGTACAGAAATCCTGTAAGCTGCTTCTCTTTTACTCAGACTACTGAAAACCCGCATAGTGCGTAAGACTACTCCCATGCTACAGAACTCCCGTAAAGTGTTTCCTACACTCAGGATGCAGAACTCCTGTGAACTGCCTCTCACTACTTCCAATGTACAGAAATCCTGTAAGCTGCTTCTCTTTTACTCAGACTACTGAAAACCCACATGCTGCGTTAGAATTCTCCCATGCTACAGAACTCCCGTAAAGTGTTTCCTACCCTCAGGATGCAGAACTCCTGTCAACTGCCTCTCACTATTTCCAAAGGACAGAAATCCTGTAAGCTGTTTCACTTTTACTCAGACTACTGAAAACCCGCATAGTGCGTAAGACTACTCCCATGATAGAGAACTCCCGTAAAGTGTTTCCTACCCTCAGGATGCAGATCTCCTGTAAACTGCCTCTCACTACTTCCAATGGACAGAAATCCTGTAAGCTGCTTCTCTTTTACTCAGACTACTGAAAACCCGAATAGTGCATTAGAATTCTCCCATGCTACAGAACTCCCGTAAAGTGTTTCCTACATTTATTGCAGAACTCCTTTAAACTGCCTCCCACTACTTCCAATGGACAGAAATCCTGTAAGCTGCTTCTCTTTTACTCAGACTACTGAAAACCCGCATAGTGCGTAAGACTACTCCCATGCTACAGAACTCCTTTAAAGTGTTTCCTACACTGGATGCAGAACTCCTGTAAACTGCCTCTCACTACTTCCAATGTACAGAAATCCTGTAAGCTGCTTCTTTTTACTCAGACTACTGAAAACCCGCATAGTGCGTAAGACTACTCCCATGCTACAGAAGCCCAGTAAAGTGTTTCCTACACTCAGGGTGCAGAACTCCTGTAACTGCCTCTCACAACTAAAAATGCAATTAAATCCTGTAAGCTGCTTCTCTTTTACTCAGACTACTGAAAACCCGCATAGTGCGTAGGACTACTCCCATGCTAGAGAATTCCCGTAAAGTGTTTCCTACACTCAGGATGCAGAACTCCTGTTAACTGCCTCTCACTACTTCCAATGTACAGAAATCCTGTAAGCTGCTTCCCTTTTACTCAGACTACTGAAAACCTGCATAGGGCGTAAGAATTCTCCAATGCTACAGACCTCCCGTAAAGTGTTTCCTACACTCAGGATGCAAAACTCTTGTCAACTGCCTCTCAGTACTTCCAATGTACAGAAATCCTGTAAGCTGCTTCTCTTTTACTCAGACTACTGAAAACCCGCATAGTGCGTAAGACTACTCCCATGCTACAGAAGCCCAGTAAAGTGTTTCCTACACTCAGGATGCAGATCTCCTGTAAACTGCCTCTCACTACTTCCAATGTACAGAAATCCTGTAAGCTGCTTCTGTTTTACTCAGACTACTGAAAACCCCCACAGTGCGTAAGACTACTCCCATGTTACAGAACTTGCGTAAAGTGTTTTCTACACTCAGGATGCAGAACTCCTGTAAACTGCCTCTCACTACTTCGAATGTACAGAAATCCTGTAAGCTGTTCTCTTTTACTCAGACTACTGAAAACCCACATAGTGCGTAAGACTACTCCCATGCTAGAGAACTCCCGTAAAGTGTTTCCTTCACTCAGGATGCAGAACTCCTGTAAACTGTCTCTCACTACTTCTAATGTACAGAAATCCTGTAAGCTGCTTCTCTTTTACTCAGACTACTGAAAACCCGCATAGTGGGTAAGACTACTCCCAGGCTACAGAACTCCCATAAAGTGTTTCCTACCCTCAGGATGCAGAACTCCTGTGAACTGCCTCTCACTACTTCCAATGTACAGAAATCCTGTAAGCTGCTTCTCTTTTACTCAGACTACTGAATACCAGCCTAGTGCGTCAGACTACTCTCATGCTAGAGAACTCACGTAAAGTGTTTCCTACACTCAGGATGCAGAACTCCTGTGAGCTTCCTCTCACTACTTCCAATGGACAGAAATCCTGTAAGCTGCTTCTCTTTAACTCAGACTACTGAAAACCCGCCTAGTGCGTAAGACTACTCCCGTGCTACAGAACTCCCGTTAAGTTATTCCTACACTCAGGATGCAGAACTCCTGTAAACTGCCTCTCACTACTTCCAATGTACAGAAATCCTGTAAGCTACTTCTCTTTTACTCAGACTACTGAAAACCCGCATAGTGCGTAAGACTACTCCCATGCTACAGAACTCCTTTAAAGTGTTTCCTACACTGGATGCAGATCTCCTGTAAACTGCCTCTCACTACTTCCAATGTACAGAAATCCTGTAAGCTGCTTCTTTTTACTCAGACTACTGAAAACCCGCATAGTGCGTAAGACTACTCCCATGCTACAGAAGCCCAGTAAAGTGTTTCCTACACTCAGGGTGCAGAACTCCTGTAACTGCCTCTCACAACTAAAAATGCACTTAAATCCTGTAAGCTGCTTCTCTTTTACTCAGACTACTGAAAACCCGCATAGTGCGTAGGACTACTCCCATGCTAGAGAATTCCCGTAAAGTGTTTCCTACACTCAGGATGCAGAACTCCTGTTAACTGCCTCTCACTACTTCCAATGTACAGAAATCCTGTAAGCTGCTTCCCTTTTACTCAGACTACTGAAAACCTGCATAGGGCGTAAGAATTCTCCAATGCTACAGACCTCCCGTAAAGTGTTTCCTACACTCAGGATGCAAAACTCTTGTCAACTGCCTCTCAGTACTTCCAATGTACAGAAATCCTGTAAGCTGCTTCTCTTTTACTCAGACTACTGAAAACCCGCATAGTGCGTAAGACTACTCCCATGCTACAGAAGCCCAGTAAAGTGTTTCCTACACTCAGGATGCAGATCTCCTGTAAACTGCCTCTCACTACTTCCAATGTACAGAAATCCTGTAAGCTGCTTCTGTTTTACTCAGACTACTGAAAACCCCCACAATGCGTAAGACTACTCCCATGTTACAGAACTTGCGTAAAGTGTTTTCTACACTCAGGATGCAGAACTCCTGTAAACTGCCTCTCACTACTTCGAATGTACAGAAATCCTGTAAGCTGTTCTCTTTTACTCAGACTACTGAAAACCCACATAGTGCGTAAGACTACTCCCATGCTAGAGTACTCCCGTAAAGTGTTTCCTTCACTCAGGATGCAGAACTCCTGTAAACTGTCTCTCACTACTTCTAATGTACAGAAATCCTGTAAGCTGCTTCTCTTTTACTCAGACTACTGAAAACCCGCATAGTGGGTAAGACTACTCCCAGGCTACAGAACTCCCATAAAGTGTTTCCTACCCTCAGGATGCAGAACTCCTGTGAACTGCCTCTCACTACTTCCAATGTACAGAAATCCTGTAAGCTGCTTCTCTTTTACTCAGACTACTGAATACCAGCCTAGTGCGTCAGACTACTCTCATGCTAGAGAACTCACGTAAAGTGTTTCCTACACTCAGGATGCAGAACTCCTGTGAGCTTCCTCTCACTACTTCCAATGGACAGAAATCCTGTAAGCTGCTTCTCTTTAACTCAGACTACTGAAAACCCGCCTAGTGCGTAAGACTACTCCCGTGCTACAGAACTCCCGTTAAGTTATTCCTACACTCAGGATGCAGAACTCCTGTAAACTGCCTCTCACTACTTCCAATGTACAGAAATCCTGTAAGCTGCTTCTCTTTTACTCAGACTACTGAAAACCCGCATAGTGCGTAAGACTACTACAATGCTACAGAACTCCCGTAAAGTGTTTCCCACACTCAGGATGCAGAACTCCTGTAAACTGCCTCTCGCTATTTCCAATGTACAGAAATCCTGTAAGCTGCTTCTCTTTTACTCAGACTACTGAAAACCCGCATAGTGCGTAAGACTACTCCCATGCTACAGAACTCCCGTAAAGTGTCTCCAACACTGGATCTAGAACTCATTTAAACTGCCTATCACTACTTCCAATGTACAGAAATCCTGTAAGCTGCTTCTCTTTTACTCAGACTACTGAAAACCCGCATAGTGCGTAAGACTACTCGCATGATAGAGAACTCCCGTAAAGTGTTTCCTACACTCAGGATGCAAAACTCCTGGAACTGCTTCTCACTACTTCCAATGCACAGAAATCCTGTAAGCTGCTTCTCTTTTACTCAGACTACTGAAAACCCGCATAGCGCGTAAGACTACTCCAATGCTACAGAACACCCGTAAAGTATTTCCTACACTCAGGATGCAAAACTCCTGTGAACTGCCTCTCACTACTTCCAATGTACAGAAATCCTGTAAGCTGCTTCTCTTTTACTCAGACTACTGAAAACCCGCATAGTGCGTAAGACTACTCCCATGCTACAGAACTCCCGTAAAGTGTCTCCTACACTGGATCTAGAACTCATTTAAACTGCCTATCACTACTTCCAATGTACAGAAATCCTGTAAGCTGCTTCTCTTTTACTCAGACTACTGAATACCAGCCTAGTGCGTCAGACTACTATCATACTAGAGAACTCCCGTAAAGTGTTTCCTACACTCAGGATGCAGATCTCCTGTAAACTGCCTCTCACTACTTCCAATGGACAGAAATCCTGTAAGCTGCTTCTCTTTTACTCAGACTACTGAAAACCCGCATAGTGCGTAAGACTACTCCCATGCTAGAGAACTCCCGTAAAGTGTTTCCTACACTCAGGATGCAGAAATCCTGTAAACTGCCTCTCACTACTTCCAATGCACAGAAATCCTGTAAGCTGCTTCTCTTTTACTCAGACTACTGAAAACCCGCATAGTGCGTAAGACTACTCCCATGCTACAGAACTCCCGTAAAGTGTCTCCTACACTGGATCTAGAACTCATTTAAACTGCCTCTCACTACTTCCAATGGAGAGAAATCCTGCAAGCTGTTTCTCTTTTACTCAGACTACTGAAAACCCGCATAGTGCGTAAGACTACTCCCATGCTACAGAACTCCCGTAAAGTGTTTCCTACACTCAGGATGCAGAACTCCTGTGAACTGCCTCTCACTACTTCCAATGTACAGAAATCCTGTAAGTTGCTTCTCTTTTACTCAGACTACTGAAAACCCACATGCTGCGTTAGAATTCTCCCATGCTACAGAACTCCCGTAAAGTGTTTCCTACCCTCAGGATGCAGAACTCCTGTCAACTGCCTCTCACTATTTCCAAAGGACAGAAATCCTGTAAGCTGTTTCACTTTTACTCAGACTACTGAAAACCCGCATAGCGCGTAAGACTACTCCAATGCTACAGAACACCCGTAAAGTGTTTCCTACACTCAGGATGCAAAACTCCTGTGAACTGCCTCTCACTACTTCCAATGTACAGAAATCCTGTAAGCTGCTTCTCTTTTACTCAGACTACTGAAAACCCGCATAGTGCGTAAGACTACTCCCATGCTACAGAACTCCCGTAAAGTGTCTCCTACACTGGATCTAGAACTCATTTAAACTGCCTATCACTACTTCCAATGTACAGAAATCCTGTAAGCTGCTTCTTTTTACTCAGACTACTGAATACCAGCCTAGTGCGTCAGACTACTATCATACTAGAGAACTCCCGTAAAGTGTTTCCTACACTCACGATGCAGAACTCCTGTAAACTGCCTCTCACTACTTCCAATGGACAGAAATCCTGTAAGCTGCTTCTCTTTTACTCAGACTACTGAAAACCCGCATAGTGCGTAAGACTACTCCCATGCTAGAGAACTCCCGTAAAGTGTTTCCTACACTCAGGATGCAGAAATCCTGTAAACTGCCTCTCACTACTTCCAATGCACAGAAATCCTGTAAGCTGCTTCTCTTTTACTCAGACTACTGAAAACCCGCATAGTGCGTAAGACTACTCCCATGCTACAGAACTCCCGTAAAGTGTCTCCTACACTGGATCTAGAACTCATTTAAACTGCCTCTCACTACTTCCAATGGACAGAAATCCTGCAAGCTGTTTCTCTTTTACTCAGACTACTGAAAACCCGCATAGTGCGTAAGACTACTCCCATGCTACAGAACTCCCGTGAAGTGTTTCCTACACTCAGGATGCAGAACTCCTGTGAACTGCCTCTCACTACTTCCAATGTACAGAAATCCTGTAAGTTGCTTCTCTTTTACTCAGACTACTGAAAACCCACATGCTGCGTTAGAATTCTCCCATGCTACAGAACTCCCGTAAAGTGTTTCCTACCCTCAGGATGCAGAACTCCTGTCAACTGCCTCTCACTATTTCCAAAGGACAGAAATCCTGTAAGCTGTTTCACTTTTACTCAGACTACTGAAAACCCGCATAGTGCGTAAGACTACTCCCATGATAGAGAACTCCCGTAAAGTGTTTCCTACCCTCAGGATGCAGATCTCCTGTAAACTGCCTCTCACTACTTCCAATGGACAGAAATCCTGTAAGCTGCTTCTCTTTTACTCAGACTACTGAAAACCCGCATAGTGCATTAGAATTCTCCCATGCTACAGAACTCCCGTAAAGTGTTTCCTACATTTATTGCAGAACTCCTTTAAACTGCCTCCCACTACTTCCAATGGACAGAAATCCTGTAAGCTGCTTCTCTTTTACTCAGACTACTGAAAACCCGCATAGTGCGTAAGACTACTCCCATGCTACAGAACTCCTGTAAAGTGTTTCCTACACTGGATGCAGAACTCCTGTAAACTGCCTCTCACTACTTCCAATGTACAGAAATCCTGTAAGCTGCTTCTTTTTACTCAGACTACTGAAAACCCGCATAGTGCGTAAGACTACTCCCATGCTACAGAAGCCCAGTAAAGTGTTTCCTACACTCAGGGTGCAGAACTCCTGTAAACTGCCTCTCACAACTAAAAATGTACTTAAATCCTGTAAGCTGCTTCTCTTTAACTCAGACTACTGAAAACCCGCATAGTGCGTAAGACTACTCCCATGATAGAGAACTCCCGTAAAGTGTTTCCTACCCTCAGGATGCAGATCTCCTGTAAACTGCCTCTCACTACTTCCAATGCACAGAAATCCTGTAAGCTGTTTCACTTTTACTCAGACTACTGAAAACCCGCATAGTGCGTAAGACTACTCCCATGATAGAGAACTCCCGTAAAGTGTTTCCTACCCTCAGGATGCAGATCTCCTGTAAACTGCCTCTCACTACTTCCAATGGACAGAAATCCTGTAAGCTGCTTCTCTTTTACTCAGACTACTGAAAACCCGCATAGTGCATTAGAATTCTCCCATGCTACAGAACTCCCGTAAAGTGTTTCCTACATTTATTGCAGAACTCCTTTAAACTGCCTCCCACTACTTCCAATGGACAGAAATCCTGTAAGCTGCTTCTCTTTTACTCAGACTACTGAAAACCCGCATAGTGCGTAAGACTACTCCCATGCTAGAGAACTCCTGTAAAGTGTTTCCTACACTGGATGCAGAACTCCTGTAAACTGCCTCTCACTACTTCCAATGTACAGAAATCCTGTAAGCTGCTTCTTTTTACTCAGACTACTGAAAACCCGCATAGTGCGTAAGACTACTCCCATGCTACAGAAGCCCAGTAAAGTGTTTCCTACACTCAGGGTGCAGAACTCCTGTAAACTGCCTCTCACAACTAAAAATGTACTTAAATCCTGTAAGCTGCTTCTCTTTTACTCAGACTACTGAAAACCCGCATAGTGCGTAAGACTACTCCCATGCTACAGAACTCCCGTAAAGTGTTTCCTACACTCAGGATGCAGAACTCCTGTGAACTGCCTCTCACTACTTCCAATGTACAGAAATCCTGTAAGCTGCTTCCCTTTTACTCAGACTACTGGAAACCCGCATAGTGCGTAAGAATTCTCCAATGCTACAGACCTCCCGTAAAGTGTTTCCTACACTCAGGATGCAAAACTCTTGTCAACTGCCTCTCACTACTTCCAATGTACAGAAATCCTGTAAGCTGCTTCTCTTTTACTCAGACTATTGAAATCCCGCATAGTGCGTAAGACTACTCCCATGCTACAGAAGCCCAGTAAAGTGTTTCCTACACTCAGGATGCAGATCTCCTGTAAACTGCCTCTCACTACTTCCAATGTACAGAAATCCTGTAAGCTGCTTCTCTTTTACTCAGACTACTGGAAACCCCCACAGTGCGTAAGACTACTCCCATGTTACAGAACTTGCATAAAGTGTTTTCTACACTCAGGATGCAGAACTCCTGTAAACTGCCTCTCACTACTTCCAATGGACAGAAATCCTGTAAGCTGTTCTCTTTTACTCAGACTACTGAAAACCCGCATAGTGCGTAAGACTACTCCCATGCTAGAGAACTCCCGTAAAGTGTTTCCTTCACTCAGGATGCAGAACTCCTGTAAACTGTCTCTCACTACTTCTAATGTACAGAAATCCTGTAAGCTGCTTCTCTTTTACTCAGACTACTGAAAACCCGCATAGTGGGTAAGACTACTCCCAGGCTACAGAACTCCCATAAAGTGTTTCCTACCCTCAGGATGCAGAACTCCTGTGAACTGCCTCTCACTACTTCCAATGTACAGAAATCCTGTAAGCTGCTTCTCTTTTGCTCAGACTACTGAATACCAGCCTAGTGCGTCAGACTACTCCCATGCTACAGAACTCCCGTAAAGTGTCTCCTACACTGGATCTAGAACTCATTTAAACTGCCTATCACTACTTACAATGTACAGAAATCCTGTAACTTGCTTCTCTTTTACTCAGACTACTGAAATCCAGCCTAGTGCGTAAGACTACTCCCATGCTACAGAACTCCCATAAAGTGTTTCCTACCCTCAGGATGCAGAACTCCTGTTAACTGCCTCTCACTACTTCCAATGGACAGAAATCCTGTAAGCTGCTTCTCTTTTACTCAGACTACTGAATACCAGCCTAGTGCGTCAGACTACTATCATACTAGAGAACTCCCGTAAAGTGTTTCCTACACTCAGGATGCAGAACTCCTGTAAACTGCCTCTCACTACTTCCAATGGACAGAAATCCTGTAAGCTGCTTCTCTTTTACTCAGACTACTGAAAACCCGCATAGTGCGTAAACTACTCCCATGCTAGAGAACTCCCGTAAAGTGTTTCCTACACTCAGGATGCAGAACTCCTGTAAACTGCCTCTCACTACTTCCCATGTACAGAAATCCTGTAAGCTGCTACTCTTTTACTCAGACTACTGAAAACCAGCATAGTGCGTTCGAATTCTCCCATGCTACAGAACTCCCGTAAAGTGTTTCCTACCCTCAGGATGCAGAACTCCTGTCAACTGCCTCTCACTATTTCCAAAGGACAGAAATCCTGTAAGCTGTTTCACTTTTACTCAGACTACTGAAAACCCGCATAGTGCGTAAGACTACTCCCATGATAGAGAACTCCCGTAAAGTGT
The DNA here is from genome assembly GCF_964237555.1 of Oryctolagus cuniculus. NCBI lineage: Eukaryota > Metazoa > Chordata > Mammalia > Lagomorpha > Leporidae > Oryctolagus > Oryctolagus cuniculus. Next base: position 2,021,374 of record NC_091451.1, read on the forward strand.
TTCCTACCCTCAGGATGCAGATCTCCTGTAAACTGCCTCTCACTACTTCCAATGGACAGAAATCCTGTAAGCTGCTTCTCTTTTACTCAGACTACTGAAAACCCGCATAGTGCATTAGAATTCTCCCATGCTACAGAACTCCCGTAAAGTGTTTCCTACATTTATTGCAGAACTCCTTTAAACTGCCTCCCACTACTTCCAATGGACAGAAATCCTGTAAGCTGCTTCTCTTTTACTCAGACTACTGAAAACCCGCATAGTGCGTAAGACTACTCCCGTGCTACAGAACTCCCGTTAAGTTATTCCTACACTCAGGATGCAGAACTCCTGTAAACTGCCTCTCACTACTTCCAATGTACAGAAATCCTGTAAGCTGCTTCTCTTTTACTCAGACTACTGAAAACCCGCATAGTGCGTAAGACTACTACAATGCTACAGAACTCCCGTAAAGTGTTTCCCACACTCAGGATGCAGAACTCCTGTAAACTGCCTCTCACTATTTCCAATGTACAGAAATCCTGTAAGCTGCTTCTCTTTTACTCAGACTACTGAAAACCCGCATAGTGCGTAAGACTACTCCCATGCTACAGAACTCCCGTAAAGTGTCTCCAACACTGGATCTAGAACTCATTTAAACTGCCTATCACTACTTCCAATGTACAGAAATCCTGTAAGCTGCTTCTCTTTTACTCAGACTACTGAAAACCCGCATAGTGCGTAAGACTACTCCCATGATAGAGAACTCCCGTAAAGTGTTTCCTACACTCAGGATGCAAAACTCCTGGAACTGCTTCTCACTACTTCCAATGCACAGAAATCCTGTAAGCTGCTTCTCTTTTACTCAGACTACTGAAAACCCGCATAGCGCGTAAGACTACTCCAATGCTACAGAACACCCGTAAAGTGTTTCCTACACTCAGGATGCAAAACTCCTGTGAACTGCCTCTCACTACTTCCAATGTACAGAAATCCTGTAAGCTGCTTCTCTTTTACTCAGACTACTGAAAACCCGCATAGTGCGTAAGACTACTCCCATGCTACAGAACTCCCGTAAAGTGTCTCCTACACTGGATCTAGAACTCATTTAAACTGCCTATCACTACTTCCAATGTACAGAAATCCTGTAAGCTGCTTCTCTTTTACTCAGACTACTGAATACCAGCCTAGTGCGTCAGACTACTATCATACTAGAGAACTCCCGTAAAGTGTTTCCTACACTCACGATGCAGAACTCCTGTAAACTGCCTCTCACTACTTCCAATGGACAGAAATCCTGTAAGCTGCTTCTCTTTTACTCAGACTACTGAAAACCCGCATAGTGCGTAAGACTACTCCCATGCTAGAGAACTCCCGTAAAGTGTTTCCTACAGTCAGGATGCAGAAATCCTGTAAACTGCCTCTCACTACTTCCAATGCACAGAAATCCTGTAAGCTGCTTCTCTTTTACTCAGACTACTGAAAACCCGCATAGTGCGTAAGACTACTCCCATGCTACAGAACTCCCGTAAAGTGTCTCCTACACTGGATCTAGAACTCATTTAAACTGCCTCTCACTACTTCCAATGGACAGAAATCCTGCAAGCTGTTTCTCTTTTACTCAGACTACTGAAAACCCGCATAGTGCGTAAGACTACTCCCATGCTACAGAACTCCCGTAAAGTGTTTCCTACACTCAGGATGCAGAACTCCTGTGAACTGCCTCTCACTACTTCCAATGTACAGAAATCCTGTAAGTTGCTTCTCTTTTACTCAGACTACTGAAAACCCACATGCTGCGTTAGAATTCTCCCATGCTACAGAACTCCCGTAAAGTGTTTCCTACCCTCAGGATGCAGAACTCCTGTCAACTGCCTCTCACTATTTCCAAAGGACAGAAATCCTGTAAGCTGTTTCACTTTTACTCAGACTACTGAAAACCCGCATAGCGCGTAAGACTACTCCAATGCTACAGAACACCCGTAAAGTGTTTCCTACACTCAGGATGCAAAACTCCTGTGAACTGCCTCTCACTACTTCCAATGTACAGAAATCCTGTAAGCTGCTTCTCTTTTACTCAGACTACTGAAAACCCGCATAGTGCGTAAGACTACTCCCATGCTACAGAACTCCCGTAAAGTGTCTCCTACACTGGATCTAGAACTCATTTAAACTGCCTATCACTACTTCCAATGTACAGAAATCCTGTAAGCTGCTTCTCTTTTACTCAGACTACTGAATACCAGCCTAGTGCGTCAGACTACTATCATACTAGAGAACTCCCGTAAAGTGTTTCCTACACTCACGATGCAGAACTCCTGTAAACTGCCTCTCACTACTTCCAATGGACAGAAATCCTGTAAGCTGCTTCTCTTTTACTCAGACTACTGAAAACCCGCATAGTGCGTAAGACTACTCCCATGCTAGAGAACTCCCGTAAAGTGTTTCCTACACTCAGGATGCAGAAATCCTGTAAACTGCCTCTCACTACTTCCAATGCACAGAAATCCTGTAAGCTGCTTCTCTTTTACTCAGACTACTGAAAACCCGCATAGTGCGTAAGACTACTCCCATGCTACAGAACTCCCGTAAAGTGTCTCCTACACTGGATCTAGAACTCATTTAAACTGCCTCTCACTACTTCCAATGGACAGAAATCCTGCAAGCTGTTTCTCTTTTACTCAGACTACTGAAAACCCGCATAGTGCGTAAGACTACTCCCATGCTACAGAACTCCCGTAAAGTGTTTCCTACACTCAGGATGCAGAACTCCTGTGAACTGCCTCTCACTACTTCCAATGTACAGAAATCCTGTAAGTTGCTTCTCTTTTACTCAGACTACTGAAAACCCACATGCTGCGTTAGAATTCTCCCATGCTACAGAACTCCCGTAAAGTGTTTCCTACCCTCAGGATGCAGAACTCCTGTCAACTGCCTCTCACTATTTCCAAAGGACAGAAATCCTGTAAGCTGTTTCACTTTTACTCAGACTACTGAAAACCCGCATAGTGCGTAAGACTACTCCCATGATAGAGAACTCCCGTAAAGTGTTTCCTACCCTCAGGATGCAGATCTCCTGTAAACTGCCTCTCACTACTTCCAATGGACAGAAATCCTGTAAGCTGCTTCTCTTTTACTCAGACTACTGAAAACCCGCATAGTGCATTAGAATTCTCCCATGCTACAGAACTCCCGTAAAGTGTTTCCTACATTTATTGCAGAACTCCTTTAAACTGCCTCCCACTACTTCCAATGGACAGAAATCCTGTAAGCTGCTTCTCTTTTACTCAGACTACTGAAAACCCGCATAGTGCGTAAGACTACTCCCATGCTACAGAACTCCTGTAAAGTGTTTCCTACACTGGATGCAGAACTCCTGTAAACTGCCTCTCACTACTTCCAATGTACAGAAATCCTGTAAGCTGCTTCTTTTTACTCAGACTACTGAAAACCCGCATAGTGCGTAAGACTACTCCCATGCTACAGAAGCCCAGTAAAGTGTTTCCTACACTCAGGGTGCAGAACTCCTGTAAACTGCCTCTCACAACTAAAAATGTACTTAAATCCTGTAAGCTGCTTCTCTTTAACTCAGACTACTGAAAACCCGCATAGTGCGTAAGACTACTCCCATGATAGAGAACTCCCGTAAAGTGTTTCCTACCCTCAGGATGCAGATCTCCTGTAAACTGCCTCTCACTACTTCCAATGCACAGAAATCCTGTAAGCTGTTTCACTTTTACTCAGACTACTGAAAACCCGCATAGTGCGTAAGACTACTCCCATGATAGAGAACTCCCGTAAAGTGTTTCCTACCCTCAGGATGCAGATCTCCTGTAAACTGCCTCTCACTACTTCCAATGGACAGAAATCCTGTAAGCTGCTTCTCTTTTACTCAGACTACTGAAAACCCGCATAGTGCATTAGAATTCTCCCATGCTACAGAACTCCCGTAAAGTGTTTCCTACATTTATTGCAGAACTCCTTTAAACTGCCTCCCACTACTTCCAATGGACAGAAATCCTGTAAGCTGCTTCTCTTTTACTCAGACTACTGAAAACCCGCATAGTGCGTAAGACTACTCCCATGCTAGAGAACTCCTGTAAAGTGTTTCCTACACTGGATGCAGAACTCCTGTAAACTGCCTCTCACTACTTCCAATGTACAGAAATCCTGTAAGCTGCTTCTTTTTACTCAGACTACTGAAAACCCGCATAGTGCGTAAGACTACTCCCATGCTACAGAAGCCCAGTAAAGTGTTTCCTACACTCAGGGTGCAGAACTCCTGTAAACTGCCTCTCACAACTAAAAATGTACTTAAATCCTGTAAGCTGCTTCTCTTTTACTCAGACTACTGAAAACCCGCATAGTGCGTAGGACTACTCCCATGCTAGAGAATTCCCATAAAGTGTTTCCTACACTCAGGATGCAGAACTCCTGTGAACTGCCTCTCACTACTTCCAATGTACAGAAATCCTGTAAGCTGCTTCCCTTTTACTCAGACTACTGGAAACCCGCATAGTGCGTAAGAATTCTCCAATGCTACAGACCTCCCGTAAAGTGTTTCCTACACTCAGGATGCAAAACTCTTGTCAACTGCCTCTCACTACTTCCAATGTACAGAAATCCTGTAAGCTGCTTCTCTTTTACTCAGACTATTGAAATCCCGCATAGTGCGTAAGACTACTCCCATGCTACAGAAGCCCAGTAAAGTGTTTCCTACACTCAGGATGCAGATCTCCTGTAAACTGCCTCTCACTACTTCCAATGTACAGAAATCCTGTAAGCTGCTTCTCTTTTACTCAGACTACTGGAAACCCCCACAGTGCGTAAGACTACTCCCATGTTACAGAACTTGCATAAAGTGTTTTCTACACTCAGGATGCAGAACTCCTGTAAACTGCCTCTCACTACTTCCAATGGACAGAAATCCTGTAAGCTGTTCTCTTTTACTCAGACTACTGAAAACCCGCATAGTGCGTAAGACTACTCCCATGCTAGAGAACTCCCGTAAAGTGTTTCCTTCACTCAGGATGCAGAACTCCTGTAAACTGTCTCTCACTACTTCTAATGTACAGAAATCCTGTAAGCTGCTTCTCTTTTACTCAGACTACTGAAAACCCGCATAGTGGGTAAGACTACTCCCAGGCTACAGAACTCCCATAAAGTGTTTCCTACCCTCAGGATGCAGAACTCCTGTGAACTGCCTCTCACTACTTCCAATGTACAGAAATCCTGTAAGCTGCTTCTCTTTTGCTCAGACTACTGAATACCAGCCTAGTGCGTCAGACTACTCCCATGCTACAGAACTCCCGTAAAGTGTCTCCTACACTGGATCTAGAACTCATTTAAACTGCCTATCACTACTTACAATGTACAGAAATCCTGTAAGTTGCTTCTCTTTTACTCAGACTACTGAAATCCAGCCTAGTGCGTAAGACTACTCCCATGCTACAGAACTCCCATAAAGTGTTTCCTACCCTCAGGATGCAGAACTCCTGTTAACTGCCTCTCACTACTTCCAATGGACAGAAATCCTGTAAGCTGCTTCTCTTTTACTCAGACTACTGAATACCAGCCTAGTGCGTCAGACTACTATCATACTAGAGAACTCCCGTAAAGTGTTTCCTACACTCAGGATGCAGAACTCCTGTAAACTGCCTCTCACTACTTCCAATGGACAGAAATCCTGTAAGCTGCTTCTCTTTTACTCAGACTACTGAAAACCCGCATAGTGCGTAAACTACTCCCATGCTAGAGAACTCCCGTAAAGTGTTTCCTACACTCAGGATGCAGAACTCCTGTAAACTGCCTCTCACTACTTCCCATGTACAGAAATCCTGTAAGCTGCTACTCTTTTACTCAGACTACTGAAAACCAGCATAGTGCGTTCGAATTCTCCCATGCTACAGAACTCCCGTAAAGTGTTTCCTACCCTCAGGATGCAGAACTCCTGTCAACTGCCTCTCACTATTTCCAAAGGACAGAAATCCTGTAAGCTGTTTCACTTTTACTCAGACTACTGAAAACCCGCATAGTGCGTAAGACTACTCCCATGATAGAGAACTCCCGTAAAGTGTTTCCTACCCTCAGGATGCAGATCTCCTGTAAACTGCCTCTCACTACTTCCAATGGACAGAAATCCTGTAAGCTGCTTCTCTTTTACTCAGACTACTGAAAACCCGCATAGTGCATTAGAATTCTCCCATGCTACAGAACTCCCGTAAAGTGTTTCCTACATTTATTGCAGAACTCCTTTAAACTGCCTCCCACTACTTCCAATGGACAGAAATCCTGTAAGCTGCTTCTCTTTTACTCAGACTACTGAAAACCCGCATAGTGCGTAAGACTACTCCCATGCTACAGAACTCCTGTAAAGTGTTTCCTACACTGGATGCAGAACTCCTGTAAACTGCCTCTCACTACTTCCAATGTACAGAAATCCTGTAAGCTGCTTCTTTTTACTCAGACTACTGAAAACCCGCATAGTGCGTAAGACTACTCCCATGCTACAGAAGCCCAGTAAAGTGTTTCCTACACTCAGGGTGCAGAACTCCTGTAAACTGCCTCTCACAACTAAAAATTTACTTAAATCCTGTAAGCTGCTTCTCTTTAACTCAGACTACTGAAAACCCGCATAGTGCGTAAGAATACTCCCATGATAGAGAACTCCCGTAAAGTGTTTCCTACCCTCAGGATGCAGATCTCCTGTAAACTGCCTCTCACTACTTCCAATGCACAGAAATCCTGTAAGCTGTTTCACTTTTACTCAGACTACTGAAAACCCGCATAGTGCGTAAGACTACTCCCATGATAGAGAACTCCCGTAAAGTGTTTCCTACCCTCAGGATGCAGATCTCCTGTAAACTGCCTCTCACTACTTCCAATGGACAGAAATCCTGTAAGCTGCTTCTCTTTTACTCAGACTACTGAAAACCCGCATAGTGCATTAGAATTCTCCCATGCTACAGAACTCCCGTAAAGTGTTTCCTACATTTATTGCAGAACTCCTTTAAACTGCCTCCCACTACTTCCAATGGACAGAAATCCTGTAAGCTGCTTCTCTTTTACTCAGACTACTGAAAACCCGCATAGTGCGTAAGACTACTGCCATGCTACAGAACTCCTGTAAAGTGTTTCCTACACTGGATGCAGAACTCCTGTAAACTGCCTCTCACTACTTCCAATGTACAGAAATCCTGTAAGCTGCTTCTTTTTACTCAGACTACTGAAAACCCGCATAGTGCGTAAGACTACTCCCATGCTACAGAAGCCCAGTAAAGTGTTTCCTACACTCAGGGTGCAGAACTCCTGTAAACTGCCTCTCACAACTAAAAATGTACTTAAATCCTGTAAGCTGCTTCTCTTTTACTCAGACTACTGAAAACCCGCATAGTGCGTAGGACTACTCCCATGCTAGAGAATTCCCATAAAGTGTTTCCTACACTCAGGATGCAGAACTCCTGTGAACTGCCTCTCACTACTTCCAATGGACAGAAATCCTGTAAGCTGCTTCCCTTTTACTCAGACTACTGGAAACCCGCATAGTGCGTAAGAATTCTCCAATGCTACAGACCTCCCGTAAAGTGTTTCCTACACTCAGGATGCAAAACTCTTGTCAACTGCCTCTCACTACTTCCAATGTACAGAAATCCTGTAAGCTGCTTCTCTTTTACTCAGACTATTGAAATCCCGCATAGTGCGTAAGACTACTCCCATGCTACAGAAGCCCAGTAAAGTGTTTCCTACACTCAGGATGCAGATCTCCTGTAAACTGCCTCTCACTACTTCCAATGTACAGAAATCCTGTAAGCTGCTTCTCTTTTACTCAGACTACTGGAAACCCCCACAGTGCGTAAGACTACTCCCATGTTACAGAACTTGCATAAAGTGTTTTCTACACTCAGGATGCAGAACTCCTGTAAACTGCCTCTCACTACTTCCAATGGACAGAAATCCTGTAAGCTGTTCTCTTTTACTCAGACTACTGAAAACCCGCATAGTGCGTAAGACTACTCCCATGCTAGAGAACTCCCGTAAAGTGTTTCCTTCACTCAGGATGCAGAACTCCTGTAAACTGTCTCTCACTACTTCTAATGTACAGAAATCCTGTAAGCTGCTTCTCTTTTACTCAGACTACTGAAAACCCGCATAGTGGGTAAGACTACTCCCAGGCTACAGAACTCCCATAAAGTGTTTCCTACCCTCAGGATGCAGAACTCCTGTGAACTGCCTCTCACTACTTCCAATGTACAGAAATCCTGTAAGCTGCTTCTCTTTTGCTCAGACTACTGAATACCAGCCTAGTGCGTCAGACTACTCCCATGCTACAGAACTCCCGTAAAGTGTCTCCTACACTGGATCTAGAACTCATTTAAACTGCCTATCACTACTTACAATGTACAGAAATCCTGTAAGTTGCTTCTCTTTTACTCAGACTACTGAAATCCAGCCTAGTGCGTAAGACTACTCCCATGCTACAGAACTCCCATAAAGTGTTTCCTACCCTCAGGATGCAGAACTCCTGTTAACTGCCTCTCACTACTTCCAATGGACAGAAATCCTGTAAGCTGCTTCTCTTTTACTCAGACTACTGAATACCAGCCTAGTGCGTCAGACTACTATCATACTAGAGAACTCCCGTGAAGTGTTTCCTACACTCAGGATGCAGAACTCCTGTAAACTGCCTCTCACTACTTCCAATGGACAGAAATCCTGTAAGCTGCTTCTCTTTTACTCAGACTACTGAAAACCCGCATAGTGCGTAAACTACTCCCATGCTAGAGAACTCCCGTAAAGTGTTTCCTACACTCAGGATGCAGAACTCCTGTAAACTGCCTCTCACTACTTCCCATGTACAGAAATCCTGTAAGCTGCTACTCTTTTACTCAGACTACTGAAAACCAGCATAGTGCGTTCGAATTCTCCCATGCTACAGAACTCCCGTAAAGTGTTTCCTACCCTCAGGATGCAGAACTCCTGTAAACTGCCTCTCACTACTTCCAATGGACAGAAATCCTGCAAGCTGTTTCTCTTTTACTTAGACTACTGAAAACCCGCATAGTGCGTAAGACTACTCCCATGCTACAGAACTTGCGTAAAGTGTTTCCTACACTCAGGATGCAGAACTCCTGTGAACTGCCTCTCCCTACTTCCAATGTACAGAAATCCTGTAAGCTGCTTCTCTTTTACTCAGACTACTGAAAACCCGCATAGTGCGTAAGACTACTCCAATGCTACAGAACTCCCGTAAAGTGTTTCCTACACTCAGGATGCAGAACTCCTGTCAACTGCCTCTCACTACTTCCAATGGACAGAAATCCTGTAAGCTGCATCTCTTTTACTCAGACTACTGAAAACCAGCATAGTGCGTAAGACTACTCCCATACTACAGAACTCCCGTAAAGTGTCTCCTACACTGGAACTAGAACTCCTTTAAACTGCCTCTCACTACTTCTAATGTACAGAAATCCTGTAAGCTGCTTCTCTTTTACTCAGACTACTGAAAACCCGCAGAATGCGTAAGAGTACTCCCATGCTACAGAAGCCCAGTAAAGTGTTTCCTACACTCAGGATGCAGAACTCCTGTAAACTGCCTCTCACTACTTCCAATGTACAGAAATCCTGTAAGCTGCTTCTCTTTTACTCAGACTACTGAAAACCCGCATAGTGCGTAAGACTACTCCCATGCTACAGAACTTACGTAAAGTGTTTTCTACACTCAGGATGCAGAACTCCTGTAAACTGCCTCTCACTACTTCCAATGGACAGAAATCCTGTAAGCTGCTTCTCTTTTACTCAGACTACTGAAAACCCGCATAGTGCGTAAGACTACTCCCATGCTACAAAACTCCCGTAAAGTGTTTCCTACACTCAGGATGCAGAAATCCTGTAAACTGCCTCTCACTACTTCCAATGTACAGAAATCCTGTAAGTTGCTTCTCTTTTAGTCAGACTACTGAAAACCCGCATGCTGCGTTAGAATTCTCCCATGCTAGAGAACTCCCGTAAAGTGTCTCCTACACTGGATCTGGAACTCATTTAAACTGCCTCTCACTACTTCCAATGTACAGAAATCTTGTAAGCTGCTTCTCTTTTACTCAGACTACTGAAAACCAGCATAGTGCGTTAGAATTCTCCCATGCTACAGAACTCCTGTAAAGTGTTTCCTACACTCAGGATGCAGAACTCCTGTCAACTGCCTCTCACTACTTCCAATGGACAGAAATCCTGTAAGCTGTTTCTCTTTTACTCAGACTACTGAAAACCCGCATAGTGCGTAAGACTACTCCCATGCTACAGAACTCCCGTAAAGTGTCTCCTACACTGGATCTAGAACTCATTTAAACTGCCTCTCACTCCTTCCAATGTACAGAAATCCTGTAAGCTGCTTCTCTTTTACTCAGACTACTGAAAACCCGCATAGTGCGTAAGACTACTCCCATGCTACAGAACTCCCGTAAAGTGTTTCCTACACTCAGGATGCAGAACTCCTGTGAACTGCCTCTCACTACTTCCAATGTACAGAAATCCTGTAAGCTGCTTCTCTTTTACTCAGACTACTGAAAACCCGCATGCTGCGTTAGAATTCTCCCATGCTACAGAACTCCCGTAAAGTGTTTCCTACACTCAGGATGCAGAACTCCTGTAAACTGCCTCTCACTACTTCCAATGGACAGAAATCCTGTAAGTTGCTTCTCTTTTACTCAGACTACTGAAAACCCGCATAGTGCGTAAGACTACTCCCATGCTACAGAACTCCCGTAAAGTGTCTCCTAAACTGGATCTAGAACTCATTTAAACTGCCTCTCACTATTTCCAATGTACAGAAATCCTGTAAGCTGCTTCTCTTTTACTCAGACTACTGAAAACCAGCCTAGTGCGTCAGACTACTCCCATGCTACAGAACTCCCATAAAGTGTTTCCTACCCTCAGGATGCAGAACTCCTGTAAACTGCCTGTCACTACTTCCAATGGACAGAAATCCTGTAAGCTGCTTCTCTTTTACTCAGACTACTGAATACCAGCCTTGTGCGTAGGACTACTATCATACTAGAGAACTCCCGTAAAGTGTTTCCTACACTCAGGATGCAGAACTCCTGTAAACTGCCTCTAACTACTTCCAATGGACAGAAATCCTGTAAGCTGTTTCTCTTTTACTCAGACTACTGAAAACCCGCATAGTGCGTAAGACTACTCCAATGCTACAGAACTCCCGTAAAGTGTTTGCTACACTCAGGATGCAGAACTCCTGTAAACTGCCTCTCACTACTTCCAATGGACAGAAATCCTGTAAGCTGTTTCTCTTTTACTCAGACTACTGAAAACCCACATAGTACGTAAGACTACTCCCATGCTACCGAACTCCCGTAAAGTGTTTCCTACCCTCAGGATGAAGAACTCCTGTGAACTGCCTCTCACTACTTCCAATGTACGGAATTCCTGTAAGCTGCTTCTCTTTTACTCAGACTACTGAAAACCCGCATAGTGCGTTAGACTACTCCCATGCTACAGAACTCCCGTAAAGTGTTTCCTACACTGGATGCAGAACTCATTTAAACTGCCTCTCACTACTTCCAATGTACAGAAATCCTGTAAGCTGCTTCTCTTTTACTCAGACTACTGAAAACCCGCATAGTGCGTAAGACTACTCCCATGCTACAGAACTTCCATAAAATGTCTCCTACACTGGATCTAGAACTTCTGTGAGCTGCCTCTCACTACTTCCAATGTACAGAAATCCTGTAAGTTGCTTCTCTTTTACTCAGACTACTGAAAACCAGCATGCTGCGTTAGAATTCTCCCATGCTACAGAACTTCCGTTAAGTTTTTCCTACATTCAGGATGCAGAACTCCTGTCAACTGCCTCTCACTACTTCCAATATACAGAAATCCTGTAAGCTGCTTCTGTTTTACTCAGACTACTGAAAACCCACATAGTGCGTAAGACTACTCCAATGCTACAGAACTCCCGTAAAGTGTCTCCTACAGTGGATCTAGAACTCATTTAAACTGCCTCTCACTACTTCCAATGGACAGAAATCATGTAAGCTGCTTCTCTTTTACTCAGACTACTGAAAACCCGTATAGTGCGTAAGACTACTCCCATGCTACAGAACTCCCGTTATGTGTCCTACCCTCAAGATGCAGAACTCCTGTGAACTGCCTCTCACTACTTCCAATGTACAGAAATCCTGTAAGCTGCTTCTCTTTTACTCAGACTACTGAAAACCAGCATAGTGCGTAAGACTACTCCCATGCTAGAGAACTCCCGTAAAGTGTTTCCTACACTCAGGATGCAGAACTCCTGTAAACTGCCTCTCACTACTTCCAATGGACAGAAATCCTGTAAGCTGCTTCTCTTTTACTCAGACTACTGAAAACCAGCCTAGTGCGTCAGACTACTCCCATGCTACAGAACTTGCGTAAAGTGTTTCCCACACTCAGGATGCAGAACTCCTGTAAACTGCCTCTCACTACTTCCAATGGACAGAAATCCTGTAAGCTGTTTCTCTTTTACTCAGACTACTGAATACCAGCCTAGTGCGTAAGACTAAACCCATGCTAGAGAACTCCCGTAAAATGTTTGCTACACTCAGGATGCAGAACTCCTGTGAACAGCCTCTCACTCTTTCCAATGTACGGAATTCCTGTAAGCTGCTTCTCTTTTACTCAGACTACTGAAAACCCGCATAGTGCGTAAGACTACTCCAATGCTACAGAACTCCAGTAAAGTGTCTCCTACACTGGATCTAGAACTCATTTAAACTGCCTCTCACTACTTCCAATGTACACAAATCCTGTAAGCTGCTTCTCTTTTACTCAGACTACTGAAAACCCGCATAGTGCGTAAGACTACTCCCAGGCTACAGAACTCCCATAAAGCGTTTCCTACACTCAGGATGTAGAACTCCTGTAAACTGCCTCTCACTACTTCCAATGTACAGAAATCCTGTAAGCTGCTTCTCTTTTACTCAGACTACTGAAAACCCGCATAATGCGTAAGACTAGTCCCATGCTACAGAACTCCCGTAAAGTGTTTCCCACACTCAGTATGCAGAACTCCTGTAAACTGCCTCTCACTATTTCCAATGTACAGAAATCCTGTAAGCTGCTTCTCTTTTACTCAGACTACTGAAAACCCGCATAGTGCGTAAGACTACTCCCATGCTACAGAACTCCCGTAAAGTGTCTCCTACACTGGATCTAGAACTCATTTAAACTGCCTCTCACTACTTCCAATGTACAGAAATCCTGTAAGCTGCTTCTCTTTTACTCAGACTACTGAATACCAGCCTAGTGCGTCAGACTACTCTCATGCTAGGAACTCCCGTAAAGTGTTTCCTACCCTCAGGATGCAGAACTCCTGTGAACTGGCTCTCACTACTTCCAATGGACAGAAATCCTGTAAGCTGCTTCTCTTTAACTCAGACTACTGAAAACCCGCATAGTGCGTAAGACTACTCCCGTGCTACAGAACTCCCGTTAAGTTTTTCCTACATTCAGGATGCAGAACTCCTGTGAACTGCCTCTCCCTACTTCCAATGTACAGAAATCCTGTAAGCTGCTTCTCTTTTACTCAGACTACTGAAAACCCGCATAGTGCGTAAGACTACTCCCATGCTACAGAACTCCCGTAAAGTGTTTCCTACACTGGATGCAGAACTCATTTAAACTGCCTCTCACTACTTCCAACGTACAGAAATCCTGTAAGCTGCTTCTCTTTTACTCAGACTACTGAAAACCCGCATAGTGCGTAAGACTACTCCCATGCTACAGAACTTCCATAAAGTGTCTCCTACACTGGATCTAGAACTCCTGTGAACTGCCTCTCACTACTTCCAATGTACAGAAATCCTGTAAGTTGCTTCTCTTTTACTCAGACTACTGAAAACCCGCATGCTGCGTTAGAATTCTCCCATGCTACAGAACTTCCGTAAAGTGTTTTCTAACCTCAGGATGCAGAACTCCTGTCAACTGCCTCTCACTACTTCCAATATACAGAAATCCTGTAAGCTACTTCTGTTTTACTCAGACACTGAAAACCCACATAGTGCGTAAGACTACTCCAATGCTACAGAACTCCCGTAAAGTGTCTCCTACACTGGATCTAGAACTCATTTAAACTGCCTCTCACTACTTCCAATGGACAGAAATCCTGTAAGCTGCTTCTCTTTTACTCAGACTACTGAAAACCCGCATAGTGCGTAAGACTACTCCCATGCTACAGAACTCCCGTTATGTGTCCTACACTCAAGATGCAGAACTCCTGTGAACTGCCTCTCACTACTTCCAATGTACAGAAATCCTGTAAGCTGCTTCTCTTTTACTCAGACTACTGAAAACCAGCATAGTGCGTAAGACTACTCCCATGCTACAGAACTCCCGTAAAGTGTCTCCTGCACTGGAACTGGAACTCCTTTAAACTGCCTCTCACTACTTCTAATGTACAGAAATCCTGTAAGCTGCTTCTCTTTTACTCAGACTACTGAAAACCAGCCTAGTGCGTAAGACTACTCCCATGCTAGAGAACTCCCGTAAAGTGTTTCCTACACACAGGATGCAGAACTCCTGTGAACTGCCTCTCACTACTTCCAATGGATAGAAATCCTGTAAGCTGCTTCTCTTTAACTCAGACTACTGAAAACCCGCATACTGCGTAACACTACTCCCGTGCTACAGAACTCCCGTTAAGTTATTCCTACACTCAGGATGCAGAACTCCTGTAAACTGCCTCTCACTACTTCCAATGTACAGAAATCCTGTAAGCTACTTCTCTTTTACTCAGACTACTGAAAACCCGCATAGTGCGTAAGACTACTACAATGCTACAGAACTCCCGTAAAGTGTTTCCCACACTCAGGATGCAGAACTCCTGTAAACTGCCTCTCACTATTTCCAATGTACAGAAATCCTGTAAGCTGCTTCTCTTTTACTCAGACTACTGAAAACCCGCATAGTGCGTAAGACTACTCCCATGCTACAGAACTCCCGTAAAGTGTCTCCAACACTGGATCTAGAACTCATTTAAACTGCCTTTCACTGCTTCCAATGTACAGAAATCCTGTAAGCTGCTTCTCTTTTACTCAGACTACTGAAAACCCGCATAGCGCGTAAGACTACTCCCATGATAGAGAACTCCCGTAAAGTGTTTCCTACACTCAGGATGCAAAACTCCTGGAACTGCCTCTCACTACTTCCAATGCACAGAAATCCTGTAAGCTGCTTCTCTTTTACTCAGACTACTGAAAACCCGCATAGCGCGAAAGACTACTCCAATGCTACAGAACACCCGTAAAGTGTTTCCTACACTCAGCATGCAGAACTCCTGTAAACTGCCTCTCACTACTTCCAATGTACAGAAATCCTGTAAGTTGCTTCTCTTTTACTCAGACTACTGAAAACCCGCATGCTGCGTTAGAATTCTCCCATGCTACAGAACTCCCGTAAAGTGTTTCCTACCCTCAGGATGCAGAACTCCTTTCAACTGCCTCTCACTACTTCCAATGGACAGAAATCCTGTAAGCTGCTTCTCTTTTACTCAGACTACTGAATACCAGCCTAGTGCGTCAGACTACTATCATACTAGAAAACTCCCGTAAAGTGTTTCCTACACTCACGATGCAGAACTCCTGTAAACTGCCTCTCACTACTTCCAATGGACAGAAATCCTGTAAGCTGTTTCTCTTTTACTCAGACTACTGAAAACCCGCGTAGTGCGTAAGACTACTCCCATGCTAGAGAACTCCCGTAAAGTGTTTCCTACACTCAGGATGCAGAAATCCTGTAAACTGCCTCTCACTACTTCCAATGTACAGAAATCCTGTAAGGTGCTTCTCTTTTACTCAGACTACTGAAAACCCGCATAGAGCGTAAGACTACTCCCATGCTACAGAAGCCCAGTAAAGTGTTTCCTACACTCAGGATGCAGATCTCCTGTAAACTGCCTCTCACTACTTCCAATGGACAGAAATCCTGTAAGCTGCTTCTCTTTTACTCAGACTACTGAAAACCCCCACAGTGCGTAAGACTACTCCCATGTTACAGAACTTGCGTAAAGTGTTTTCTACACTCAGGATGCAGAACTCCTGTAAACTGCCTCTCACTACTTCGAATGTACAGAAATCCTGTAAGCTGTTCTCTTTTACTCAGACTACTGAAAACCCGCATAGTGCGTAAGACTACTCCCATGCTAGAGAACTCCTGTAAAGTGTTTCCTTCACTCAGGATGCAGAACTCCTGTAAACTGTCTCTCACTACTTCCAATGTACAGAAATCCTGTAAGCTGCTTCTCTTTTACTCAGACTACTGAATACCAGCCTAGTGCGTCAGACTACTCTCATGCTAGAGAACTCACGTAAAGTGTTTCCTACACTCAGGATGCAGAAATCCTGTGAGCTTCCTCTCACTACTTCCAATGGACAGAAATCCTGTAAGCTGCTTCTCTTTAACTCAGACTACTGAAAACCCGCATACTGCGTAACACTACTCCCGTGCTACAGAACTCCCGTTAAGTTATTCCTACACTCAGGATGCAGAACTCCTGTAAACTGCCTCTCACTACTTCCAATGTACAGAAATCCTGTAAGCTACTTCTCTTTTACTCAGACTACTGAAAACCCGCATAGTGCGTAAGACTACTACAATGCTACAGAACTCCCGTAAAGTGTTTCCCACACTCAGGATGCAGAACTCCTGTAAACTGCCTCTCACTATTTCCAATGTACAGAAATCCTGTAAGCTGCTTCTCTTTTACTCAGACTACTGAAAACCCGCATAGTGCGTAAGACTACTCCCATGCTACAGAACTCCCGTAAAGTGTCTCCAACACTGGATCTAGAACTCATTTAAACTGCCTTTCACTGCTTCCAATGTACAGAAATCCTGTAAGCTGCTTCTCTTTTACTCAGACTACTGAAAACCCGCATAGCGCGTAAGACTACTCCCATGATAGAGAACTCCCGTAAAGTGTTTCCTACACTCAGGATGCAAAACTCCTGGAACTGCCTCTCACTACTTCCAATGCACAGAAATCCTGTAAGCTGCTTCTCTTTTACTCAGACTACTGAAAACCCGCATAGCGCGAAAGACTACTCCAATGCTACAGAACACCCGTAAAGTGTTTCCTACACTCAGCATGCAGAACTCCTGTAAACTGCCTCTCACTACTTCCAATGTACAGAAATCCTGTAAGTTGCTTCTCTTTTACTCAGACTACTGAAAACCCGCATGCTGCGTTAGAATTCTCCCATGCTACAGAACTCCCGTAAAGTGTTTCCTACCCTCAGGATGCAGAACTCCTTTCAACTGCCTCTCACTACTTCCAATGGACAGAAATCCTGTAAGCTGCTTCTCTTTTACTCAGACTACTGAATACCAGCCTAGTGCGTCAGACTACTATCATACTAGAAAACTCCCGTAAAGTGTTTCCTACACTCACGATGCAGAACTCCTGTAAACTGCCTCTCACTACTTCCAATGGACAGAAATCCTGTAAGCTGTTTCTCTTTTACTCAGACTACTGAAAACCCGCGTAGTGCGTAAGACTACTCCCATGCTAGAGAACTCCCGTAAAGTGTTTCCTACACTCAGGATGCAGAAATCCTGTAAACTGCCTCTCACTACTTCCAATGTACAGAAATCCTGTAAGGTGCTTCTCTTTTACTCAGACTACTGAAAACCCGCATAGTGCGTAAGACTACTCCCATGCTACAGAACTCCCGTAAAGTGTCTCCTACACTGGATCTAGAACTCATTTAAACTGCCTCTCACTACTTCCAATGTACAGAAATCCTGTAAGCTGCTTCTCTTTTACTCAGACTACTGAAAACCCGCATAGTGCGTAAGACTACTCCCATGCTACAGAACTCCCGTAAAGTGTTTCCTACACTCAGGATGCAGAACTCCTGTGAACTGCCTCTCACTACTTCCAATGTACAGAAATCCTGTAAGCTGCTTCTCTTTTACTCAGACTACTGAAAACCCACATGCTGCGTTAGAATTCTCCCATGCTACAGAACTCCCGTAAAGTGTTTCCTACCCTCAGGATGCAGAACTCCTGTCAACTGCCTCTCACTATTTCCAAAGGACAGAAATCCTGTAAGCTGTTTCACTTTTACTCAGACTACTGAAAACCCGCATAGTGCGTAAGACTACTCCCATGATAGAGAACTCCCGTAAAGTGTTTCCTACCCTCAGGATGCAGATCTCCTGTAAACTGCCTCTCACTACTTCCAATGGACAGAAATCCTGTAAGCTGCTTCTCTTTTACTCAGACTACTGAAAACCCGAATAGTGCATTAGAATTCTCCCATGCTACAGAACTCCCGTAAAGTGTTTCCTACATTTATTGCAGAACTCCTTTAAACTGCCTCCCACTACTTCCAATGGACAGAAATCCTGTAAGCTGCTTCTCTTTTACTCAGACTACTGAAAACCCGCATAGTGCGTAAGACTACTCCCATGCTACAGAACTCCTTTAAAGTGTTTCCTACACTGGATGCAGAACTCCTGTAAACTGCCTCTCACTACTTCCAATGTACAGAAATCCTGTAAGCTGCTTCTTTTTACTCAGACTACTGAAAACCCGCATAGTGCGTAAGACTACTCCCATGCTACAGAAGCCCAGTAAAGTGTTTCCTACACTCAGGGTGCAGAACTCCTGTAACTGCCTCTCACAACTAAAAATGCACTTAAATCCTGTAAGCTGCTTCTCTTTTACTCAGACTACTGAAAACCCGCATAGTGCGTAGGACTACTCCCATGCTAGAGAATTCCCGTAAAGTGTTTCCTACACTCAGGATGCAGAACTCCTGTTAACTGCCTCTCACTACTTCCAATGTACAGAAATCCTGTAAGCTGCTTCCCTTTTACTCAGACTACTGAAAACCTGCATAGGGCGTAAGAATTCTCCAATGCTACAGACCTCCCGTAAAGTGTTTCCTACACTCAGGATGCAAAACTCTTGTCAACTGCCTCTCAGTACTTCCAATGTACAGAAATCCTGTAAGCTGCTTCTCTTTTACTCAGACTACTGAAAACCCGCATAGTGCGTAAGACTACTCCCATGCTACAGAAGCCCAGTAAAGTGTTTCCTACACTCAGGATGCAGATCTCCTGTAAACTGCCTCTCACTACTTCCAATGTACAGAAATCCTGTAAGCTGCTTCTGTTTTACTCAGACTACTGAAAACCCCCACAGTGCGTAAGACTACTCCCATGTTACAGAACTTGCGTAAAGTGTTTTCTACACTCAGGATGCAGAACTCCTGTAAACTGCCTCTCACTACTTCGAATGTACAGAAATCCTGTAAGCTGTTCTCTTTTACTCAGACTACTGAAAACCCACATAGTGCGTAAGACTACTCCCATGCTAGAGAACTCCCGTAAAGTGTTTCCTTCACTCAGGATGCAGAACTCCTGTAAACTGTCTCTCACTACTTCTAATGTACAGAAATCCTGTAAGCTGCTTCTCTTTTACTCAGACTACTGAAAACCCGCATAGTGGGTAAGACTACTCCCAGGCTACAGAACTCCCATAAAGTGTTTCCTACCCTCAGGATGCAGAACTCCTGTGAACTGCCTCTCACTACTTCCAATGTACAGAAATCCTGTAAGCTGCTTCTCTTTTACTCAGACTACTGAATACCAGCCTAGTGCGTCAGACTACTCTCATGCTAGAGAACTCACGTAAAGTGTTTCCTACACTCAGGATGCAGAACTCCTGTGAGCTTCCTCTCACTACTTCCAATGGACAGAAATCCTGTAAGCTGCTTCTCTTTAACTCAGACTACTGAAAACCCGCCTAGTGCGTAAGACTACTCCCGTGCTACAGAACTCCCGTTAAGTTATTCCTACACTCAGGATGCAGAACTCCTGTAAACTGCCTCTCACTACTTCCAATGTACAGAAATCCTGTAAGCTACTTCTCTTTTACTCAGACTACTGAAAACCCGCATAGTGCGTAAGACTACTCCCATGCTACAGAACTCCTTTAAAGTGTTTCCTACACTGGATGCAGATCTCCTGTAAACTGCCTCTCACTACTTCCAATGTACAGAAATCCTGTAAGCTGCTTCTTTTTACTCAGACTACTGAAAACCCGCATAGTGCGTAAGACTACTCCCATGCTACAGAAGCCCAGTAAAGTGTTTCCTACACTCAGGGTGCAGAACTCCTGTAACTGCCTCTCACAACTAAAAATGCACTTAAATCCTGTAAGCTGCTTCTCTTTTACTCAGACTACTGAAAACCCGCATAGTGCGTAGGACTACTCCCATGCTAGAGAATTCCCGTAAAGTGTTTCCTACACTCAGGATGCAGAACTCCTGTTAACTGCCTCTCACTACTTCCAATGTACAGAAATCCTGTAAGCTGCTTCCCTTTTACTCAGACTACTGAAAACCTGCATAGGGCGTAAGAATTCTCCAATGCTACAGACCTCCCGTAAAGTGTTTCCTACACTCAGGATGCAAAACTCTTGTCAACTGCCTCTCAGTACTTCCAATGTACAGAAATCCTGTAAGCTGCTTCTCTTTTACTCAGACTACTGAAAACTCGCATAGTGCGTAAGACTACTCCCATGCTACAGAAGCCCAGTAAAGTGTTTCCTACACTCAGGATGCAGATCTCCTGTAAACTGCCTCTCACTGCTTCCAATGTACAGAAATCCTGTAAGCTGCTTCTGTTTTACTCAGACTACTGAAAACCCCCACAGTGCGTAAGACTACTCCCATGTTACAGAACTTGCGTAAAGTGTTTTCTACACTCAGGATGCAGAACTCCTGTAAACTGCCTCTCACTACTTCGAATGTACAGAAATCCTGTAAGCTGTTCTCTTTTACTCAGACTACTGAAAACCCACATAGTGCGTAAGACTACTCCCATGCTAGAGAACTCCCGTAAAGTGTTTCCTTCACTCAGGATGCAGAACTCCTGTAAACTGTCTCTCACTACTTCTAATGTACAGAAATCCTGTAAGCTGCTTCTCTTTTACTCAGACTACTGAAAACCCGCATAGTGGGTAAGACTACTCCCAGGCTACAGAACTCCCATAAAGTGTTTCCTACCCTCAGGATGCAGAACTCCTGTGAACTGCCTCTCACTACTTCCAATGTACAGAAATCCTGTAAGCTGCTTCTCTTTTACTCAGACTACTGAATACCAGCCTAGTGCGTCAGACTACTCTCATGCTAGAGAACTCACGTAAAGTGTTTCCTACACTCAGGATGCAGAACTCCTGTGAGCTTCCTCTCACTACTTCCAATGGACAGAAATCCTGTAAGCTGCTTCTCTTGAACTCAGACTACTGAAAACCCGCCTAGTGCGTAACA
Source organism: Oryctolagus cuniculus (assembly GCF_964237555.1). Classification (NCBI taxonomy): domain Eukaryota; kingdom Metazoa; phylum Chordata; class Mammalia; order Lagomorpha; family Leporidae; genus Oryctolagus; species Oryctolagus cuniculus. The sequence goes on from NC_091451.1 coordinate 2,042,679, forward strand.
CTACTCCCGTGCTACAGAACTCCCGTTAAGTTATTCCTACACTCAGGATGCAGAACTCCTGTAAACTGCCTCTCACTACTTCCAATGTACAGAAATCCTGTAAGCTGCTTCTCTTTTACTCAGACTACTGAAAACCCGCATAGTGCGTAAGACTACTACAATGCTACAGAACTCCCGTAAAGTGTTTCCCACACTCAGGATGCAGAACTCCTGTAAACTGCCTCTCACTATTTCCAATGTACAGAAATCCTGTAAGCTGCTTCTCTTTTACTCAGACTACTGAAAACCCGCATAGTGCGTAAGACTACTCCCATGCTACAGAACTCCCGTAAAGTGTCTCCAACACTGGATCTAGAACTCATTTAAACTGCCTATCACTACTTCCAATGTACAGAAATCCTGTAAGCTGCTTCTCTTTTACTCAGACTACTGAAAACCCGCATAGTGCGTAAGACTACTCCCATGATAGAGAACTCCCGTAAAGTGTTTCCTACACTCAGGATGCAAAACTCCTGGAACTGCTTCTCACTACTTCCAATGCACAGAAATCCTGTAAGCTGCTTCTCTTTTACTCAGACTACTGAAAACCCGCATAGCGCGTAAGACTACTCCAATGCTACAGAACACCCGTAAAGTGTTTCCTACACTCAGGATGCAAAACTCCTGTGAACTGCCTCTCACTACTTCCAATGTACAGAAATCCTGTAAGCTGCTTCTCTTTTACTCAGACTACTGAAAACCCGCATAGTGCGTAAGACTACTCCCATGCTACAGAACTCCCGTAAAGTGTCTCCTACACTGGATCTAGAACTCATTTAAACTGCCTATCACTACTTCCAATGTACAGAAATCCTGTAAGCTGCTTCTCTTTTACTCAGACTACTGAATACCAGCCTAGTGCGTCAGACTACTATCATACTAGAGAACTCCCGTAAAGTGTTTCCTACACTCACGATGCAGAACTCCTGTAAACTGCCTCTCACTACTTCCAATGGACAGAAATCCTGTAAGCTGCTTCTCTTTTACTCAGACTACTGAAAACCCGCATAGTGCGTAAGACTACTCCCATGCTAGAGAACTCCCGTAAAGTGTTTCCTACACTCAGGATGCAGAAATCCTGTAAACTGCCTCTCACTACTTCCAATGCACAGAAATCCTGTAAGCTGCTTCTCTTTTACTCAGACTACTGAAAACCCGCATAGTGCGTAAGACTACTCCCATGCTACAGAACTCCCGTAAAGTGTCTCCTACACTGGATCTAGAACTCATTTAAACTGCCTCTCACTACTTCCAATGGAGAGAAATCCTGCAAGCTGTTTCTCTTTTACTCAGACTACTGAAAACCCGCATAGTGCGTAAGACTACTCCCATGCTACAGAACTCCCGTAAAGTGTTTCCTACACTCAGGATGCAGAACTCCTGTGAACTGCCTCTCACTACTTCCAATGTACAGAAATCCTGTAAGTTGCTTCTCTTTTACTCAGACTACTGAAAACCCACATGCTGCGTTAGAATTCTCCCATGCTACAGAACTCCCGTAAAGTGTTTCCTACACTCAGGATGCAGAACTCCTGTCAACTGCCTCTCACTATTTCCAAAGGACAGAAATCCTGTAAGCTGTTTCACTTTTACTCAGACTACTGAAAACCCGCATAGCGCGTAAGACTACTCCAATGCTACAGAACACCCGTAAAGTGTTTCCTACACTCAGGATGCAAAACTCCTGTGAACTGCCTCTCACTACTTCCAATGTACAGAAATCCTGTAAGCTGCTTCTCTTTTACTCAGACTACTGAAAACCCGCATAGTGCGTAAGACTACTCCCATGCTACAGAACTCCCGTAAAGTGTCTCCTACACTGGATCTAGAACTCATTTAAACTGCCTATCACTACTTCCAATGTACAGAAATCCTGTAAGCTGCTTCTCTTTTACTCAGACTACTGAATACCAGCCTAGTGCGTCAGACTACTATCATACTAGAGAACTCCCGTAAAGTGTTTCCTACACTCACGATGCAGAACTCCTGTAAACTGCCTCTCACTACTTCCAATGGACAGAAATCCTGTAAGCTGCTTCTCTTTTACTCAGACTACTGAAAACCCGCATAGTGCGTAAGACTACTCCCATGCTAGAGAACTCCCGTAAAGTGTTTCCTACACTCAGGATGCAGAAATCCTGTAAACTGCCTCTCACTACTTCCAATGCACAGAAATCCTGTAAGCTGCTTCTCTTTTACTCAGACTACTGAAAACCCGCATAGTGCGTAAGACTACTCCCATGCTACAGAACTCCCGTAAAGTGTCTCATACACTGGATCTAGAACTCATTTAAACTGCCTCTCACTACTTCCAATGGACAGAAATCCTGCAAGCTGTTTCTCTTTTACTCAGACTACTGAAAACCCGCATAGTGCGTAAGACTACTCCCATGCTACAGAACTCCCGTAAAGTGTTTCCTACACTCAGGATGCAGAACTCCTGTGAACTGCCTCTCACTACTTCCAATGTACAGAAATCCTGTAAGTTGCTTCTCTTTTACTCAGACTACTGAAAACCCACATGCTGCGTTAGAATTCTCCCATGCTACAGAACTCCCGTAAAGTGTTTCCTACCCTCAGGATGCAGAACTCCTGTCAACTGCCTCTCACTATTTCCAAAGGACAGAAATCCTGTAAGCTGTTTCACTTTTACTCAGACTACTGAAAACCCGCATAGTGCGTAAGACTACTCCCATGATAGAGAACTCCCGTAAAGTGTTTCCTACCCTCAGGATGCAGATCTCCTGTAAACTGCCTCTCACTACTTCCAATGGACAGAAATCCTGTAAGCTGCTTCTCTTTTACTCAGACTACTGAAAACCCGCATAGTGCATTAGAATTCTCCCATGCTACAGAACTCCCGTAAAGTGTTTCCTACATTTATTGCAGAACTCCTTTAAACTGCCTCCCACTACTTCCAATGGACAGAAATCCTGTAAGCTGCTTCTCTTTTACTCAGACTACTGAAAACCCGCATAGTGCGTAAGACTACTCCCATGCTACAGAACTCCTGTAAAGTGTTTCCTACACTGGATGCAGAACTCCTGTAAACTGCCTCTCACTACTTCCAATGTACAGAAATCCTGTAAGCTGCTTCTTTTTACTCAGACTACTGAAAACCCGCATAGTGCGTAAGACTACTCACATGCTACAGAAGCCCAGTAAAGTGTTTCCTACACTCAGGGTGCAGAACTCCTGTAAACTGCCTCTCACAACTAAAAATGTACTTAAATCCTGTAAGCTGCTTCTCTTTAACTCAGACTACTGAAAACCCGCATAGTGCGTAAGACTACTCCCATGATAGAGAACTCCCGTAAAGTGTTTCCTACCCTCAGGATGCAGATCTCCTGTAAACTGCCTCTCACTACTTCCAATGCACAGAAATCCTGTAAGCTGTTTCACTTTTACTCAGACTACTGAAAACCCGCATAGTGCGTAAGACTACTCCCATGATAGAGAACTCCCGTAAAGTGTTTCCTACCCTCAGGATGCAGATCTCCTGTAAACTGCCTCTCACTACTTCCAATGGACAGAAATCCTGTAAGCTGCTTCTCTTTTACTCAGACTACTGAAAACCCGCATAGTGCATTAGAATTCTCCCATGCTACAGAACTCCCGTAAAGTGTTTCCTACATTTATTGCAGAACTCCTTTAAACTGCCTCCCACTACTTCCAATGGACAGAAATCCTGTAAGCTGCTTCTCTTTTACTCAGACTACTGAAAACCCGCATAGTGCGTAAGACTACTCCCATGCTAGAGAACTCCTGTAAAGTGTTTCCTACACTGGATGCAGAACTCCTGTAAACTGCCTCTCACTACTTCCAATGTACAGAAATCCTGTAAGCTGCTTCTTTTTACTCAGACTACTGAAAACCCGCATAGTGCGTAAGACTACTCCCATGCTACAGAAGCCCAGTAAAGTGTTTCCTACACTCAGGGTGCAGAACTCCTGTAAACTGCCTCTCACAACTAAAAATGTACTTAAATCCTGTAAGCTGCTTCTCTTTTACTCAGACTACTGAAAACCCGCATAGTGCGTAGGACTACTCCCATGCTAGAGAATTCCCATAAAGTGTTTCCTACACTCAGGATGCAGAACTCCTGTGAACTGCCTCTCACTACTTCCAATGTACAGAAATCCTGTAAGCTGCTTCCCTTTTACTCAGACTACTGGAAACCCGCATAGTGCGTAAGAATTCTCCAATGCTACAGACCTCCCGTAAAGTGTTTCCTACACTCAGGATGCAAAACTCTTGTCAACTGCCTCTCACTACTTCCAATGTACAGAAATCCTGTAAGCTGCTTCTCTTTTACTCAGACTATTGAAATCCCGCATAGTGCGTAAGACTACTCCCATGCTACAGAAGCCCAGTAAAGTGTTTCCTACACTCAGGATGCAGATCTCCTGTAAACTGCCTCTCACTACTTCCAATGTACAGAAATCCTGTAAGCTGCTTCTCTTTTACTCAGACTACTGGAAACCCCCACAGTGCGTAAGACTACTCCCATGTTACAGAACTTGCATAAAGTGTTTTCTACACTCAGGATGCAGAACTCCTGTAAACTGCCTCTCACTACTTCCAATGGACAGAAATCCTGTAAGCTGTTCTCTTTTACTCAGACTACTGAAAACCCGCATAGTGCGTAAGACTACTCCCATGCTAGAGAACTCCCGTAAAGTGTTTCCTTCACTCAGGATGCAGAACTCCTGTAAACTGTCTCTCACTACTTCTAATGTACAGAAATCCTGTAAGCTGCTTCTCTTTTACTCAGACTACTGAAAACCCGCATAGTGGGTAAGACTACTCCCAGGCTACAGAACTCCCATAAAGTGTTTCCTACCCTCAGGATGCAGAACTCCTGTGAACTGCCTCTCACTACTTCCAATGTACAGAAATCCTGTAAGCTGCTTCTCTTTTGCTCAGACTACTGAATACCAGCCTAGTGCGTCAGACTACTCCCATGCTACAGAACTCCCGTAAAGTGTCTCCTACACTGGATCTAGAACTCATTTAAACTGCCTATCACTACTTACAATGTACAGAAATCCTGTAAGTTGCTTCTCTTTTACTCAGACTACTGAAATCCAGCCTAGTGCGTAAGACTACTCCCATGCTACAGAACTCCCATAAAGTGTTTCCTACCCTCAGGATGCAGAACTCCTGTTAACTGCCTCTCACTACTTCCAATGGACAGAAATCCTGTAAGCTGCTTCTCTTTTACTCAGACTACTGAATACCAGCCTAGTGCGTCAGACTACTATCATACTAGAGAACTCCCGTAAAGTGTTTCCTACACTCAGGATGCAGAACTCCTGTAAACTGCCTCTCACTACTTCCAATGGACAGAAATCCTGTAAGCTGCTTCTCTTTTACTCAGACTACTGAAAACCCGCATAGTGCGTAAACTACTCCCATGCTAGAGAACTCCCGTAAAGTGTTTCCTACACTCAGGATGCAGAACTCCTGTAAACTGCCTCTCACTACTTCCCATGTACAGAAATCCTGTAAGCTGCTACTCTTTTACTCAGACTACTGAAAACCAGCATAGTGCGTTCGAATTCTCCCATGCTACAGAACTCCCGTAAAGTGTTTCCTACCCTCAGGATGCAGAACTCCTGTCAACTGCCTCTCACTATTTCCAAAGGACAGAAATCCTGTAAGCTATTTCACTTTTACTCAGACTACTGAAAACCCGCATAGTGCGTAAGACTACTCCCATGATAGAGAACTCCCGTAAAGTGTTTCCTACCCTCAGGATGCAGATCTCCTGTAAACTGCCTCTCACTACTTCCAATGGACAGAAATCCTGTAAGCTGCTTCTCTTTTACTCAGACTACTGAAAACCCGCATAGTGCATTAGAATTCTCCCATGCTACAGAACTCCCGTAAAGTGTTTCCTACATTTATTGCAGAACTCCTTTAAACTGCCTCCCACTACTTCCAATGGACAGAAATCCTGTAAGCTGCTTCTCTTTTACTCAGACTACTGAAAACCCGCATAGTGCGTAAGACTACTCCCATGCTACAGAACTCCTGTAAAGTGTTTCCTACACTGGATGCAGAACTCCTGTAAACTGCCTCTCACTACTTCCAATGTACAGAAATCCTGTAAGCTGCTTCTTTTTACTCAGACTACTGAAAACCCGCATAGTGCGTAAGACTACTCCCATGCTACAGAAGCCCAGTAAAGTGTTTCCTACACTCAGGGTGCAGAACTCCTGTAAACTGCCTCTCACAACTAAAAATTTACTTAAATCCTGTAAGCTGCTTCTCTTTAACTCAGACTACTGAAAACCCGCATAGTGCGTAAGACTACTCCCATGATAGAGAACTCCCGTAAAGTGTTTCCTACCCTCAGGATGCAGATCTCCTGTAAACTGCCTCTCACTACTTCCAATGCACAGAAATCCTGTAAGCTGTTTCACTTTTACTCAGACTACTGAAAACCCGCATAGTGCGTAAGACTACTCCCATGATAGAGAACTCCCGTAAAGTGTTTCCTACCCTCAGGATGCAGATCTCCTGTAAACTGCCTCTCACTACTTCCAATGGACAGAAATCCTGTAAGCTGCTTCTCTTTTACTCAGACTACTGAAAACCCGCATAGTGCATTAGAATTCTCCCATGCTACAGAACTCCCGTAAAGTGTTTCCTACATTTATTGCAGAACTCCTTTAAACTGCCTCCCACTACTTCCAATGGACAGAAATCCTGTAAGCTGCTTCTCTTTTACTCAGACTACTGAAAACCCGCATAGTGCGTAAGACTACTGCCATGCTACAGAACTCCTGTAAAGTGTTTCCTACACTGGATGCAGAACTCCTGTAAACTGCCTCTCACTACTTCCAATGTACAGAAATCCTGTAAGCTGCTTCTTTTTACTCAGACTACTGAAAACCCGCATAGTGCGTAAGACTACTCCCATGCTACAGAAGCCCAGTAAAGTGTTTCCTACACTCAGGGTGCAGAACTCCTGTAAACTGCCTCTCACAACTAAAAATGTACTTAAATCCTGTAAGCTGCTTCTCTTTTACTCAGACTACTGAAAACCCGCATAGTGCGTAGGACTACTCCCATGCTAGAGAATTCCCATAAAGTGTTTCCTACACTCAGGATGCAGAACTCCTGTGAACTGCCTCTCACTACTTCCAATGTACAGAAATCCTGTAAGCTGCTTCCCTTTTACTCAGACTACTGGAAACCCGCATAGTGCGTAAGAATTCTCCAATGCTACAGACCTCCCGTAAAGTGTTTCCTACACTCAGGATGCAAAACTCTTGTCAACTGCCTCTCACTACTTCCAATGTACAGAAATCCTGTAAGCTGCTTCTCTTTTACTCAGACTATTGAAATCCCGCATAGTGCGTAAGACTACTCCCATGCTACAGAAGCCCAGTAAAGTGTTTCCTACACTCAGGATGCAGATCTCCTGTAAACTGCCTCTCACTACTTCCAATGTACAGAAATCCTGTAAGCTGCTTCTCTTTTACTCAGACTACTGGAAACCCCACAGTGCGTAAGACTACTCCCATGTTACAGAACTTGCATAAAGTGTTTTCTACACTCAGGATGCAGAACTCCTGTAAACTGCCTCTCACTACTTCCAATGGACAGAAATCCTGTAAGCTGTTCTCTTTTACTCAGACTACTGAAAACCCGCATAGTGCGTAAGACTACTCCCATGCTAGAGAACTCCCGTAAAGTGTTTCCTTCACTCAGGATGCAGAACTCCTGTAAACTGTCTCTCACTACTTCTAATGTACAGAAATCCTGTAAGCTGCTTCTCTTTTACTCAGACTACTGAAAACCCGCATAGTGGGTAAGACTACTCCCAGGCTACAGAACTCCCATAAAGTGTTTCCTACCCTCAGGATGCAGAACTCCTGTGAACTGCCTCTCACTACTTCCAATGTACAGAAATCCTGTAAGCTGCTTCTCTTTTGCTCAGACTACTGAATACCAGCCTAGTGCGTCAGACTACTCCCATGCTACAGAACTCCCGTAAAGTGTCTCCTACACTGGATCTAGAACTCATTTAAACTGCCTATCACTACTTACAATGTACAGAAATCCTGTAAGTTGCTTCTCTTTTACTCAGACTACTGAAATCCAGCCTAGTGCGTAAGACTACTCCCATGCTACAGAACTCCCATAAAGTGTTTCCTACCCTCAGGATGCAGACCTCCTGTTAACTGCCTCTCACTACTTCCAATGGACAGAAATCCTGTAAGCTGCTTCTCTTTTACTCAGACTACTGAATACCAGCCTAGTGCGTCAGACTACTATCATACTAGAGAACTCCCGTAAAGTGTTTCCTACACTCAGGATGCAGAACTCCTGTAAACTGCCTCTCACTACTTCCAATGAACAGAAATCCTGTAAGCTGCTTCTCTTTTACTCAGACTACTGAAAACCCGCATAGTGCGTAAACTACTCCCATGCTAGAGAACTCCCGTAAAGTGTTTCCTACACTCAGGATGCAGAACTCCTGTAAACTGCCTCTCACTACTTCCCATGTACAGAAATCCTGTAAGCTGCTACTCTTTTACTCAGACTACTGAAAACCAGCATAGTGCGTTCGAATTCTCCCATGCTACAGAACTCCCGTAAAGTGTTTCCTACCCTCAGGATGCAGAACTCCTGTAAACTGCCTCTCACTACTTCCAATGGACAGAAATCCTGCAAGCTGTTTCTCTTTTACTCAGACTACTGAAAACCCGCATAGTGCGTAAGACTACTCCCATGCTACAGAACTTGCGTAAAGTGTTTCCTACACTCAGGATGCAGAACTCCTGTGAACTGCCTCTCCCTACTTCCAATGTACAGAAATCCTGTAAGCTGCTTCTCTTTTACTCAGACTACTGAAAACCCGCATAGTGCGTAAGACTACTCCAATGCTACAGAACTCCCGTAAAGTGTTTCCTACACTCAGGATGCAGAACTCCTGTCAACTGCCTCTCACTACTTCCAATGGACAGAAATCCTGTAAGCTGCATCTCTTTTACTCAGACTACTGAAAACCAGCATAGTGCGTAAGACTACTCCCATACTACAGAACTCCCGTAAAGTGTCTCCTACACTGGAACTAGAACTCCTTTAAACTGCCTCTCACTACTTCTAATGTACAGAAATCCTGTAAGCTGCTTCTCTTTTACTCAGACTACTGAAAACCCGCAGAATGCGTAAGAGTACTCCCATGCTACAGAAGCCCAGTAAAGTGTTTCCTACACTCAGGATGCAGAACTCCTGTAAACTGCCTCTCACTACTTCCAATGTACAGAAATCCTGTAAGCTGCTTCTCTTTTACTCAGACTACTGAAAACCCGCATAGTGCGTAAGACTACTCCCATGCTACAGAACTTACGTAAAGTGTTTTCTACACTCAGGATGCAGAACTCCTGTAAACTGCCTCTCACTAATTCCAATGTACAGAAATCCTGTAAGCTGCTTCTCTTTTACTCAGACTACTGAAAACCCGCATAGTGCGTAAGACTACTCCCATGCTACAAAACTCCCGTAAAGTGTTTCCTACACTCAGGATGCAGGACTCCTGTAAACTGCCTCTCACTACTTCCAATGTACAGAAATCCTGTAAGTTGCTTCTCTTTTAGTCAAACTACTGAAAACCCGCATGCTGCGTTAGAATTCTCCCATGCTAGAGAACTCCCGTAAAGTGTCTCCTACACTGGATCTGGAACTCATTTAAACTGCCTCTCACTACTTCCAATGTACAGAAATCTTGTAAGCTGCTTCTCTTTTACTCAGACTACTGAAAACCAGCATAGTGCGTTAGAATTCTCCCATGCTACAGAACTCCTGTAAAGTGTTTCCTACACTCAGGATGCAGAACTCCTGTCAACTGCCTCTCACTACTTCCAATGGACAGAAATCCTGTAAGCTGTTTCTCTTTTACTCAGACTACTGAAAACCCGCATAGTGCGTAAGACTACTCCCATGCTACAGAACTCCCGTAAAGTGTCTCCTACACTGGATCTAGAACTCATTTAAACTGCCTCTCACTCCTTCCAATGTACAGAAATCCTGTAAGCTGCTTCTCTTTTACTCAGACTACTGAAAACCCGCATAGTGCGTAAGACTACTCCCATGCTACAGAACTCCCGTAAAGTGTTTCCTACACTCAGGATGCAGAACTCCTGTGAACTGCCTCTCACTACTTCCAATGTACAGAAATCCTGTAAGCTGCTTCTCTTTTACTCAGACTACTGAAAACCCGCATGCTGCGTTAGAATTCTCCCATGCTACAGAACTCCCGTAAAGTGTTTCCTACACTCAGGATGCAGAACTCCTGTAAACTGCCTCTCACTACTTCCAATGGACAGAAATCCTGTAAGTTGCTTCTCTTTTACTCAGACTACTGAAAACCCGCATAGTGCGTAAGACTACTCCCATGCTACAGAACTCCCGTAAAGTGTCTCCTAAACTGGATCTAGAACTCATTTAAACTGCCTCTCACTATTTCCAATGTACAGAAATCCTGTAAGCTGCTTCTCTTTTACTCAGACTACTGAAAACCAGCCTAGTGCGTCAGACTACTCCCATGCTACAGAACTCCCATAAAGTGTTTCCTACCCTCAGGATGCAGAACTCCTGTAAACTGCCTGTCACTACTTCCAATGGACAGAAATCCTGTAAGCTGCTTCTCTTTTACTCAGACTACTGAATACCAGCCTTGTGCGTAGGACTACTATCATACTAGAGAACTCCCGTAAAGTGTTTCCTACACTCAGGATGCAGAACTCCTGTAAACTGCCTCTAACTACTTCCAATGGACAGAAATCCTGTAAGCTGTTTCTCTTTTACTCAGACTACTGAAAACCCGCATAGTGCGTAAGACTACTCCAATGCTACAGAACTCCCGTAAAGTGTTTGCTACACTCAGGATGCAGAACTCCTGTAAACTGCCTCTCACTACTTCCAATGGACAGAAATCCTGTAAGCTGTTTCTCTTTTACTCAGACTACTGAAAACCCACATAGTACGTAAGACTACTCCCATGCTACAGAACTCCCGTAAAGTGTTTCCTACCCTCAGGATGAAGAACTCCTGTGAACTGCCTCTCACTACTTCCAATGTACGGAATTCCTGTAAGCTGCTTCTCTTTTACTCAGACTACTGAAAACCCGCATAGTGCGTTAGACTACTCCCATGCTACAGAACTCCCGTAAAGTGTTTCCTACACTGGATGCAGAACTCATTTAAACTGCCTCTCACTACTTCCAATGTACAGAAATCCTGTAAGCTGCTTCTCTTTTACTCAGACTACTGAAAACCCGCATAGTGCGTAAGACTACTCCCATGCTACAGAACTTCCATAAAATGTCTCCTACACTGGATCTAGAACTTCTGTGAGCTGCCTCTCACTACTTCCAATGTACAGAAATCCTGTAAGTTGCTTCTCTTTTACTCAGACTACTGAAAACCAGCATGCTGCGTTAGAATTCTCCCATGCTACAGAACTTCCGTTAAGTTTTTCCTACATTCAGGATGCAGAACTCCTGTCAACTGCCTCTCACTACTTCCAATATACAGAAATCCTGTAAGCTGCTTCTGTTTTACTCAGACTACTGAAAACCCACATAGTGCGTAAGACTACTCCAATGCTACAGAACTCCCGTAAAGTGTCTCCTACAGTGGATCTAGAACTCATTTAAACTGCCTCTCACTACTTCCAATGGACAGAAATCATGTAAGCTGCTTCTCTTTTACTCAGACTACTGAAAACCCGTATAGTGCGTAAGACTACTCCCATGCTACAGAACTCCCGTTATGTGTCCTACCCTCAAGATGCAGAACTCCTGTGAACTGCCTCTCACTACTTCCAATGTACAGAAATCCTGTAAGCTGCTTCTCTTTTACTCAGACTACTGAAAACCAGCATAGTGCGTAAGACTACTCCCATGCTAGAGAACTCCCGTAAAGTGTTTCCTACACTCAGGATGCAGAACTCCTGTAAACTGCCTCTCACTACTTCCAATGGACAGAAATCCTGTAAGCTGCTTCTCTTTTACTCAGACTACTGAAAACCAGCCTAGTGCGTCAGACTACTCCCATGCTACAGAACTTGCGTAAAGTGTTTCCCACACTCAGGATGCAGAACTCCTGTAAACTGCCTCTCACTACTTCCAATGGACAGAAATCCTGTAAGCTGTTTCTCTTTTACTCAGACTACTGAATACCAGCCTAGTGCGTAAGACTAAACCCATGCTAGAGAACTCCCGTAAAATGTTTGCTACACTCAGGATGCAGAACTCCTGTGAACAGCCTCTCACTCTTTCCAATGTACGGAATTCCTGTAAGCTGCTTCTCTTTTACTCAGACTACTGAAAACCCGCATAGTGCGTAAGACTACTCCAATGCTACAGAACTCCAGTAAAGTGTCTCCTACACTGGATCTAGAACTCATTTAAACTGCCTCTCACTACTTCCAATGTACACAAATCCTGTAAGCTGCTTCTCTTTTACTCAGACTACTGAAAACCCGCATAGTGCGTAAGACTACTCCCAGGCTACAGAACTCCCATAAAGCGTTTCCTACACTCAGGATGTAGAACTCCTGTAAACTGCCTCTCACTACTTCCAATGTACAGAAATCCTGTAAGCTGCTTCTCTTTTACTCAGACTACTGATACCAGCCTAGTGCGTCAGACTACTCTCATGCTAGAGAACTCCCGTAAAGTGTTTCCTACCCTCAGGATGCAGAACTCCTGTGAACTGGCTCTCACTACTTCCAATGGACAGAAATCCTGTAAGCTACTTCTCTTTAACTCAGACTACTGAAAACCCGCATAGTGCGTAAGACTACTCCCGTGCTACAGAACTCCCGTTAAGTTTATCCTACATTCAGGATGCAGAACTCTTGTAAACTGCCTCTCACTACTTCCAATGGACAGAAATCCTGTAAGCTGCTTCTCTTTTACTCAGACTACTGAAAACCCGCATAGTGCGTAAGACTAGTCCCATGCTACAGAACTCCCGTAAAGTGTTTCCCACACTCAGTATGCAGAACTCCTGTAAACTGCCTCTCACTATTTCCAATGTACAGAAATCCTGTAAGCTGCTTCTCTTTTACTCAGACTACTGAAAACCCGCATAGTGCGTAAGACTACTCCCATGCTACAGAACTCCCGTAAAGTGTCTCCTACACTGGATCTAGAACTCATTTAAACTGCCTCTCACTACTTCCAATGTACAGAAATCCTGTAAGCTGCTTCTCTTTTACTCAGACTACTGAATACCAGCCTAGTGCGTCAGACTACTCTCATGCTAGGAACTCCCGTAAAGTGTTTCCTACCCTCAGGATGCAGAACTCCTGTGAACTGGCTCTCACTACTTCCAATGGACAGAAATCCTGTAAGCTGCTTCTCTTTAACTCAGACTACTGAAAACCCGCATAGTGCGTAAGACTACTCCCGTGCTACAGAACTCCCGTTAAGTTTTTCCTACATTCAGGATGCAGAACTCCTGTGAACTGCCTCTCCCTACTTCCAATGTACAGAAATCCTGTAAGCTGCTTCTCTTTTACTCAGACTACTGAAAACCCGCATAGTGCGTAAGACTACTCCCATGCTACAGAACTCCCGTAAAGTGTTTCCTACACTGGATGCAGAACTCATTTAAACTGCCTCTCACTACTTCCAACGTACAGAAATCCTGTAAGCTGCTTCTCTTTTACTCAGACTACTGAAAACCCGCATAGTGCGTAAGACTACTCCCATGCTACAGAACTTCCATAAAGTGTCTCCTACACTGGATCTAGAACTCCTGTGAACTGCCTCTCACTACTTCCAATGTACAGAAATCCTGTAAGTTGCTTCTCTTTTACTCAGACTACTGAAAACCCGCATGCTGCGTTAGAATTCTCCCATGCTACAGAACTTCCGTAAAGTGTTTTCTAACCTCAGGATGCAGAACTCCTGTCAACTGCCTCTCACTACTTCCAATATACAGAAATCCTGTAAGCTACTTCTGTTTTACTCAGACACTGAAAACCCACATAGTGCGTAAGACTACTCCAATGCTACAGAACTCCCGTAAAGTGTCTCCTACACTGGATCTAGAACTCATTTAAACTGCCTCTCACTACTTCCAATGGACAGAAATCCTGTAAGCTGCTTCTCTTTTACTCAGACTACTGAAAACCCGCATAGTGCGTAAGACTACTCCCATGCTACAGAACTCCCGTTATGTGTCCTACACTCAAGATGCAGAACTCCTGTGAACTGCCTCTCACTACTTCCAATGTACAGAAATCCTGTAAGCTGCTTCTCTTTTACTCAGACTACTGAAAACCAGCATAGTGCGTAAGACTACTCCCATGCTACAGAACTCCCGTAAAGTGTCTCCTGCACTGGAACTGGAACTCCTTTAAACTGCCTCTCACTACTTCTAATGTACAGAAATCCTGTAAGCTGCTTCTCTTTTACTCAGACTACTGAAAACCAGCCTAGTGCGTAAGACTACTCCCATGCTAGAGAACTCCCGTAAAGTGTTTCCTACACACAGGATGCAGAACTCCTGTGAACTGCCTCTCACTACTTCCAATGGATAGAAATCCTGTAAGCTGCTTCTCTTTAACTCAGACTACTAAAAACCCGCATAGTGCGTAAGACTACTCCCGTGCTACAGAACTCCCGTTAAGTTTTTCCTACATTCAAGATGCAGAACTCCTGTGAACTGCCTATCACTACTTCCAATGGACAGAAATCCTGTAAGCTGCTTCTCTTTTACTCAGACTACTGAAAACCCGCATAGTGCGTAAGACTACTCCCAGGCTACAGAACTCCCATAAAGCGTTTCCTACCCTCAGGATGCAGAACTTCTGTAAACTGCCTCTCACTACTTCCAATGTACAGAAATCCTGTAAGCTGCTTCCCTTTTACTCAGACTACAGAATACCAGCCTAGTGCGTCAGACTACTCTCATGCTACAGAACTCCCGTTAAGTTTTTCCTACATTCAGGATGCAGAACTCCTGTAAACTGCCTCTCACTGCTTCCAATGTACAGAAATCCTGTAAGCTGCTTCTCTTTTACTCAGACTACTGAAAACCCGCATAGTGCGTAAGACTACTCCCATGCTACAGAACTCCCGTAAAGTGTTTCCCACACTCAGGATGCAGAACTCCTGTAAACTGCCTCTCACTATTTCCAATGTACAGAAATCCTGTAAGCTGCTTCTCTTATACTCAGACTACTGAAAACCCGCATAGTGCGTAAGACTACTCCCATGCTACAGAACTCCCGTAAAATGTCTCCTACACAGGATCTAGAACTCATTTAAACTGCCTCTCACTACTTCCGATATACAGAAATCCTGTAAGTTGCTTCTCTTTTACTCAGACTACTGAAAACCCGCATAGTGCGTAAGACTACTCCCATGCTACAGAACTCCCGTAAAGTGTTTCCTACACTCAGGATGCAGAACTCCTGTAAACTGCCTCTCACTACTTCCAATGTACAGAAATCCTGTAAGTTGCTTCACTTTTACTCAGACTACTGAAAACCCGCATGCTGCGTTAGAATTCTCCCATGCTACAGAACTCCCGTAAAGTGTTTCCTACCCTCAGGATGCAGAACTCCTGTCAACTGCCTCTCACTACTTCCAATGGACAGAAATCCTGTAAGCTGTTTCTCTTTTACTCAGACTACTGAAAACCCGCATAGTGCGTAAGACTACTCCCATGCTAGAGAACTCCCGTAAAGTGTTTCCTACCCTCAGGATGCAAAACTCCTGTGAACTGCCTCTCACTACTTCCAATGTACAGAAATCCTGTAAGCTGCTACTATTTTACTCAGACTACTGAAAACCCGCATAGCGCGTAAGACTACTCCAATGCTACAGAACTCCCGTAAAGTGTTTCCTACACTCAGCATGCAGAACTCCTGTAAACTGCCTCTCACTACTTCCAATGTACAGAAATCCTGTAAGTTGCTTCTCTTTTACTCAGACTACTGAAAACCCGCATTGTGCGTAGGACTACTCCCATGCTACAGAACTCCCGTAAAGTGTCTCCTACACTGGATCTAGAACTCATTTAAACTGCCTCTCACTACTTCCAATGTACAGAAATCCTGTAAGCTGCTTCTCTTTTACTGAGACTACTGAAAACCCACATAGTGCGTAAGACTACTCCCATGCTACAGAACTCCCATAAAGTGTTTCCTACACTCAGGATGCAGAACTCCTGTGAACTGCCTCTCACTACTTCCAATGTACAGAAATCCTGTAAGCTGCTTCTCTTTTACTCAGACTACTGAAAACCCGCATAGTGCGTAAGACTACTCCCATGCTAGAGAACTCCGTAAAGTGTTTCCCACACTCAGGATGCAGAACTCCTGTAAACTGCCTCTCACTACTTCCAATGGACAGAAATCTTGTAAGCTGCTTCTCTTTTACTCAGACTACTGAAAACCAGCATAGTGCGTAGGACTACTCCCATGCTACAGAACTTCCGTAAAGTGTTTTCTACACTCAGTATGCAGAACTCCTGTAAACTGCCTCTCACTACTTCCAATGTACAGAAATCCTGTAAGCTGCTTCTCTTTTACTCAGACTACTGAAAACCCGCATAGTGCGTAAGACTACTCCCAGGCTACAGAACTCCCATAAAGTGTTTCCTACCCTCAGGATGCAGAACTCCTGTAAACTGCCTCTCACTACTTCCAATGTACAGAAATCCTGTAAGCTGCTTCTCTTTTACTCAGACTACTGAATACCAGCTTAGTGCGTCAGACTACTCTCATGCTAGAGAACTCCCGTAAAGTGTTTCCTACACTCAGGATGCAGAACTCCTGTGAACTGCCTCTCACTACTTCCACTGGACAGAAATCCTGTAAGCTGCTTCTCTTTAACTCAGAATACTGAAAACCCGCATAGTGCGTAAGACTACTCCCGTGCTACAGAACTCCCGTTAAGTTTTTCCTACATTCAGGATGCAGAACTCCTGTAAACTGCCTCTCACTACTTCCAATGTACAGAAATCCTGTAAGCTGCTTCTCTTTTACTCAGACTACTGAAAACCCGCATAGTGCGTAAGACTACTCCCAGGCTACAGAACTCCCATAAAGCGTTTCCTACCCTCAGGATGCAGAACTCCTGTAAACTGCCTCTCACTACTTCCAATGTACAGAAATCCTGTAAGCTGCTTCTCTTTTACTCAGACTACTGAATACCAGCCTAGTGCGTCAGACTACTCTCATGCTAGAGAACTCCCGTAAAGTGTTTCCTACCCTCAGGATGCAGAACTCCTGTGAACTGGCTCTCACTACTACCAATGGACAGAAATCCTGTAAGCTGCTTCTCTTTAACTCAGACTACTGAAAACCCGCAAAATGCGTAAGACTACTCCCGTGCTACAGAACTCCCGTTAAGTTTTTCCTACATTCAGGATGCAGAACTCCTGTAAACTGCCTCTCACTACTTCCAATGTACAGAAATCCTGTAAGCTGCTTCTCTTTTACTCAGACTACTGAAAACCCGCATAGTGCGTAAGACTACTCCCATGCTACAGAACTCCCGTAAAGTGTTTCCCACACTCAGGATGCAGAACTCCTGTAAACTGCCTCTCACTATTTCCAATGTACAGAAATCCTGTAAGCTGCTTCTCTTTTACTCAGACTACTGAAAACCCGCATAGTGCGTAAGACTACTCCCATGCTACAGAACTCCCGTAAAATGTCTCCTACACTGGGTCTAGAACTCATTTAAACTGCCTCTCACTACTTCCAATATACAGAAATCCTGTAAGCTGCTTCTCTTTTACTCAGACTACTGAATACCAGCCTAGTGCATCAGACTACTATCATACTAGAGAACTCCCGTAAAGTGTTTCCTACACTCACGATGCAGAACTCCTGTAAACTGCCTCTCACTATTTCCAATGGAGAGAAATCCTGTAAGCTGTTTCTCTTTTACTCAGACTACTGAAAACCCGCATAGTGCGTAAGACTACTCCCATGCTAGAGAACTCCCGTAAAGTGTTTCCTACACTCAGGATGCAGAAATCCTATAAACTGCCTCTCACTACTTCCAATGTACAGAAATCCTGTAAGCTGCTTCTCTTTTACTCAGACTACTGAAAATCCGCATAGTGCGTTAGAATTCTCCCATGATACAGAACTCCCGTAAAGTGTTTCCTACCCTCAGAATGCAGAACTCCTGTAAACTGCCTCTCACTACTTCCAATGGACAGAAATCCTGTAAGCTGTTTCTCTTTTACTCAGACTACTGAAAACCCGCATAGTGCGTAAGACTACTCCCATGCTACAGAACGCCCGTAAAGTGTTTCCTACACTCAGGATGCAGAACTCCTGTGAACTGCCTCTCACTACTTCCAATGTACGGAATTCCTGCAAGCTGCTTCTCTTTTACTCAGACTACTGGAAACCCGCATAGTGCGTAAGACTACTCCCATGCTACAGAACTCCCGTAAAGTGTTTCCTACCCTCAGGATGCAGAACTCCTGTCAACTGCCTCTCACTATTTCCAAAGGACAGAAATCCTGTAAGCTGTTTCTCTTTTACTCAGACTACTGAAAACCCGCATAGTGCGTAAGACTACTCCCATGCTACAGAACTCCCATAAAGTGTTTCCCACACTCAGGATGCAGAACTCCTGTAAACTGCCTCTCACTATTTCTAATGTACAGAAATCCTGTAAGCTGCTTCTCTTTTACTCAGACTACTGAAAACCCGCATAGTGCGTAAGACTACTCCCATGCTACAGAACTCCCGTAAAATGTCTCCTACACTGGATCTAGAACTCATTTAAACTGCCTCTCACTACTTCCAATATACAGAAATCCTGTAAGCTGCTTCTCTTTTACTCAGACTACTGAAAACCCGCATAGTGCGTAAGACTACTCCCATGCTACAGAACTCCCGTAAAGTGTTTCCTACACTCAGGATGCAGAACTCCTGTAAACTGCCTCTCACTACTTCCAATGTACAGAAATCCTGTAAGTTGCTTCTCTTTTACTCAGACTACTGAAAACCCGCATGCTGCGTTAGAATTCTCCCGTGCTACAGAAATCCCGTAAAGTGTTTCCTACCCTCAGGATGCAGAACTCCTGTCAACTGCCTCTCACTATTTCCAAAGGACAGAAATCCTGTAAGCTGTTTCTCTTTTACTCAGACTACAGAAAACCCGCATAGAGCGTAAGACTACTCCCATGCTAGAGAACTCCCGTAACGTGTTTCCTACCCTCAGGATGCAAAACTCCTCTGAACTGCCTCTCACTACTTCCAATGTACAGAAATCCTGTAAGCTGCTTCTCTTTTACTCAGACTACTGAAAACCCGCATAGCGCGTAAGACTACTCCAATGCTACAGAACTCCCGTAAAGTGTTTCCTACACTCAGCATGCAGAACTCCTGTAAACTGCCTCTCACTACTTACAATGTACAGAAATCCTGTAAGTTGCTTCTCTTTTACTCAGACTACTGAAAACCCGCATAGTGCGTAGGACTACTCCCATGCTACAGAACTCCCGTAAAGTGTTTCCTACACTCAGGATGCAGAACTCCTGTGAACTGCCTCTCACTACTTCCAATGTACAGAAATCCTGTAAGCTGCTTCTCTTTTACTCAGACTACTGAAAACCCGCATAGTGCGTAAGACTACTCCCATGCTAGAGAACTCCCGTAAAGTGTTTCCCACACTCAGGATGCAGGACTCCTGTAAACTGCCTCTCACTACTGCCAATGGACAGAAATCCTGTAAGCTGCTTCTCTTTTACTCAGACTACTGAAAACCCGCATAGTGCGTAAGACTACTCCCATGCTACAGAACTCCCGTAAAGTGTCTCCTACACTGGATCTAGAACTCATTTAAACTGCCTCTCACTACTTCCAATGTACAGAAATCCTGTAAGCTGCTTCTCTTTTACCCAAACTATTGAAAAGCAGCCTAGTGCGTAAGACTACTCCCATGCTACAGAACTCCCATATAGTGTTTCCTACCCTCAGGATGCAGAACTCCTGTAAACTGCCTCTCACTACTTCCAATGGACAGAAATCCTGTAAGCTGCTTCTCTTTTACTCAGACTACTGAATACCAGCCTAGTGCGTCAGACTACTATCATACTAGAGAACTCTCGTAAAGTGTTTCATACCCTCAGGATGCAGAACTCCTGTAAACTGCCTCTCACTACTTCCAATGTACAGAAATCCTGTAAGCTGCTTCTCTTTTACTCAGACTACTGAAAATCCGCGTAGTGCGTTAGAATTCTAACATGGTACAGAACTCCCGTAAAGTGTTTCCTACCCTCAGAATGCAGAACTCCTGAAAACTACCTCTCACTACTTCCAATGGACAGAAATCCTGTAAGCTGTTTCTCTTTTACTCAGAGTACTGAAACCCCCATAGTGCGTAAGACTAATCCCATGCTAGAGAACTCCCTTAAAGTGTTTCCTACACTCAGGATGCAGAACTCCTGTGAACTGCCTCTCACTACTTCAAATGTACGGAATTCCTGTAAGCTGCTTCTCTTTTACTCAGACTACTGAAAACCCGCATAGTGCGTAAGACTACTCCCATGCTACAGAACTCCCATAAAGTGTTTCCTACACTCAGGATGCAGAACTCCTGTGAACTGCCTCTCACTAATTCCAATGTACAGAAATCCTGTAAGCTGCTTCTCTTTTACTCAGACTACTGAAAACCCGCATAGTGCGTAGGACTACTCCCATGCTACAGAACTCCCGTAAAGTGTTTTCTACACTCAGGATGCAGAACTCCTGTAAACTGCCTCTCACTACTTCCAATGCACAGAAATCCTGTAAGCTGCTTCTCTTTTACTCAGACTACTGAAAACCAGCCTAGTGCGTAAGACTACTCCCATGCTACAGAAATCCCATAAAGTGTTTCCTAACCTCAGCATGCAGAACTCCTGTAAACTGCCTCTCACTACTTCCAATGGACAGAAATCCTGTAAGCTGCTTCTCCTTTACTCAGACTACTGAAAACCCGCATAGTGCATAAGACTACTCTCATGCTACAGAACTCCCGTAAAGTGTTTCCTACACTCAGGATGCAGAACTCCTTTAAACTGCCTCTCACTACTTCCAATGTACAGAAATCCTGTAAGGTGCATCTCTTTTACTCAGACTACTGAAAACCCACATAGGGATTAAGATTTCTCCCATGCTACAGAACTCCCGTAAAGTGTATCCTAAACTCAGGATGCAGAACTCCTGTAAACTGCCTCTCACTACTTCCAATGTACAGAAATCCTGTAAGCTGCTTCTCTTTTACTCAGACTACTGAAAACCCGCATAGTTCGTAAGACTACTCCGATGCTGCAGAACTCCCATAAAGTGTTTCCTACACTGAATGCAGAACTCCTTTAAACTGCCTCTCACTACTTCCAATGAACAGAAATCCTGTAAGCTGCTTCTCTTTTACTCAGACTACTGAAAACCCGCATAGGGCTGAAGACTTATCCCATGCTACAGAACTCCCGTAAAGTGTTTCCTACCCTCAGGATGCAGAACTCCTGTAAACTGCCTCTCACTGCTTCCATTGGACAGAAATCCTGTAAGCTGCTTCTCTTTTACTCAGACTACTGAAAACCGGCATAGTGCGTAAGACTACTCCCATGCTACAGAACTCAGGTAAAGTGTTTCCTACACTCAGGATGCAGAACTCCTGTGATCTGCCTCTCACTACTTCCAATGTACAGAAATCCTGTAAGTTGCTTCACTTTTACTCAGACTACTGAAAACCCGCATGCTGCGTTAGAATTCTCCCATGCTACAGAACTCCCGTAAAGTGTTTCCTACCCTCAGGATGCAGAACTCCTGTCAACTGCCTCTCACTACTTCCAATGGACAGAAATCCTGTAAGCTGCTTCTCTTTTACTCAGACTACTGAATACCAGCCTAGTGCGTCAGACTACTACCATACTAGAGAACTCCCGTAAAGTGTTTCCTACCCTCAGGATGCAGAACTCCTGTAAACTGCCTCTCACTATTTCCAAAGGACAGAAATCCTGTAAGCTGTTTCTCTTTTACTCAGACTACTGAAAACCCGAATAGGAAGTAAGACTACTCCAATGCTACAGAACTCCCATAAAGTTTCCTACACTCAGGATGCAGAACTCCTGTAAACTGCCTCTCACTACTTCCAATGTACAGAAATCCTGTAAGCTGCTTCTCTTTTACTCAGACTACTGAATACCAGCCTAGTGCATCAGACTACTATCATACTAGAGAACTCCCGTAAAGTGTTTCCTACACTCACGATGCAGAACTCCTGTAAACTGCCTCTCACTATTTCCAATGGAGAGAAATCCTGTAAGCTGTTTCTCTTTTACTCAGACTACTGAAAACCCGCATAGTGCGTAAGACTACTCCCATGCTAGAGAACTCCCGTAAAGTGTTTCCTACACTCAGGATGCAGAAATCCTATAAACTGCCTCTCACTACTTCCAATGTACAGAAATCCTGTAAGCTGCTTCTCTTTTACTCAGACTACTGAAAATCCGCATAGTGCGTTAGAATTCTCCCATGATACAGAACTCCCGTAAAGTGTTTCCTACCCTCAGAATGCAGAACTCCTGTAAACTGCCTCTCACTACTTCCAATGGACAGAAATCCTGTAAGCTGTTTTTCTTTTACTCAGACTACTGAAAACCCGCATAGTGCGTAAGACTACTCCCATGCTACAGAACTCCCGTAAAGTGTTTCCTACACTCAGGATGCAGGACTCCTGTGAACTGCCTCTCACTACTTCCAATGTACGGAATTCCTGCAAGCTGCTTCTCTTTTACTCAGACTACTGAAAACCCGCATAGTGCGTAAGACTACTCCAATGCTACAGTACTCCCTTAAAGTGTTTCCTACACTCAGGATGCAGAACTCCTGTGAACTGCCTCTCACTACTTCCAATGTACAGAAATCCTGTAAGCTGCTTCTCTTTTACTCAGACTACTGAAAACCCGCATAGTGCGTAAGACTACTCCCATGCTACAGAACTCCCGTAAAGTGTTTTCTACACTCAGGATGCAGAACTCCTGTAAACTGCCTCTCACTACTTCCAATGCACAGAAATCCTATAAGCTGCTTCTCTTTTACTCAGACTACTGAAAACCCGCATAGTGCGTAAGACTACTTCCATGCTGCAGAACTCCCATAAAGTTTTCCTACACTGAATGCAGAACTCCTGTCAACTGCCTCTCACTACTTCCAATGAAAGAAATCCTGTAAGCTTCTCTTTTACTCAGACTACTGAAAACCCGCATAGGGCTGAAGACTTATCCCATGCTACAGAACTCCCGTAAAGTGTTTCCTACCCTCAGGATGCAGAACTCCTGTCAACTGCCTCTCACTACTTCCAATGGACAGAAATCCTGTAAGCTGTTTCTCTTTTACTCAGACTACTGAAAACCCGCATAGTGCGTAAGACTACTCCCATGCTAGAGAACTCCCGTAAAGTGTTTCCTACCCTCAGGATGCAAAACTCCTGTGAACTGCCTCTCACTACTTCCAATGTACAGAAATCCTGTAAGCTGCTACTATTTTACTCAGACTACTGAAAACCCGCATAGCGCGTAAGACTACTCCAATGCTACAGAACTCCCGTAAAGTGTTTCCTACACTCAGCGTGCAGAACTCCTGTAAACTGCCTCTCACTACTTCCAATGTACAGAAATCCTGTAAGTTGCTTCTCTTTTACTCAGACTACTGAAAACCCGCATAGTGCGTAGGACTACTCCCATGCTACAGAACTCCCGTAAAGTGTCTCCTACACTGGATCTAGAACTCCTGTAAACTGCCTCTCACTACTTCCAATGTACAGAAATCCTGTAAGCTGCTTCTCTTTTACTGAGACTACTGAAAACCAGCCTAGTGCGTAAGACTACTCCCATGCTACAGAACTCCCATAAAGTGTTTCCTACACTCAGGATGCAGAACTCCTGTGAACTGCCTCTCACTACTTCCAATGTACAGAAATCTTGTAAGCTGCTTCTCTTTTACTCAGACTACTGAAAACCCGCATAGTGCGTAAGACTACTCCCATGCTAGAGAACTCCCGTAAAGTGTTTCCCACACTCAGGATGCAGAACTCCTGTAAACTGCCTCTCACTACTTCCAATGGACAGAAATCTTGTAAGCTGCTTCTCTTTTACTCAGACTACTGAAAACCAGCATAGTGCGTAGGACTACTCCCATGCTACAGAACTTCCGTAAAGTGTTTTCTACACTCAGTATGCAGAACTCCTGTAAACTGCCTCTCACTACTTCCAATGTACAGAAATCCTGTAAGCTGCTTCTCTTTTACTCAGACTACTGAAAACCCGCATAGTGCGTAAGACTACTCCCAGGCTACAGAACTCCCATAAAGTGTTTCCTACCCTCAGGATGCAGAACTCCTGTAAACTGCCTCTCACTACTTCCAATGTACAGAAATCCTGTAAGCTGCTTCTCTTTTACTCAGACTACTGAATACCAGCCTAGTGCGTCAGACTACTCTCATGCTAGAGAACTCCCGTAAAGTGTTTCCTACACTCAGGATGCAGAACTCCTGTGAACTGCCTCTCACTACTTCCACTGGACAGAAATCCTGTAAGCTGCGTCTCTTTAACTCAGAATACTGAAAACCCGCATAGTGCGTAAGACTACTCCCGTGCTACAGAACTCCCGTTAAGTTTTTCCTACATTCAGGATGCAGAACTCCTGTAAACTGCCTCTCACTAATTCCAATGTACAGAAATCCTGTAAGCTGCTTCTCTTTTACTCAGACTACTGAAAACCCGCATAGTGCGTAAGACTACTCCCAGGCTACAGAACTCCCATAAAGCGTTTCCTACCCTCAGGATGCAGAACTCCTGTAAACTGCCTCTCACTACTTCCAATGTACAGAAATCCTGTAAGCTGCTTCTCTTTTACTCAGACTACTGAATACCAGCCTAGTGCGTCAGACTACTCTCATGCTAGAGAACTCCCGTAAAGTGTTTCCTACCCTCAGGATGCAGAACTCCTGTGAACAGGCTCTCACTACTACCAATGGACAGAAATCCTGTAAGCTGCTTCTCTTTAACTCAGACTACTGAAAACCCGCATAGTGCGTAAGACTACTCCCGTGCTACAGAACTCCCGTTAAGTTTTTCCTACATTCAGGATGCAGAACTCCTGTAAACTGCCTCTCACTACTTCCAATGTACAGAAATCCTGTAAGCTGCTTCTCTTTTACTCAGACTACTGAAAACCCGCATAGTGCGTAAGACTACTCCCATGCTACAGAACTCCCGTAAAGTGTTTCCCACACTCAGGATGCAGAACTCCTGTAAACTGCCTCTCACTATTTCCAATGTACAGAAATCCTGTAAGCTGCTTCTCTTTTACTCAGACTACTGAAAACCCGCATAGTGCGTAAGACTACTCCCATGCTACAGAACTCCCGTAAAATGTCTCCTACACTGGGTCTAGAACTCATTTAAACTGCCTCTCACTACTTCCAATATACAGAAATCCTGTAAGCTGCTTCTCTTTTACTCAGACTACTGAAAACCCGCATAGTGCGTAAGACTACTCCCATGCTAGAGAACTCCCGTAAAGTGTTTCCTACACTCAGGATGCAGAAATCCTATAAACTGCCTCTCACTACTTCCAATGTACAGAAATCCTGTAAGCTGCTTCTCTTTTACTCAGACTACTGAAAATCCGCATAGTGTGTTAGAATTCTCCCATGATACAGAACTCCCGTAAAGTGTTTCCTACCCTCAGAATGCAGAACTCCTGTAAACTGCCTCTCACTACTTCCAATGGACAGAAATCCTGTAAGCTGTTTCTCTTTTACTCAGACTACTGAAAACCCGCATAGTGCGTAAGACTACTCCCATGCTACAGAACTCCCGTAAAGTGTTTCCTACACTCAGGATGCAGGACTCCTGTGAACTGCCTCTCACTACTTCCAATGTACGGAATTCCTGCAAGCTGCTTCTCTTTTACTCAGACTACTGAAAACCCGCATAGTGCGTAAGACTACTCCAATGCTACAGTACTCCCTTAAAGTGTTTCCTACACTCAGGATGCAGAACTCCTGTGAACTGCCTCTCACTACTTCCAATGTACAGAAATCCTGTAAGCTGCTTCTCTTTTACTCAGACTACTGAAAACCCGCATAGTGCGTAAGACTACTCCCATGCTACAGAACTCCCATAAAGTGTTTTCTACACTCAGGATGCAGAACTCCTGTAAACTGCCTCTCACTACTTCCAATGCACAGAAATCCTATAAGCTGCTTCTCTTTTACTCAGACTACTGAAAACCCGCATAGTGCGTAAGACTACTTCCATGCTGCAGAACTCCCATAAAGTTTTCCTACACTGAATGCAGAACTCCTGTCAACTGCCTCTCACTACTTCCAATGAACAGAAATCCTGTAAGCTTCTCTTTTACTCAGACTACTGAAAACCCGCATAGGGCTGAAGACTTATCCCATGCTACAGAACTCCCGTAAAGTGTTTCCTACCCTCAGGATGCAGAACTCCTGTCAACTGCCTCACACTACTTCCAATGGACAGAAATCCTGTAAGCTGTATCTCTTTTACTCAGACTACTGAAAACCCGCATAGTGCGTAAGACTACTCCCATGCTAGAGAACTCCCGTAAAGTGTTTCCTACCCTCAGGATGCAAAACTCCTGTGAACTGCCTCTCACTACTTCCAATGTACAGAAATCCTGTAAGCTGCTACTATTTTACTCAGACTACTGAAAACCCGCATAGCGCGTAAGACTACTCCAATGCTACAGAACTCCCGTAAAGTGTTTCCTACACTCAGCATGCAGAACTCCTGTAAACTGCCTCTCACTACTTCCAATGTACAGAAATCCTGTAAGTTGCTTCTCTTTTACTCAGACTACTGAAAACCCGCATAGTGCGTAGGACTACTCCCATGCTACAGAACTCCCGTAAAGTGTCTCCTACACTGGATCTAGAACTCATTTAAACTGCCTCTCACTACTTCCAATGTACAGAAATCCTGTAAGCTGCTTCTCTTTTACTGAGACTACTGAAAACCAGCCTAGTGCGTAAGACTACTCCCATGCTACAGAACTCCCATAAAGTGTTTCCTACACTCAGGATGCAGAACTCCTGTGAACTGCCTCTCACTACTTCCAATGTACAGAAATCCTGTAAGCTGCTTCTCTTTTACTCAGACTACTGAAAACCCGCATAGTGCGTAAGACTACTCCCATGCTAGAGAATTCCCGTAAAGTGTTTCCCACACTCAGGATGCAGAACTCCTGTAAACTGCCTCTCACTACTTCCAATGGACAGAAATCTTGTAAGCTGCTTCTCTTTTACTCAGACTACTGAAAACCAGCATAGTGCGTAGGACTACTCCCATGCTACAGAACTTCCGTAAAGTGTTTTCTACACTCAGTATGCAGAACTCCTGTAAACTGCCTCTCACTACTTCCAATGTACAGAAATCCTGTAAGCTGCTTCTCTTTTACTCAGACTACTGAAAACCCGCATAGTGCGTAAGACTACTCCCAGGCTACAGAACTCCCATAAAGTGTTTCCTACCCTCAGGATGCAGAACTCCTGTAAACTGCCTCTCACTACTTCCAATGTACAGAAATCCTGTAAGCTGCTTCTCTTTTACTCAGACTACTGAATACCAGCCTAGTGCGTCAGACTACTCTCATGCTAGAGAACTCCCGTAAAGTGTTTCCTACACTCAGGATGCAGAACTCCTGTGAACTGCCTCTCACTACTTCCACTGGACAGAAATCCTGTAAGCTGCTTCTCTTTAACTCAGAATACTGAAAACCCGCATAGTGCGTAAGACTACTCCCGTGCTACAGAACTCCCGTTAAGTTTTTCCTACATTCAGGATGCAGAACTCCTGTAAACTGCCTCTCACTAATTCCAATGTACAGAAATCCTGTAAGCTGCTTCTCTTTTACTCAGACTACTGAAAACCCGCATAGTGCGTAAGACTACTCCCAGGCTACAGAACTCCCATAAAGCGTTTCCTACCCTCAGGATGCAGAACTCCTGTAAACTGCCTCTCACTACTTCCAATGTACAGAAATCCTGTAAGCTGCTTCTCTTTTACTCAGACTACTGAATACCAGCCTAGTGCGTCAGACTACTGTCATGCTAGAGAACTCCCGTAAAGTGTTTCCTACCCTCAGGATGCAGAACTCCTGTGAACTGGCTCTCACTACTACCAATGGACAGAAATCCTGTAAGCTGCTTCTCTTTAACTCAGACTACTGAAAACCCGCATAGTGCGTAAGACTACTCCCGTGCTACAGAACTCCCGTTAAGTTTTTCCTACATTAAGGATGCAGAACTCCTGTAAACTGCCTCTCACTACTTCCAATGTACAGAAATCCTGTAAGCTGCTTCTCTTTTACTCAGACTACTGAAAACCCGCATAGTGCGTAAGACTACTCCCATGCTACAGAACTCCCGTAAAGTGTTTCCCACACTCAGGATGCAGAACTCCTGTAAACTGCCTCTCACTATTTCCAATGTACAGAAATCCTGTAAGCTGCTTCTCTTTTACTCAGACTACTGAAAACCCGCATAGTGCGTAAGACTACTCCCATGCTACAGAACTCCCGTAAAATGTCTCCTACACTGGGTCTAGAACTCATTTAAACTGCCTCTCACTACTTCCAAATACAGAAATCCTGTAAGCTGCTTCTCATTTACTCAGACTACTGAAAACCCGCATATTGCGTAAGACTACTCCCATGCTACAGAACTCCCGTAAAGTGTTTCCTACACTCAGGAGGCAGAACTCCTGTAAACTGCCTCTCACTACTTCCAATGTACAGAAATCCTGTAAGTTGCTTCTCTTTTACTCAGACTACTGAAAACCCGCATGCTGCGTTAGAATTCTCCCATGCTACAGAACTCCCGTAAAGTGTTTCCTACCCTCAGGATGCAGAACTCCTTTCAACTGGCTCTCACTACTTCCAAAGGACAGAAATCCTGTAAGCTGTTTCTCTTTAACTCAGACTACTGAAAACCCGCATAGTGCGTAAGACTACTCCCATGCTAGAGAACTCCCGTAAAGTGTTTCCTACCCTCAGGATGCAAAACTCCTGTGAACTGCCTCTCACTACTTCCAATGTACAGAAATCCTGTAAGCTGCTTCTATTTTACTCAGACTACTGAAAACCCGCATAGCGCGTAAGACTACTCCAATGCTACAGAACTCCCGTAAAGTGTTTCCTACACTCAGCATGCAGAACTCTTGTAAACTGCCTTTCACTACTTCCAATGTACAGAAATCCTGTAAGTTGCTTCTCTTTTACTCAGACTACTGAAAACCCGCATAGTGCGTAGGACTACTCCCATGCTACAGAACTCCCGTAAAGTGTCTCCTACACTGGATCTAGAACTCATTTAAACTGCCTCTCACTACTTCCAATGTACAGAAATCCTGTAAGCTGCTTCTCTTTTACTCAGACTACTGAAAACCAGCCTAGTGCGTAAGACTACTCCCATGCTATAGAACTCCCATAAAGTGTTTCCTACACTCAGGATGCAGAACTCCTGTGAACTAGCTCTCACTACTTCCAATGGACAGAAATCCTGTAAGCTGCTTCTCTTTTACTCAGACTACTGAAAACCCGCATACTGCGTAAGACTACTCCCATGCTACAGAACTCCCGTAAAGTGTCTCCTACACTGGATCTAGAACTCATTTAAACTGCCTCTCACTACTTCCAATGTACAGAAATCCTGTAAGCTGCTTCTCTTTTACTCAGACTACTGAATACCAGCCTAGTGCATCAGACTACTATCATACTGGAGAACTCCCGTAAAGTGTTTCCTACACTCACGATGCAGAACAACTGTAAACTGCCTCTCACTATTTCCAATGGAGAGAAATCCTGTAAGCTGTTTCTCTTTTACTCAGACTACTGAAAACCCGCATAGTGCGTAAGACTACTCCCATGCTAGAGAACTCCCGTAAAGTGTTTCCTACACTCAGGATGCAGAAATCCTATAAACTGCCTCTCACTACTTCCAATGTACAGAAATCCTGTAAGCTGCTTCTCTTTTACTCAGACTACTGAAAATCCGCATAGTGCGTTAGAATTCTCCCATGATACAGAACTCCCGTAAAGTGTTTCCTACCCTCAGAATGCAGAACTCCTGTAAACTGCCTCTCACTACTTCCAATGGACAGAAATCCTGTAAGCTGTTTCTCTTTTACTCAGACTACTGAAAACCCGCATAGTGCGTAAGACTACTCCCATGCTACAGAACTCCCGTAAAGTGTTTCCTACACTCAGGATGCAGAACTCCTTTGAACTGCCTCTCACTACTTCCAATGTACGGAATTCCTGCAAGCTGCTTCTCTTTTACTCAGACTACTGAAAACCCGCATAGTGCGTAAGACTACTACCATGCTACAGAACTCCCGTAAAGTGTTTCCTACCCTCAGGATGCAGAACTCCTGTCAACTGCCTCTCACTATTTCCAAAGGACAGAAATCCTGTAAGCTGTTTCTCTTTTACTCAGACTACTGAAAACCCGCATAGTGCGTAAGACTACTCCCATGCTACAGAACTCCCATAAAGTGTTTCCCACACTCAGGATGCAGAACTCCTGTAAACTGCCTCTCACTATTTCTAATGTACAGAAATCCTGTAAGCTGCTTCTCTTTTACTCAGACTACTGAAAACCCGCATAGTGCGTAAGACTACTCCCATGCTACAGAACTCCCGTAAAATGTCTCCTACACTGGATCTAGAAGTCATTTAAACTGCCTCTCACTACTTCCAATATACAGAAATCCTGTAAGCTGCTTCTCTTTTACTCAGACTACTGAAAACCCGCATAGTGCGTAAGACTACTCCCATGCTACAGAACTCCCGTAAAGTGTTTCCTACACTCAGGATGCAGAACTCCTGTAAACTGCCTCTCACTACTTCCAATGTACAGAAATCCTGTAAGTTGCTTCTCTTTTACTCAGACTACTGAAAACCCGCATGCTGCGTTAGAATTCTCCCGTGCTACAGAAATCCCGTAAAGTGTTTCCTACCCTCAGGATGCAGAACTCCTGTCAACTGCCTCTCACTATTTCCAAAGGACAGAAATCCTGTAAGCTGTTTCTCTTTTACTCAGACTACAGAAAACCCGCATAGAGTGTAAGACTACTCCCATGCTAGAGAACTCCCGTAACGTGTTTCCTACCCTCAGGATGCAAAACTCCTCTGAACTGCCTCTCACTACTTCCAATGTACAGAAATCCTGTAAGCTGCTTCTCTTTTACTCAGACTACTGAAAACCCGCATAGCGCGTAAGACTACTCCAATGCTACAGAACTCCCGTAAAGTGTTTCCTACACTCAGCATGCAGAACTCCTGTAAACTGCCTCTCACTAGTTACAATGTACAGAAATCCTGTAAGTTGCTTCTCTTTTACTCAGACTACTGAAAACCCGCATAGTGCGTAGGACTACTCCCATGCTACAGAACTCCCGTAAAGTGTTTCCTACACTCAGGATGCAGAACTCCTGTGAACTGCCTCTCACTACTTCCAATGTACAGAAATCCTGTAAGCTGCTTCTCTTTTACTCAGACTACTGAAAACCCGCATAGTGCGTAAGACTACTCCCATGCTAGAGAACTCCCGTAAAGTGTTTCCCACACTCGGGATGCAGGACTCCTGTAAACTGCCTCTCACTACTGCCAATTGACAGAAATCCTTTAAGCTGCTTCTCTTTTACTCAGACTAATGAAAACCCGCATAGTGCGTAAGACTATTCCCATGCTACAGAACTCCCGTAAAGTGTCTCCTACACTGGATCTAGAACTCATTTAAACTGCCTCTCACTACTTCCAATGTACAGAAATCCTGTAAGCTGCTTCTCTTTTACCCAAACTATTGAAAAGCAGCCTAGTGCGTAAGACTACTCCCATGCTACAGAACTCCCATATAGTGTTTCCTACCCTCAGGATGCAGAACTCCTGTAAACTGCCTCTCACTACTTCCAATGGACAGAAATCCTGTAAGCTGCTTCTCTTTTACTCAGACTACTGAATACCAGCCTAGTGCGTCAGACTACTATCATACTAGAGAACTCTCGTAAAGTGTTTCATACCCTCAGGATGCAGAACTCCTGTAAACTGCCTCTCACTACTTCCAATGTACAGAAATCCTGTAAGCTGCTTCTCTTTTACTCAGACTACTGAAAATCCGCGTAGTGCGTTAGAATTCTAACATGGTACAGAACTCCCGTAAAGTGTTTCCTACCCTCAGAATGCAGAACTCCTGAAAACTACCTCTCACTACTTCCAATGGACAGAAATCCTATAAGCTGTTTCTCTTTTACTCAGACTACTGAAACCCCCATAGTGCGTAAGACTAATCCCATGCTACAGAAGCCCAGTAAAGTGTTTCCTACACTCAGGATGCAGAACTCCTGTGAACTGCCTCTCACTACTTCAAATGTACGGAATTCCTGTAAGCTGCTTCTCTTTTACTCAGACTACTGAAAACCCGCATAGTGCGTAAGACTACTCCCATGCTACAGAACTCCCATAAAGTGTTTCCTACACTCAGGATGCAGAACTCCTGTGAACTGCCTCTCACTAATTCCAATGTACAGAAATCCTGTAAGCTGCTTCTCTTTTACTCAGACTACTGAAAACCCGCATAGTGCGTAGGACTACTCCCATGCTACAGAACTCCCGTAAAGTGTTTTCTACACTCAGGATGCAGAACTCCTGTAAACTGCCTCTCACTACTTCCAATGCACAGAAATCCTGTAAGCTGCTTCTCTTTTACTCAGACTACTGAAAACCAGCCTAGTGCGTAAGACTACTCCCATGCTACAGAAATCCCATAAAGTGTTTCCTAACCTCAGGATGCAGAACTCCTGTAAACTGCCTCTCAGTACTTCCAATGTACAGAAATCCTGTAAGCTGCTTCTCCTTTACTCAGACTACTGAAAACCCGCATAGTGCATAAGACTACTCTCATGCTACAGAACTCCCGTAAAGTGTTTCCTACACTCAGGATGCAGAACTCCTTTAAACTGCCTCTCACTACTTCCAATGTACAGAAATCCTGTAAGGTGCATCTCTTTTACTCAGACTACTGAAAACCCACATAGGGATTAAGATTTCTCCCATGCTACAGAACTCCCGTAAAGTGTATCCTAAACTCAGGATGCAGAACTCCTGTAAACTGCCTCTCACTACTTCCAATGTACAGAAATCCTGTAAGCTGCTTCTCTTTTACTCAGACTACTGAAAACCCGCATAGTGCGTAAGACTATTCCGATGCTGCAGAACTCCCATAAAGTGTTTCCTACACTGAATGCAGAACTCCTTTAAACTGCCTCTCACTACTTCCAATGAACAGAAATCCTGTAAGCTGCTTCTCTTTTACTCAGACTACTGAAAACCCGCATAGGGCTGAAGACTTATCCCATGCTACAGAACTCCCGTAAAGTGTTTCCTACCCTCAGGATGCAGAACTCCTGTAAACTGCCTCTCACTGCTTCCATTGGACAGAAATCCTGTAAGCTGCTTCTCTTTTACTCAGACTACTGAAAACCCGCATAGTGCGTAAGACTACTCCCATGCTACAGAACTCCCGTAAAGTGTCTCCTACACTGGATCTAGAACTCATTTAAACTGCCTCTCACTAATTCCAATGTACAGAAATCCTGTGAGCTGCTTCTATTTTTCTCGGACTACTGAAAATCGGCATAGTGCGTAAGACTACTCCCATGCTACAGAACTCAGGTAAAGTGTTTCCTACACTCAGGATGCAGAACTCCTGTGATCTGCCTCTCACTACTTCCAATGTACAGAAATCCTGTAAGTTGCTTCTCTTTTACTCAGACTACTGAAAACCCGCATGCTGCGTTAGAATTCTCCCATGCTACAGAACTCCCGTAAAGTGTTTCCTACCCTCAGGATGCAGAACTCCTGTCAACTGCCTCTCACTACTTCCAATGGACAGAAATCCTGTAAGCTGCTTCTCTTTTACTCAGACTACTGAATACCAGCCTAGTGCGTCAGACTACTACCATACTAGAGAACTCCCGTAAAGTGTTTCCTACCCTCAGGATGCAGAACTCCTGTAAACTGCCTCTCACTATTTCCAAAGGACAGAAATCCTGTAAGCTGTTTCTCTTTTACTCAGACTACTGAAAACCCGAATAGGAAGTAAGACTACTCCAATGCTACAGAACTCCCATAAAGTGTTTCCTACACTCAGGATGCAGAACTCCTGTAAACTGCCTCTCACTACTTCCAATGTACAGAAATCCTGTAAGCTGCTTCTCTTTTACTCAGACTACTGAATACCAGCCTAGTGCATCAGACTACTATCATACTAGAGAACTCCCGTAAAGTGTTTCCTACACTCACGATGCAGAACTCCTGTAAACTGCCTCTCACTATTTCCAATGGAGAGAAATCCTGTAAGCTGTTTCTCTTTTACTCAGACTACTGAAAACCCGCATAGTGCGTAAGACTACTCCCATGCTAGAGAACTCCCGTAAAGTGTTTCCTACACTCAGGATGCAGAAATCCTATAAACTGCCTCTCACTACTTCCAATGTACAGAAATCCTGTAAGCTGCTTCTCTTTTACTCAGACTACTGAAAATCCGCATAGTGCGTTAGAATTCTCCCATGATACAGAACTCCCGTAAAGTGTTTCCTACCCTCAGAATGCAGAACTCCTGTAAACTGCCTCTCACTACTTCCAATGGACAGAAATCCTGTAAGCTGTTTCTCTTTTACTCAGACTACTGAAAACCCGCATAGTGCGTAAGACTACTCCCATGCTACAGAACTCCCGTAAAGTGTTTCCTACACTCAGGATGCAGGACTCCTGTGAACTGCCTCTCACTACTTCCAATGTACGGAATTCCTGCAAGCTGCTTCTCTTTTACTCAGACTACTGAAAACCCGCATAGTGCGTAAGACTACTCCAATGCTACAGTACTCCCTTAAAGTGTTTCCTACACTCAGGATGCAGAACTCCTGTGAACTGCCTCTCACTACTTCCAATGTACAGAAATCCTGTAAGCTGCTTCTCTTTTACTCAGACTACTGAAAACCCGCATAGTGCGTAAGACTACTCCCATGCTACAGAACTCCCGTAAAGTGTTTTCTACACTCAGGATGCAGAACTCCTGTAAACTGCCTCTCACTACTTCCAATGTACAGAAATCCTATAAGCTGCTTCTCTTTTACTCAGACTACTGAAAACCCGCATAGTGCGTAAGACTACTTCCATGCTGCAGAACTCCCATAAAGTTTTCCTACACTGAATGCAGAACTCCTGTCAACTGCATCTCACTACTTCCAATGAACAGAAATCCTGTAAGCTTCTCTTTTACTCAGACTACTGAAAACCCGCATAGGGCTGAAGACTTATCCCATGCTACAGAACTCCCGTAAAGTGTTTCCTACCCTCAGGATGCAGAACTCCTGTAAACTGCCTCTCACTGCTTCCAATGGACAGAAATCCTGTAAGCTGCTTCTCTTTAACTCAGACTACAGAAAGCCCGCATAGTGCGTAAGGCTACTCCCATGCTACAGAACTCCCGTAAAGTGTTTACTACCTTCAGGATGCAGAACTCCTGTCAACTGCCTCTCACTACTTCCAATGTACAGAAATCCTGTAAGTTGCTTCTCTTTTACTCAGACTACTGAAAACCCGCATAGTGCGTAAGACTACTCCCATGCTACAGAACTCCCGTAAAGTGTCTCCTACACTGGATCTAGAACTCATTTAAACTGCCTCTCACTACTTCCAATGTACAGAAATCCTGTAAGCTGCTTCTCTTTTATTCAGACTACTGAAAACCAGCCTAGTGCGTAAGACTACTCCCATGCTACAGAACTCCCATAAAGTGTTTCCTACCCTCAGGATGCAGAACTCCTGTAAACTGCCTCTCACTACTTCCAATGGACAGAAATCCTGTAAGCTGCTTCTCTTTTACTCAGACTACTGAATACCAGCCTAGTGCGTCAGACTACTATCACGCTAGAGAACTCCCGTAAAGTGTTTCCTACACTCAGGATGCAGAACTCCTGTAAACTGCCTCTCACTACTTGCAATGGACAGAAATCCTGTAAGCTGCTTCTCTTTTACTCAGACTACTGAAAACCCGCATAGGGCTTAAGACTTCTCCCATGCTACAGAACTCCCGTAAAGTGTTTCCTACCCTCAGGATGCAGATCTCCTGTAAACTGCCTCTCACTACTTCCAATGGACAGAAATCCTGTAAGCTGCTTCTCTTTTACTCAGACTACTGAAAACCCGCATAGTGCATTAGAATTCTCCCATGCTACAGAACTCCCGTAAAGTGTTTCCTACATTTATTGCAGAACTCCTTTAAACTGCCTCCCACTACTTCCAATGGACAGAAATCCTGTAAGCTGCTTCTCTTTTACTCAGACTACTGAAAACCCGCATAGGGCTGAAGACTATTCCCATGCTACAGAACCCCCGTAAATTGTTTCCTACACTCAGGATGCAGAACTCCTGTAAACTGCCTCTCACTACTTCCAATGTACAGAAATCCTGTAAGCTGCTTCTTTTTACTCAGACTACTGAAAACCCGCATAGTGCGTAAGACTACTCCCATGCTACAGAAGCCCAGTAAAGTGTTTCCTACACTCAGGGTGCAGAACTCCTGTAAACTGCCTCTCACAACTAAAAATGTACTTAAATCCTGTAAGCTGCTTCTCTTTTACTGAAACTACTGAAAACCCGCATAGTGCGTAGGACTACTCCCATGCTAGAGAATTCCCGTAAAGTGTTTCCTACACTCAGGATGCAGAACTCCTGTGAACTGCCTCTCACTACTTCCAATGTACAGAAATCCTGTAAGCTGCTTCCCTTTTACTCAGACTACTGAAAACCCGCATAGTGCGTAAGAATTCTCCAATGCTACAGACCTCCCGTAAAGTGTTTCCTACACTCAGGATGCAAAACTCTTGTCAACTGCCTCTCACTACTTCCAATGTACAGAAATCCTGTAAGCTGCTTCTCTTTTACTCAGACTACTGAAAACCCGCATAGTGCGTAAGACTACTCCCATGCTACAGAAGCCCAGTAAAGTGTTTCCTACACTCAGGATGCAGATCTCCTGTAAACTGCCTCTCACTACTTAAAATGGACAGAAATCCTGTAAGCTGCTTCTCTTTTACTCAGACTACTGAAAACCCCCACAGTGCGTAAGACTACTCCCATGTTACAGAACTTGCGTAAAGTGTTTTCTACACTCAGGATGCAGAACTCCTGTAAACTGCCTCTCACTACTTCGAATGTACAGAAATCCTGTAAGCTGTTCTCTTTTACTCAGACTACTGAAAACCCGCATAGTGCGTAAGACTACTCCCATGCTAGAGAACTCCCGTAAAGTGTTTCCTTCACTCAGGATGCAGAACTCCTGTAAACTGTCTCTCACTACTTCCAATGTACAGAAATCCTCTAAGCTGCTTCTCTTTTACTCAGACTACTGAATACCAGCCTAGTGCGTCAGACTACTCTCATGCTAGAGAACTCACGTAAAGTGTTTCCTACACTCAGGATGCAGAACTCCT
Organism: Oryctolagus cuniculus; assembly: GCF_964237555.1. Classification (NCBI taxonomy): domain Eukaryota; kingdom Metazoa; phylum Chordata; class Mammalia; order Lagomorpha; family Leporidae; genus Oryctolagus; species Oryctolagus cuniculus. Next base: position 2,080,299 of record NC_091451.1, read on the forward strand.
GTGAGCTTCCTCTCACTACTTCCAAAGTACAGAAATCCTGTAAGCTGCTTCTCTTTAACTCAGACTACTGAAAACCCGCATACTGCGTAACACTACTCCCGTGCTACAGAATTCCCGTTAAGTTATTCCTACACTCAGGATGCAGAACTCCTGTAAACTGCCTCTCACTACTTCCAATGTACAGAAATCCTGTAAGCTGCTTCTCTTTTACTCAGACTACTGAAAACCCGCATAGTGCGTAAGACTACTCTCATGCTACAGAACTCCCGTAAAGTGTCTCCTACACTCAGGATGCAGAAATCCTGTAAACTGCCTCTCACTATTTCCAATGTACAGAAATCCTGTAAGCTGCTTCTCTTTTACTCAGACTACTGAAAACCCGCATACTGCGTAAGACTACTCCCATGCTACAGAACTCCCGTAAAGTGTCTCCAACACTGGATCTAGAACTCATTTAAACTGCCTCTCACTGCTTCCAATGTACAGAAATCCTTTAAGCTGTTTCTCTTTTACTCAGACTACTGAAAACCCGCATAGTGCGTAAGACTACTCCCATGCTACAGAACTCCCGTAAAGTGTTTCCTACACTCAGGATGCAAAACTCCTGGAACTGCCTCTCACTACTTCCAATGCACAGAAATCCTGTAAGCTGCTTCTCTTTTACTCAGACTACTGAAAACCCGCATAGCGCGTAAGACTACTCCAATGCTACAGAACACCCGTAAAGTGTTTCCTACACTCAGCATGCAGAACTCCTGTAAACTGCCTCTCACTACTTCCAATGTACAGAAATCCTGTAAGTTGCTTCTCTTTTACTCAGACTACTGAAAACCCGCATAGTGCGTAAGACTACTCCCATGCTACAGAACTCCCGTAAAGTGTCTCCTACACTGGATCTAGAACTCATTTAAACTGCCTCTCACTACTTCCAATGTACAGAAAAACTGTAAGCTGCTTCTCTTTTACTCAGACTACTGAATACCAGCCTAGTGCGTCAGACTACTATCATACTAGAGAACTCCCGTAAAGTGTTTCCTACACTCACGATGCAGAACTCCTGTAAACTGCCTCTCACTACTTCCAATGGACAGAAATCCTGTAAGCTGTTTCTCTTTTACTCAGACTACTGAAAACCCGCATAGTGCGTAAGACTACTCCCATACTAGAGAACTCCCGTAAAGTGTTTCCTACACTCAGGATGCAGAAATCCTGTAAACTGCCTCTCACTACTTCCAATGTACAGAAATCCTGTAAGCTGCTTCTCTTTTACTCAGACTACTGGAAACCCCCACAGTGCGTAAGACTACTCCCATGTTACAGAACTTGCATAAAGTGTTTTCTACACTCAGGATGCAGAACTCCTCTAAACTGCCTCTCACTACTTCCAATGGACAGAAATCCTGTAAGCTGTTCTCTTTTACTCAGACTACTGAAAACCCGCATAGTGCGTAAGACTACTCCCATGCTAGAGAACTCCCGTAAAGTGTTTCCTTCACTCAGGATGCAGAACTCCTGTAAACTGTCTCTCACTACTTCTAATGTACAGAAATCCTGTAAGCTGCTTCTCTTTTACTCAGACTACTGAAAACCCGCATAGTGGGTAAGACTACTCCCAGGCTACAGAACTCCCATAAAGTGTTTCCTACCCTCAGGATGCAGAACTCCTGTGAACTGCCTCTCACTACTTCCAATGTACAGAAATCCTGTAAGCTGCTTCTCTTTTGCTCAGACTACTGAATACCAGCCTAGTGCGTCAGACTACTCCCATGCTACAGAACTCCCGTAAAGTGTCTCCTACACTGGATCTAGAACTCATTTAAACTGCCTATCACTACTTACAATGTACAGAAATCCTGTAAGTTGCTTCTCTTTTACTCAGACTACTGAAATCCAGCCTAGTGCGTAAGACTACTCCCATGCTACAGAACTCCCATAAAGTGTTTCCTACCCTCAGGATGCAGACCTCCTGTTAACTGCCTCTCACTACTTCCAATGGACAGAAATCCTGTAAGCTGCTTCTCTTTTACTCAGACTACTGAATACCAGCCTAGTGCGTCAGACTACTATCATACTAGAGAACTCCCGTAAAGTGTTTCCTACACTCAGGATGCAGAACTCCTGTAAACTGCCTCTCACTACTTCCAATGAACAGAAATCCTGTAAGCTGCTTCTCTTTTACTCAGACTACTGAAAACCCGCATAGTGCGTAAACTACTCCCATGCTAGAGAACTCCCGTAAAGTGTTTCCTACACTCAGGATGCAGAACTCCTGTAAACTGCCTCTCACTACTTCCCATGTACAGAAATCCTGTAAGCTGCTACTCTTTTACTCAGACTACTGAAAACCAGCATAGTGCGTTCGAATTCTCCCATGCTACAGAACTCCCGTAAAGTGTTTCCTACCCTCAGGATGCAGAACTCCTGTAAACTGCCTCTCACTACTTCCAATGGACAGAAATCCTGCAAGCTGTTTCTCTTTTACTCAGACTACTGAAAACCCGCATAGTGCGTAAGACTACTCCCATGCTACAGAACTTGCGTAAAGTGTTTCCTACACTCAGGATGCAGAACTCCTGTGAACTGCCTCTCCCTACTTCCAATGTACAGAAATCCTGTAAGCTGCTTCTCTTTTACTCAGACTACTGAAAACCCGCATAGTGCGTAAGACTACTCCAATGCTACAGAACTCCCGTAAAGTGTTTCCTACACTCAGGATGCAGAACTCCTGTCAACTGCCTCTCACTACTTCCAATGGACAGAAATCCTGTAAGCTGCATCTCTTTTACTCAGACTACTGAAAACCAGCATAGTGCGTAAGACTACTCCCATACTACAGAACTCCCGTAAAGTGTCTCCTACACTGGAACTAGAACTCCTTTAAACTGCCTCTCACTACTTCTAATGTACAGAAATCCTGTAAGCTGCTTCTCTTTTACTCAGACTACTGAAAACCCGCAGAATGCGTAAGAGTACTCCCATGCTACAGAAGCCCAGTAAAGTGTTTCCTACACTCAGGATGCAGAACTCCTGTAAACTGCCTCTCACTACTTCCAATGTACAGAAATCCTGTAAGCTGCTTCTCTTTTACTCAGACTACTGAAAACCCGCATAGTGCGTAAGACTACTCCCATGCTACAGAACTTACGTAAAGTGTTTTCTACACTCAGGATGCAGAACTCCTGTAAACTGCCTCTCACTAATTCCAATGTACAGAAATCCTGTAAGCTGCTTCTCTTTTACTCAGACTACTGAAAACCCGCATAGTGCGTAAGACTACTCCCATGCTACAAAACTCCCGTAAAGTGTTTCCTACACTCAGGATGCAGGACTCCTGTAAACTGCCTCTCACTACTTCCAATGTACAGAAATCCTGTAAGTTGCTTCTCTTTTAGTCAAACTACTGAAAACCCGCATGCTGCGTTAGAATTCTCCCATGCTAGAGAACTCCCGTAAAGTGTCTCCTACACTGGATCTGGAACTCATTTAAACTGCCTCTCACTACTTCCAATGTACAGAAATCTTGTAAGCTGCTTCTCTTTTACTCAGACTACTGAAAACCAGCATAGTGCGTTAGAATTCTCCCATGCTACAGAACTCCTGTAAAGTGTTTCCTACACTCAGGATGCAGAACTCCTGTCAACTGCCTCTCACTACTTCCAATGGACAGAAATCCTGTAAGCTGTTTCTCTTTTACTCAGACTACTGAAAACCCGCATAGTGCGTAAGACTACTCCCATGCTACAGAACTCCCGTAAAGTGTCTCCTACACTGGATCTAGAACTCATTTAAACTGCCTCTCACTCCTTCCAATGTACAGAAATCCTCTAAGCTGCTTCTCTTTTACTCAGACTACTGAATACCAGCCTAGTGCGTCAGACTACTCTCATGCTAGAGAACTCACGTAAAGTGTTTCCTACACTCAGGATGCAGAACTCCTGTGAACTGCCTCTCACTACTTCCAATGTACAGAAATCCTGTAAGCTGCTTCTCTTTTACTCAGACTACTGAAAACCCGCATGCTGCGTTAGAATTCTCCCATGCTACAGAACTCCCGTAAAGTGTTTCCTACACTCAGGATGCAGAACTCCTGTAAACTGCCTCTCACTACTTCCAATGGACAGAAATCCTGTAAGTTGCTTCTCTTTTACTCAGACTACTGAAAACCCGCATAGTGCGTAAGACTACTCCCATGCTACAGAACTCCCGTAAAGTGTCTCCTAAACTGGATCTAGAACTCATTTAAACTGCCTCTCACTATTTCCAATGTACAGAAATCCTGTAAGCTGCTTCTCTTTTACTCAGACTACTGAAAACCAGCCTAGTGCGTCAGACTACTCCCATGCTACAGAACTCCCATAAAGTGTTTCCTACCCTCAGGATGCAGAACTCCTGTAAACTGCCTGTCACTACTTCCAATGGACAGAAATCCTGTAAGCTGCTTCTCTTTTACTCAGACTACTGAATACCAGCCTTGTGCGTAGGACTACTATCATACTAGAGAACTCCCGTAAAGTGTTTCCTACACTCAGGATGCAGAACTCCTGTAAACTGCCTCTAACTACTTCCAATGGACAGAAATCCTGTAAGCTGTTTCTCTTTTACTCAGACTACTGAAAACCCGCATAGTGCGTAAGACTACTCCAATGCTACAGAACTCCCGTAAAGTGTTTGCTACACTCAGGATGCAGAACTCCTGTAAACTGCCTCTCACTACTTCCAATGGACAGAAATCCTGTAAGCTGTTTCTCTTTTACTCAGACTACTGAAAACCCACATAGTACGTAAGACTACTCCCATGCTACAGAACTCCCGTAAAGTGTTTCCTACCCTCAGGATGAAGAACTCCTGTGAACTGCCTCTCACTACTTCCAATGTACGGAATTCCTGTAAGCTGCTTCTCTTTTACTCAGACTACTGAAAACCCGCATAGTGCGTTAGACTACTCCCATGCTACAGAACTCCCGTAAAGTGTTTCCTACACTGGATGCAGAACTCATTTAAACTGCCTCTCACTACTTCCAATGTACAGAAATCCTGTAAGCTGCTTCTCTTTTACTCAGACTACTGAAAACCCGCATAGTGCGTAAGACTACTCCCATGCTACAGAACTTCCATAAAATGTCTCCTACACTGGATCTAGAACTTCTGTGAGCTGCCTCTCACTACTTCCAATGTACAGAAATCCTGTAAGTTGCTTCTCTTTTACTCAGACTACTGAAAACTAGCATGCTGCGTTAGAATTCTCCCATGCTACAGAACTTCCGTTAAGTTTTTCCTACATTCAGGATGCAGAACTCCTGTCAACTGCCTCTCACTACTTCCAATATACAGAAATCCTGTAAGCTGCTTCTGTTTTACTCAGACTACTGAAAACCCACATAGTGCGTAAGACTACTCCAATGCTACAGAACTCCCGTAAAGTGTCTCCTACAGTGGATCTAGAACTCATTTAAACTGCCTCTCACTACTTCCAATGGACAGAAATCATGTAAGCTGCTTCTCTTTTACTCAGACTACTGAAAACCCGTATAGTGCGTAAGACTACTCCCATGCTACAGAACTCCCGTTATGTGTCCTACCCTCAAGATGCAGAACTCCTGTGAACTGCCTCTCACTACTTCCAATGTACAGACATCCTGTAAGCTGCTTCTCTTTTACTCAGACTACTGAAAACCAGCATAGTGCGTAAGACTACTCCCATGCTAGAGAACTCCCGTAAAGTGTTTCCTACACTCAGGATGCAGAACTCCTGTAAACTGCCTCTCACTACTTCCAATGGACAGAAATCCTGTAAGCTGCTTCTCTTTTACTCAGACTACTGAAAACCAGCCTAGTGCGTCAGACTACTCCCATGCTACAGAACTTGCGTAAAGTGTTTCCCACACTCAGGATGCAGAACTCCTGTAAACTGCCTCTCACTACTTCCAATGGACAGAAATCCTGTAAGCTGTTTCTCTTTTACTCAGACTACTGAATACCAGCCTAGTGCGTAAGACTAAACCCATGCTAGAGAACTCCCGTAAAATGTTTGCTACACTCAGGATGCAGAACTCCTGTGAACAGCCTCTCACTCTTTCCAATGTACGGAATTCCTGTAAGCTGCTTCTCTTTTACTCAGACTACTGAAAACCCGCATAGTGCGTAAGACTACTCCAATGCTACAGAACTCCAGTAAAGTGTCTCCTACACTGGATCTAGAACTCATTTAAACTGCCTCTCACTACTTCCAATGTACACAAATCCTGTAAGCTGCTTCTCTTTTACTCAGACTACTGAAAACCCGCATAGTGCGTAAGACTACTCCCAGGCTACAGAACTCCCATAAAGCGTTTCCTACACTCAGGATGTAGAACTCCTGTAAACTGCCTCTCACTACTTCCAATGTACAGAAATCCTGTAAGCTGCTTCTCTTTTACTCAGACTACTGATACCAGCCTAGTGCGTCAGACTACTCTCATGCTAGAGAACTCCCGTAAAGTGTTTCCTACCCTCAGGATGCAGAACTCCTGTGAACTGGCTCTCACTACTTCCAATGGACAGAAATCCTGTAAGCTACTTCTCTTTAACTCAGACTACTGAAAACCCGCATAGTGCGTAAGACTACTCCCGTGCTACAGAACTCCCGTTAAGTTTATCCTACATTCAGGATGCAGAACTCTTGTAAACTGCCTCTCACTACTTCCAATGGACAGAAATCCTGTAAGCTGCTTCTCTTTTACTCAGACTACTGAAAACCCGCATAGTGCGTAAGACTAGTCCCATGCTACAGAACTCCCGTAAAGTGTTTCCCACACTCAGTATGCAGAACTCCTGTAAACTGCCTCTCACTATTTCCAATGTACAGAAATCCTGTAAGCTGCTTCTCTTTTACTCAGACTACTGAAAACCCGCATAGTGCGTAAGACTACTCCCATGCTACAGAACTCCCGTAAAGTGTCTCCTACACTGGATCTAGAACTCATTTAAACTGCCTCTCACTACTTCCAATGTACAGAAATCCTGTAAGCTGCTTCTCTTTTACTCAGACTACTGAATACCAGCCTAGTGCGTCAGACTACTCTCATGCTAGGAACTCCCGTAAAGTGTTTCCTACCCTCAGGATGCAGAACTCCTGTGAACTGGCTCTCACTACTTCCAATGGACAGAAATCCTGTAAGCTGCTTCTCTTTAACTCAGACTACTGAAAACCCGCATAGTGCGTAAGACTACTCCCGTGCTACAGAACTCCCGTTAAGTTTTTCCTACATTCAGGATGCAGAACTCCTGTGAACTGCCTCTCCCTACTTCCAATGTACAGAAATCCTGTAAGCTGCTTCTCTTTTACTCAGACTACTGAAAACCCGCATAGTGCGTAAGACTACTCCCATGCTACAGAACTCCCGTAAAGTGTTTCCTACACTGGATGCAGAACTCATTTAAACTGCCTCTCACTACTTCCAACGTACAGAAATCCTGTAAGCTGCTTCTCTTTTACTCAGACTACTGAAAACCCGCATAGTGCGTAAGACTACTCCCATGCTACAGAACTTCCATAAAGTGTCTCCTACACTGGATCTAGAACTCCTGTGAACTGCCTCTCACTACTTCCAATGTACAGAAATCCTGTAAGTTGCTTCTCTTTTACTCAGACTACTGAAAACCCGCATGCTGCGTTAGAATTCTCCCATGCTACAGAACTTCCGTAAAGTGTTTTCTAACCTCAGGATGCAGAACTCCTGTCAACTGCCTCTCACTACTTCCAATATACAGAAATCCTGTAAGCTACTTCTGTTTTACTCAGACACTGAAAATCCACATAGTGCGTAAGACTACTCCAATGCTACAGAACTCCCGTAAAGTGTCTCCTACACTGGATCTAGAACTCATTTAAACTGCCTCTCACTACTTCCAATGGACAGAAATCCTGTAAGCTGCTTCTCTTTTACTCAGACTACTGAAAACCCGCATAGTGCGTAAGACTACTCCCATGCTACAGAACTCCCGTTATGTGTCCTACACTCAAGATGCAGAACTCCTGTGAACTGCCTCTCACTACTTCCAATGTACAGAAATCCTGTAAGCTGCTTCTCTTTTACTCAGACTACTGAAAACCAGCATAGTGCGTAAGACTACTCCCATGCTACAGAACTCCCGTAAAGTGTCTCCTGCACTGGAACTGGAACTCCTTTAAACTGCCTCTCACTACTTCTAATGTACAGAAATCCTGTAAGCTGCTTCTCTTTTACTCAGACTACTGAAAACCAGCCTAGTGCGTAAGACTACTCCCATGCTAGAGAACTCCCGTAAAGTGTTTCCTACACACAGGATGCAGAACTCCTGTGAACTGCCTCTCACTACTTCCAATGGATAGAAATCCTGTAAGCTGCTTCTCTTTAACTCAGACTACTAAAAACCCGCATAGTGCGTAAGACTACTCCCGTGCTACAGAACTCCCGTTAAGTTTTTCCTACATTCAAGATGCAGAACTCCTGTGAACTGCCTATCACTACTTCCAATGGACAGAAATCCTGTAAGCTGCTTCTCTTTTACTCAGACTACTGAAAACCCGCATAGTGCGTAAGACTACTCCCAGGCTACAGAACTCCCATAAAGCGTTTCCTACCCTCAGGATGCAGAACTTCTGTAAACTGCCTCTCACTACTTCCAATGTACAGAAATCCTGTAAGCTGCTTCCCTTTTACTCAGACTACAGAATACCAGCCTAGTGCGTCAGACTACTCTCATGCTACAGAACTCCCGTTAAGTTTTTCCTACATTCAGGATGCAGAACTCCTGTAAACTGCCTCTCACTGCTTCCAATGTACAGAAATCCTGTAAGCTGCTTCTCTTTTACTCAGACTACTGAAAACCCGCATAGTGCGTAAGACTACTCCCATGCTACAGAACTTACGTAAAGTGTTTTCTACACTCAGGATGCAGAACTCCTGTAAACTGCCTCTCACTAATTCCAATGTACAGAAATCCTGTAAGCTGCTTCTCTTTTACTCAGACTACTGAAAACCCGCATAGTGCGTAAGACTACTCCCATGCTACAAAACTCCCGTAAAGTGTTTCCTACACTCAGGATGCAGGACTCCTGTAAACTGCCTCTCACTACTTCCAATGTACAGAAATCCTGTAAGTTGCTTCTCTTTTAGTCAAACTACTGAAAACCCGCATGCTGCGTTAGAATTCTCCCATGCTAGAGAACTCCCGTAAAGTGTCTCCTACACTGGATCTGGAACTCATTTAAACTGCCTCTCACTACTTCCAATGTACAGAAATCTTGTAAGCTGCTTCTCTTTTACTCAGACTACTGAAAACCAGCATAGTGCGTTAGAATTCTCCCATGCTACAGAACTCCTGTAAAGTGTTTCCTACACTCAGGATGCAGAACTCCTGTCAACTGCCTCTCACTACTTCCAATGGACAGAAATCCTGTAAGCTGTTTCTCTTTTACTCAGACTACTGAAAACCCGCATAGTGCGTAAGACTACTCCCATGCTACAGAACTCCCGTAAAGTGTCTCCTACACTGGATCTAGAACTCATTTAAACTGCCTCTCACTCCTTCCAATGTACAGAAATCCTGTAAGCTGCTTCTCTTTTACTCAGACTACTGAAAACCCGCATAGTGCGTAAGACTACTCCCATGCTAGAGAACTCCCGTAAAGTGTTTCCTACACTCAGGATGCAGAACTCCTGTGAACTGCCTCTCACTACTTCCAATGTACAGAAATCCTGTAAGCTGCTTCTCTTTTACTCAGACTACTGAAAACCCGCATGCTGCGTTAGAATTCTCCCATGCTACAGAACTCCCGTAAAGTGTTTCCTACACTCAGGATGCAGAACTCCTGTAAACTGCCTCTCACTACTTCCAATGGACAGAAATCCTGTAAGTTGCTTCTCTTTTACTCAGACTACTGAAAACCCGCATAGTGCGTAAGACTACTCCCATGCTACAGAACTCCCGTAAAGTGTCTCCTAAACTGGATCTAGAACTCATTTAAACTGCCTCTCACTATTTCCAATGTACAGAAATCCTGTAAGCTGCTTCTCTTTTACTCAGACTACTGAAAACCAGCCTAGTGCGTCAGACTACTCCCATGCTACAGAACTCCCATAAAGTGTTTCCTACCCTCAGGATGCAGAACTCCTGTAAACTGCCTGTCACTACTTCCAATGGACAGAAATCCTGTAAGCTGCTTCTCTTTTACTCAGACTACTGAATACCAGCCTTGTGCGTAGGACTACTATCATACTAGAGAACTCCCGTAAAGTGTTTCCTACACTCAGGATGCAGAACTCCTGTAAACTGCCTCTAACTACTTCCAATGGACAGAAATCCTGTAAGCTGTTTCTCTTTTACTCAGACTACTGAAAACCCGCATAGTGCGTAAGACTACTCCAATGCTACAGAACTCCCGTAAAGTGTTTGCTACACTCAGGATGCAGAACTCCTGTAAACTGCCTCTCACTACTTCCAATGGACAGAAATCCTGTAAGCTGTTTCTCTTTTACTCAGACTACTGAAAACCCACATAGTACGTAAGACTACTCCCATGCTACAGAACTCCCGTAAAGTGTTTCCTACCCTCAGGATGAAGAACTCCTGTGAACTGCCTCTCACTACTTCCAATGTACGGAATTCCTGTAAGCTGCTTCTCTTTTACTCAGACTACTGAAAACCCGCATAGTGCGTTAGACTACTCCCATGCTACAGAACTCCCGTAAAGTGTTTCCTACACTGGATGCAGAACTCATTTAAACTGCCTCTCACTACTTCCAATGTACAGAAATCCTGTAAGCTGCTTCTCTTTTACTCAGACTACTGAAAACCCGCATAGTGCGTAAGACTACTCCCATGCTACAGAACTTCCATAAAATGTCTCCTACACTGGATCTAGAACTTCTGTGAGCTGCCTCTCACTACTTCCAATGTACAGAAATCCTGTAAGTTGCTTCTCTTTTACTCAGACTACTGAAAACTAGCATGCTGCGTTAGAATTCTCCCATGCTACAGAACTTCCGTTAAGTTTTTCCTACATTCAGGATGCAGAACTCCTGTCAACTGCCTCTCACTACTTCCAATATACAGAAATCCTGTAAGCTGCTTCTGTTTTACTCAGACTACTGAAAACCCACATAGTGCGTAAGACTACTCCAATGCTACAGAACTCCCGTAAAGTGTCTCCTACAGTGGATCTAGAACTCATTTAAACTGCCTCTCACTACTTCCAATGGACAGAAATCATGTAAGCTGCTTCTCTTTTACTCAGACTACTGAAAACCCGTATAGTGCGTAAGACTACTCCCATGCTACAGAACTCCCGTTATGTGTCCTACCCTCAAGATGCAGAACTCCTGTGAACTGCCTCTCACTACTTCCAATGTACAGACATCCTGTAAGCTGCTTCTCTTTTACTCAGACTACTGAAAACCAGCATAGTGCGTAAGACTACTCCCATGCTAGAGAACTCCCGTAAAGTGTTTCCTACACTCAGGATGCAGAACTCCTGTAAACTGCCTCTCACTACTTCCAATGGACAGAAATCCTGTAAGCTGCTTCTCTTTTACTCAGACTACTGAAAACCAGCCTAGTGCGTCAGACTACTCCCATGCTACAGAACTTGCGTAAAGTGTTTCCCACACTCAGGATGCAGAACTCCTGTAAACTGCCTCTCACTACTTCCAATGGACAGAAATCCTGTAAGCTGTTTCTCTTTTACTCAGACTACTGAATACCAGCCTAGTGCGTAAGACTAAACCCATGCTAGAGAACTCCCGTAAAATGTTTGCTACACTCAGGATGCAGAACTCCTGTGAACAGCCTCTCACTCTTTCCAATGTACGGAATTCCTGTAAGCTGCTTCTCTTTTACTCAGACTACTGAAAACCCGCATAGTGCGTAAGACTACTCCAATGCTACAGAACTCCAGTAAAGTGTCTCCTACACTGGATCTAGAACTCATTTAAACTGCCTCTCACTACTTCCAATGTACACAAATCCTGTAAGCTGCTTCTCTTTTACTCAGACTACTGAAAACCCGCATAGTGCGTAAGACTACTCCCAGGCTACAGAACTCCCATAAAGCGTTTCCTACACTCAGGATGTAGAACTCCTGTAAACTGCCTCTCACTACTTCCAATGTACAGAAATCCTGTAAGCTGCTTCTCTTTTACTCAGACTACTGATACCAGCCTAGTGCGTCAGACTACTCTCATGCTAGAGAACTCCCGTAAAGTGTTTCCTACCCTCAGGATGCAGAACTCCTGTGAACTGGCTCTCACTACTTCCAATGGACAGAAATCCTGTAAGCTACTTCTCTTTAACTCAGACTACTGAAAACCCGCATAGTGCGTAAGACTACTCCCGTGCTACAGAACTCCCGTTAAGTTTATCCTACATTCAGGATGCAGAACTCTTGTAAACTGCCTCTCACTACTTCCAATGGACAGAAATCCTGTAAGCTGCTTCTCTTTTACTCAGACTACTGAAAACCCGCATAGTGCGTAAGACTAGTCCCATGCTACAGAACTCCCGTAAAGTGTTTCCCACACTCAGTATGCAGAACTCCTGTAAACTGCCTCTCACTATTTCCAATGTACAGAAATCCTGTAAGCTGCTTCTCTTTTACTCAGACTACTGAAAACCCGCATAGTGCGTAAGACTACTCCCATGCTACAGAACTCCCGTAAAGTGTCTCCTACACTGGATCTAGAACTCATTTAAACTGCCTCTCACTACTTCCAATGTACAGAAATCCTGTAAGCTGCTTCTCTTTTACTCAGACTACTGAATACCAGCCTAGTGCGTCAGACTACTCTCATGCTAGGAACTCCCGTAAAGTGTTTCCTACCCTCAGGATGCAGAACTCCTGTGAACTGGCTCTCACTACTTCCAATGGACAGAAATCCTGTAAGCTGCTTCTCTTTAACTCAGACTACTGAAAACCCGCATAGTGCGTAAGACTACTCCCGTGCTACAGAACTCCCGTTAAGTTTTTCCTACATTCAGGATGCAGAACTCCTGTGAACTGCCTCTCCCTACTTCCAATGTACAGAAATCCTGTAAGCTGCTTCTCTTTTACTCAGACTACTGAAAACCCGCATAGTGCGTAAGACTACTCCCATGCTACAGAACTCCCGTAAAGTGTTTCCTACACTGGATGCAGAACTCATTTAAACTGCCTCTCACTACTTCCAACGTACAGAAATCCTGTAAGCTGCTTCTCTTTTACTCAGACTACTGAAAACCCGCATAGTGCGTAAGACTACTCCCATGCTACAGAACTTCCATAAAGTGTCTCCTACACTGGATCTAGAACTCCTGTGAACTGCCTCTCACTACTTCCAATGTACAGAAATCCTGTAAGTTGCTTCTCTTTTACTCAGACTACTGAAAACCCGCATGCTGCGTTAGAATTCTCCCATGCTACAGAACTTCCGTAAAGTGTTTTCTAACCTCAGGATGCAGAACTCCTGTCAACTGCCTCTCACTACTTCCAATATACAGAAATCCTGTAAGCTACTTCTGTTTTACTCAGACACTGAAAATCCACATAGTGCGTAAGACTACTCCAATGCTACAGAACTCCCGTAAAGTGTCTCCTACACTGGATCTAGAACTCATTTAAACTGCCTCTCACTACTTCCAATGGACAGAAATCCTGTAAGCTGCTTCTCTTTTACTCAGACTACTGAAAACCCGCATAGTGCGTAAGACTACTCCCATGCTACAGAACTCCCGTTATGTGTCCTACACTCAAGATGCAGAACTCCTGTGAACTGCCTCTCACTACTTCCAATGTACAGAAATCCTGTAAGCTGCTTCTCTTTTACTCAGACTACTGAAAACCAGCATAGTGCGTAAGACTACTCCCATGCTACAGAACTCCCGTAAAGTGTCTCCTGCACTGGAACTGGAACTCCTTTAAACTGCCTCTCACTACTTCTAATGTACAGAAATCCTGTAAGCTGCTTCTCTTTTACTCAGACTACTGAAAACCAGCCTAGTGCGTAAGACTACTCCCATGCTAGAGAACTCCCGTAAAGTGTTTCCTACACACAGGATGCAGAACTCCTGTGAACTGCCTCTCACTACTTCCAATGGATAGAAATCCTGTAAGCTGCTTCTCTTTAACTCAGACTACTAAAAACCCGCATAGTGCGTAAGACTACTCCCGTGCTACAGAACTCCCGTTAAGTTTTTCCTACATTCAAGATGCAGAACTCCTGTGAACTGCCTATCACTACTTCCAATGGACAGAAATCCTGTAAGCTGCTTCTCTTTTACTCAGACTACTGAAAACCCGCATAGTGCGTAAGACTACTCCCAGGCTACAGAACTCCCATAAAGCGTTTCCTACCCTCAGGATGCAGAACTTCTGTAAACTGCCTCTCACTACTTCCAATGTACAGAAATCCTGTAAGCTGCTTCCCTTTTACTCAGACTACAGAATACCAGCCTAGTGCGTCAGACTACTCTCATGCTACAGAACTCCCGTTAAGTTTTTCCTACATTCAGGATGCAGAACTCCTGTAAACTGCCTCTCACTGCTTCCAATGTACAGAAATCCTGTAAGCTGCTTCTCTTTTACTCAGACTACTGAAAACCCGCATAGTGCGTAAGACTACTCCCATGCTACAGAACTCCCGTAAAGTGTTTCCCACACTCAGGATGCAGAACTCCTGTAAACTGCCTCTCACTATTTCCAATGTACAGAAATCCTGTAAGCTGCTTCTCTTATACTCAGACTACTGAAAACCCGCATAGTGCGTAAGACTACTCCCATGCTACAGAACTCCCGTAAAATGTCTCCTACACAGGATCTAGAACTCATTTAAACTGCCTCTCACTACTTCCGATATACAGAAATCCTGTAAGTTGCTTCTCTTTTACTCAGACTACTGAAAACCCGCATAGTGCGTAAGACTACTCCCATGCTACAGAACTCCCGTAAAGTGTTTCCTACACTCAGGATGCAGAACTCCTGTAAACTGCCTCTCACTACTTCCAATGTACAGAAATCCTGTAAGTTGCTTCACTTTTACTCAGACTACTGAAAACCCGCATGCTGCGTTAGAATTCTCCCATGCTACAGAACTCCCGTAAAGTGTTTCCTACCCTCAGGATGCAAAACTCCTGTGAACTGCCTCTCACTACTTCCAATGTACAGAAATCCTGTAAGCTGCTACTATTTTACTCAGACTACTGAAAACCCGCATAGCGCGTAAGACTACTCCAATGCTACAGAACTCCCGTAAAGTGTTTCCTACACTCAGCATGCAGAACTCCTGTAAACTGCCTCTCACTACTTCCAATGTACAGAAATCCTGTAAGTTGCTTCTCTTTTACTCAGACTACTGAAAACCCGCATTGTGCGTAGGACTACTCCCATGCTACAGAACTCCCGTAAAGTGTCTCCTACACTGGATCTAGAACTCATTTAAACTGCCTCTCACTACTTCCAATGTACAGAAATCCTGTAAGCTGCTTCTCTTTTACTGAGACTACTGAAAACCCACATAGTGCGTAAGACTACTCCCATGCTACAGAACTCCCATAAAGTGTTTCCTACACTCAGGATGCAGAACTCCTGTGAACTGCCTCTCACTACTTCCAATGTACAGAAATCCTGTAAGCTGCTTCTCTTTTACTCAGACTACTGAAAACCCGCATAGTGCGTAAGACTACTCCCATGCTAGAGAACTCCGTAAAGTGTTTCCCACACTCAGGATGCAGAACTCCTGTAAACTGCCTCTCACTACTTCCAATGGACAGAAATCTTGTAAGCTGCTTCTCTTTTACTCAGACTACTGAAAACCAGCATAGTGCGTAGGACTACTCCCATGCTACAGAACTTCCGTAAAGTGTTTTCTACACTCAGTATGCAGAACTCCTGTAAACTGCCTCTCACTACTTCCAATGTACAGAAATCCTGTAAGCTGCTTCTCTTTTACTCAGACTACTGAAAACCCGCATAGTGCGTAAGACTACTCCCAGGCTACAGAACTCCCATAAAGTGTTTCCTACCCTCAGGATGCAGAACTCCTGTAAACTGCCTCTCACTACTTCCAATGTACAGAAATCCTGTAAGCTGCTTCTCTTTTACTCAGACTACTGAATACCAGCTTAGTGCGTCAGACTACTCTCATGCTAGAGAACTCCCGTAAAGTGTTTCCTACACTCAGGATGCAGAACTCCTGTGAACTGCCTCTCACTACTTCCACTGGACAGAAATCCTGTAAGCTGCTTCTCTTTAACTCAGAATACTGAAAACCCGCATAGTGCGTAAGACTACTCCCGTGCTACAGAACTCCCGTTAAGTTTTTCCTACATTCAGGATGCAGAACTCCTGTAAACTGCCTCTCACTACTTCCAATGTACAGAAATCCTGTAAGCTGCTTCTCTTTTACTCAGACTACTGAAAACCCGCATAGTGCGTAAGACTACTCCCAGGCTACAGAACTCCCATAAAGCGTTTCCTACCCTCAGGATGCAGAACTCCTGTAAACTGCCTCTCACTACTTCCAATGTACAGAAATCCTGTAAGCTGCTTCTCTTTTACTCAGACTACTGAATACCAGCCTAGTGCGTCAGACTACTCTCATGCTAGAGAACTCCCGTAAAGTGTTTCCTACCCTCAGGATGCAGAACTCCTGTGAACTGGCTCTCACTACTACCAATGGACAGAAATCCTGTAAGCTGCTTCTCTTTAACTCAGACTACTGAAAACCCGCAAAATGCGTAAGACTACTCCCGTGCTACAGAACTCCCGTTAAGTTTTTCCTACATTCAGGATGCAGAACTCCTGTAAACTGCCTCTCACTACTTCCAATGTACAGAAATCCTGTAAGCTGCTTCTCTTTTACTCAGACTACTGAAAACCCGCATAGTGCGTAAGACTACTCCCATGCTACAGAACTCACGTAAAGTGTTTCCCACACTCAGGATGCAGAACTCCTGTAAACTGCCTCTCACTATTTCCAATGTACAGAAATCCTGTAAGCTGCTTCTCTTTTACTCAGACTACTGAAAACCCGCATAGTGCGTAAGACTACTCCCATGCTACAGAACTCCCGTAAAATGTCTCCTACACTGGGTCTAGAACTCATTTAAACTGCCTCTCACTACTTCCAATGTACAGAAATCCTGTAAGCTGCTTCTCTTTTACTCAGACTACTGAAAACCCGCATATTGCGTAAGACTACTCCCATGCTACAGAACTCCCGTAAAGTGTTTCCTACACTCAGGATGCAGAACTCCTGTAAACTGCCTCTCACTACTTCCAATGTACAGAAATCCTGTAAGTTGCTTCTCTTTTACTCAGACTACTGAAAACCCGCATGCTGCGTTAGAATTCTCCCATGCTACAGAACTCCCGTAAAGTGTTTCCTACCCTCAGGATGCAGAACTCCTTTCAACTGCCTCTCACTACTTCCAAAGGACAGAAATCCTGTAAGCTGTTTCTCTTTTACTCAGACTACTGAAAACCCGCATAGTGCGTAAGACTACTCCCATGCTAGAGAACTCCCGTAAAGTGTTTCCTACCCTCAGGATGCAAAACTCCTGTGAACTGCCTCTCACTACTTCCAATGTACAGAAATCCTGTAAGCTGCTTCTATTTTACTCAGACTACTGAAAACCCGCATAGCGCGTAAGACTACTCCAATGCTACAGAACTCCCGTAAAGTGTTTCCTACACTCAGCATGCAGAACTCTTGTAAACTGCCTTTCACTACTTCCAATGTACAGAAATCCTGTAAGTTGCTTCTCTTTTACTCAGACTACTGAAAACCCGCATAGTGCGTAGGACTACTCCCATGCTACAGAACTCCCGTAAAGTGTCTCCTACACTGGATCTAGAACTCATTTAAACTGCCTCTCACTACTTCCAATGTACAGAAATCCTGTAAGCTGCTTCTCTTTTACTCAGACTACTGAAAACCAGCCTAGTGCGTAAGACTACTCCCATGCTATAGAACTCCCATAAAGTGTTTCCTACACTCAGGATGCAGAACTCCTGTGAACTGGCTCTCACTACTTCCAATGTACAGAAATCCTGTAAGCTGCTTCTCTTTTACTCAGACTACTGAAAACCCGCATACTGCGTAAGACTACTCCCATGCTACAGAACTCCCGTAAAGTGTCTCCTACACTGGATCTAGAACTCATTTAAACTGCCTCTCACTACTTCCAATGTACAGAAATCCTGTAAGCTGCTTCTCTTTTACTCAGACTACTGAATACCAGCCTAGTGCATCAGACTACTATCATACTAGAGAACTCCCGTAAAGTGTTTCCTACACTCACGATGCAGAACTCCTGTAAACTGCCTCTCACTATTTCCAATGGAGAGAAATCCTGTAAGCTGTTTCTCTTTTACTCAGACTACTGAAAACCCGCATAGTGCGTAAGACTACTCCCATGCTAGAGAACTCCCGTAAAGTGTTTCCTACACTCAGGATGCAGAAATCCTATAAACTGCCTCTCACTACTTCCAATGTACAGAAATCCTGTAAGCTGCTTCTCTTTTACTCAGACTACTGAAAATCCGCATAGTGCGTTAGAATTCTCCCATGATACAGAACTCCCGTAAAGTGTTTCCTACCCTCAGAATGCAGAACTCCTGTAAACTGCCTCTCACTACTTCCAATGGACAGAAATCCTGTAAGCTGTTTCTCTTTTACTCAGACTACTGAAAACCCGCATAGTGCGTAAGACTACTCCCATGCTACAGAACTCCCGTAAAGTGTTTCCTACACTCAGGATGCAGAACTCCTGTGAACTGCCTCTCACTACTTCCAATGTACGGAATTCCTGCAAGCTGCTTCTCTTTTACTCAGACTACTGGAAACCCGCATAGTGCGTAAGACTACTCCCATGCTACAGAACTCCCGTAAAGTGTTTCCTACCCTCAGGATGCAGAACTCCTGTCAACTGCCTCTCACTATTTCCAAAGGACAGAAATCCTGTAAGCTGTTTCTCTTTTACTCAGACTACTGAAAACCCGCATAGTGCGTAAGACTACTCCCATGCTACAGAACTCCCATAAAGTGTTTCCCACACTCAGGATGCAGAACTCCTGTAAACTGCCTCTCACTATTTCTAATGTACAGAAATCCTGTAAGCTGCTTCTCTTTTACTCAGACTACTGAAAACCCGCATAGTGCGTAAGACTACTCCCATGCTACAGAACTCCCGTAAAATGTCTCCTACACTGGATCTAGAACTCATTTAAACTGCCTCTCACTACTTCCAATATACAGAAATCCTGTAAGCTGCTTCTCTTTTACTCAGACTACTGAAAACCCGCATAGTGCGTAAGACTACTCCCATGCTACAGAACTCCCGTAAAGTGTTTCCTACACTCAGGATGCAGAACTCCTGTAAACTGCCTCTCACTACTTCCAATGTACAGAAATCCTGTAAGTTGCTTCTCTTTTACTCAGACTACTGAAAACCCGCATGCTGCGTTAGAATTCTCCCGTGCTACAGAAATCCCGTAAAGTGTTTCCTACCCTCAGGATGCAGAACTCCTGTCAACTGCCTCTCACTATTTCCAAAGGACAGAAATCCTGTAAGCTGTTTCTCTTTTACTCAGACTACAGAAAACCCGCATAGAGCGTAAGACTACTCCCATGCTAGAGAACTCCCGTAACGTGTTTCCTACCCTCAGGATGCAAAACTCCTCTGAACTGCCTCTCACTACTTCCAATGTACAGAAATCCTGTAAGCTGCTTCTCTTTTACTCAGACTACTGAAAACCCGCATAGCGCGTAAGACTACTCCAATGCTACAGAACTCCCGTAAAGTGTTTCCTACACTCAGCATGCAGAACTCCTGTAAACTGCCTCTCACTACTTACAATGTACAGAAATCCTGTAAGTTGCTTCTCTTTTACTCAGACTACTGAAAACCCGCATAGTGCGTAGGACTACTCCCATGCTACAGAACTCCCGTAAAGTGTTTCCTACACTCAGGATGCAGAACTCCTGTGAACTGCCTCTCACTACTTCCAATGTACAGAAATCCTGTAAGCTGCTTCTCTTTTACTCAGACTACTGAAAACCCGCATAGTGCGTAAGACTACTCCCATGCTAGAGAACTCCCGTAAAGTGTTTCCCACACTCAGGATGCAGGACTCCTGTAAACTGCCTCTCACTACTGCCAATGGACAGAAATCCTGTAAGCTGCTTCTCTTTTACTCAGACTACTGAAAACCCGCATAGTGCGTAAGACTACTCCCATGCTACAGAACTCCCGTAAAGTGTCTCCTACACTGGATCTAGAACTCATTTAAACTGCCTCTCACTACTTCCAATGTACAGAAATCCTGTAAGCTGCTTCTCTTTTACCCAAACTATTGAAAAGCAGCCTAGTGCGTAAGACTACTCCCATGCTACAGAACTCCCATATAGTGTTTCCTACCCTCAGGATGCAGAACTCCTGTAAACTGCCTCTCACTACTTCCAATGGACAGAAATCCTGTAAGCTGCTTCTCTTTTACTCAGACTACTGAATACCAGCCTAGTGCGTCAGACTACTATCATACTAGAGAACTCTCGTAAAGTGTTTCATACCCTCAGGATGCAGAACTCCTGTAAACTGCCTCTCACTACTTCCAATGTACAGAAATCCTGTAAGCTGCTTCTCTTTTACTCAGACTACTGAAAATCCGCGTAGTGCGTTAGAATTCTAACATGGTACAGAACTCCCGTAAAGTGTTTCCTACCCTCAGAATGCAGAACTCCTGAAAACTACCTCTCACTACTTCCAATGGACAGAAATCCTGTAAGCTGTTTCTCTTTTACTCAGAGTACTGAAACCCCCATAGTGCGTAAGACTAATCCCATGCTAGAGAACTCCCTTAAAGTGTTTCCTACACTCAGGATGCAGAACTCCTGTGAACTGCCTCTCACTACTTCAAATGTACGGAATTCCTGTAAGCTGCTTCTCTTTTACTCAGACTACTGAAAACCCGCATAGTGCGTAAGACTACTCCCATGCTACAGAACTCCCATAAAGTGTTTCCTACACTCAGGATGCAGAACTCCTGTGAACTGCCTCTCACTAATTCCAATGTACAGAAATCCTGTAAGCTGCTTCTCTTTTACTCAGACTACTGAAAACCCGCATAGTGCGTAGGACTACTCCCATGCTACAGAACTCCCGTAAAGTGTTTTCTACACTCAGGATGCAGAACTCCTGTAAACTGCCTCTCACTACTTCCAATGCACAGAAATCCTGTAAGCTGCTTCTCTTTTACTCAGACTACTGAAAACCAGCCTAGTGCGTAAGACTACTCCCATGCTACAGAAATCCCATAAAGTGTTTCCTAACCTCAGCATGCAGAACTCCTGTAAACTGCCTCTCAGTACTTCCAATGTACAGAAATCCTGTAAGCTGCTTCTCCTTTACTCAGACTACTGAAAACCCGCATAGTGCATAAGACTACTCTCATGCTACAGAACTCCCGTAAAGTGTTTCCTACACTCAGGATGCAGAACTCCTTTAAACTGCCTCTCACTACTTCCAATGTACAGAAATCCTGTAAGGTGCATCTCTTTTACTCAGACTACTGAAAACCCACATAGGGATTAAGATTTCTCCCATGCTACAGAACTCCCGTAAAGTGTATCCTAAACTCAGGATGCAGAACTCCTGTAAACTGCCTCTCACTACTTCCAATGTACAGAAATCCTGTAAGCTGCTTCTCTTTTACTCAGACTACTGAAAACCCGCATAGTTCGTAAGACTACTCCGATGCTGCAGAACTCCCATAAAGTGTTTCCTACACTGAATGCAGAACTCCTTTAAACTGCCTCTCACTACTTCCAATGAACAGAAATCCTGTAAGCTGCTTCTCTTTTACTCAGACTACTGAAAACCCGCATAGGGCTGAAGACTTATCCCATGCTACAGAACTCCCGTAAAGTGTTTCCTACCCTCAGGATGCAGAACTCCTGTAAACTGCCTCTCACTGCTTCCATTGGACAGAAATCCTGTAAGCTGCTTCTCTTTTACTCAGACTACTGAAAACCGGCATAGTGCGTAAGACTACTCCCATGCTACAGAACTCAGGTAAAGTGTTTCCTACACTCAGGATGCAGAACTCCTGTGATCTGCCTCTCACTACTTCCAATGTACAGAAATCCTGTAAGTTGCTTCACTTTTACTCAGACTACTGAAAACCCGCATGCTGCGTTAGAATTCTCCCATGCTACAGAACTCCCGTAAAGTGTTTCCTACCCTCAGGATGCAGAACTCCTGTCAACTGCCTCTCACTACTTCCAATGGACAGAAATCCTGTAAGCTGCTTCTCTTTTACTCAGACTACTGAATACCAGCCTAGTGCGTCAGACTACTACCATACTAGAGAACTCCCGTAAAGTGTTTCCTACCCTCAGGATGCAGAACTCCTGTAAACTGCCTCTCACTATTTCCAAAGGACAGAAATCCTGTAAGCTGTTTCTCTTTTACTCAGACTACTGAAAACCCGAATAGGAAGTAAGACTACTCCAATGCTACAGAACTCCCATAAAGTTTCCTACACTCAGGATGCAGAACTCCTGTAAACTGCCTCTCACTACTTCCAATGTACAGAAATCCTGTAAGCTGCTTCTCTTTTACTCAGACTACTGAATACCAGCCTAGTGCATCAGACTACTATCATACTAGAGAACTCCCGTAAAGTGTTTCCTACACTCACGATGCAGAACTCCTGTAAACTGCCTCTCACTATTTCCAATGGAGAGAAATCCTGTAAGCTGTTTCTCTTTTACTCAGACTACTGAAAACCCGCATAGTGCGTAAGACTACTCCCATGCTAGAGAACTCCCGTAAAGTGTTTCCTACACTCAGGATGCAGAAATCCTATAAACTGCCTCTCACTACTTCCAATGTACAGAAATCCTGTAAGCTGCTTCTCTTTTACTCAGACTACTGAAAATCCGCATAGTGCGTTAGAATTCTCCCATGATACAGAACTCCCGTAAAGTGTTTCCTACCCTCAGAATGCAGAACTCCTGTAAACTGCCTCTCACTACTTCCAATGGACAGAAATCCTGTAAGCTGTTTTTCTTTTACTCAGACTACTGAAAACCCGCATAGTGCGTAAGACTACTCCAATGCTACAGAACTCCCGTAAAGTGTTTCCTACACTCAGGATGCAGAACTCCTGTAAACTGCCTCTCACTACTTCCAATGTACAGAAATCCTGTAAGCTGCTTCTCTTTTACTCAGACTACTGAATACCAGCCTAGTGCATCAGACTACTATCATACTAGAGAACTCCCGTAAAGTGTTTCCTACACTCACGATGCAGAACTCCTGTCAACTGCCTCTCACTACTTCCAATGAACAGAAATCCTGTAAGCTTCTCTTTTACTCAGACTACTGAAAACCCGCATAGGGCTGAAGACTTATCCCATGCTACAGAACTCCCGTAAAGTGTTTCCTACCCTCAGGATGCAGAACTCCTGTCAACTGCCTCACACTACTTCCAATGGACAGAAATCCTGTAAGCTGTATCTCTTTTACTCAGACTACTGAAAACCCGCATAGTGCGTAAGACTACTCCCATGCTAGAGAACTCCCGTAAAGTGTTTCCTACCCTCAGGATGCAAAACTCCTGTGAACTGCCTCTCACTACTTCCAATGTACAGAAATCCTGTAAGCTGCTACTATTTTACTCAGACTACTGAAAACCCGCATAGCGCGTAAGACTACTCCAATGCTACAGAACTCCCGTAAAGTGTTTCCTACACTCAGCATGCAGAACTCCTGTAAACTGCCTCTCACTACTTCCAATGTACAGAAATCCTGTAAGTTGCTTCTCTTTTACTCAGACTACTGAAAACCCGCATAGTGCGTAGGACTACTCCCATGCTACAGAACTCCCGTAAAGTGTCTCCTACACTGGATCTAGAACTCATTTAAACTGCCTCTCACTACTTCCAATGTACAGAAATCCTGTAAGCTGCTTCTCTTTTACTGAGACTACTGAAAACCAGCCTAGTGCGTAAGACTACTCCCATGCTACAGAACTCCCATAAAGTGTTTCCTACACTCAGGATGCAGAACTCCTGTGAACTGCCTCTCACTACTTCCAATGTACAGAAATCCTGTAAGCTGCTTCTCTTTTACTCAGACTACTGAAAACCCGCATAGTGCGTAAGACTACTCCCATGCTAGAGAATTCCCGTAAAGTGTTTCCCACACTCAGGATGCAGAACTCCTGTAAACTGCCTCTCACTACTTCCAATGGACAGAAATCTTGTAAGCTGCTTCTCTTTTACTCAGACTACTGAAAACCAGCATAGTGCGTAGGACTACTCCCATGCTACAGAACTTCCGTAAAGTGTTTTCTACACTCAGTATGCAGAACTCCTGTAAACTGCCTCTCACTACTTCCAATGTACAGAAATCCTGTAAGCTGCTTCTCTTTTACTCAGACTACTGAAAACCCGCATAGTGCGTAAGACTACTCCCAGGCTACAGAACTCCCATAAAGTGTTTCCTACCCTCAGGATGCAGAACTCCTGTAAACTGCCTCTCACTACTTCCAATGTACAGAAATCCTGTAAGCTGCTTCTCTTTTACTCAGACTACTGAATACCAGCCTAGTGCGTCAGACTACTCTCATGCTAGAGAACTCCCGTAAAGTGTTTCCTACACTCAGGATGCAGAACTCCTGTGAACTGCCTCTCACTACTTCCACTGGACAGAAATCCTGTAAGCTGCTTCTCTTTAACTCAGAATACTGAAAACCCGCATAGTGCGTAAGACTACTCCCGTGCTACAGAACTCCCGTTAAGTTTTTCCTGCATTCAGGATGCAGAACTCCTGTAAACTGCCTCTCACTAATTCCAATGTACAGAAATCCTGTAAGCTGCTTCTCTTTTACTCAGACTACTGAAAACCCGCATAGTGCGTAAGACTACTCCCAGGCTACAGAACTCCCATAAAGCGTTTCCTACCCTCAGGATGCAGAACTCCTGTAAACTGCCTCTCACTACTTCCAATGTACAGAAATCCTGTAAGCTGCTTCTCTTTTACTCAGACTACTGAATACCAGCCTAGTGCGTCAGACTACTGTCATGCTAGAGAACTCCCGTAAAGTGTTTCCTACCCTCAGGATGCAGAACTCCTGTGAACTGGCTCTCACTACTACCAATGGACAGAAATCCTGTAAGCTGCTTCTCTTTAACTCAGACTACTGAAAACCCGCATA
Source organism: Oryctolagus cuniculus (assembly GCF_964237555.1). Taxonomy (NCBI): domain Eukaryota; kingdom Metazoa; phylum Chordata; class Mammalia; order Lagomorpha; family Leporidae; genus Oryctolagus; species Oryctolagus cuniculus. The sequence goes on from NC_091451.1 coordinate 2,105,515, forward strand.
GTGCGTAAGACTACTCCCGTGCTACAGAACTCCCGTTAAGTTTTTCCTACATTAAGGATGCAGAACTCCTGTAAACTGCCTCTCACTACTTCCAATGTACAGAAATCCTGTAAGCTGCTTCTCTTTTACTCAGACTACTGAAAACCCGCATAGTGCGTAAGACTACTCCCATGCTACAGAACTCCCGTAAAGTGTTTCCCACACTCAGGATGCAGAACTCCTGTAAACTGCCTCTCACTATTTCCAATGTACAGAAATCCTGTAAGCTGCTTCTCTTTTACTCAGACTACTGAAAACCCGCATAGTGCGTAAGACTACTCCCATGCTACAGAACTCCCGTAAAATGTCTCCTACACTGGGTCTAGAACTCATTTAAACTGCCTCTCACTACTTCCAATATACAGAAATCCTGTAAGCTGCTTCTCATTTACTCAGACTACTGAAAACCCGCATATTGCGTAAGACTACTCCCATGCTACAGAACTCCCGTAAAGTGTTTCCTACACTCAGGAGGCAGAACTCCTGTAAACTGCCTCTCACTACTTCCAATGTACAGAAATCCTGTAAGTTGCTTCTCTTTTACTCAGACTACTGAAAACCCGCATGCTGCGTTAGAATTCTCCCATGCTACAGAACTCCCGTAAAGTGTTTCCTACCCTCAGGATGCAGAACTCCTTTCAACTGGCTCTCACTACTTCCAAAGGACAGAAATCCTGTAAGCTGTTTCTCTTTAACTCAGACTACTGAAAACCCGCATAGTGCGTAAGACTACTCCCATGCTAGAGAACTCCCGTAAAGTGTTTCCTACCCTCAGGATGCAAAACTCCTGTGAACTGCCTCTCACTACTTCCAATGTACAGAAATCCTGTAAGCTGCTTCTATTTTACTCAGACTACTGAAAACCCGCATAGCGCGTAAGACTACTCCAATGCTACAGAACTCCCGTAAAGTGTTTCCTACACTCAGCATGCAGAACTCTTGTAAACTGCCTTTCACTACTTCCAATGTACAGAAATCCTGTAAGTTGCTTCTCTTTTACTCAGACTACTGAAAACCCGCATAGTGCGTAGGACTACTCCCATGCTACAGAACTCCCGTAAAGTGTCTCCTACACTGGATCTAGAACTCATTTAAACTGCCTCTCACTACTTCCAATGTACAGAAATCCTGTAAGCTGCTTCTCTTTTACTCAGACTACTGAAAACCAGCCTAGTGCGTAAGACTACTCCCATGCTATAGAACTCCCATAAAGTGTTTCCTACACTCAGGATGCAGAACTCCTGTGAACTAGCTCTCACTACTTCCAATGGACAGAAATCCTGTAAGCTGCTTCTCTTTTACTCAGACTACTGAAAACCCGCATACTGCGTAAGACTACTCCCATGCTACAGAACTCCCGTAAAGTGTCTCCTACACTGGATCTAGAACTCATTTAAACTGCCTCTCACTACTTCCAATGTACAGAAATCCTGTAAGCTGCTTCTCTTTTACTCAGACTACTGAATACCAGCCTAGTGCATCAGACTACTATCATACTGGAGAACTCCCGTAAAGTGTTTCCTACACTCACGATGCAGAACAACTGTAAACTGCCTCTCACTATTTCCAATGGAGAGAAATCCTGTAAGCTGTTTCTCTTTTACTCAGACTACTGAAAACCCGCATAGTGCGTAAGACTACTCCCATGCTAGAGAACTCCCGTAAAGTGTTTCCTACACTCAGGATGCAGAAATCCTATAAACTGCCTCTCACTACTTCCAATGTACAGAAATCCTGTAAGCTGCTTCTCTTTTACTCAGACTACTGAAAATCCGCATAGTGCGTTAGAATTCTCCCATGATACAGAACTCCCGTAAAGTGTTTCCTACCCTCAGAATGCAGAACTCCTGTAAACTGCCTCTCACTACTTCCAATGGACAGAAATCCTGTAAGCTGTTTCTCTTTTACTCAGACTACTGAAAACCCGCATAGTGCGTAAGACTACTCCCATGCTACAGAACTCCCGTAAAGTGTTTCCTACACTCAGGATGCAGAACTCCTTTGAACTGCCTCTCACTACTTCCAATGTACGGAATTCCTGCAAGCTGCTTCTCTTTTACTCAGACTACTGAAAACCCGCATAGTGCGTAAGACTACTACCATGCTACAGAACTCCCGTAAAGTGTTTCCTACCCTCAGGATGCAGAACTCCTGTCAACTGCCTCTCACTATTTCCAAAGGACAGAAATCCTGTAAGCTGTTTCTCTTTTACTCAGACTACTGAAAACCCGCATAGTGCGTAAGACTACTCCCATGCTACAGAACTCCCATAAAGTGTTTCCCACACTCAGGATGCAGAACTCCTGTAAACTGCCTCTCACTATTTCTAATGTACAGAAATCCTGTAAGCTGCTTCTCTTTTACTCAGACTACTGAAAACCCGCATAGTGCGTAAGACTACTCCCATGCTACAGAACTCCCGTAAAATGTCTCCTACACTGGATCTAGAAGTCATTTAAACTGCCTCTCACTACTTCCAATATACAGAAATCCTGTAAGCTGCTTCTCTTTTACTCAGACTACTGAAAACCCGCATAGTGCGTAAGACTACTCCCATGCTACAGAACTCCCGTAAAGTGTTTCCTACACTCAGGATGCAGAACTCCTGTAAACTGCCTCTCACTACTTCCAATGTACAGAAATCCTGTAAGTTGCTTCTCTTTTACTCAGACTACTGAAAACCCGCATGCTGCGTTAGAATTCTCCCGTGCTACAGAAATCCCGTAAAGTGTTTCCTACCCTCAGGATGCAGAACTCCTGTCAACTGCCTCTCACTATTTCCAAAGGACAGAAATCCTGTAAGCTGTTTCTCTTTTACTCAGACTACAGAAAACCCGCATAGAGTGTAAGACTACTCCCATGCTAGAGAACTCCCGTAACGTGTTTCCTACCCTCAGGATGCAAAACTCCTCTGAACTGCCTCTCACTACTTCCAATGTACAGAAATCCTGTAAGCTGCTTCTCTTTTACTCAGACTACTGAAAACCCGCATAGCGCGTAAGACTACTCCAATGCTACAGAACTCCCGTAAAGTGTTTCCTACACTCAGCATGCAGAACTCCTGTAAACTGCCTCTCACTAGTTACAATGTACAGAAATCCTGTAAGTTGCTTCTCTTTTACTCAGACTACTGAAAACCCGCATAGTGCGTAGGACTACTCCCATGCTACAGAACTCCCGTAAAGTGTTTCCTACACTCAGGATGCAGAACTCCTGTGAACTGCCTCTCACTACTTCCAATGTACAGAAATCCTGTAAGCTGCTTCTCTTTTACTCAGACTACTGAAAACCCGCATAGTGCGTAAGACTACTCCCATGCTAGAGAACTCCCGTAAAGTGTTTCCCACACTCGGGATGCAGGACTCCTGTAAACTGCCTCTCACTACTGCCAATTGACAGAAATCCTTTAAGCTGCTTCTCTTTTACTCAGACTAATGAAAACCCGCATAGTGCGTAAGACTATTCCCATGCTACAGAACTCCCGTAAAGTGTCTCCTACACTGGATCTAGAACTCATTTAAACTGCCTCTCACTACTTCCAATGTACAGAAATCCTGTAAGCTGCTTCTCTTTTACCCAAACTATTGAAAAGCAGCCTAGTGCGTAAGACTACTCCCATGCTACAGAACTCCCATATAGTGTTTCCTACCCTCAGGATGCAGAACTCCTGTAAACTGCCTCTCACTACTTCCAATGGACAGAAATCCTGTAAGCTGCTTCTCTTTTACTCAGACTACTGAATACCAGCCTAGTGCGTCAGACTACTATCATACTAGAGAACTCTCGTAAAGTGTTTCATACCCTCAGGATGCAGAACTCCTGTAAACTGCCTCTCACTACTTCCAATGTACAGAAATCCTGTAAGCTGCTTCTCTTTTACTCAGACTACTGAAAATCCGCGTAGTGCGTTAGAATTCTAACATGGTACAGAACTCCCGTAAAGTGTTTCCTACCCTCAGAATGCAGAACTCCTGAAAACTACCTCTCACTACTTCCAATGGACAGAAATCCTATAAGCTGTTTCTCTTTTACTCAGACTACTGAAACCCCCATAGTGCGTAAGACTAATCCCATGCTACAGAAGCCCAGTAAAGTGTTTCCTACACTCAGGATGCAGAACTCCTGTGAACTGCCTCTCACTACTTCAAATGTACGGAATTCCTGTAAGCTGCTTCTCTTTTACTCAGACTACTGAAAACCCGCATAGTGCGTAAGACTACTCCCATGCTACAGAACTCCCATAAAGTGTTTCCTACACTCAGGATGCAGAACTCCTGTGAACTGCCTCTCACTAATTCCAATGTACAGAAATCCTGTAAGCTGCTTCTCTTTTACTCAGACTACTGAAAACCCGCATAGTGCGTAGGACTACTCCCATGCTACAGAACTCCCGTAAAGTGTTTTCTACACTCAGGATGCAGAACTCCTGTAAACTGCCTCTCACTACTTCCAATGCACAGAAATCCTGTAAGCTGCTTCTCTTTTACTCAGACTACTGAAAACCAGCCTAGTGCGTAAGACTACTCCCATGCTACAGAAATCCCATAAAGTGTTTCCTAACCTCAGGATGCAGAACTCCTGTAAACTGCCTCTCAGTACTTCCAATGTACAGAAATCCTGTAAGCTGCTTCTCCTTTACTCAGACTACTGAAAACCCGCATAGTGCATAAGACTACTCTCATGCTACAGAACTCCCGTAAAGTGTTTCCTACACTCAGGATGCAGAACTCCTTTAAACTGCCTCTCACTACTTCCAATGTACAGAAATCCTGTAAGGTGCATCTCTTTTACTCAGACTACTGAAAACCCACATAGGGATTAAGATTTCTCCCATGCTACAGAACTCCCGTAAAGTGTATCCTAAACTCAGGATGCAGAACTCCTGTAAACTGCCTCTCACTACTTCCAATGTACAGAAATCCTGTAAGCTGCTTCTCTTTTACTCAGACTACTGAAAACCCGCATAGTGCGTAAGACTATTCCGATGCTGCAGAACTCCCATAAAGTGTTTCCTACACTGAATGCAGAACTCCTTTAAACTGCCTCTCACTACTTCCAATGAACAGAAATCCTGTAAGCTGCTTCTCTTTTACTCAGACTACTGAAAACCCGCATAGGGCTGAAGACTTATCCCATGCTACAGAACTCCCGTAAAGTGTTTCCTACCCTCAGGATGCAGAACTCCTGTAAACTGCCTCTCACTGCTTCCATTGGACAGAAATCCTGTAAGCTGCTTCTCTTTTACTCAGACTACTGAAAACCCGCATAGTGCGTAAGACTACTCCCATGCTACAGAACTCCCGTAAAGTGTCTCCTACACTGGATCTAGAACTCATTTAAACTGCCTCTCACTAATTCCAATGTACAGAAATCCTGTGAGCTGCTTCTATTTTTCTCGGACTACTGAAAATCGGCATAGTGCGTAAGACTACTCCCATGCTACAGAACTCAGGTAAAGTGTTTCCTACACTCAGGATGCAGAACTCCTGTGATCTGCCTCTCACTACTTCCAATGTACAGAAATCCTGTAAGTTGCTTCTCTTTTACTCAGACTACTGAAAACCCGCATGCTGCGTTAGAATTCTCCCATGCTACAGAACTCCCGTAAAGTGTTTCCTACCCTCAGGATGCAGAACTCCTGTCAACTGCCTCTCACTACTTCCAATGGACAGAAATCCTGTAAGCTGCTTCTCTTTTACTCAGACTACTGAATACCAGCCTAGTGCGTCAGACTACTACCATACTAGAGAACTCCCGTAAAGTGTTTCCTACCCTCAGGATGCAGAACTCCTGTAAACTGCCTCTCACTATTTCCAAAGGACAGAAATCCTGTAAGCTGTTTCTCTTTTACTCAGACTACTGAAAACCCGAATAGGAAGTAAGACTACTCCAATGCTACAGAACTCCCATAAAGTGTTTCCTACACTCAGGATGCAGAACTCCTGTAAACTGCCTCTCACTACTTCCAATGTACAGAAATCCTGTAAGCTGCTTCTCTTTTACTCAGACTACTGAATACCAGCCTAGTGCATCAGACTACTATCATACTAGAGAACTCCCGTAAAGTGTTTCCTACACTCACGATGCAGAACTCCTGTAAACTGCCTCTCACTATTTCCAATGGAGAGAAATCCTGTAAGCTGTTTCTCTTTTACTCAGACTACTGAAAACCCGCATAGTGCGTAAGACTACTCCCATGCTAGAGAACTCCCGTAAAGTGTTTCCTACACTCAGGATGCAGAAATCCTATAAACTGCCTCTCACTACTTCCAATGTACAGAAATCCTGTAAGCTGCTTCTCTTTTACTCAGACTACTGAAAATCCGCATAGTGCGTTAGAATTCTCCCATGATACAGAACTCCCGTAAAGTGTTTCCTACCCTCAGAATGCAGAACTCCTGTAAACTGCCTCTCACTACTTCCAATGGACAGAAATCCTGTAAGCTGTTTCTCTTTTACTCAGACTACTGAAAACCCGCATAGTGCGTAAGACTACTCCCATGCTACAGAACTCCCGTAAAGTGTTTCCTACACTCAGGATGCAGGACTCCTGTGAACTGCCTCTCACTACTTCCAATGTACGGAATTCCTGCAAGCTGCTTCTCTTTTACTCAGACTACTGAAAACCCGCATAGTGCGTAAGACTACTCCAATGCTACAGTACTCCCTTAAAGTGTTTCCTACACTCAGGATGCAGAACTCCTGTGAACTGCCTCTCACTACTTCCAATGTACAGAAATCCTGTAAGCTGCTTCTCTTTTACTCAGACTACTGAAAACCCGCATAGTGCGTAAGACTACTCCCATGCTACAGAACTCCCGTAAAGTGTTTTCTACACTCAGGATGCAGAACTCCTGTAAACTGCCTCTCACTACTTCCAATGTACAGAAATCCTATAAGCTGCTTCTCTTTTACTCAGACTACTGAAAACCCGCATAGTGCGTAAGACTACTTCCATGCTGCAGAACTCCCATAAAGTTTTCCTACACTGAATGCAGAACTCCTGTCAACTGCATCTCACTACTTCCAATGAACAGAAATCCTGTAAGCTTCTCTTTTACTCAGACTACTGAAAACCCGCATAGGGCTGAAGACTTATCCCATGCTACAGAACTCCCGTAAAGTGTTTCCTACCCTCAGGATGCAGAACTCCTGTAAACTGCCTCTCACTGCTTCCAATGGACAGAAATCCTGTAAGCTGCTTCTCTTTAACTCAGACTACAGAAAGCCCGCATAGTGCGTAAGGCTACTCCCATGCTACAGAACTCCCGTAAAGTGTTTCCTACACTCAGGATGCAGAACTCCTGTCAACTGCCTCTCACTACTTCCAATGTACAGAAATCCTGTAAGTTGCTTCTCTTTTACTCAGACTACTGAAAACCCGCATAGTGCGTAAGACTACTCCCATGCTACAGAACTCCCGTAAAGTGTCTCCTACACTGGATCTAGAACTCATTTAAACTGCCTCTCACTACTTCCAATGTACAGAAATCCTGTAAGCTGCTTCTCTTTTATTCAGACTACTGAAAACCAGCCTAGTGCGTAAGACTACTCCCATGCTACAGAACTCCCATAAAGTGTTTCCTACCCTCAGGATGCAGAACTCCTGTAAACTGCCTCTCACTACTTCCAATGGACAGAAATCCTGTAAGCTGCTTCTCTTTTACTCAGACTACTGAATACCAGCCTAGTGCGTCAGACTACTATCACGCTAGAGAACTCCCGTAAAGTGTTTCCTACACTCAGGATGCAGAACTCCTGTAAACTGCCTCTCACTACTTGCAATGGACAGAAATCCTGTAAGCTGCTTCTCTTTTACTCAGACTACTGAAAACCCGCATAGGGCTTAAGACTTCTCCCATGCTACAGAACTCCCGTAAAGTGTTTCCTACCCTCAGGATGCAGATCTCCTGTAAACTGCCTCTCACTACTTCCAATGGACAGAAATCCTGTAAGCTGCTTCTCTTTTACTCAGACTACTGAAAACCCGCATAGTGCATTAGAATTCTCCCATGCTACAGAACTCCCGTAAAGTGTTTCCTACATTTATTGCAGAACTCCTTTAAACTGCCTCCCACTACTTCCAATGGACAGAAATCCTGTAAGCTGCTTCTCTTTTACTCAGACTACTGAAAACCCGCATAGGGCTGAAGACTATTCCCATGCTACAGAACCCCCGTAAATTGTTTCCTACACTCAGGATGCAGAACTCCTGTAAACTGCCTCTCACTACTTCCAATGTACAGAAATCCTGTAAGCTGCTTCTTTTTACTCAGACTACTGAAAACCCGCATAGTGCGTAAGACTACTCCCATGCTACAGAAGCCCAGTAAAGTGTTTCCTACACTCAGGGTGCAGAACTCCTGTAAACTGCCTCTCACAACTAAAAATGTACTTAAATCCTGTAAGCTGCTTCTCTTTTACTGAAACTACTGAAAACCCGCATAGTGCGTAGGACTACTCCCATGCTAGAGAATTCCCGTAAAGTGTTTCCTACACTCAGGATGCAGAACTCCTGTGAACTGCCTCTCACTACTTCCAATGTACAGAAATCCTGTAAGCTGCTTCCCTTTTACTCAGACTACTGAAAACCCGCATAGTGCGTAAGAATTCTCCAATGCTACAGACCTCCCGTAAAGTGTTTCCTACACTCAGGATGCAAAACTCTTGTCAACTGCCTCTCACTACTTCCAATGTACAGAAATCCTGTAAGCTGCTTCTCTTTTACTCAGACTACTGAAAACCCGCATAGTGCGTAAGACTACTCCCATGCTACAGAAGCCCAGTAAAGTGTTTCCTACACTCAGGATGCAGATCTCCTGTAAACTGCCTCTCACTACTTCCAATGGACAGAAATCCTGTAAGCTGCTTCTCTTTTACTCAGACTACTGAAAACCCCCACAGTGCGTAAGACTACTCCCATGTTACAGAACTTGCGTAAAGTGTTTTCTACACTCAGGATGCAGAACTCCTGTAAACTGCCTCTCACTACTTCGAATGTACAGAAATCCTGTAAGCTGTTCTCTTTTACTCAGACTACTGAAAACCCGCATAGTGCGTAAGACTACTCCCATGCTAGAGAACTCCCGTAAAGTGTTTCCTTCACTCAGGATGCAGAACTCCTGTAAACTGTCTCTCACTACTTCCAATGTACAGAAATCCTCTAAGCTGCTTCTCTTTTACTCAGACTACTGAATACCAGCCTAGTGCGTCAGACTACTCTCATGCTAGAGAACTCACGTAAAGTGTTTCCTACACTCAGGATGCAGAACTCCTGTGAGCTTCCTCTCACTACTTCCAAAGTACAGAAATCCTGTAAGCTGCTTCTCTTTAACTCAGACTACTGAAAACCCGCATACTGCGTAACACTACTCCCGTGCTACAGAATTCCCGTTAAGTTATTCCTACACTCAGGATGCAGAACTCCTGTAAACTGCCTCTCACTACTTCCAATGTACAGAAATCCTGTAAGCTGCTTCTCTTTTACTCAGACTACTGAAAACCCGCATAGTGCGTAAGACTACTCTCATGCTACAGAACTCCCGTAAAGTGTCTCCTACACTCAGGATGCAGAAATCCTGTAAACTGCCTCTCACTATTTCCAATGTACAGAAATCCTGTAAGCTGCTTCTCTTTTACTCAGACTACTGAAAACCCGCATACTGCGTAAGACTACTCCCATGCTACAGAACTCCCGTAAAGTGTCTCCAACACTGGATCTAGAACTCATTTAAACTGCCTCTCACTGCTTCCAATGTACAGAAATCCTTTAAGCTGTTTCTCTTTTACTCAGACTACTGAAAACCCGCATAGTGCGTAAGACTACTCCCATGCTACAGAACTCCCGTAAAGTGTTTCCTACACTCAGGATGCAAAACTCCTGGAACTGCCTCTCACTACTTCCAATGCACAGAAATCCTGTAAGCTGCTTCTCTTTTACTCAGACTACTGAAAACCCGCATAGCGCGTAAGACTACTCCAATGCTACAGAACACCCGTAAAGTGTTTCCTACACTCAGCATGCAGAACTCCTGTAAACTGCCTCTCACTACTTCCAATGTACAGAAATCCTGTAAGTTGCTTCTCTTTTACTCAGACTACTGAAAACCCGCATAGTGCGTAAGACTACTCCCATGCTACAGAACTCCCGTAAAGTGTCTCCTACACTGGATCTAGAACTCATTTAAACTGCCTCTCACTACTTCCAATGTACAGAAAAACTGTAAGCTGCTTCTCTTTTACTCAGACTACTGAATACCAGCCTAGTGCGTCAGACTACTATCATACTAGAGAACTCCCGTAAAGTGTTTCCTACACTCACGATGCAGAACTCCTGTAAACTGCCTCTCACTACTTCCAATGGACAGAAATCCTGTAAGCTGTTTCTCTTTTACTCAGACTACTGAAAACCCGCATAGTGCGTAAGACTACTCCCATACTAGAGAACTCCCGTAAAGTGTTTCCTACACTCAGGATGCAGAAATCCTGTAAACTGCCTCTCACTACTTCCAATGTACAGAAATCCTGTAAGCTGCTTCTCTTTTACTCAGACTACTGAAAACCCGCATAGTGCGTAAGACTACTCCCATGCTACAGAACTCCCGTAAAGTGTCTCCTACACTGGATCTAGAACTCATTTAAACTGCCTCTCACTACTTCCAATGTACAGAAATCCTGTAAGCTGCTTCTCTTTTACTCAGACTACTGAATACCAGCCTAGTGCGTCAGACTACTATCATACTAGAGAACTCCCGTAAAGTGTTTCCTACACTCACGATGCAGAACTCCTGTAAACTGCCTCTCACTACTTCCAATGGACAGAAATCCTGTAAGCTGTTTCTCTTTTACTCAGACTACTGAATACCAGCCTAGTGCGTGAGACTACTATCATACTAGAAAACTCCCGTAAAGTGTTTCCTACACTCAGGATGCAGAACTCCTGTAAACTGCCTCTCACTACTTCCAATGTACAGAAATCCTGTAAGCTGCTTCTCTTTTACTCAGACTACTGAAAACCCGCATAGTGCGTAAGACTACTCCCATGCTACAGAACTCCCGTTAAGTGTTTCCTACACTCAGGATGCAGAACTCCTGTGAACTGCCTCTCACTACTTCCAATGTACAGAAATCCTGTAAGTTGCTTCTCTTTTACTCAGACTACTGAAAACCCACATGCTGCGTTAGAATTCTCCCATGCTACAGAACTCCCGTAAAGTGTTTCCTACCCTCAGGATGCAGAACTCCTGTCAACTGCCTCTCACTATTTCCAAAGGACAGAAATCCTGTAAGCTGTTTCACTTTTACTCAGACTACTGAAAACCCGCATAGTGCGTAAGACTACTCCCATGATAGAGAACTCCCGTAAAGTGTTTCCTACACTCAGGATGCAAAACTCCTGTGAACTGCCTCTCACTACTTCCAATGTACAGAAATCCTGTAAGCTGCTTCTCTTTTACTCAGACTACTGAAAACCCGCATAGCGCGTAAGACTACTCCAATGCTACAGAACTCCCTTAAAGTGTTTCCTACACTCAGCATGCAGAACTCCTGTAAACTGCCTCTCACTACTTCGAATGTACAGAAATCCTGTAAGTTGCTTCTCTTTTACTCAGACTACTGAAAACCCGCATAGTGCGTAAGACTACTCCCATGCTACAGAACTCCCATAAAGTGTCTCCTACACTGGATCTAGAACTCATTTAAACTGCCTCTCACTACTTTCAATGTACAGAAATCCTGTAAGCTGCTTCTCTTTTACTCAGACTACTGAAAACCCGCATAGTGCTTAAGACTAATCCCATGCTAGAGAACTCCCGTAAAGTGTTTACTACACTCAGGATGCAGAACTCCTGTGAACTGCCTCTCACTACTTCCAATGTACGGAATTCCTGTAAGCTGCTTCTCTTTTACTCAGACTACTGAAAACCCGCATAGTGCGTAAGACTACTCCAATGCTACAGTTCTCCCGTAAAGTGTTTCCTACACTCAGGATGCAGAACTCCTTTAAACTGCCTCTCACTACTTCCAATGTACAGAAATCCTGTAAGCTGCTTCTCTTTTACTCAGACTACTGAAAACCCGCATAGTGCGTAAGACTACTCTCATGCTACAGAACTCCCGTAAAGTGTTTCCTACACTCAGGATGCAGAACTCCTGTAAACTGCCTCTCACTACTTCCAATGTACAGAAATCCTGTAAGCTGCATCTCTTTTACTCAGACTACTGAAAACCCACATAGGGCTTAAGACTTCTCCCATGCTACAGAACTCCCGTAAAGTGTATCCTACACTCAGGATGCAGAACTCCTGTCAACTGCCTCTCACTACTTCCAATGGACAGAAATCCTGTAAGTTGCTTCTCTATTACTCAGACTACTGAAAACCCGCATACTGCGTAAGACTACTCCCATGCTACAGAACTCCCGTAAAGTGTCTCCTACACTGGATCTAGAACTCATTTAAACTGCCTCTCACTACTTCCAATGTACAGAAATCCTGTAAGCTGCTTCTCTTTTACTCAGACTTCTGAATACCAGCCTAGTGCGTCAGACTACTATCATACTAGAGAACTCCCGTAAAGTGTTTCCTACACTCGATGCAGAACTCCTGTAAACTGCCTCTCACTACTTCAATGGACAGAAATCCTGTAAGCTGTTTCTCTTTTACTCAGACTACTGAAAACCCGCATAGTGCGTAAGACTACTCCCATGCTAGAGAACTCCCGTAAAGTGTTTCCTACACTCAGGATGCAGAACTCCTGTAAACTGCCTCTCACGACTTCCAATGTACAGAAATCCTGTAAGCTGCTTCTCTTTTACTCAGACTACTGAAAACCCGCATAGTGCGTAAGACTACTCCCATGCTGCAGAACTCCCGTAAAGTGTTTCCTACACTGAATGCAGAACTCCTTTAAACAGCCTCTCACTACTTCCAATGAACAGAAATCCTGTAAGCTTCTCTTTTACTCAGACTACTGAAAACCCGCATAGGGCTTAAGACTTATTCCATGCTACAGAACTCCCGTAAAGTGTTTCCTACCCTCAGGATGCAGAACTCCTGTAAACTGCCTCTCACGACTTCCAATGGACAGAAATCCTGTAAGCTGCTTCTCTTTTACTCAGACTACTGAAAACCCACGTAGGGCTTAAGACTTCTCCCATGCTTCAGAACTCCCGTAAAGTGTTTGCTACACTCAGGATGCAGAACTCCTGTGTACTGCCTCTCACTACTTCCAATGGACAGAAATCCTGTAAGCTGCTTCTCTTTAACTCAGACTACTGAAAACCCGCATAGTGCGTAAGACTACTCCCGTGCTACAGAACTCCCGTTAAGTTTTTCCTACATTCAGGATGCAGAATTCCTGTAAACTGCCTCTCACTACTTCCAATGTACAGAAATCCTGTAAGCTGCTTCTCTTTTACTCAGATTACTGAAAACCCGCATAGTGCGTAAGACTACTCCCATGCTACAGAACTCCCGTAAAGTGTTTCCCACACTCAGGATGCAGAACTCCTGTAAACTGCCTCTCACTATTTCCAATGTACAGAAATCCTGTAAGCTGCTTCTCTTTTACTCAGACTACTGAAAACCCGCATAGTGCGTAAGACTACTCCCATGCTACAGAACTCCCGTAAAGTGTCTCCTACACTGGATCTAGATCTCATTTAAACTGCCTCTCACTACTTCCAATGTACAGAAATCCTGTAAGCTGCTTCTCTTTTACTCAGACTACTGAAAACCCGCATAGTGCGTAAGACTACTCCCATGCTAGAGAACTCCCGTAAAGTGTTTCCTACACTCAGGATGCAGAAATCCTGTAAACTGCCTCTCACTACTTCCAATGTACAGAAATCCTGTAAGCTGCTTCTCTTTTACTCAGACTACTGAAAATCCGCATAGTGCGTTAGAATTCTCCCATGCTACAGAACTCCCGTAAAGTGTTTCCTACCCTCAGAATGCAAACTCCTGTAAACTGCCTCTCACTACTTCCAATGTACAGAAATCCTGTAAGCTGCTTCTCTTTTACTCAGACTACTGAAAACCCGCATAGTGCGTAAGACTACTCTCATGCTACAGAACTCCCGTAAAGTGTTTCCTACACTCAGGATGCAGAACTCCTGTAAACTGCCTCTCACTACTTCCAATGTACAGAAATCCTGTAAGCTGCATCTCTTTTACTCAGACTACTGAAAACCCACATAGGGCTTAAGACTTCTCCCATGCTACAGAACTCCCGTAAAGTGTATCCTACACTCAGGATGCAGAACTCCTGTCAACTGCCTCTCACTACTTCCAATGGACAGAAATCCTGTAAGTTGCTTCTCTATTACTCAGACTACTGAAAACCCGCATACTGCGTAAGACTACTCCCATGCTACAGAACTCCCGTAAAGTGTCTCCTACACTGGATCTAGAACTCATTTAAACTGCCTCTCACTACTTCCAATGTACAGAAATCCTGTAAGCTGCTTCTCTTTTACTCAGACTTCTGAATACCAGCCTAGTGCGTCAGACTACTATCATACTAGAGAACTCCCGTAAAGTGTTTCCTACACTCGATGCAGAACTCCTGTAAACTGCCTCTCACTACTTCAATGGACAGAAATCCTGTAAGCTGTTTCTCTTTTACTCAGACTACTGAAAACCCGCATAGTGCGTAAGACTACTCCCATGCTAGAGAACTCCCGTAAAGTGTTTCCTACACTCAGGATGCAGAACTCCTGTAAACTGCCTCTCACGACTTCCAATGTACAGAAATCCTGTAAGCTGCTTCTCTTTTACTCAGACTACTGAAAACCCGCATAGTGCGTAAGACTACTCCCATGCTGCAGAACTCCCGTAAAGTGTTTCCTACACTGAATGCAGAACTCCTTTAAACAGCCTCTCACTACTTCCAATGAACAGAAATCCTGTAAGCTTCTCTTTTACTCAGACTACTGAAAACCCGCATAGGGCTTAAGACTTATTCCATGCTACAGAACTCCCGTAAAGTGTTTCCTACCCTCAGGATGCAGAACTCCTGTAAACTGCCTCTCACGACTTCCAATGGACAGAAATCCTGTAAGCTGCTTCTCTTTAACTCAGACTACTGAAAACCCGCATAGTGCGTAAGACTACTCCCGTGCTACAGAACTCCCGTTAAGTTTTTCCTACATTCAGGATGCAGAATTCCTGTAAACTGCCTCTCACTACTTCCAATGTACAGAAATCCTGTAAGCTGCTTCTCTTTTACTCAGATTACTGAAAACCCGCATAGTGCGTAAGACTACTCCCATGCTACAGAACTCCCGTAAAGTGTTTCCCACACTCAGGATGCAGAACTCCTGTAAACTGCCTCTCACTATTTCCAATGTACAGAAATCCTGTAAGCTGCTTCTCTTTTACTCAGACTACTGAAAACCCGCATAGTGCGTAAGACTACTCCCATGCTACAGAACTCCCGTAAAGTGTCTCCTACACTGGATCTAGATCTCATTTAAACTGCCTCTCACTACTTCCAATGTACAGAAATCCTGTAAGCTGCTTCTCTTTTACTCAGACTACTGAAAACCCGCATAGTGCGTAAGACTACTCCCATGCTACAGAACTCCCGTAAAGTGTTTCCTACACTCAGGATGCAGAACTCCTGTCAACTGCCTCTCACTACTTCCAATGTACAGAAATCCTGTAAATTGCTTCTCTTTTACTCAGACTACTGAAAACCCGCATGCTGCGTTAGAATTCTCCCATGCTACAGAACTCCCGTAAAGTGTTTCCTACCCTCAGGATGCAGAACTCCTGTCAACTGCCTCTCACTACTTTCAAAGGACAGAAATCCTGTAAGCTGTTTCTCTTTTACTCAGACTACTGAAAACCCGCATAGTGCGTAAGACTACTCCCATGATAGAGAACTCCCGTAAAGTGTTTCCTACACTCAGGATGCAAAACTCCTGTGAACTGCCTCTCACTACTTCCAATGTACAGAAATCCTGTAAGCTGCTTCTCTTTTACTCAGACTACTGAATACCAGCCTAGTGCGTCAGACTACTATCATACTAGAGAACTCCCGTAAAGTGTTTCCTACACTCACGATGCAGAACTCCTGTAAACTGCCTCTCACTACTTCCAATGTACAGAAATCCTGTAAGCTGTTTCTCTTTTACTCAGACTACTGAAAACCAGCATAGTGCGTTAGAATTCTCCCATGCTACAGAACTCCCGTAAAGTGTCTCCTACACTGGATCTAGAACTCATTTAAACTGCCTCTCACTGCTTCCAATGTACAGAAATCCTGTAAGCTGCTTCTCTTTTACTCAGAATACTGAAAACCCGCATACTGCGTAAGACTACTCCCATGCTACAGAACTCCCGTAAAGTGTTTCCTACACTCAGGATGCAGAACTCCTGTGAACTGCCTCGCACTACTTCAAATGTACAGAAATCCTGTAAGTTGCTTCTCTTTTACTCAGACTACTGAAAACCCACATGCAGCGTTAGAATTCTCCCATGCTACAGAACTCCCGTAAAGTGTTTCCTACCCTCAGGATGCAGAACTCCTGTCAACTGCCTCTCACTATTTCCAAAGGACAGAAATCCTGTAAGCTGTTTCACTTTTACTCAGACTACTGAAAACCCGCATAGTGCGTAAGACTACTCCCATGATAGAGAACTCCCGTAAAGTGTTTCCTACACTCAGGATGCAAAACTCCTGTGAACTGCCTCTCACTACTTCCAATGTACAGAAATCCTGTAAGCTGCTTCTCTTTTACTCAGACTACTGAAAACCCGCATAGCGCGTAAGACTACTCCAATGCTACAGAACTCCCGTAAAGTGTTTCCTACACTCAGCATGCAGAACTCCTGTAAACTGCCTCTGACTACTTCCAATGTACAGAAATCCTGTAAGTTGCTTCTCTTTTACTCAGACTACTGAAAACCCGCATAGTGCGTAAGACTACTCCCATGCTACAGAACTCCGGTAAAGTGTCTCCTACACTGGATCTAGAACTCATTTAAAGTGCCTCTCACTACTTCCAATGTACAGAAATCCTGTAAGCTGCTTCTCTTTTACTCAGACTACTGAATACCAGCCTAGTGCGTCAGACTACTATCATACCAGAGAACTCCCGTAAAGTGTTTCCTACACTCACGATGCAGAACTCCTGTAAACTGCCTCTCACGACTTCCAATGGACAGAAATCCTGTAAGCTGTTTCTCTTTTACTCAGACTACTGAAAACCCGCATAGTGCGTAAGAGTACTCCCATGCTAGAGAACTCCCGTAAAGTGTTTCCTACACTCAGGATGCACAAATCCTGTAAACTGCCTCTCACTACTTCCAATGTACAGAAATCCTGTAAGCTGCTTCTCTTTTACTCAGACTACTGAAAAACCGCATAGTGCGTTAGAATTCTCCCATGCTACAGAACTCCCGTAAAGTGTCTCCTACACTGGATCTAGAACTCATTTAAACTGCCTCTCACTACTTCCAATGTACAGAAATCCTGTAAGCTGCTTCTCTTTTACTCAGAATACTGAAAACCCGCATAGTGCGTAAGACTACTCCCATGCTACAGTACTCCCGTAAAGTGTTTCCTACCCTCAGGATGCAGGACTCCTGTAAACTGCCTCTCACTACTTCCAATGTACAGAAATCCTGTAAGTTGCTTCTCTTTTACTCAGACTACTGAAAACCCACATGCTGCGTTAGAATTCTCCCATGCTACAGAACTCCCGTAAAGTGTTTCCTACCCTCAGGATGCAGAACTCCTGTCAACTGCCTCTCACTATTTCCAAAGGACAGAAATCCTGTAAGCTGTTTCTCTTTTACTCAGACTACTGAAAACCCGCATAGTGCGTAAGACTACTCCCATGATAGAGAACTCCCGTAAAGTGTTTCCTACACTCAGGATGCAAAACTCCTGTGAACTGCCTCTCACTACTTCCAATGTACAGAAATCCTGTAAGCTGCTTCTCTTTTACTCAGACTACTGAAAACCCGCATAGCGCGTAAGACTACTCCAATGCTACAGAACTCCCGAAAAGTGTTTCCTACACTCAGCATGCAAAACTCCTGTGAACTGCCTCTCACTACTTCCAATGTACAGAAATCCTGTAAGTTGCTTCTCTTTTACTCAGACTACTGAAAACCCGCATAGTGCGTAAGACTACTCCCATGCTACAGAACTCCCGTAAAGTGTCTCCTACACTGGATCTAGAACTCATTTAAACTGCCTCTCACTACTTCCAATGTACAGAAATCCTGTAAGCTGCTTCTCTTTTACTCAGACTACTGAATACCAGCCTAGTGCGTCAGACTACTATCACGCTAGAGAACTCCCGTAAAGTGTTTCCTACACTCACGATGCAGAACTCCTGTAAACTGCCTCTCACTATTTCCAATGTACAGAAATCCTGTAAGCTGTTTCTCTTTTACTCAGACTACTGAAAACCCGCATAGTGCGTAAGACTACTCCCATGCTAGAGAACTCCCGTAAAGTGTTTCCTTCACTCAGGATGCAGAAATCCTGTAAACTGCCTCTCACTACTTCCAATGTACAGAAATCCTGTAAGCTGCTTCTCTTTTACTCAGACTACTGAAAATCCGCATAGTGCGTTAGAATTCTCCCATGCTACAGAACTCCCGTAAAGTGTTTCCTACCCTCAGAATGCAAACTCCTGTAAACTGCCTCTCACTACTTCCAATGTACAGAAATCCTGTAAGTTGTTTCTCTTTTACTCAGACTACTGAAAACCCGCATAGTGCTTAAGACTAATCCCATGCTAGAGAACTCCCGTAAAGTGTTTCCTACACTCAGGATGCAGAACTCCTGTAAACTGCCTCTCACTACTTCCAATGTACAGAAATCATGTAAGCTGCTTCTCTTTTACTCAGACTACTGAAAACCCGCATAGTGCGTAAGACTACTCCCATGCTGCAGAACTCCCGTAAAGTGTTTCCTACACTGAATGCAGAACTCCTTTAAACAGCCTCTCACTACTTCCAATGAACAGAAATCCTGTAAGCTTCTCTTTTACTCAGACTACTGAAAACCCGCATAGGGCTTAAGACTTATTCCATGCTACAGAACTCCCGTAAAGTGTTTCCTACCCTCAGGATGCAGAACTCCTGTAAACTGCCTCTCACGACTTCCATTGGATAGAAATCCTGTAAGCTGCTTCTCTTTTACTCAGACTACTGAAAACCCACATAGGGCTTAAGACTTTTCCCATGCTACAGAACTCCCGTAAAGTGTTTGCTACACTCAGGATGCAGAACTCCTGTGAACTGCCTCTCACTACTTCCAATGGACAGAAATCCTGTAAGCTGCTTCACTTTTACTCAGACTACTGAAAACCCGCATAGTGCGTAAGACTACTCCCATACTACAGAACTCCCGTAAAGTGTTTCCCACACTCAGGATGCAGAACTCCTGTAAACTGCCTCTCACTATTTCCAATGTATA
Source organism: Oryctolagus cuniculus (assembly GCF_964237555.1). NCBI lineage: Eukaryota > Metazoa > Chordata > Mammalia > Lagomorpha > Leporidae > Oryctolagus > Oryctolagus cuniculus. The sequence continues at coordinate 2,124,997 of NC_091451.1, forward strand.
GAAATCCTGTAAGCTGCTTCTCTTTTACTCAGACTACTGAAAACCCGCATAGTGCGTAAGACTACTCCCATGCTACAGAACTCCCGTAAAGTGTCTCCTACACTGGATCTAGATCTCATTTAAACTGCCTCTCACTACTTCCAATGTACAGAAATCCTGTAAGCTGCTTCTCTTTTACTCAGACTACTGAAAACCAGCATAGTGCGTAAGACTACTCCCATGCTAGAGAACTCCCGTAAAGTGTCTCCTACACTCAGGATGCAGAACTCCTGTAAACTGCCTCTCACTACTTCCAATGTACAGAAATCCTGTAAGTTGCTTCTCTTTTACTCAGACTACTGAAAACCAGCATGCTGCGTTAGAATTCTCCCATGCTACAGAACTCCCGTAAAGTGTTTCCTACCCTCAGGATGTAGAACTCCTGTCAACTGCCTCTCACTACTTCCAAAGGACAGAAATCCTGTAAGCTGTTTCTCTTTTACTCAGACTACTGAAAACCCGCATAGTGCGTAAGACTGCTCCCATGATAGAGAACTCCCGTAAAGTGTTTCCTACACTCAGGATGCAAAACTCCTGTGAACTGCCTCTCACTACTTCCAATGTACAGAAATCCTGTAAGCTGCTTCTCTTTTACTCAGACTACTGAAAACCTGCATAGCGCGTAAGACTACTCCAATGCTACAGAACTCCCGTAAAGTGTTTCCTACACTCAGCATGCAGAACTCCTGTAAACTGCCTCTCACTACTTCCAATGGACAGAAATCCTGTAAGCTGCTTCTCTTTTACTCAGACTACTGAATACCAGCCTAGTGCGTCAGACTACTATCATACTAGAGAACTCCCGTAAAGTGTTTCCTACACTCACGATGCAGAACTCCTGTAAACTGCCTCTGACTACTTCCAATGGACAGAAATCCTGTAAGCTGTTTCTCTTTTACTCAGACTACTGAAAACCCGCATAGTGCGTAAGACTACTCCCATGCTAGAGAACTCCCGTAAAGTGTTTCCTACACTCAGGATGCAGAACTCCTGTAAACTGCCTCTCACTACTTCCAATGGACAGAAATCCTGTAAGCTGCTTCTCTTTTACTCAGACTACTGAAAAACCGCATAGTGCGTTAGAATTCTCCCATGCTACAGAACTCCCGTAAAGTGTCTCCTACACTGGATCTAGAACTCATTTAAACTGCCTCTCACTACTTCCAATGTACAGAAATCCTGTAAGCTGCTTCTCTTTTACTCAGAATACTGAAAACCCGCATAGTGCGTAAGACTACTCCCATGCTAGAGAACTCCCGTAAAGTGTTTCCTACACTCAGTATGCAGAACTCCTGTGAACTGCCTCTCACTACTTCCAATGTACAGAAATCCTGTAAGTTGCTTCTCTTTTACTCAGACTACTGAAAACCCACATGCTGCGTTAGAATTCTCCGATGCTACAGAACTCCCGTAAAGTGTTTCCTACCCTCAGGATGCAGAACTCCTGTCAACTGCCTCTCACTATTTCCAAAGGACAGAAATCCTGTAAGCTGTTTCACTTTTACTCAGACTACTGAAAACCCGCATAGTGCGTAAGACTACTCCCATGATAGAGAACTCCCGTAAAGTGTTTCCTACACTCAGGATGCAGAACTCCTGTGAACTGCCTCTCACTACTTCCAATGTACAGAAATCCTGTAAGTTGCTTCTCTTTTCCTCAGACTACTGAAAACCCGCATGCTGTGTTAGAATTCTCCCATGCTACAGAACTCCCGTAAAGTGTTTCCTACCCTCAGGATGCAGAACTCCTGTCAACTGCCTCTCACTACTTCCAAAGGACAGAAATCCTGTAAGCTGTTTCTCTTTTACTCAGACTACTGAAAACCCGCATAGTGCGTAAGACTACTCCCATGATAGAGAACTCCCGTAAAGTGTTTCCTACACTCAGGATGCAAAACTCCTGTGAACTGCCTCTCACTACTTCCAATGTACAGAAATCCTGTAAGCTGCTTCTCTTTTACTCAGACTACTGAAAACCTGCATAGCGCGTAAGACTACTCCAATGCTACAGAACTCCCGTAAAGTGTTTCCTACACTCAGCATGCAGAACTCCTGTAAACTGCCTCTCACTACTTCCAATGTACAGAAATCCTGTAAGTTGCTTCTCTTTTACTCAGACTACTGAAAACCCGCATAGTGCGTAAGACTACTCCCATGCTACAGAACTCCCGTAAAGTGTCTCCTACACTGGATCTAGAACTCATTTAAACTGCCTCTCACTACTTCCAATGTACAGAAATCCTGTAAGCTGCTTCTCTTTTACTCAGACTACTGAATACCAGCCTAGTGCGTCAGACTACTATCATACTAGAGAACTCCCGTAAAGTGTTTCCTACACTCACGATGCAGAACTCCTGTAAACTGCCTCTCACTTCTTCCAATGGACAGAAATCCTGTAAGCTGTTTCTCTTTTACTCAGACTACTGAAAACCCGCATAGTGCGTAAGACTACTCCCATGCTAGAGAACTCCCGTAAAGTGTTTCCTACACTCAGGATGCAGAACTCCTGTAAACTGCCTCTCACTACTTCCAATGGACAGAAATCCTGTAAGCTGCTTCTCTTTTACTCAGACTACTGAAAAACCGCATAGTGCGTTAGAATTCTCCCATGCTACAGAACTCCCGTAAAGTGTCTCCTACACTGGATCTAGAACTCATTTAAACTGCCTCTCACTACTTCCAATGTACAGAAATCCTGTAAGCTGCTTCTCTTTTACTCAGAATACTGAAAACCCGCATAGTGCGTAAGACTACTCCCATGCTAGAGAACTCCCGTAAAGTGTTTCCTACACTCAGGATGCAGAACTCCTGTGAACTGCCTCTCACTACTTCCAATGTACAGAAATCCTGTAAGTTGCTTCTCTTTTACTCAGACTACTGAAAACCCACATGCTGCGTTAGAATTCTCCCATGCTACAGAACTCCCGTAAAGTGTTTCCTACCCTCAGGATGCAGAACTCCTGTCAACTGCCTCTCATTATTTCCAAAGGACAGAAATCCTGTAAGCTGTTTCACTTTTACTCAGACTACTGAAAACCCGCATAGTGCGTAAGACTACTCCCATGATAGAGAACTCCCGTAAAGTGTTTCCTACACTCAGGATGCAGAACTCCTGTGAACTGCCTCTCACTACTTCCAATGTACAGAAATCCTGTAAGCTGCTTCTCTTTTACTCAGATTACTGAAAACACGCATAGCGCGTAAGACTACTCCAATGCTACAGAACTCCCGTAAAGTGTTTCCTACACTCAGCATGCAGAACTCCTGTAAACTGCCTCTCACTACTTCCAATGTACAGAAATCCTGTAAGCTGTTTCTCTTTTACTCAGACTACTGAAAACCCGCATAGTGCGTAAGACTACTCCCATGCTAGAGAACTCCCGTAAAATGTTTCCTTCACTCAGGATGCAGAACTCCTGTAAACTGTCTCTCACTACTTCCAATGTACAGAAATCCTGTAAGCTGCTTCTCTTTTACTCAGACTACTGAAAACCCGCATAGTGCGTAAGACTACTCTCATGCTACAGAACTCCCGTAAAGTGTCTCCTACACTGGATCTAGATCTCATTTAAACTGCCTCTCACTACTTCCAATGTACAGAAATCCTGTAAGCTGCTTCACTTTTACTCAGACTACTGAAAACCCGCATACTGCGTAAGACTACTCCCATGCTAGAGAACTCCCGTAAAGTGTTTCCTACACTCAGGATGCAGAACTCCTGTCAACTGCCTCTCACTACTTCCAATGGACAGAAATCCTGTAAGCTGCTTCTCTTTTACTCAGACTACTGAAAAACCGCATAGTGCGTTAGAATTCTCCCATGCTACAGAACTCCCGTAAAATGTCTCCTACACTGGATCTAGAACTCATTTAAACTGCCTCTCACTATTTCCAATGTACAGAAATCCTGTAAGCTGCTTCTCTTTTACTCAGAATACTGAAAACCCGCATAGTGCGTAAGACTACTCCCATGCTAGAGAACTCCCGTAAAGTGTTTCCTACCCTCAGGATGCAGAACTCCTGTGAACTGCCTCTCACTACTTCCAATGTACAGAAATCCTGTAAGTTGCTTCTCTTTTACTCAGACTACTGAAAACCCACATGCTGCGTTAGAATTCTCCCATGCTACAGAACTCCCGTAAAGTGTTTCCTACCCTCAGGATGCAGAACTCCTGTCAACTGCCTCTCACTATTTCCAAAGGACAGAAATCCTGTAAGCTGTTTCACTTTTACTCAGACTACTGAAAACCCGCATAGTGCGTAAGACTACTCCCATGATAGAGAACTCCCGTAAAGTGTTTCCTACACTCAGGATGCAGAACTCCTGTGAACTGCCTCTCACTACTTCCAATGGACAGAAATCCTGTAAGCTGCTTCTCTTTTACTCAGACTACTGAAAACCCGCATAGTGCGTAAGACTACTCTCATGCTACAGAACTCCCGTAAAGTGTCTCCTACACTGGATCTAGATCTCATTTAAACTGCCTCTCACTACTTCCAATGTACAGAAATCCTGTAAGCTGCTTCTCTTTTACTCAGACTACTGAAAACCAGCATAGTGTGTAAGACTACTCCCATGCTACAGAACTCCCGTAAAGTGTTTCCTACACTCAGGATGCAGAACTCCTGTCAACTGCCTCTCACTACTTCCAATGTACAGAAATCCTGTAAGTTGCTTCTCTTTTACTCAGACTACTGAAAACCCGCATGCTGCGTTAGAATTCTCCCATGCTACAGAACTCCCGTAAAGTGTTTCCTACACTCAGGATGCAGAACTCCTGTAAACTGCCTCTCACTACTTCCAATGTACAGAAATCCTGTAAGTTGCTTCTCTTTTACTCAGACTACTGAAAACCCGCATAGTGCGTAAGACTACTCCCATGCTACAGAATTCCCGTAAAGTGTCTCCTACACTGGATCTAGAACTCATTTAAACTGCCTCTCACTACTTCCAATGTACAGAAATCCTGTAAGCTGCTTCTCTTTTACTCAGACTACTGAATACCAGCCTAGTGCGTCAGACTACTATCATACTAGAGAACTCCCGTAAAGTGTTTCCTACACTCACGATGCAGAACTCCTGTAAACTGCCTCTCACTACTTCCAATGGACAGAAATCCTGTAAGCTGTTTCTCTTTTACTCAGACTACTGAAAACCCGCATAGTGCGTAAGACTACTCCCATGCTAGAGAACTCCCGTAAAGTGTTTCCTACACTCAGGATGCAGAACTCCTGTAAACTGCCTCTCACTACTTCCAATGGACAGAAATCCTGTAAGCTGCTTCTCTTTTACTCAGACTACTGAAAAACCGCATAGTGCGTTAGAATTCTCCCATGCTACAGAACTCCCGTAAAGTGTCTCCTACACTGGATCTAGAACTCATTCAAATGCCTCTCACTACTTCCAATGTACAGAAATCCTGTAAGCTGCTTCTCTTTTACTCAGAATACTGAAAACCCGCATAGTGCGTAAGACTACTCCCATGCTAGAGAACTCCCGTAAAGTGTTTCCTACACTCAGGATGCAGAACTCCTGTGAACTGCCTCTCACTACTTCCAATGTACAGAAATCCTGTAAGTTGCTTCTCTTTTACTCAGACTACTGAAAACCCACATGCTGCGTTAGAATTCTCCCATGCTACAGAACTCCCGTAAAGTGTTTCCTACACTCAGGATGCAGAACTCCTGTGAACTGCCTCTCACTACTTCCAATGTACAGAAATCCTGTAAGCTGCTTCTCTTTTACTCAGACTACTGAAAACCCGCATAGTGCGTAAGACTGCTTCAATGCTACAGAACTCTTGTAAAGTGTTTCCTACACTCAGGATGCAGAACTCCTGGAAACTGCCTCTCACAACTTCCAATGTACAGAAATCCTGTAAGCTGCTTCTCTTTTACTCAGACTACTGAAAACCCGCATAGTGCGTAAGACTGCTCCCATGCTACAGAACTCCCGTAAAGTGTCTCCTACACTGGATCTAGAACTCATTTAAACTACCTCTCGCTACTTCCAATGTACAGAAATCCTGTAAGCTGCTTCTCTTTTACTCAGACTACTGAAAACCAGCCTAGTGCGTAAGACTACTCCCATGCTACAGAACTCCCATAAAGTGTTTCCTACCCTCAGGATGCAGAACTCCTGTAAACTGCCTATCACTACTTCCAATGGACAGAAATCCTGTAAGCTGCTTCTCTTTTACTCAGAATACTGAATACCAGCCTAGTGCGTCAGACTACTATCATACTAGAGAACTCCCGTAAAGTGTTTCCTACACTCAGGATCCAGAACTCCTGTAAACTGCCTCTCACTACTTCCAATGTACAGAAATCCTGTAAGCTGCTTCTCTTTTCCTCAGACTACTGCAAACCCGCATAGTGCGTAAGACTACTCCCATGCTACAGAACTCCCGTAAAGTGTTTCCTACACTCAGGATGCAGAACTCCTGTAAACTGCCTCTCACTACTTCTAAGGTACAGAAATCCTGTAGGCTGCTTCTCTTTTACTCAGACTACTGAAAACCCGCATAGTGCGTAAGACTACTCCCATGCTACAGAAGCCCAGTAAAGTGTTTCCTACACTCAGGATGCAGAACTCCTGTAAACTGCCTCTCACTACTTCCAATGTACAGAAATCCTGTAAGCTGCTTCTCTTTTACTGAAACTACTGAAAACTCGCATAGTGCGTAGGACTACTCCCATGCTGGAGAATTCCCGTAAAGTGTTTCCTACACTCAGGATGCAGAACTCCTGTAAACTGCCTCTCACTACTTCCAATGTACAGAAATCCTGTAAGCTGCTTCTCTTTTACTCAGACTACTGAAAACCCGCATAGTGCGTAAGACTACTCCCATGCTACAGAACTCCCATAAAGTGTTTCCCATACTCAGGATGCAGAACTCCTGTAAACTGCCTCTCACTACTTCCAATGGACAGAAATCCTGTAAGCTGCTTCTCTTTTACTCAGACTACTGAATACCAGCCTAGTGTGTCAGACTACTCTCATGCTAGAGAACTCCCGTAAAGTGTTTCCTACCCTCAGGATGCAGAACTCCTGTAAACTGCCTCTCACTACTTCCAATGGACAGAAATCCTGTAAGCTGCTTCTCTTTAACTCAGACTACTAAAAACCCGCATACTGCGTAACACTACTCCCGTGCTACAGAACTCCCGTTAAGTTTTTCCTACACTCAGGATGCAGAACTCCTGTAAACTGCCTGTCACTACTTCCAATGTACAGAAATCCTGTAAGCTGCTTCTCTTTTACTCAGAATACTGAAAACCCGCATAGTGCGTAAGACTACTCCCATGCTACAGAACTCCCGTAAAGTGTCTCCTACACTGGATCTAGAACTCATTTAAACTGCCTCTCACTACTTCCAATGTACAGAAATCCTGTAAGCTGCTTCTCTTTTACTCAGAATACTGAAAACCCGCATAGTGCGTAAGACTACTCCCATGCTAGAGAACTCCCGTAAAGTGTTTCCTACACTCAGGATGCAGAACTCCTGTGAACTGCCTCTCACTACTTCCAATGTACAGAAATCCTGTAAGTTGCTTCTCTTTTACTCAGACTACTGAAAACCCACATGCTGCGTTAGAATTCTCCCATGCTACAGAACTCCCGTAAAGTGTTTCCTACACTCAGGATGCAGAACTCCTGTGAACTGCCTCTCACTACTTCCAATGTACAGAAATCCTGTAAGCTGCTTCTCTTTTACTCAGACTACTGAAAACCCGCATAGTGCGTAAGACTGCTTCAATGCTACAGAACTCTTGTAAAGTGTTTCCTACACTCAGGATGCAGAACTCCTGGAAACTGCCTCTCACTACTTCCAATGTACAGAAATCCTGTAAGCTGCTTCTCTTTTACTCAGACTACTGAAAACCCGCATAGTGCGTAAGACTACTCCCATGCTACAGAACTCCCGTAAAGTGTCTCCTACACTGGATCTAGAACTCATTTAAACTACCTCTCGCTACTTCCAATGTACAGAAATCCTGTAAGCTGCTTCTCTTTTACTCAGACTACTGAAAACCAGCCTAGTGCGTAAGACTACTCCCATGCTACAGAACTCCCATAAAGTGTTTCCTACACTCAGGATGCAGAACTCCTGTAAACTGCCTATCACTACTTCCAATGGACAGAAATCCTGTAAGCTGCTTCTCTTTTACTCAGAATACTGAATACCAGCCTAGTGCGTCAGACTACTATCATACTAGAGAACTCCCGTAAAGTGTTTCCTACACTCAGGATGCAGAACTCCTGTAAACTGCCTCTCACTACTTCCAATGTACAGAAATCCTGTAAGCTGCTTCTCTTTTACTCAGACTACTGAAAACCCGCATAGTGCATAAGACTACTCCCATGCTACAGAACTCCCGTAAAGTGTTTCCTACACTCAGGATGCAGAACTCCTGTAAACTGCCTCTCACTACTTCTAAGGTACAGAAATCCTGTAGGCTGCTTCTCTTTTACTCAGACTACTGAAAACCCGCATAGTGCGTAAGACTACTCCCATGCTACAGAAGCCCAGTAAAGTGTTTCCTACACTCAGGATGCAGAACTCCTGTAAACTGCCTCTCACAACTAAAAATGTACTTAAATCCTGTAAGCTGCTTCTCTTTTACTGAAACTACTGAAAACTCGCATAGTGCGTAGGACTACTCCCATGCTGGAGAATTCCCGTAAAGTGTTTCCTACACTCAGGATGCAGAACTCCTGTAAACTGCCTCTCACTACTTCCAATGTACAGAAATCCTGTAAGCTGCTTCTCTTTTACTCAGACTACTGAAAACCCGCATAGTGCGTAAGACTACTCCCATGCTACAGAACTCCCATAAAGTGTTTCCCATACTCAGGATGCAGAACTCCTGTAAACTGCCTCTCACTACTTCCAATGGACAGAAATCCTGTAAGCTGCTTCTCTTTTACTCAGACTACTGAATACCAGCCTAGTGTGTCAGACTACTCTCATGCTAGAGAACTCCCGTAAAGTGTTTCCTACCCTCAGGATGCAGAACTCCTGTAAACTGCCTCTCACTACTTCCAATGGACAGAAATCCTGTAAGCTGCTTCTCTTTAACTCAGACTACTAAAAACCCGCATACTGCGTAACACTACTCCCGTGCTACAGAACTCCCGTTAAGTTTTTCCTACACTCAGGATGCAGAACTCCTGTAAACTGCCTGTCACTACTTCCAATGTACAGAAATCCTGTAAGCTGCTTCTCTTTTACTCAGACTACTGAAAACCCGCATAGTGCGTAAGACTACTCCCATGCTACAGAACTTCCGTAAAGTGTTTTCTACACTCAGGATGCAGAACTCCTGTAAACTGCCTCTCACTATTTCCAATGTACAGAAATCCTGTAAGCTGCTTCTCTTTTACTCAGACTACTGAAAACCCGCATAGTGCGTAAGGCTACTCCCATGCTACAGAACTCCCGTAAAGTGTTTCCTACCCTCAGGATGCAGAACTCCTGTAAACTGCCCCTCTCTACTTCCAATGGACAGAAATCCTGTAAGCTGCTTCTCTTTTACTCAGACTACTGAATACCAGCCTAGTGCGTCAGACTACTCTCATGCTAGAGAACTCACGTAAAGTGTTTCCTATACTCAGGATGCAGAACTCCTGTGAACTGCCTCTCACTACTTCCAATGGACAGATATCCTGTAATCTGCTTCTCTTTTACTCAGACTACTGAAAACCCGCATAGTGCGTAAGACTACTCCAATGCTACAGAACTCCCGTAAAGTGTCTCCTACACTCACGATGCAGAACTCCTGTAAACTGCCTCTCACTACTTCCAATGTACAGAAATCCTGTAAGCTGTTTCACTTTTACTCAGACTACTGAAAACCCGCATAGTGCGTAAGACTACACCCATGATAGAGAACTCCCGTAAAGTGTTTCCTACACTCAGGATGCAAAACTCCTGTGAACTGCCTCTCACTACATCCAATGTACAGAAATCCTGTAAGCTGCTTCTCTTTTACTCAGACTACTGAAAACCTGCATAGCGCGTAAGACTACTCCAATGCTACAGAACTCCCGTAAAGTGTTTCCTACACTCAGCATGCAGAACTCCTGTAAACTGCCTCACACTACTTCCAATGTACAGAAATCCTGTAAGTTGCTTCTCTTTTACTCAGACTACTGAAAACCCGCATAGTGCGTAAGACTACTCCCATGCTACAGAACTCCCGTAAAGTGTCTCCTACACTGGATCTAGAACTCATTTAAACTGCCTCTCACTACTTCCAATGTACAGAAATCCTGTAAGCTGCTTCTCTTTTACTCAGACTACTGAATACCAGCCTAGTGCGTCAGACTACTATCATACTAGAGAACTCCCGTAAAGTGTTTCCTACACTGGAGGCAGAACTCCTGTAAACTGCCTCTCACTACTTCCAATGGACAGAAATCCTGTAAGCTGTTTCTCTTTTACTCAGACTACTGAAAACCCGCATAGTGCGTAAGACTACTCCCATGCTAGAGAACTCCCGTAAAGTGTTTCCCACACTCAGGATGCAGAACTCCTGTAAACTGCCTCTCACTACTTCCAATGGACAGAAATCCTGTAAGCTGCTTCTCTTTTACTCAGACTACTGAAAAACCGCATAGTGCGTTAGAATTCTCCCATGCTACAGAACTCCCGTAAAGTGTCTCCTACACTGGATCTAGAACTCATTTAAACTGCCTCTCACTACTTCCAATGTACAGAAATCCTGTAAGCTGCTTCTCTTTTACTCAGAATACTGAAAACCCGCATAGTGCGTCAGACTACTCTCATGCTAGAGAACTCACGTAAAGTGTTTCCTATACTCAGGATCCAGAACTCCTGTGAACTGCCTCTCACTACTTCCAATGTACAGAAATCCTGTAAGCTGCTTCTCTTTTACTCAGACTACTGAAAACCCGCATAGTGCGTAAGACTGCTTCAATGCTACAGAACTCTTGTAAAGTGTTTCCTACACTCAGGATGCAGAACTCCTGGAAACTGCCTCTCACAACTTCCAATGTACAGAAATCCTGTAAGCTGCTTCTCTTTTACTCAGACTACTGAAAACCCGCATAGTGCGTAAGACTACTCCCATGCTACAGAACTCCCGTAAAGTGTCTCCTACACTGGATCTAGAACTCATTTAAACTACCTCTCGCTACTTCCAATGTACAGAAATCCTGTAAGCTGCTTCTCTTTTACTCAGACTACTGAAAACCAGCCTAGTGCGTAAGACTACTCCCATGCTACAGAACTCCCATAAAGTGTTTCCTACCCTCAGGATGCAGAACTCCTGTAAACTGCCTCTCACTACTTCCAATGGACAGAAATCCTGTAAGCTGCTTCTCTTTTACTCAGACTACTGAATACCAGCCTAGTGCGTCAGACTACTATCATACTAGAGAACTCCCGTAAAGTGTTTCCTACACTCAGGATCCAGAACTCCTGTAAACTGCCTCTCACTACTTCCAATGTACAGAAATCCTGTAAGCTGCTTCTCTTTTACTCAGACTACTGAAAACCCGCATAGTGCGTAAGACTACTCCCATGCTACAGAACTCCCGTAAAGTGTTTCCTACACTCAGGATGCAGAACTCCTGTAAACTGCCTCTCACTACTTCTAAGGTACAGAAATCCTGTAAGCTGCTTCTCTTTTACTCAGACTACTGAAAACCCGCATAGTGCGTAAGACTACTCCCATGCGACAGAAGCCCAGTAAAGTGTTTCCTACACTCAGGATGCAGAACTCCTGTAAACTGCCTCTCACAACTAAAAATGTACTTAAATCCTGTAAGCTGCTTCTCTTTTACTGAAACTACTGAAAACCCGCATAGTGCGTAGGACTACTCCCATGCTGGAGAATTCCCGTAAAGTGTTTCCTACACTCAGGATGCAGAACTCCTGTAAACTGCCTCTCACTACTTCCAATGTACAGAAATCCTGTAAGCTGCTTCTCTTTTACTCAGACTACTGAAAACCCGCATAGTGCGTCAGACTACTCCCATGCTACAGAAGCCCAGTAAAGTGTTTCCTACACTCAGAATGCAGATCTCCTGTAAACTGCCTCTCACTACTTCCAATGGACAAAAACCCTGTAAGCTGCTTCTCTTTTACTCAGACTACTGAAAACCCGCATAGTGCATAAGACTACTCCCATGCTACAGAACTTGCGTAAAGTGTTTTCTACACTCAGGATGCAGAACTCCTGTAAACTGCCTCTCACTACTTCCAATGTACAGAAATCCTGTAAGCTGTTCTCTTTTACTCAGACTACTGAAAACCCGCATAGTGCGTAAGACTACTCCCATGCTACAGAACTCCCATAAAGTGTTTCCTATACTCAGGATGCAGAACTCCTGTAAACTGCCTCTCACTACTTCCAATGGACAGAAATCCTGTAAGCTGCTTCTCTTTTACTCAGACTACTGAATACCAGCCTAGTGTGTCAGACTACTCTCATGCTAGAGAACTCCCGTAAAGTGTTTCCTACCCTCAGGATGCAGAACTCCTGTAAACTGCCTCTCACTACTTCCAATGGACAGAAATCCTGTAAGCTGCTTCTCTTTAACTCAGACTACTAAAAACCCGCATACTGCGTAACACTACTCCCGTGCTACAGAACTCCCGTTAAGTTTTTCCTACACTCAGGATGCAGAACTCCTGTAAACTGCCTGTCACTACTTCCAATGTACAGAAATCCTGTAAGCTGCTTCTCTTTTACTCAGACTACTGAAAACCCGCATAGTGCGTAAGACTACTCCCATGCTACAGAAGCCCAGTAAAGTGTTTCCTACACTCAGGATGCAGAACTCCTGTAAACTGCCTCTCACAACTAAAAATGTACTTAAATCCTGTAAGCTGCTTCTCTTTTACTGAAACTACTGAAAACCCGCATAGTGCGTAGGACTACTCCCATGCTAGAGAATTCCCGTAAAGTGTTTCCTACACTCAGGATGCAGAACTCCTGTGAACTGCCTCTCACTACTTCCAATGTACAGAAATCCTGTAAGCTGCTTCCCTTTTACTCAGACTACTGAAAACCGGCATAGTGCGTAAGAATTCTCCAATGCTACAGACCTACCGTAAAGTGTTTCCTACACTCAGGATGCAGAACTCCTGTAAACTGCCTCTCACTACTTCCAATGTACAGAAATCCTGTAAGCTGCTTCTCTTTTACTCAGACTACTGAAAACCCGCATAGTGCGTAAGACTACTCCCATGCTACAGAACTTGCCTAAAGTGTTTTCTACACTCAGGATGCAGAACTCCTGTAAACTGCCTCTCACTAATTCCAATGTACAGAAATCCTGTAAGCTGTTCTCTTTTACTCAGACTACTGAAAACCCGCATAGTGCGTAAGACTACTCCCATGCTACAGAACTCCCATAAAGTGTTTCCTATACTCAGGATGCAGAACTCCTGTAAACTGCCTCTCACTACTTCAAATGGACAGAAATCCTGTAAGCTGCTTCTCTTTTACTCAGACTACTGAATATCAGCCTAGTGCGTGAGACTACTCTCATGCTAGAGAACTCACGTAAAGTGTTTCCTACACTCAGGATGCAGAACTCCTGTAAACTGCCTCTCACTACTTCCAATGTACAGAAATCCTGTAAGCTGCTTCTCTTTTACTCAGACTACTGAAAACCCGCATAGTGCGTAAAACTACTCCAATTCTACAGAACTCCCGTAAAGTGTTTCCCACACTCAGGATGCAGAACTCCTGTAAACTGCCTCTCACTATTTCCAATGTACAGAAATCCTGTAAGCTGCTTCTCTTTTACTCAGACTACTGAAAACCCGCATAGTGCGTAAGACTACTCCCATGCTACAGAACTCCCGTAAAGTGTCTCCAACACTGGATCTAGAACTCATTTAAACTGCCTCTCACTACTTCCAATGTACAGAAATCCTGTAAGTTGCTTCTCTTTTACTCATACTACTGAAAACCCGCATGCTACGTTAGAATTCTCCCATGCTACAGGACTCCCGTAAAGTGTTTCCTACACTCAGGATGCAGAACTCCTGTCAACTGCCTCTCACTACTTCCAATGCACAGAAATCCTGTAAGCTGTTTCTCTTTTACTCAGACTACTGAAAACCCGCATAGTGCGTAGGACTACTCCCATGCTACAGAACTCCCGTAAAGTGTCTCCTACACTGGATCTAGAACTCATTTAAACTGCCTCTCACTACTTCCAATGTACAGAAATCCTGTAAGCTGCTTCTCTTTTACTCAGACTACTGAATACCAGCCTAGTGCGTTAGACTATTATCATACTAGAGAACTCCCGTAAAGTGTTTCCTACACTCACGGTGCAGAACTCCTATAAACTGCCTCTCACTACTTCCAATGGACAGAAATCCTGTAAGCTGCTTCTCTTTTACTCAGACTACTGAATACCAGCCTAGTGCGTTAGACTACTATCATACTAGAGAACTCCCGTAAAGTGTTTCCTACACTTTGATGCAGAACTCCTGTAAACTGCCTCTCACTACTTCCAATGGACAGAAATCCTGTAAGCTGTTTCTCTTTTACTCAGACTACTGAAAACCCGCATAGTGCGTAAGACTACTCCCATGCTAGAGAACTCCCGTAAAGTGTTTCCTACACTCAGGATGCAGAACTCCTGTAAACTGCCTCTCACTACTTCCAATGGACAGAAATCCTGTAAGCTGCTTCTCTTTTACTCAGACTACTGAAAAACCGCATAGTGCGTTAGAATTCTCCCATGCTACAGAACTCCCGTAAAGTGTCTCCTACACTGGATCTAGAACTCATTTAAACTGCCTCTCACTACTTCCAATGTACAGAAATCCTGTAAGCTGCTACTCTTTTACTCAGAATACTGAAAACCCGCATAGTGCGTAAGACTACTCCCATGCTAGAGAACTCCCGTAAAGTGTTTCCTACACTCAGGATGCAGAACTCCTGTGAACTGCCTCTCACTACTTCCAATGTACAGAAATCCTGTAAGTTGCTTCTCTTTTACTCATACTACTGAAAACCCGCATGCTACGTTAGAATTCTCCCATGCTACAGGACTCCCGTAAAGTGTTTCCTACACTCAGGATGCAGAACTCCTGTAAACTGCCTCTCACTACTTCCAATGCACAGAAATCCTGTAAGCTGTTTCTCTTTTACTCAGACTACTGAAAACCCGCATAGTGCGTAGGACTACTCCCATGCTAGAGAATTCCCGTAAAGTGTTTCCTACACTCAGGATGCAGAACTCATGTGAACTGCCTCTCACTACTTCCAATGGACAGAAATCCTGTAAGCTGCTTCCCTTTTACTCAGACTACTGAAAACCCGCATAGTGCGTAAGAATTCTCCAATGCTACAGACCTACCGTAAAGTGTTTCCTACACTCAGGATGCAGAACTCCTGTAAACTGCCTCTCACTACTTCCAATGGACAGAAATCCTGTAAGCTGCTTCTCTTTAACTCAGACTACTGAAAACCCGCATAGTGCGTAAGACTACTCCCGTGCTACAGAACTCCCGTTAAGTTTTTCCTACACTCAGGATGCAGAACTCCCGTAAACTGCCTCTCACTACTTCCAATGTACAGAAATCCTGTAAGCTGCTTCTCTTTTACTCAGACTACTGAAAACCCGCATAGTTCGTAAGACTACTCCAATGCTACAGAACTCCCGTAAAGTGTTTCCCACACTCAGGATCCAGAACTCCTGTAAACTGCCTCTCACTACTTCCAATGTACAGATATCCTGTAAGCTGCTTCTCTTTTACTCAGACTACTGAAAACCCGCGTAGTGCGTAAGACTACTCCCATGCTACAGAACTCCCGTAAAGTGTCTCCTACACAGGATCTAGAACTCATTTAAACTGCCTCTCACTACTTCCAATGTACAGAAATCCTGTAAGCTGCTTCTCTTTTACTCAGACTACTGAAAACCCGCATAGTGCGTAAGACTACTCCCATACTACAGAACTCCCGTAGAGTGTTTCCTACCCTCAGGATGCAGAACTCCTGTAAACTGCCTCTCACTACTTCCAATGTACAGATATCCTGTAAGCTGCTTCTCTTTTACTCAGACTACTGAAAACCCGCATAGGGCTTCAGACTTATCCCATGCTACAGATCTCCCGTAAAGTGTTTGCTACACTTAGGATGCAGAACTCCTGTGAACTGCCTCTCACTACTTCCAATGTACAGAAATCCTGTAAGTTGCTTCTCTTTTACTCAGACTACTGAAAACCCGCATGCTGCGTTAGAATTCTCCCATGGTACAGAACTCCCGTAAAGTGTTTCCTACCCTCAGGATGCAGAATTCCTGTCAACTGCCTCTCACTACTTAAAATGTACAGAAATCCTGTAAGCTGTTTCTCTTTTACTCAGACTACTGAAAACCCGCATAGTGCGTAAGACTACTCCCATGCTAGAGAACTCCCGTAAAGTGTTTCCTACCCTCAGAATGCAGAACTCCTTTAAACTGCCTCTCACTACTTCCAATGTACAGAAATCCTGTAAGCTGCTTCTCTTTTACTCAGACTACTGAATACCAGCCTAGTGCGTCAGACTACTATCATACTAGAGAACTCCCGTAAAGTGTTTCCTACACTCAGGATGCAGAACTCCTGTAAACTGCCTCTCACTACTTCCAATGTACAGAAATCCTGTAAGCTGCTTCTCTTTTACTCAGACTACTGAAAACCCGCATAGTGCGTAAGACTACTCCAATGCTACAGAACTCCCATAAAGTGTTTCCCACACTCAGGATGCAGAACTCCTGTAAACTGCCTCTCACTATTTCCAATGTACAGAAATCCTGTAAGCTGCTTCTCTTTTACTCAGACTACTGAAAACCCGCATAGAACGTAAGACTACTCTCATGCTACAGAAGTCCCGTAAAGTGTCTCCAACACTGGATCTAGAACTCATTTAAACTGCCTCTCACTACTTCCAATGTACAGAAATCCTGTAAGCTGCTTCTCTTTTACTCAGACTGCTGAAAACCCGCATAGCGCGTAAGACTACTCCCATGCTACAGAACTCCCGTAAAGTGTCTCCTACACTGGAACTAGAACTCATTTAAACTGCCTCTCACTACTTCCAATGTACAGAAATCCTGTAAGCTGCTTCTATTTTACTCAGACTACTGAAAACCCACATAGTGCGTAAGACTACTCCCATGCTACAGAACTCCCGTAAAGTGTTTGCTACACTCAGGATGCAGAACTCCTGTCAACTGCCTATCAGTAATTCCAATGGACAGAAATCCTGTAAGCTGCTTCTCTTTTACTCAGACTACTGAAAACCCGCATAGTGGGTAAGACTACTCCCATGCTACAGAACTCCCGTAAAGTGTTTCCTACCCTCAGGATGCAGAACTCCTGTAAACTGCCTCTCACTACTTCCAATGTACAGAAATCCTGTAAGCTGCTTCTCTTTTACTCAGACTACTGAAAACCCGCATAGTGCGTAAGACTACTCCCATGCTACAGAACTCCCGTAAAGTGTTTTCTACACTCAGGATGCAGAACTCCTGTAAACTGCCTCTCACTACTTCCAATGGACAGAAATCCTGTAAGTTGCTTCTCTTTTACTCATACTACTGAAAACCCGCATGCTACGTTAGAATTCTCCCATGCTACAGAACTCCCGTAAAGTGTCTCCTACACTGGATCTAGAACTCATTTAAACTGCCTCTCACTACTTCCAATGTACAGAAATCCTGTAAGCTGCTTCTCTTTTACTCAGACTACTGAAAACCAGCCTAGTGCGTAAGACTACTCCCATGCTACAGAACTCCCATAAAGTGTTTCCTACCCTCACGATGCAGAACTCCTGTAAACTGCCTCTCACTACTTCCAATGTACAGAAATCCTGTAAGCTGCTTCTCTTTTACTCAGACTACTGAAAACCCGCATAGTGCGTAAGACTACTCCAATGCTACAGAACTCCAGTAAAGTGTTTCCTACAATCAGGATGCAGAACTCCTGTAAACTGCTTCTCACTACTTCCAGTGGACAGAAATCCTGTAAGCTGCTTCTCTTTTACTCACACTACTGAAAACCCGCATAGTGCGTAAGAGTACTCCCATGCTACAGAACTCCCGTAAAGTGTTTTCTACACTCAGGATGCAGAACTCCTGTAAACTGCCTCTCACTACTTCCAATGTACAGAAATCCTGTAAGCTGCTTCTCTTTTACTCAGACTACTGAAAACCCGCATAGTGCATTAGAATTCTCCCATGCTACAGAAGTCCCGTAAAGTGTCTCCAACACTGGATCTAGAACTCATTTAAACTGCCTCTCACTACTTCCAATGTACAGAAATCCTGTAAGCTGCTTCTCTTTTACTCAGACTGCTGAAAACCCGCATGCTACGTTAGAATTCTCCCATGCTACAGAACTCCCGTAAAGTGTCTCCTACACTGGATCAAGAACTCATTTAAACTGCCTCTCACTACTTCCAATGTACAGAAATCCTGTAAGCTGCTTCTCTTTTACTCAGACTACTGAAAACCAGCCTAGTGCGTAAGACTACTCCCATGCTACAGAACTCCCATAAAGTGTTTCCTACCCTCACGATGCAGAACTCCTGTAAACTGCCTCTCACTACTTCCAATGTACAGAAATCCTGTAAGCTGCTTCTCTTTTACTCAGACTACTGAAAACCCGCATAGTGCGTAAGACTACTCCAATGCTACAGAACTCCCGTAAAGTGTTTCCTACAATCAGGATGCAGAACTCCTGTAAACTGCTTCTCACTACTTCCAATGGACAGAAATCCTGTAAGCTGTTTCTCTTTTACTCAGACTACTGAAAACCCGCATAGTGCGTAAGAGTACTCCCATGCTACAGAACTCCCGTAAAGTGTTTTCTACACTCAGGATGCAGAACTCCTGTAAACTGCCTCTCACTACTTCCAATGTACAGAAATCCTGTAAGCTGCTTCTCTTTTACTCAGACTACTGAAAACCCGCATAGTGCATTAGAATTCTCCCATGCTACAGAACTCCCGTAAAGTGTTTCCTACCCTCAGGATGCAGAACTCCTGTAAACTGCCTCTCACTACTTCCAATGGACAGAAATCCTGTAAGCTGTTTCTCTTTTACTCAGACTACTGAAAACCCGCATAGTGCGTAAGACTACTCCCATGCAAGAGAATTCCCGTAAAGTGTTTCCTACACTCAGGATGCAGATCTCCTGTAAACTGCCTCTCACTACTTCCAATGTACAGAAATCCTGTAAGCTGCTTCTCTTTTACTCAGACTACTGAAAACCCGCTTAGTGCATAAGACTACTCCCATGCTACAGAACTTGCGTAAAGTGTTTTCTACACTCAGGATGCAGGACTCCTGTAAACTGCCTCTCACTACTTCCAATGTACAGAAATCCTGTAAGCTGCTTCTCTTTTACTCAGACTACTGAAAACCCGCATAGTGCGTAAGACTACTCCAATGCTACAGAACTCCCGTAAAGTGTTTCCCACACTCAGGATGCTGAACTCCTGTAAACTGCCTCTCACTATTTCCAATGTACAGAAATCATGTAAGCTGCTTCTCTTTTACTCAGACTACTGAAAACCCGCATAGAACGTAAGATTACTCCCATGCTACAGAACTCCCGTAAAGTGTCTCCAACACTGGATCTAGAACTCATTTAAACTGCCTCTCACTACTTCCAATGGACAGAAATCCTGTAAGCTGCTTCTCTTTTACTCAGACTACTGAAAACCCGCATAGTGCGTAAGACTACTCCCATGCTACAGAACTCCCGTAAAGTGTTTGCTACACTCAGGATGCAGAACTTCTGTGAACTGCCTCTCACTATTTCCAATGTACAGAAATCCTGTAAGTTGCTTCTCTTTTACTCATACTACTGAAAACCCGCATGCTACGTTAGAATTCTCCCATGCTACAGAACTCCCGTAAAGTGTTTCCTACCCTCAGGATGCAGAACTCCTGTCAACTGCCTCTCACTATTTCCAATGTACAGAAATCCTGTAAGTTGCTTCTCTTTTACTCATACTACTGAAAACCCGCATGCTACGTTAGAATTCTCCCATGCTACAGAACTCCCGTAAAGTGTTTCCTACCCTCAGGATGCAGAACTCCTGTCAACTGCCTCTCACTACTTCCAATGGACAGAAATCCTGTAAGCTGCTTCTCTTTTACTCAGACTACTGAAAACCCGCATAGTTGGTAAGACTACTCCCATGCTAGAGAACTCCCGTAAAGTGTCTCCTACACTTTAACTAGAACTCATTTAAACTGCCTCTCACTACTTCCAATGGAGAGAAATCCTGCAAGCTGCTTCTCTTTTACTCAGACTACTGAAAACCAGCCTAGTGCGTAAGACTACTCCCATGCTACAGAACTCCCATAAAGTGTTTCCTACCCTCAGGATGCAGAACTCCTGTAAACTGCCTCTCACTACTTCCAATGGACAGAAATCCTGTAAGCTGCTTCTCTTTAACTCAGACTACTAAAAACCCGCATACTGCGTAACACTACTCCCGTGCTACAGAACTCCCGTTAAGTTTTTCCTACACTCAGGATGCAGAACTCCTGTAAACTGCCTCTCACTACTTCCAATGTACAGAAATCCTGTAAGCTGCTTCTCTTTTACTCAGACTACTGAAAACCCGCATAGTGCGTAAGACTACTCCAATGCTACAGAACTCCCGTAGAGTGTTTCCCACACTCAGGATGCAGAACTCCTGTAAACTGCCTCTCACTATTTCCAATGTACAGAAATCATGTAAGCTGCTTCTCTTTTACTCAGACTACTGAAAACCCGCATAGAACGTAAGATTACTCCCATGCTACAGAACCCCCTTAAAGTGTCTCCAACACTGGATCTAGAACTCATTTAAACTGCCTCTCACTACTTCCAATGTACAGAAATCCTGTAAGCTGCTTCTCTTTTACTCAGACTACTGAAAACCCGCATAGTGCGTAAGACTACTCCCATTCTACAGAACTCCCGTAAAGTGTTTGCTACACTCAGGATGCAGAACTCCTGTGAACTGCCTCTCACTATTTCCAATGTACAGAAATCCTGTAAGTTGCTTCTCTTTTACTCATACTACTGAAAACCCGCATGCTACGTTAGAATTCTCCCATGCTACAGAACTCCCGTTAAGTGTTTCCTACCCTCAGGATGCAGAACTCCTGTCAACTGCCTCTCACTACTTCCAATGGACAGAAATCCTGTAAGCTGCTTCTCTTTTACTCAGACTACTGAAAACCCGCATAGTGGGTAAGACTACTCCCATGGTAGAGAACTCCCGTAAAGTGTTTCCTACACTCAGGATGCAGAACTCCTGTAAACTGCCTCTCACTACTTCCAATGTACAGAAATCCTGTAAGTTGCTTCTCTTTTACTCAGACTACCGAAAACCCGCATAGTGCGTAAGACTACTCCCATGCTACAGAACTCCCGTAAAGTGTTTTCTACACTCAGGATGCAGAACTCCTGTAAACTGCCTCTCACTACTTCCAATGTACAGAAATCCTGTAAGCTGCAACTCTTTTACTCAGACTACTGAAAACCCGCATAGTGCGTAAGACTACTCCCATGCTACAGAACTCCCGTAAAGTGTCTCCTACACTGGAACTAGAACTCATTTAAACTGCCTCTCACTACTTCCAATGTACAGAAATCCTGCAAGCTTCTCCTCTTTTACTCAGACTACTGAAAACCAGCCTAGTGCGTAAGACTACTCCCATGCTACAGAACTCCCATAAAGTGTTTCCTACCCTCAGGATGCAGAACTCCTGTAAACTGCCTCTCACTACTTCCAATGGACAGAAATCCTGTAAGCTGCTTCTCTTTTACTCAGACTACTGAAAACTCGCATAGTGCGTAAGACTATTCCCATGCAAGAGAACTCCCGTAAAGTGTTTCCTACCCTCAGAATGCAGAACTCCTGTGAAAAGCCTCTCACTACTTCCAATGGACAGAAATCCTGTAAGCTGCTTCTCTTTTACTCAGACTACTGAAAACCCGCATAGTGCGTAAGACTACTCCCATGCTACAGAACTCCCGTAAAGTGTCTCCTACACTGTATCTAGAACTCATTTAAACTGCCTCTCACTACTTCCAATGTACAGAAATCCTGTAAGCTGCTTCTCTTTTACTCAGACTACTGAAAACCAGCCTAGTGCGTAAGACTACTCCCATGCTACAGAACTTGCGTAAAGTGTTTTCTACACTCAGGATGCAGAACTCCTGTAAACTGCTTCTCACTACTTCCAATGGACAGAAATCCTGTAAGCTGTTTCTCTTTTACTCAGACTACTGAAAACCCGCATAGTGCGTAAGAGTACTCCCAAGCTACAGAACTCCCGTAAAGTGTTTTCTACACTCAGGATGCAGAACTCCTGTAAACTGCCTCTCACTACTTCCAATGTACAGAAATCCTGTAAGCTGCTTCTCTTTTACTCAGACTACTGAAAACCCGCATAGTGCATTAGAATTCTCCCATGCTACAGAAGTCCCGTAAAGTGTCTCCAACACTGGATCTAGAACTCATTTAAACTGCCTCTCACTACTTCCAATGTACAGAAATCCTGTAAGCTGCTTCTCTTTTACTCAGACTGCTGAAAACCCGCATGCTACGTTAGAATTCTCCCATGCTACAGAACTCCCGTAAAGTGTCTCCTACACTGGATCTAGAACTCATTTAAACTGCCTCTCACTACTTCCAATGTACAGAAATCCTGTAAGCTGCTTCTATTTTACTCATACTTCTGAAAACCCACATAGTGCGTAACACTACTCCCATGCTACCGAACTCCCGTAAAGTGTTTGCTACACTCAGGATGCAGAACTCCTGTCAACTGCCTCTCACTACTTCCAATGTACAGAAATCCTGTAAGTTGCTTCGCTTTTACTCATACTACTGAAAACCCTCATGCTGCGTTAGAATTCTCCCATGCTACAGAACTCCCGTAAAGTGTTTCCTACCCTCAGGATGCAGAACTCCTGTCAACTGCCTATCAGTAATTCCAATGGACAGAAATCCTGTAAGCTGCTTCTCTTTTACTCAGACTACTGAATACCAGCCTAGTGCGTCAGACTACTATCATACTAGAGAACTCCCGTAAAGTGTTTCCTACCCTCAGGATGCAGAACTCCTGTAAACTGCCTCTCTCTACTTCCAATGTACAGAAATCCTGTAAGCTGCTTCTCTTTTACTCAGACTACTGAAAACCCGCATAGTGCGTAAGACTACTCCCATGCTACAGAACTCCCGTAAAGTGTTTTCTACACTCAGCATGCAGAACTCCTGTAAACTGCCTCTCACTACTTCCAATGGACAGAAATCCTGTAAGTTGCTTCTCTTTTACTCAGACTACTGAAAAACCACATAGTGCGTAAGACTACTCCCATGCTACAGAACTCCCGTAAAGTGTCTCCTACACTGGATCTAGAACTCATTTAAACTGCCTCTCACTACTTCCAATGTACAGAAATCCTGTAAGCTGCTTCTCTTTTACTCAGACTACTGAAAACCCGCATAGTGCGTAAGACTACTCCCATGCTACAGAACTCCCGTAAAGTGTTTGCTACACTCAGGATGCAGAACTCCTGTGAACTGCCTCTCACTATTTCCAATGTACAGAAATCCTGTAAGTTGCTTCTCTTTTACTCATACTACTGAAAACCCGCATGCTACGTTAGAATTCTCCCATGCTACAGAACTCCCGTAAAGTGTTTCCTACCCTCAGGATGCAGAACTCCTGTAAACTGCCTCTCACTACTTCCAATGGACAGAAATCCTGTAAGCTGCTTCTCTTTTACTCAGACTACTGAAAACTCGCATAGTGCGTAAGACTATTCCCAATCTAGAGAACTCCCGTAAAGTGTTTCCTACCCTCAGAATGCAGAACTCCTGTGAACTGCCTCTCACTACTTCCAATGGACAGAAATCCTGTAAGCTGCTTCTCTTTTACTCAGACTACTGAAAACCCGCATAGTGCGTAAGACTACTCCCATGCTACAGAACTCCCGTAAAGTGTCTCCTACACTGTATCTAGAACTCATTTAAACTGCCTCTCACTACTTCCAATGGACAGAAATCCTGTAAGCTGCTTCTCTTTTACTCAGATTACTGAAAACCAGCCTAGTGCGTAAGACTACTCCCATGCTATAGAACTTGCGTAAAGTGTTTTCTACACTCAGGATGCAGAACTCCTTTAAACTGCCTCTCACTACTTCCAATGTACAGAAATCCTGTAAGCTGTTCTCTTTTACTCAGACTACTGAAAACCCGCATAGTGCGTAAGACTAATCCCATGCTACAGAACTACCATAAAGTGTTTCCTATACTCAGGATGCAGAACTCCTGTAAACTGCCTCTCACTACTTCCAATGGACAGAAATCCTGTAAGCTGCTTCTCTTTTACTCAGACTACTGAATACCAGCCTAGTGTGTCAGACTACTCTCATGCTAGAGAACTCCCGTAAAGTGTTTCCTACCCTCAGGATGCAGAACTCCTGTAACTGCCTCTCACTACTTCCAATGTACAGAAATCCTGTAAGCTGCTTCTCTTTTACTCAGACTACTGAAAACCCGCATAGTGCGTAAGACTACTCCCATGCGACAGAACTCCCATAAAGTGTTTCCTATACTCAGGATGCAGAACTCCTGTAAACTGCCTCTCACTACTTCCAATAGACAGAAATCCTGTAAGCTGCTTCTCTTTTACTCAGACTACTGAATACCAGCCTAGTGTGTCAGACTACTCTCATGCTAGAGAACTCCCGTAAAGTGTTTCCTACCCTCAGGATGCAGAACTCCTGTAAACTGCCTCTCACTACTTCCAATGGACAGAAATCCTGTAAGCTGTTTCTCTTTTACTCAGACTACTGAAAACCCGCATAGTGCGCAAGACTACTCCCATGCAAGAAAATTCCCGTAAAGTGTTTCCTACCCTCAGGATGCAGAACTCCTGTCAACTGCCTCTCACTACTTCCAATGGACAGAAATCCTGTAAGCTGCTTCTCTTTTACTCAGACTACTGAAAACCCGCATAGTGCGTAAGACTACTCCGATGCTACAGAACTCCCGTAAAGTGTTTCCTACACTCAGGATGCAGAACTCCTGTAAACTGCCTCTCACTACTTCCAATGTACAGAAATCCTGTAAGCTGCTACTCTTTTACTCAGACTACTGAAAACCCGCATAGTGCGTAAGACTACTCCCATGCTACAGAACTCCCGTAAAGTGTCTCCTACACTGGAACTAGAACTCATTTAAACTGCCTCTCACTACTTCCAATGTACAGAAATCCTGCAAGCTGCTTCTCTTTTACTGAGACTACTGAAAACCAGCCTAGTGCGTAAGACTACTCCCATGCTACAGAACTCCCATAAAGTGTTTCCTACCCTCAGGATGCAGAACTCCTGTAAACTGCCTCTCACTACTTCCAATGGACAGAAATCCTGTAAGCTGCTTCTCTTTTACTCAGACTACTGAAAACTCGCATAGTGCGTAAGACTATTCCCATGCTAGAGAACTCCCGTAAAGTGTTTCCTACCCTCAGAATGCAGAACTCCTGTGAACTGCCTCTCACTACTTCCAATGGACAGAAATCCTGTAAGCTGCTTCTCTTTTACTCAGACTACTGAAAACCCGCATAGTGCGTAAGACTACTCCCATGCTACAGAACTCCCGTAAAGTGTCTCCTACACTGTATCTAGAACTCATTTAAACTGCCTCTCACTACTTCCAATGTACAGAAATCCTGTAAGCTGCTTCTCTTTTACTCAGACTACTGAAAACCAGCCTAGTGCGTAAGACTACTCCCATGCTACAGAACTTGCGTAAAGTGTTTTCTACACTCAGGATGCAGAACTCCTGTAAACTGCCTCTCACTACTTCCAATGTACAGAAATCCTGTAAGCTGTTCTCTTTTACTCAGACTACTGAAAACCCGCATAGTGCGTAAGACTACTCCCATGCTACAGAACTCCCATAAAGTGTTTCCTATACTCAGGATGCAGAACTCCTGTAAACTGCCTCTCACTACTTCCAATGGACAGAAATCCTGCAAGCTGCTTCTCTTTTACTCAGACTACTGAATACCAGCCTAGTGTGTCAGACTACACTCATGCTAGAGAACTCCCGTAAAGTGTTTCCTACCCTCAGAATGCAGAACTCCTGTGAACTGCCTCTCACTACTTCCAATGGACAGAAATCCTGTAAGCTGCTTCTCTTTAACTAAGACTACTAAAAACCCGCATACTGCGTAAGACTACTCCCATGAGACAGAACTCCCATAAAGTGTTTCCTATACTCAGGATGCAGAACTCCTGTAAACTGCCTCTCACTACTTCCAATAGACAGAAATCCTGTAAGCTGCTTCTCTTTTACTCAGACTACTGAATACCAGCCTAGTGTGTCAGACTACTCTCATGCTAGAGAACTCCCGTAAAGTGTTTCCTACCCTCAGGATGCAGAACTCCTGTAAACTGCCTCTCACTACTTCCAATGGACAGAAATCCTGTAAGCTGCTTCTCTTTAACTCAGACTACTAAAAACCCGCATACTGCGAAACACTACTCCCGTGCTACAGAACTCCCGTTAAGTTTTTCCTACACTCAGGATGCAGAACTCCTGTCAACTGCCTCTCACTACTTCCAATGGACAGAAATCCTGTAAGCTGCTTCTCTTTTACTCAGACTACTGAAAACCCGCATAGTGGGTAAGACTACTCCCATGCTACAGAACTTGCGTAAAGTGTTTCCTACCCTCAGAATGCAGAACTCCTGTGAACTGCCTCTCACTACTTCCAATGGACAGAAATCCTGTAAGCTGCTTCTCTTTTACTCAGACTACTGAAAACCCGCATAGTGCGTAAGACTACTCCCATGCAACAGAACTCCCGTAAAGTGTCTCCTACACTGTATCTAGAACTCATTTAAACTGCCTCTCACTACTTCCAATGTACAGAAATCCTGTAAGCTGCTTCTCTTTTACTCAGACTACTGAAAACCAGCCTAGTGCGTAAGACTACTCCCATGCTACAGAACTTGCGTAAAGTGTTTTCTACACTCAGGATGCAGAACTCCTGTAAACTGCCTCTCACTACTTCCAACGTACAGAAATCCTGTAAGCTGTTCTCTTTTACTCAGACTACTGAAAACCCGCATAGTGCGTAAGACTACTCCCATGCTACAGAACTCCCATAAAATGTTTCCTATACTCAGGATGCAGAACTCCTGTAAACTGCCTCTCACTACTTCCAATGGACAGAAATCCTGTAAGCTGCTTCTCTTTTACTCAGACTACTGAATACCAGCCTAGTGTGTCAGACTACTCTCATGCTAGAGAACTCCCGTAAAGTGTTTCCTACCCTCAGGATGCAGAACTCCTGTAAACTGCCTCTCACTACTTCCAATGGACAGAAATCCTGTAAGCTGCTTCTCTTTAACTAAGACTACTAAAAACCCGCATACTGCGTAACACTACTCCAGTGCTACAGAACTCCCGTTAAGTTTTCTCTACACTCAGGATGCAGAACTCCTGTAAACTGCCTCTCACTACTTCCAATGTACAGAAATCCTGTAAGCTGCTTCTCTTTTACTCAGACTACTGAAAACCCGCATAGTGCGTAAGACTACTCCCATGCTACAGAACTCCCGTAAAGTGTTTGCTACACTCAGGATGCAGAACTCCTGTGAACTGCCTCTCACTATTTCCAATGTACAGAAATCCTGTAAGTTGCTTCTCTTTTACTCATACTACTGAAAACCCGCATGCTACGTTAGAATTCTCCCATGCTACAGAACTCCCGTAAAGTGTTTCCTACCCTCAGGATGCAGAACTCCTGTCAACTGCCTCTCACTACTTCCAATGGACAGAAATCCTGTAAGCTGCTTCTCTTTTACTCAGACTACTGAAAACCCGCATAGTGGGTAAGACTACTCCCATGCTAGAGAACTCCCGTAAAGTGTTTCCTACACTCAGGATGCAGAACTCCTGTAAACTGCCTCTCACTACTTCCAATGTACAGAAATCCTGTAAGCTGCTTCTCTTTTACTCAGACTACTGAAAACCCGCATAGTGCGTAAGACTACTCCCATGCTACAGAACTCCCGTAAAGTGTTTCCTACACTCAGGATGCAGAACTCCTGTAAACTGCCTCTCACTACTTCCAATGTACAGAAATCCTGTAAGCTGCTACTCTTTGACTCAGACTACTGAAAACCCACATAGTGCGTAAGACTACTCCCATGCTACAGAACTCCCGTAAAGTGTCTCCTACACTGGAACTAGAACTCATTTAAAGTGCCTCTCACTACTTCCAATGTACAGAAATCCTGCAAGCTGCTTCTCTTTTACTCAGACTACTGAAAACCAGCCTAGTGCGTAAGACTACTCCCATGCTACAGAACTCCCATAAAGTGTTTCCTACCCTCAGGATGCAGAACTCCTGTAAACTGCCTCTCACTACTTCCAATGGACAGAAATCCTGTAAGCTGCTTCTCTTTTACTCAGACTACTGAAAACCCGCATAGTGCGTAAGACTACTCCCATGCTACAGAACTCCCGTAAAGTGTCTCCTACACTGTATCTAGAACTCCTGTAAACTGCCTCTCACTACTTCCAATGTACAGAAATCCTGTAAGCTGCTTCTCTTTTACTCAGACTACTGAAAACCCGCATAGTGCGTAAGACTACTCCCATGCTACAGAACTCCCGTAAAGTGTCTCCTACACTGTATCTAGAACTCATTTAAACTGCCTCTCACTACTTCCAATGTACAGAAATCCTGTAAGCTGCTTCTCTTTTACTCAGACTACTGAAAACCAGCCTAGTGCGTAAGACTACTCCCATGCTACAGAACTCCCATAAAGTGTTTCCTACCCTCAGGATGCAGAACTCCTGTAAACTGCCTCTCACTACTTCCAATGGACAGAAATCCTGTAAGCTGCTTCTCTTTTACTCAGACTACTGAATACCAGCCTAGTGCGTCAGACTACTATCACGCTAGAGAACTCCCGTAAAGTGTTTCCTACACTCAGGATGCAGAACTCCTGTAAACTGCCTCTCACTACTTCCAATGGACAGAAATCCTGTAAGCTGTTTCTCTTTTACTCAGACTACTGAAAACCCGCATAGTGCGTAAGACTACTCCCATGCTACAGAACTCCCGTAAAGTGTTTGCTACACTCAGGATGCAGAACTCCTGTAAACTGCCTCTCACTACTTCCAATGGACAGAAATCCTGTAAGCTGCTTCTCTTTTACTCAGACAACTGAAAACCCGCATAGTGCGTTAGAATTCTCCCAAGCTACAGAACTGCCGTAAACTGTTTCCTACACTCAGGATGCAGAACTCCTGTGAACAGCCTCTCACTACTTCCAATGTACAGAAATCCTGTAAGCTGCTTCTCTTTTACTCAGACTACTGAAAACCCGCATAGTGCGTAAGACTATTCCAATGCTACAGAACTCCCGTAAAGTGTTTCCTACACTCAGGATGCAGAACTCCTGTAAACTGCCTCTCACTACTTCCAATGGACAGAAATCCTGTAAGCTGCTTCTCCTTTACTCAGACTACTGAAAACCCGCATAGCGCGTAAGACTACTCCCATGCTACAGAACTCCCGTAAAGTGTCTCCTACACTGGAACTAGAACTCATTTAAACTGCCTCTCACTACTTCCAATGTACAGAAATCCTGTAAGCTGCTTCTATTTTACTCAGACTTCTGAAAACCCGCATAGTGCGTAAGACTACTCCCATGCTACAGAACTCCCGTAAAGTGTTTGCTACACTCAGGATGCAGAACTCCTGTCAACTGCCTATCAGTAATTCCAATGTACAGAAATCCTGTAAGTTGCTTCGCTTTTACTCCTACTACTGAAAACCCGCATGCTGCGTTAGAATTCTCCCATGCTACAGAACTCCCGTAAAGTGTTTCGTACCCTCAGTATGCAGAACTCCTGTAAACTGCCTCTCACTACTTCCAATGGACAGAAATCCTGTAAGCTGCTTCTCTTTAACTAAGACTACTAAAAACCCGCATAATGCGTAACACTACTCCCGTGCTACAGAACTCCCGTTAAGTTTTTCCTACACTCAGGATGCAGAACTCCTGTAAACTGCCTCTCACTACTTCCAATGTACAGAAATCCTGTAAGCTGCTTCTCTTTTACTCAGACTACTGAATACCAGCCTAGTGCGTCAGACTACTTTCATACTAGAGAACTCCCGTAAAGTGTTTCCTACACTCAGGATGCAGAACTCCTGTAAACTGCCTCTCACTACTTCCAATGTACAGAAATCCTGTAAGCTGCTACTCTTTTACTCAGACTACTGAAAACCCGCATAGTGCGTAAGACTACTCCCATGCTACAGAACTCCCGTAAAGTGTCTCCTACACTGGAACTAGAACTCATTTAAACTGCCTCTCACTACTTCCAATGTACAGAAATCCTGCAAGCTGCTTTTCTTTTACTCAGACTACTGAAAACCAGCATAGTGCATAAGACTACTCCCATGCTACAGAACTTGCGTAAAGTGTTTCCTACCCTCAGGATGCAGAACTCCTGTAAACTGCCTCTCACTACTTCCAATGGACAGAAATCCTGTAAGCTGCTTCTCTTTTACTCAGACTACTGAAAACTCGCATAGTGCGTAAGGCTATTCCCATGCTAGAGAACTCCCGTAAAGTGTTTCCTACCCTCAGAATGCAGAACTCCTTTGAACTGCCTCTCACTACTTCCAATGGACAGAAATCCTGTAAGCTGCTTCTCTTTTACTCAGACTACTGAAAACCCGCATAGTGCGTAAGACTGCTACAATGCTAAAGAACTCCCGTAAAGTGTTTCCTACACTCAGGATGCAGAAATCCTGTAAACTGCCTCTCACTACTTCCAATGTACAGAAATCCTGTAAGCTGCTTCTCTTTTATTCAGACTACTGAAAACCCGCATAGTGCGTAAGACTACTCCCATGCTACACAACTCCCGTAAAGTGTCTCCTACACTGGATCTAGAACTCCTGTAAACTGCCTCTCACTACTTCCAATGGACAGAAATCCTGTAAGCTGTTTCTCTTTTACTCAGACTACTGAAAACCCGCATAGTGCGTAAGACTACTCCCATGCTAGAGAACTCCCGTAAAGTGTTTCCTACCCTCAGGATGCAGAACTCCTGTAAACTGCCTCTCACTACTTCCAATGGACAGAAATCCTGTAAGCTGCTTCTCTTTTACTCAGACTACTGAAAACCAGCATAGTGTGTAAGACTACTCCCATGCTACAGAACTCCCGTAAAGTGTCTCCTACACTGGAACTAGAACTCATTTAAACTGCCTCTCACTACTTCCAATGTACAGAAATCCTGTAAGCTGCTTCTCTTTTACTCAGACTACTGAAAACCCGCATAGTGCCTAAGACTACTCCCATGCTACAGAAGCCCCGTAAAGTGTTTCCTACACTCAGGATGCAGAACTCCTGTAAACTGCCTCTCACTACTTCCAATGTACAGAAATCCTGTAAGCTGCTTCTCTTTTACTCAGACTACTGAAAACCCGCATAGTGCGTAAGACTACTCCCATGCTACAGAACTTGCGTAAAGTGTTTCCTACACTCAGGATGCAGAACTCCTGTAAACTGCCTCTCACTACTAAAAATGTACTTAAATCCTGTAAGCTGCTACTCTTTTACTCAGACTACTGAAAACCCGCATAGTGCGTAGGACTACTCCCATGCTAGAGAATTCCCGTAAAGTGTTTCCTAAACTCAGGATGCAGAACTGCTCTGAACTGCCTCTCACTACTTCCAATGTACAGAAATCCTGTAAGCTGCTTCTCTTTTACTCAGACTACTGAATACCCGCATAGTGCGTAGACTACTCTCATGCTACCGAACTCCCGTAAAGTGTTTCCTACCCTCAGGATGCAGAACTCCTTTAAACTGCCTCTCACTACTTCCAATGTACAGAAATCCTGTAAGCTGCTTCTCTTTTACTCAGACTACTGAAAACCCACATAGTGCGTAAGACTTATCCCATGCTACAGAACTCCCATAAACTGTTTCCTACCCTAAGAATGCAGAACTCCAGTAAACTGCCTCTCACTACTTCCAATGTACAGAAATCCTATAAGCTGCTTCTCTTTTACTCAGACTACTGAGTACCAGCCTAGTGTGTCAGACTACTCTCATGCTAGAGAACTCCCGTAAAGTGTTTCCTACACTCAGGATGCAGAACTCCTCTGAACTGCCTCTCTCTACTTCCAATGGACAGAAATCCTGTAAGCTTCTTCTCTTTAACTCAGACTACTGAATACCAGCCTAGTGCATCAGACTACTCCCATGCTACAGAACTCCCATAAAGGGTTTCCTAACCTCAGGATGCAGAACTCCTTTAAACTGCCTCTCACTACTTCCAATGTACAGAAATCCTGTAAGCTGCTTCTCTTTTACTCAGACTACTGAAAACCCACATAGTGCGTAAGACTACTCCCATGCTACAGAACTCCCGTAAAGTGTTTCCTACACTCAGGATGCAGAACTCCTGTAAACAACCTCTCACTAACTCCAGCTAACAGAAATCCTGTAAGCTGCTTCTCTTTTACTCAGACTACTGAAAACCCGCATAGGGCTTAAAACTTCTACCACGCTACAGAACTCCCGTAAAGTGTTTCCTACACTCAGGATGCAGAACTCCTGTAAACTGCCTCTCACTACTTCCAATGTGCAGAAATCCTGTAAGCTGCTTCTCTTTTACTCAGACTACTGAAAACCCGCATAGTGCGTAAGACTACTCCCATGCTACAGAACTCCCGTAAAGTGTTTCCTACCCTCAGAATGCAGACCTACTGTAAATTGCCTCTCACTACTTCCAATGTACAGAAATCCTGTAAGCTGCTTCTCTTTTACTCAGACTACTGAAAACCCGCATAGTGCGTAAGACTACTCCCATGCTACAGAACTCCCATAAAGTGTTTCCTACACTCAGGATGCAGAACTCCTGTGAACTGCCTCTCACTGCTAAAAATGTACTTAAATCCTGTAAGCTGCTTCTCTTTTACTCAGACTACTGAAAACCCGCATAGTGCGTAGGACTACTCCCATGCTAGAGAATTCCCGTAAAGTGTTTCCTACACTCAGGATGCAGAACTCCTGTGAACTGCCTCTCACTACTTCCAATGTACAGAAATCCTGTAAGCTGCTTCTCTTTTACTCAGACTACTGAATACCCGCATAGTGCCTAGACTACTCTCATGCTACAGAACTCCTGTAAAGTGTTTCCTACCCTCAGGATGCAGAACTCCTGTAAACTGCCTCTCACTACTTCCAATGTACAGAAAATCTGTAAGCTGCTTCTCTTTTACTCAGACTACTGAATACCAGCCTAGTGCGTAGACTACTCTCATGCTACAGAACTCCCGTAAAGTGTTTCCTACACTGGATGCAGAACTCCTTTAAACTGCCTCTCACTACTTCCAATGTATAGAAATCCTGTAAGCTGCTTCTCTTTTACTCAGACTACTGAGTACCAGCCTAGTGTGTCAGACTACTCTCATGCTAGAGAACTCCCGTAAAGTGTTTCCTACACTCAGGATGCAGAACTCCTTTAAACTGCCTCTCACTACTTCCAATGTACAGAAATCCTGTAAGCTGCTTCTCTTTTACTCAGACTACTGACAACCCGCATAGGGCTTAAGACTTCTCCCATGCTACAGAACTCCCGTAAAGTGTTTCCTACACTCAGGATGCAGAACTCCTGTAAAGTGCCTCTCACTAATTCCAGCTAACAGAAATCCTGTAAGCTGCTTCTCTTTTACTCAGACTACTGAAAACCCGCATAGTGCGTAGGACTACTCCCATGCTAGAGAATTCCCGTAAAGTGTTTCCTACACTCAGGATGCAGAACTCCTGTGAACTGCCTCTCACTACTTCCAATGTACAGAAATCCTGTAAGCTGCTTCTCTTTTACTCAGACTACTGAAAACCCGCATAGGGTTTAAGACTTCTCCCATCCTACAGAACTCCCGTAAAGTGTTTCCTACACTCAGGATGCAGAACTCCTGTAAAGTGCCTCTCACTAATTCCAGCTAACAGAAATCCTGTAAGCTGCTTCTCTTTTACTCAGACTACTGAAAACCCGCATAGGGTTTAAGACTTCTCCCATCCTACAGAACTCCCGTAAAGTGTTTCCTACACTCAGGATGCAGAACTCCTGTAAACTGCCTCTCACTACTTCCAATGTACAGAAATCCTGTAAGCTGCTTCTCTTTTACTCAGACTACTGAAAACCCGCATAGGGCTTAAGACTTATCCCATGCTACAGAACTCCCGTAAAGTGTTTCCTACCCTCAGAATGCAGAACTCCTGTAAACTGCCTCTCACTACTTCCAATGTACAGAAATCCTGTAAGCTGCTTCTCTTTTACTCAGACTACTGAAAACCAGCCTAGTCCGTAAGACTACGCCCATGCTACAGAACTCCCATAAAGTGTTTCCTACCCTCAGGATGCACAACTCCTATAAACTGCCTCTCACTACTTCCAATGGACCGAAATCCTGTAAGCTGCTTCTCTTTTACTCAGACTACTGAATACCAGCCCAGTGCGTCAGACTACTCTCATGCTAGAGAACTCCCGTAAAGTGTTTCCTACACTCAGGATGCAGAACTCCTGTGAACTGCCTCTCACTACTTCCAATGTATAGAAATCCTGTAAGCTGCTTCTCTTTAACACAGACTACTGAAAACCCGCATAGTGCGTAAGACTACTCCCATGCTACAGAACTCCCGTAAAGTGTTTTCTACACTCAGGATGAAGAACTCCTGTAAACTGCCTCTCACTACTTCCAATGTACAGAAATCCTGTAAGCTGCTTCTCTTTTACTCAGACTACTGAAAACCCGCCTAGAGCGTAAGAATTCGCCCATGCTACAGAACTCCCGTAAAGTGTTTCCCACACTCAGGATGCAGAACTCCTGTAAACTGCCTCTCACTATTTCCAATGTACAGAAATCCTGTAAGCTGCTGCCCTTTTACTCAGACTACTGAAAACCCGCATAGTGCGTAAGACTACTCCCATGCTACAGAACTCCCGTAAAGTGTTTCCCACCCTCAGGATGCAGAACTCCTTTAAACTGCCTCCCACTACTTCCAATGTACAGAAATCCTGTAATCTGCTTCTCTT
This sequence comes from Oryctolagus cuniculus, assembly GCF_964237555.1. NCBI lineage: Eukaryota > Metazoa > Chordata > Mammalia > Lagomorpha > Leporidae > Oryctolagus > Oryctolagus cuniculus. The sequence goes on from NC_091451.1 coordinate 2,160,184, forward strand.
TTACTCAGACTACTGAAAACCCGCATAGGGCTTAAGACTACTCCCATGCTACAGAACTCCCGTAAAGTGTTTCCTACACTCAGGATGCAGAACTCATTTAAAGTGCCTCTCACTACTTCCAATGGACAGAAATCCTGTAAGCTGCTTCTCTTTTACACTGACTACTGAAAACCAGCCTAGTGCGTAAGACTACTCCCATGCTACAGAACTCCCGTAAAGTGTTTCCTACCCTCAGAATGCAGAACTCCAGTAAACTGCCTCTCACTACTTCCAATGTACAGAAATCCTGTAAGCTGCTTCTCTTTTACTCAGACTACTGAAAACCCGCATAGTGCGTAAGACTACTCCCATGCTACAGAACTCCCGTAAAGTGTTTCCTACCCTCAGGATGCATAACTCCTGTAAACTGCCTCTCACTACTTCCAATGGACAGAAATCCTGTAAGCTGCTTCTCTTTTACTCAGACTACTGAAAACCCGCATAGTGCGTAAGACTACTCCCATGCTACAGAACTACCGTAAAGTGTTTCCTACACTGGATGCAGAACTCCTGTAAACTGCCTCTCACTACTTCCAATGTACAGAAATCCTGTAAGCTGCTTCTCTTTTACTCAGACTACTGAAAACCCGCATAGTGTGTAAGACTACTCCGATGCTACAGAAGTCCCGTAAAGTGTTTCCCACACTCAGGATGCAGAACTCCTGTGAACTGCCTCTCACTACTTCCAATGTACAGAAATCCTGTAAGCTGCTTCTCTTTACTCAGACTACTGAAAACCCACATAGTGCGTTAGAATTCTCCCATGCTACAGAACTCCCGTAAAGTGTTTCCTACACTCAGGATGCAGAACTCCTGTGAACTGCCTCTCACTACTTCCAATGTACAGAAGTCCTGTAAGCTGCTTCTCTTTTACTCAGACTACTGAAAACCCGCATAGTGCGTAGGACTACTCCCATGCTAGAGAATTCCCCTAAAGTGTTTCCTACACTCAGGATGCAGAACTCCTGTAAACTGCCTCTCACTACTAAAAATGCACTTAAATCCTGTAAGCTGCTTCTCTTTTACTCAGACTACTGAAAACCCGCATAGTGCGTAAGACTACTCCCATGCTACAGAACTCCCATAAAGTGTTTCCTACACTCAGGATGCAGAACTCCTTTAAACTGCCTCTCACTACTTCCAATGTACAGAAATCCTGTAAGCTGCTTCTCTTTTACTCAGACTACTGAGTACCAGCCTAGTGTGTCAGACTACTCCCATGCTACAGAACTCCCGTAAAATGTCTCCTACACTGGATCTACAACTCATTTAAACTGCCTCTCACTACTTCCAATGGACAGAAATCCTGTAAGTTGCTTCTCTTTTACTCAGACTACTGAAAACCCGCCTAGTGCGTAAGAATTCTCCCATGCTACAGAACTCCCGTAAAGTGTTTCCCAACCTCAGGATGCAGAACTCCTGTAAACTGCCTCTCACTATTTCCAATGTACAGAAATCCTGTCAGCTGCTTCTCTTTTACTCAGAATACTGAAAACCCACATAGTGCGTAAGACTACTCCCATGCTACAGAACTCCCGTAAAGTGTTTCCCACCCTCAGAATGCAGAACTCCTTTAAACGGCCTCCCACTACTTCCAATGTACAGAAATCCTGTAAGCTGCTTCTCTTTTACTCAGACTACTGAAAACCCGCATAGGGCTTAAGACTATTCCCATGCTACAGAACTCCCATAAAGTGTTTCCTACACTCAGGATGCAGAACTCCTGTAAACTGCCTCTCACTTCTTCCAATGTACAGAAATCCTGTAAGCTGCTTCTCTTTTACTCAGACTGCTGAAAACCCGCACAGTGCTTTTGAATTCTCCCATGCTACACAACTCCCGTAAAGTGTTTCCTACTCTCAGGATGCAGAACTCCTGTAAACTGCCTCTCACTACTTCCAAAGTACAGAAGTCCTGTAAGCTGCTTCTCTTTTACTCAGACTACTGAAAACCCGCATAGTGCGTAGGACTACTCCCATGCTAGAGAATTCCCCTAAAGTGTTTCCTACACTCAGGATGCAGAACTCCTGTGAACTGCCTCTCACTACTTCCAATGTACGGAATTCCTGTAAGCTGCTTCTCTTTTGCTCAGAATACTGAATACCAGCCTAGTGCGTCAGACTACTCTCATGCTACAGAACTCCCGTAAAGTGTTTCCTACACTGGATGCAGAACTCCTGTAAACTGCCTCTCACTACTTCCAATGTACAGAAATCCTGTAAGCTGCTTCTCTTTTACTCAGACTACTGAAAACCCGCCTAGTGCGTAAGACTACTCCCATGCTACAGAACTCCCATAAAGTGTTTCCTACACTCAGGATGCAGAACTCCTTTAAACTGCCTCTCACTACTAAAAATGTACTTAAATCCTGTAAGCTGCTTCTCTTTTACTCAGACTACTGAAAACCCGCATAGTGCGTAGGACTAATCCCATGCTAGAGAATTCCCGTAAAGTGTTTCCTACACTCAGGATGAAGGACTCCTGTGAACTGCCTCTCGCTACTTCCAATGTACAGAAATCCTGAAAGCTGCTTCCCTTTTACTCAGACTACTGAAAACCCGCATAGTGCGTAAGACTTCTCCAATGCTACAGACCTCCCATAAAGTGTTTCCTACATTCAGGATGCAGAACTCTTGTAAACTGCCTCTCACTACTTCCAATGTACAGAAATCCTGTAAGCTGCTTCTCTTTTACTCAGACTACTGAAAACCCGCATAGCGCGTAAGACTACTCCCATGCTACAGAACTCTCGTAAAGTGTCTCCTACACTGGATCTAGAACTCATTTAAAGTGCCTCTCACTACTTCCAATGGACAGAAATCCTGTAAGCTGCTTCTCTTTTACACTGACTACTGAAAACCAGCCTAGTGCGTAAGACTACTCCCATGCTACAGAACTCCCATAAAGTGTTTCCTACACTCAGGATGCAGAACTCCTGTAAACTGCCTCTCACTACTTCCAATGGACAGAAATCCTGTAAGCTGCTTCTCTTTTACTCAGACTACTGAAAACCCGCATAGGGCTTAAGACTTCTCCCATGCTACAGAACTCCCGTAAAGTGTTTCCTACCCTCAGAATGCAGAACTCCAGTAAACTGCCTCTCACTACTTCCAATGTACAGAAATCCTGTAAGCTGCTTCTCTTTTACTCAGAATACTGAATACCAGCCTAGTGCGAAGGACAACTCTCATGCTACAGAACTCCCGTAAAGTGTTTCCTACACTCAGGATGCAGAACTCCTTTAAACTACCTCTCACTACTTCCAATGTACAGAAATCCTGTAAGCTGCTTCTCTTTTACTCAGAATACTGAAAACCCGCATAGTGCGTATGACTACTCCCATGCTACAGAACTCCCATAAAGTGTTTCCTACACTCAGGATGCAGAACTCCTGTAAACTGCCTCTCACTACTTCCAATGTACAGAAATCCTGTAAGCTGCTTCTCTTTTACTCAGAATACTGAAAACCCGCATAGTGCGTATGACTACTCCCATGCTACAGAACTCCCATAAAGTGTTTCCTACACTCAGGATGCAGAACTCCTGTAAACTGCCTCTCACTACTAAAAATGCACTTAAATCCTGTAAGCTGCTTCTCTTTTACTCAGACTACTGAAAACCCGCATAGTGCGTAAGACTTCTCCAATGCTACAGACCTCCCGTAAAGTGTTTCCTACACTCAGGATGCAGAACTCTTGTAAACTGCCTCTCACTACTTCCAATGTACAGAAATCCTGTAAGCTGCTTCTCTTTTACTCAGACTACTGAGTACCAGCCTAGTGTGTCAGACTACTCCCATGCCACAGAACTCCCGTAAAGTGTCTCCTACACTGGATCTACAACTCATTTAAACTTCCTCTCACTACTTCCAATGGACAGAAATCCTGTAAGTTGCTTCTCTTTTACTCAGACTACTGAAAACCCGCCTAGTGCGTAAGAATTCTCCCATGCTACAGAACTCCCGTAAAGTGTTTCCCAACCTCAGGATGCAGAACTCCTGTAAACTGCCTCTCACTATTTCCAATGTACAGAAATCCTGTAAGCTGCTGCCCTTTTACTCAGACTACTGAAAACCCGCATAGTGCGTAAGACTACTCCCATGCTACAGAACTCCCGTAAAGTGTTTCCCACACTCAGGATTCAGAACTCCTTTAAACTGCCTCCCACTACTTCCAATGTACAGAAATCCTGTAAGCTGCTTCTCTTTTACTGAGAATACTGAAAACCCGCATAGTGCGTAAGACTACTCCCATGCTACAGAACTCCCGTAAAGTGTTTCCTGCACTCAGGATGCAGAACTCCTGTAAACTGCCTCTCACTAATTCTAGCTAACAGAAATCCTGTAAGCTGCTTCTCTTTTACTCAGACTACTGAAAACCCACATAGTGCGTAAGACTACTCCCATGCTACAGAACTCCCTTAAAGTGTTTCCCACCCTCAGAATGCAGAACTCCTTTAAACGGCCTCCCACTACTTCCAATGTACAGAAATCCTGTAAGCTGTTTCTCTTTTACTCAGACTACTGAAAACCCGCATAGGGCTTAAGACTACTCCCATGCCACAGAACTCCCATAAAGTGTTTCCTACACTCAGGATGCAGAACTCCTGTAAACTGCCTCTCACTTCTTCCAAAATACAGAAATCCTGTAAGCTGCTTCTCTTTTACTCAGACTACTGAAAACCCTCACAGTGCTTTAGAATTCTCCCATGCTACACAACTCCCGTAAAGTGTTTCCTACTCTCAGGATGCAGAACTCCTGTAAACTGCCTCTCACTACTTCCAATGTACAGAAGTCCTGTAAGCTGCTTCTCTTTTACTCAGACTACTGAAAACCCGCATAGTGCGTAGGACTACTCCCATGCTAGAGAATTCCCCTAAAGTGTTTCCTACACTCAGGATGCAGAACTCCTGTGAACTGCCTCTCACTACTTCCAATGTACGGAATTCCTGTAAGCTGCTTCTCTTTTACTCAGAATACTGAATACCAGCCTAGTGCGTCAGACTACTCTCATGCTACAGAACTCCCGTAATGTGTTTCCTACACTGGATGCAGAACTCCTGTAAACTGCCTCTCACTACTTCCAATGTACAGAAATCCTGTAAGCTGCTTCTCTTTTACTCAGACTACTGAAAACCCGCATAGTGCGTAAGACTACTCCCATGCTACAGAACACCCGTAAAGTGTTTCCAACACTGGATGCAGAACTCCTGTAAACTGCCTCTCACTACTGAAAATGTACAGAAATCCTGTAAGCTGCTTCTCTTTTACTCAGACTACTGAAAACCCACATAGTGCGTAAGACTACTCCAATGCTAGAGAACTCCCGTAAAGTGTTTCCTACACTCAGGATGCAGAACTCCTGTGAACTGCCTCTCACTACTTCCAATGGACAGAAATCCTGTAAGCTGCTACTCTTTTACTCAGACTACTGAAAACCCGCAGAGTGCGTTAGAATTCTCCCATGCTAGCGAACTCCCGTAAAGTATTTCCTACCCTCGGGATGCAGAACTCCTGTGAACTGCCTCTCACTACTTCCAATGGACAGAAATCCTGTAAGCTGCTTCTCTTTTACTCAGACTACTGAAAACCCGCCTAGTGCGTAAGACTACTCCCATGCTACAGAACACCCGTAAAGTGTTTCCTACACTCAGGATGCAGAACTCCTGTAAACTGCCTCTCACTACTTCGAATGTACAGAAATCCTGTAAGCTGCTTCTCTTTTACTCAGACTACTGAAAACCTGCATAGTGCGTAAGACTACTCCCATGCTAGAGAACTCCCGTAAAGTGTTTCCTACACTCAGGATGCAGAACTCCTGTAAACTGCCTCTCACTACTTCCAATGGACAGAAATCCTGTAAGCTGCTTCTGTTTTACTCAGACTACTGAAAACCCGCATAGTGCGTAAGACTACTCCCATGCTAGAGAACTCCCGTAAAGTGTTTCCTACACTCAGGATGCAGAACTCCTGTGAACTGCCTCTCACTACTTCCAATGGACAGAAATCCTGTAAGCTGCTTCTCTTTTACTCAGACTACTGAAAACCTGCATAGTGCGTAAGACTACTCCCATGCTAGAGAACTCCCGTAAAGTGTTTCCTACACTCAGGATGCAGAACTCCTGTGAACTGCCTCTCACTACTTCCAATGGACAGAAATCCTGTAAGCTGCTACTCTTTTACTCAGACTACTGAAAACCCGCAGAGTGCGTTAGAATTCTCCCATGCTAGCGAACTCCCGTAAAGTATTTCCTACCCTCGGGATGCAGAACTCCTGTGAACTGCCTCTCACTACTTCCAATGGACAGAAATCCTGTAAGCTGCTACTCTTTTACTCAGACTACTGAAAACCCCCATAGTGCGTTAGAATTCTCCCATGCTACAGAACTCCCGTAAAGTGTTTCCTACCCTCAGGATGCAGAACTCCTGTGAATTGCCTCTCACTACTTCCAATTTACAGAAATCCTGTAAGCTGCTTCTCTTTTACTCAGACTACTGAAAACCCACATAGTGCGTAAGACTACTCCCATGCAAGAGAACTCCCGTAAAGTGTTTCCTACACTCAGAATGCAGAATTCCTGTAAACTGCCTCTCACTACTTCCAATGTACAGAAATTCTGTAAGCTGCTTCACTTTTACTCTGACTACTCAAAACCTGCATAGTGCGTAAGACTACTCCCATGTTACAGAACTCCCGTAAAGTGTTTCCTACCCTCAGGATGCAGAACTCCTGTAAACTGCCTCTCACTACTTCCAATGTACAGAAATCCTGTAAGCTGTTCTCTTTTACTCAGACTACTGAAAACCCGCATCGTGCGTAAGACTACTCCCATGCTACAGAACTCCCTTAAAGTGTCTCCTGCACTGGATCTAGAACTCATTTAAACTGCCTCTCACTACTTCCAATGTACAGAAATCCTGTAAGCTGCTTCTCTTTTACTCAGACTACTGAAAACCCGCATAGTGCGTAAGACTACTCCCATGCTACAGAACTCCCGTAAAGTGTTTCCTACCCTCAGGATGCAAAACTCCTGTAAACAGCCTCTCACTACTTCCAATGTACAGAAATCCTGTAAGCTGCTTCTCTTTTACTCAGACTACTGAATACCCGCATAGTGCATAATACTACTCCCATGCTACAGAACTCCCGTAAAGTGTTTCCTACCCTGAGGATGCAGAACTCCTGTAAACTGCCTCTCACTACTTCCAATGGACAGAAATCCTGTAAGCTGCTTCTCTTTTACTCAGACTACTGAAAACCCGCATGGTGCGTAAGACTACTCCCATGCTAGAGAACTCCCGTAAAGTGTTTCCTACACTCAGGATGCAGAACTCCTGTAAACTGCCTCTCACTACTTCCAATGTACAGAAATCCTGTAAGCTGCTACTCTTTTACTCAGACTACTGAAAACCCGCATAGTGCGTAAGATTACTCCCATGCTACAGAACTCCCGTAAAGTGTTTCCTACCCTCAGGATGCAGAACTCCTGTGAACTGCCTCTCACTACTTCCAATGTACAGAAATCCTGTAAGCTGCTTCTCTTTTACTCAGACTACTGAAAACCCGCATAGTGCGTAAGACTACTCCCATGCTACAGAACTCCCGTAAAGTGTTTTCTACACTCAGGATGCAGAACTCCTGTAAACTGCATCTCACTACTTCCAATGTACAGAAATCCTGTAAGCTGCTTCTCTTTTACTCAGACTACTGAAAACCCGCCTAGTGCGTAAGACTTCTCCAATGCTACAGAACTCCCATAAAGTGTTTCCTACACTCAGGATGCAGAACTCCTGTAAACTGCCTCCCACTACTTCCAATGTACAGAAATCCTGTAAGCTGCTTCTCTTTTACTCAGACTACTGAAAACCCGCATAGTGCGTAAGACTACTCCCATGCTACAGAACTCCCGTAAAGTGTTTTCTACACTCAGGATGCAGAACTCCTGTAAACTGCCTCTCACTTCTTCCAATGGACAGAAATCCTGTAAGCTGCTTCTCTTTTACTCAGACTACTGAAAACCCGCCTAGTGCGTAAGACTACTCCCATGCTAGAGAACTCCCGTAAAGTGTTTCCTACACTCAGGATGCAGAACTCCTGTAAACTGCCTCTCACTACTTCGAATGTACAGAAATCCTGTAAGCTGCTTCTCTTTTACTCAGACTACTGAAAACCTGCATAGTGCGTAAGACTACTCCCATGCTAGAGAACTCCCGTAAAGTGTTTCCTACACTCAGGATGCAGAACTCCTGTAAACTGCCTCTCACTACTTCCAATGGACAGAAATCCTGTAAGCTGTTTCTCTTTTACTCAGACTACTGAAAACCCGCATCGTGCGTAAGACTACTCCCATGCTACAGAACTCCCGTAAAGTGTTTCCTACACTGGATGCAGAACTCCTGTAAACTGCCTCTCACTACTTCCAATGTACAGAAATCCTGTACGCTGCTTCTCTTTTACTCAGACTACAGAAAACCCGCATCGTGCGTAAGACTACTCCCATGCTACAGAACTCCCGTAAAGTGTTTCCTACACTGGATGCAGAACTCCTGTAAACTGCCTCTCACTACTGAAAATGTACAGAAATCCTGTAAGCTGCTTCTCTTTTACTCAGACTACTGAAAACCCGCATAGTGCGTAAGACTACTCCCATGCTAGAGAACTCCCGTAAAGTGTTTCCTACACTCAGAATGCAGAATTCCTGTAAACTGCCTCTCACTATTTCCAATGTACAGAAATTCTGTAAGCTGCTTCTCTTTTACTCAGACTACTGAAAACCCGCATAGTGCGTAAGACTACTCCCATGATACACAACTCCCGTAAAGTGTTACCTACCCTCAGGATGCAGAACTCCTGTGAACTGCCTCTCACTATTTCCAATGGACAGAAATCCTGTAAGCTGCTTCTCTTTTACTCTGACTACTCAAAACACGCATAGTGCGTAAGACTACTCCCATGCTAGAGAATTCCCGTAAAGTGTTTCCTACACTCAGGATGCAGAACTCCTGTAAACTGCCTCTCACTACTTCCAATGGACAGAAATCCTGTAAGCTGCTTCTCTTTTACTCAGACTACTGAAAACCCGCATAGTGCGTAAGACTACTCCCATGATACACAACTCCCGTAAAGTGTTTCCTACCCTCAGGATGCAGAACTCCTGTAAACTGCCTCTCACTACTTCCAATGGACAGAAATCCTGTAAGCTGCTTCTCTTTTACTCAGACTACTGAAAACCCGCATAGTGCGTAAGACTACTCCCATGCTTCAGAACTCCCGTAAAGTGTTTCTTACACTAAGCATGCAGAGCTGCTGTAAACTTCCTCTCACTACTTCCAATGTACAGAAATCCTGTAAGCTGCTTCTTTTTTGCTCAGACTACTGAATACCCGCATAGTGCGTAAGACTACTCCCATGCTAGAGAACTCCCGTAAAGTGTTTCCTACACTGGATGCAGAACTCCTGTAAACTGCCTCTCACTACTGAAAATGTACAGAAATCCTGTAAGCTGCTTCTCTTTTACTCAGACTACTGAAAACCCGCATAGTGCGTAAGACTACTCCCATGCTAGAGAACTCCCGTAAAGTGTTTCCTACACTCAGGATGCAGAAATCCTGTAAACTGCCTCTCACTACTTCCAATGTACAGAAATTCTGTAAGCTGCTTCACTTTTACTCTGACTACTCAAAACCTGCATAGTGCGTAAGACTACTCCCATGTTACAGAACTCCCGTAAAGTGTTTCCTACCCTCAGGATGCAGAACTCCTGTAAACTGCCTCTCACTACTTCCAATGTACAGAAATCCTGTAAGCTGCTTTTCTTTTACTCAGACTACTGAAAACCCGCATCGTGCGTAAGACTACTCCCATGCTACAGAACTCCCGTAAAGTGTCTCCTGCACTGGATCTAGAACTCATTTAAACTGCCTCTCACTACTTCCAATGTACAGAAATCCTGTAAGCTGCTTCTCTTTTACTCAGACTACTGAAAACCCGCATAGTGCGTAAGACTACTCCCATGCTACAGAACTCCCGTAAAGTGTTTCCTACACTCAGGATGCAGAACTCCTGTAAACTGCCTCCCACTACTTCCAATGTACAGAAATCCTGTAAGCTGCTTCTCTTTTACTCAGACTACTGAAAACCCGCATAGTGCGTAAGACTACTCCCATGCTACAGAACTCCCGTAAAGTGTTTTCTACACTCAGGATGCAGAACTCCTGTAAACTGCCTCTCACTTCTTCCAATGGACAGAAATCCTGTAAGCTGCTTCTGTTTTACTCAGTCTACTGAAAACCCGCATAGTGCGTAAGACTACTCCCATGCTAGAGAACTCCCGTAAAGTGTTTCCTACACTCAGGATGCAGAATTCCTGTAAACTGCCTCTCACTACTTCCAATGTACAGAAATTCTGTAAGCTGCTTCACTTTTACTCTGACTACTCAAAACCCGCATAGTGCGTAAGACTACCCCCATGTTACAGAACTCCCGTAAAGTGTTTCCTACACTCAGGATGCAGAACTCCTGTAAACTGCCTCTCACTACTTCCAATGGACAGAAATCCTGTAAGCTGCTTCTCTTTTACTCAGACTACTGAAAACCCGCATAGTGCGTAAGACTACTCCCATGCTACAGAACTCCTGTAAAGTGTTTCCTACACTGGATGCAGAACTCATTTATACTGCCTCTCACTACTTCCAATGTACAGAAATCCTGTAAGCTGCTTCTCTTTTACTCAGACTACTGAAAACCCGCATAGTGCGTAAGACTACTCCCATGCTACAGAACTCCCGTAAAGTGTTTCCTACACTCAGGATGCAGAACTCCTGTAAACTGCATCTCACTACTTCCAATGTACAGAAATCTTGTAAGCTGCTTCTCTTTTACTCAGACTACTGAAAACCCGCATAGTGCGTAAGACTACTCCCATGCTACAGAACACCCGTAAAGTGTTTCCTACACTGGATGCAGAACTCCTGTAAACTGCCTCTCACTACTGAAAATGTACAGAAATCCTGTAAGCTGCTTCTCTTTTACTCAGACTACTGAAAACCCACATAGTGCGTAAGACTACTCCAATGCTAGAGAACTCCCGTAAAGTGTTTTCTACACTCAGGATGCAGAACTCCTGTGAACTGCCTCTCACTACTTCCAATGGACAGAAATCCTGTAAGCTGCTACTCTTTTACTCAGACTACTGAAAACCCGCAGAGTGCGTTAGAATTCTCCCATGCTAGCGAACTCCCGTAAAGTATTTCCTACCCTCGGGATGCAGAACTCCTGTGAACTGCCTCTCACTACTTCCAATGGACAGAAATCCTGTAAGCTGCTTCTCTTTTACTCAGACTACTGAAAACCCGCCTAGTGCGTAAGACTACTCCCATGCTAGAGAACTCCCGTAAAGTGTTTCCTACACTCAGGATGCAGAACTCCTGTAAACTGCCTCTCACTACTTCGAATGTACAGAAATCCTGTAAGCTGCTTCTTTTTTGCTCAGACTACTGAATACCCGCATAGTGCGTAAGACTACTCCCATGCTACAGAACTCCCGTAAAGTGTTTCCTACACTGGATGCAGAACTCCTGTAAACTGCCTCTCACTACTGAAAATGTACAGAAATCCTGTAAGCTGCTTCTCTTTTACTCAGACTACTGAAAACCCGCATAGTGCGTAAGACTACTCCCATGCTAGAGAACTCCCGTAAAGTGTTTCCTACACTCAGAATGCAGAATTCCTGTAAACTGCCTCTCACTACTTCCAATGTACAGAAATTCTGTAAGCTGCTTCACTTTTACTCTGACTACTCAAAACCTGCATAGTGCGTAAGACTACTCCCATGTTACAGAACTCCCGTAAAGTGTTTCCTACCCTCAGGATGCAGAACTCCTGTAAACTGCCTCTCACTACTTCCAATGTACAGAAATCCTGTAAGCTGCTTTTCTTTTACTCAGACTACTGAAAACCCGCATAGTGCGTAAGACTACTCCCATGCTACAGAACTCCCGTAAAGTGTTTCCTACCCTCAGGATGCAGAACTCCTGTAAACTGCCTCTCACTACTTCCAATGTACAGAAATCCTGTAAGCTGCTTTTCTTTTACTCAGACTACTGAAAACCCGCATAGTGCGTAAGACTACACCCATGCTACAGAACTCCCGTAAAGTGTCTCCTGCACTGGATCTAGAACTCATTTAAACTGCCTCTCAATACTTCCAATGTACAGAAATCCTGTAAGCTGCTTCTCTTTTACTCAGACTACTGAAAACCCGCATAGTGCGTAAGACTACTCCCATGCTACAGAACTCCCGTAAAGTGTTTCCTACACTCAGGATGCAGAACTCCTGTAAACTGCATCTCACTTCTTCCAATGTACAGAAATCCTGTAAGCTGCTTCTCTTTTACTCAGACTACTGAAAACCCGCATAGTGCGTAAGACTTCTCCCATGCTACAGAACTCCCATTAAGTGTTTTCTACACTCAGGATGCGCAACTGCTGTAAACTGCCTGTCACTACTTCCAATGGACAGAAATCCTGTAAGCTGCTTCTGTTTTACTCAGTCTACTGAAAACCCGCATAGTGCGTAAGACTACTCCCATGCTAGAGAACTCCCGTAAAGTGTTTCCTACACTCAGGATGCAGAATTCCTGTAAATTGCCTCTCACTACTTCCAATGTACAGAAATTCTGTAAGCTGCTTCACTTTTACTCTGACTACTCAAAACCCGCATAGTGCGTAAGACTACCCCCATGTTACAGAACTCCCGTAAAGTGTTTCCTACCCTCAGGATGCAGAACTCCTGTAAACTGCCTCTCACTACTTCCAATGTACAGAAATCCTGTACGCTGATTCTCTTTTACTCAGACTACTGAAAACCCGCATCGTGCGTAAGACTACTCCCATGCTACAGAACTCCCGTAAAGTGTTTCCTACACTGGATGCAGAACTCCTGTAAACTGCCTCTCACTACTTCCAATGTACAGAAATCCTGTAAGCTGCTTCTCTTTTACTCAGACTACTGAAAACCCGCATAATACGTAAGACTACTCCCATGCTAGAGAACTCCCGTAAAGTGTTTCCTACACTCAGGATGCAGAATTCCTGTAAACTGCCTCTCACTACTTCCAATGTACAGAAATTCTGTAAGCTGCTTCTCTTTTACTCTGACTACTCAAAACACGCATAGTGCGTAAGACTACTCCCACGCTACCGAACTCCCGTAAAGTGTTTCCTACCCTCAGGATGCAGAACTCCTGTAAACTGCTTCTCACTACTTCCAATGGACAGAAATCCTGTAAGCTGCTTCTCTTTTACTCAGACTACTGAAAACCCGCATAGTGCGTAAGATTACTCCCATGCTACAGAACTCCCGTAAAGTGTTTCCTACCCTCAGGATGCAGAACTCCTGTGAACTGCCTCTCACTACTTCCAATGTACAGAAATCCTGTAAGCTGCTTCTCTTTAGTCAGACTACTGAAAACCTGTATAGTGCGTTAGAATTCTTCCATGCTACAGAACTCCCGTAAAGTGTTACCTACCCTCAGGATGCAGAACTCCTGTGAACTGCCTCTCACTATTTCCAATGGACAGAAATCCTGTAAGCTGCTTCTCTTTTACTCAGACTACTGAAAACCCGCATAGTGCGTAAGACTACTCCCATGCTAGAGAATTCCCGTAAAGTGTTTCCTACACTCAGGATGCAGAACTCCTGTAAACTGCCTCTCACTACTTCCAATGGACAGAAATCCTGTAAGCTGCTTCTCTTTTACTCAGACTACTGAAAACCCGCATAGTGCGTAAGACTACTCCCATGATACAGAACTCCCGTAAAGTGTTTCCTACCCTCAGGATGCAGAACTCCTGTAAACTGCCTCTCACTACTTCCAATGTACAGAAATCCTGTAAGCTGCTTCTCTTTTACTCAGACTACTGAAAACCCGCATAGTGCGTAGGACTACTCCCATGCAAGAGAATTCCCGTAAAGTGTTTCCTACACTGGATGCAGAACTCATTTAAAATGCCTCTCACTACTTCCAATGTACAGAAATCCTGTAAGCTGCTTCTCTTTTACTCAGACTACTGAAAACCCGCATAGGGCTAAAGACTTATCCCATGCTACAGAACTCCCGTAAAGTGTTTCCTACCCTCAGGATGCAGAACTCCTGTGAACTGCCTCTCACTACTTCCAATGGACAGGAATCCTGTAAGCTGCTTCTCTTTTACTCAGACTACTGAAAACCCGCATAGTGCGTAGGACTACTCCCATGCAAGAGAATTCCCGTAAAGTGTTTCCTACACTCAGAATGCAGAATTCCTGTGAACTGCCTCACACTACTTCCAATGTACAGAAATCCTGTAAGCTGCTTCTCTTTTACTCAGACTACTGAAAACCCGCATAGTGCGTAAGACTTCTCCAATGCTACAGACCTCCCGTAAAGTGTTTCCTACACTCAGGATGCAGAACTCTTTTAAACTGCTTCTCACTACTTCCAATGTACAGAAATCTGTAAGCTGCTTCTCTTTTATTCAGACTACTGAAAACCCGCATAGTGCTTAAGACTACTCCCATGCTACAGAACTCCCGTAAAGTGTTTCCTAAAATGGATCTAAAACTCATTTAAACCGCCTCTCATTACTTCCAATGGACAGAAATCCTGTAAGCTGCTTCTCTTTTACTCAGACTACTGAAAACCCGCATAGTGCGTAAGACTACTCCCATGCTACAGAACTCCCGTAAAGTGTTTCCTACACTGGATGCAGAAATACTGTAAACTGCCTCTCACTACTTCCAATGTACAGAAATCCTGTAAGCTGCTTCTCTTTTACTCAGACTACTGAAAACCCGCATAGTGCGTAAGACTACTCCCATGCTAGAGAACTCCCGTAAAGTGTTTCCTACACTCAGGATGCAGAATTCCTGTAAACTGCCTCTCACTACTTCCAATGTACAGAAATTCTGTAAGCTGCTTCTCTTTTACTCTGACTACTCAAAACCCGCATAGTGCGTAAGACTACTCCCATGCTAGAGAACTCCCGTAAAGTGTTTCCTACCCTCAGGATGCAGAAATCCTGTAAACTGCCTCTCACTACTTCCAATGGACAGAAATCCTGTAAGCTGCTTCTCTTTTACTCAGACTACTGAAAACCCGCATAGTCGTAAGATTACTCCCATGCTACAGAACTCCCGTAAAGTGTTTCCTACCCTCAGGATTCAGAACTCCTGTGAACTGCCTCTCACTTCTTCCAATGTACAGAAATCCTGTAAGCTGCTTCTCTTTAGTCAGACTACTGAAAACCTGTATAGTGCGTTAGAATTCTTCCATGCTAGAGAACTCCCGTAAAGTGTTTCCTACCCTCAGGATGCAGAACTCCTGTGAACTGCCTCTCACTATTTCCAATGGACAGAAATCCTGTAACCTGCTTCTCTTTTACTCAGACTACTGAAAACCCGCATAGTGCGTAAGACTACTCCCATGCTAGAGAACTCCCGTAAAGTGTTTTCTACACTCAGGATGCAGAACTCCTGTAAACTGCCTCTCACTTCTTCCAATGTACAGAAATCCTGTAAGCTGCTTCTCTTTTACTCAGACTACTGAAAACCCGCCTAGTGCGTAAGACTTCTCCAATGCTACAGAACTCCCATAAAGTGTTTCCTACACTCAGGATGCAGAACTCCTGTAAACTGCCTCTCACTACTTCCAATGGAGAGAAATCCTGTAAGCTGCTACTCTTTTACTCAGAATACTGAAAACCCGCATAGTGCGTAAGACTACTCCCATGCTACAGAACTCCCGTAAAGTGTTTTCTACACTCAGGATGCAGAACTCCTGTAAACTGCCTCTCACTTCTTCCAATGTACAGAAATCCTGTAAGCTGCATCTCTTTTACTCAGACTACTGAAAACCCGCCTAGTGCGTAAGACTACTCCCATGCTAGAGAACTCCCGTAAAGTGTTTCCTACACTGGATGCAGAACTCCTGTAAACTGCCTCTCACTACTGAAAATGTACAGAAATCCTGTAAGCTGCTTCTCTTTTACTCAGACTACTGAAAACCCACATAGTGCGTAAGACTACTCCAATGCTACAGAACTCCCGTAAACTGTTTCCTACACTCAGGATGCAGAACTCCTGTAAACTGCCTCTCACTACTTCCAATGTACAGAAATCCTGTAAGCTGCTACTCTTTTACTCAGACTACTGAAAACCCCCATAGTGCGTTAGAATTCTCCCATGCTACAGAACTCCCGTAAAGTGTTTCCTACACTGGATGCAGAACTCCTGTAAACTGCCTCTCACTACTTCCAATGGACAGAAATCCTGTAAGCTGCTTCTCTTTTACTCAGACTACTGAAAACCCGCATGGTGCGTAAGACTACTCCCATGCTAGAGAACTCCCGTAAAGTGTTTCCTACACTCAGGATGCAGAACTCCTGTAAACTGCCTCTCACTACTTCCAATGTACAGAAATCCTGTAAGCTGCTTCTCTTTTACTCAGACTACTGAAAACCCGCATAGTGCGTAAGATTACTCCCATGCTACAGAACTCCCGTAAAGTGTTTCCTACCCTCAGGATGCAGAACTCCTGTGAACTGCCTCTCACTACTTCCAATGTACAGAAATCCTGTAAGCTGCTTCTCTTTTACTCAGACTACTGAAAACCCGCATAGTGCGTAAGACTACTCCCATGCTACAGAACTCCCGTAAAGTGTTTTCTACACTCAGGATGCAGAACTCCTGTAAACTGCCTCTCACTTCTTCCAATGTACAGAAATCCTGTAAGCTGCTTCTCTTTTACTCAGACTACTGAAAACCCGCCTAGTGCGTAAGACTACTCCCATGCTAGAGAACTCCCGTAAAGTGTTTCCTACACTCAGGATGCAGAACTCCTGTAAACTGCCTCTCACTACTTCGAATGTACAGAAATCCTGTAAGCTGTTTCTCTTTTACTCAGACTACTGAAAACCTGCATAGTGCGTAAGACTACTCCCATGCTAGAGAACTCCCGTAAAGTGTTTCCTACACTCAGGATGCAGAACTCCTGTAAACTGCCTCTCACTACTTCCAATGGACAGAAATCCTGTAAGCTGCTTCTATTTTACTCAGACTACTGAAAACCCACATAGTGCGTAAGACTACTCCCATGCTACAGAACTCCCGTAAAGTGTTTCCTACACTGGATGCAGAACTCCTGTAAACTGCCTCTCACTACTTCCAATGTACAGAAATCCTGTACGCTGATTCTCTTTTACTCAGACTACTGAAAACCCGCATCGTGCGTAAGACTACTCCCATGCTACAGAACTCCCGTAAAGTGTTTCCTACACTGGATGCAGAACTCCTGTAAACTGCCTCTCACTACTTCCAATGTACAGAAATCCTGTAAGCTGCTTCTCTTTTACTCAGACTACTGAAAACCCGCATAATACGTAAGACTACTCCCATGCTAGAGAACTCCCGTAAAGTGTTTCCTACACTCAGGATGCAGAATTCCTGTAAACTGCCTCTCACTACTTCCAATGTACAGAAATTCTGTAAGCTGCTTCTCTTTTACTCTGACTACTCAAAACACGCATAGTGCGTAAGACTACTCCCACGCTACCGAACTCCCGTAAAGTGTTTCCTACCCTCAGGATGCAGAACTCCTGTAAACTGCTTCTCACTACTTCCAATGGACAGAAATCCTGTAAGCTGCTTCTCTTTTACTCAGACTACTGAAAACCCGCATAGTGCGTAAGATTACTCCCATGCTACAGAACTCCCGTAAAGTGTTTCCTACCCTCAGGATGCAGAACTCCTGTGAACTGCCTCTCACTACTTCCAATGTACAGAAATCCTGTAAGCTGCTTCTCTTTAGTCAGACTACTGAAAACCTGTATAGTGCGTTAGAATTCTTCCATGCTACAGAACTCCCGTAAAGTGTTACCTACCCTCAGGATGCAGAACTCCTGTGAACTGCCTCTCACTATTTCCAATGGACAGAAATCCTGTAAGCTGCTTCTCTTTTACTCAGACTACTGAAAACCCGCATAGTGCGTAAGACTACTCCCATGCTAGAGAATTCCCGTAAAGTGTTTCCTACACTCAGGATGCAGAACTCCTGTAAACTGCCTCTCACTACTTCCAATGGACAGAAATCCTGTAAGCTGCTTCTCTTTTACTCAGACTACTGAAAACCCGCATAGTGCGTAAGACTACTCCCATGATACAGAACTCCCGTAAAGTGTTTCCTACCCTCAGGATGCAGAACTCCTGTAAACTGCCTCTCACTACTTCCAATGGACAGAAATCCTGTAAGCTGCTTCTCTTTTACTCAGACTACTGAAAACCCGCATAGTGCGTAAGACTACTCCCATGCTTCAGAACTCCCGTAAAGTGTTTCTTACACTAAGCATGCAGAGCTGCTGTAAACTTCCTCTCACTACTTCCAATGTACAGAAATCCTGTAAGCTGCTTCTTTTTTGCTCAGACTACTGAATACCCGCATAGTGCGTAAGACTACTCCCATGCTACAGAACTCCCGTAAAGTGTTTCCTACACTGGATGCAGAACTCCTGTAAACTGCCTCTCACTACTGAAAATGTACAGAAATCCTGTAAGCTGCTTCTCTTTTACTCAGACTACTGAAAACCCGCATAGTGCGTAAGACTACTCCCATGCTAGAGAACTCCCGTAAAGTGTTTCCTACACTCAGAATGCAGAATTCCTGTAAACTGCCTCTCACTACTTCCAATGTACAGAAATTCTGTAAGCTGCTTCACTTTTACTCTGACTACTCAAAACCTGCATAGTGCGTAAGACTACTCCCATGTTACAGAACTCCCGTAAAGTGTTTCCTACCCTCAGGATGCAGAACTCCTGTAAACTGCCTCTCACTACTTCCAATGTACAGAAATCCTGTAAGCTGCTTTTCTTTTACTCAGACTACTGAAAACCCGCATAGTGCGTAAGACTACTCCCATGCTACAGAACTCCCGTAAAGTGTTTCCTACCCTCAGGATGCAGAACTCCTGTAAACTGCCTCTCACTACTTCCAATGTACAGAAATCCTGTAAGCTGCTTTTCTTTTACTCAGACTACTGAAAACCCGCATAGTGCGTAAGACTACACCCATGCTACAGAACTCCCGTAAAGTGTCTCCTGCACTGGATCTAGAACTCATTTAAACTGCCTCTCAATACTTCCAATGTACAGAAATCCTGTAAGCTGCTTCTCTTTTACTCAGACTACTGAAAACCCGCATAGTGCGTAAGACTACTCCCATGCTACAGAACTCCCGTAAAGTGTTTCCTACACTCAGGATGCAGAACTCCTGTAAACTGCATCTCACTTCTTCCAATGTACAGAAATCCTGTAAGCTGCTTCTCTTTTACTCAGACTACTGAAAACCCGCATAGTGCGTAAGACTTCTCCCATGCTACAGAACTCCCATTAAGTGTTTTCTACACTCAGGATGCGCAACTGCTGTAAACTGCCTGTCACTACTTCCAATGGACAGAAATCCTGTAAGCTGCTTCTGTTTTACTCAGTCTACTGAAAACCCGCATAGTGCGTAAGACTACTCCCATGCTAGAGAACTCCCGTAAAGTGTTTCCTACACTCAGGATGCAGAATTCCTGTAAATTGCCTCTCACTACTTCCAATGTACAGAAATTCTGTAAGCTGCTTCACTTTTACTCTGACTACTCAAAACCCGCATAGTGCGTAAGACTACCCCCATGTTACAGAACTCCCGTAAAGTGTTTCCTACCCTCAGGATGCAGAACTCCTGTAAACTGCCTCTCACTACTTCCAATGTACAGAAATCCTGTACGCTGATTCTCTTTTACTCAGACTACTGAAAACCCGCATCGTGCGTAAGACTACTCCCATGCTACAGAACTCCCGTAAAGTGTTTCCTACACTGGATGCAGAACTCCTGTAAACTGCCTCTCACTACTTCCAATGTACAGAAATCCTGTAAGCTGCTTCTCTTTTACTCAGACTACTGAAAACCCGCATAATACGTAAGACTACTCCCATGCTAGAGAACTCCCGTAAAGTGTTTCCTACACTCAGGATGCAGAATTCCTGTAAACTGCCTCTCACTACTTCCAATGTACAGAAATTCTGTAAGCTGCTTCTCTTTTACTCTGACTACTCAAAACACGCATAGTGCGTAAGACTACTCCCACGCTACCGAACTCCCGTAAAGTGTTTCCTACCCTCAGGATGCAGAACTCCTGTAAACTGCTTCTCACTACTTCCAATGGACAGAAATCCTGTAAGCTGCTTCTCTTTTACTCAGACTACTGAAAACCCGCATAGTGCGTAAGATTACTCCCATGCTACAGAACTCCCGTAAAGTGTTTCCTACCCTCAGGATGCAGAACTCCTGTGAACTGCCTCTCACTACTTCCAATGTACAGAAATCCTGTAAGCTGCTTCTCTTTAGTCAGACTACTGAAAACCTGTATAGTGCGTTAGAATTCTTCCATGCTACAGAACTCCCGTAAAGTGTTACCTACCCTCAGGATGCAGAACTCCTGTGAACTGCCTCTCACTATTTCCAATGGACAGAAATCCTGTAAGCTGCTTCTCTTTTACTCAGACTACTGAAAACCCGCATAGTGCGTAAGACTACTCCCATGCTAGAGAATTCCCGTAAAGTGTTTCCTACACTCAGGATGCAGAACTCCTGTAAACTGCCTCTCACTACTTCCAATGGACAGAAATCCTGTAAGCTGCTTCTCTTTTACTCAGACTACTGAAAACCCGCATAGTGCGTAAGACTACTCCCATGATACAGAACTCCCGTAAAGTGTTTCCTACCCTCAGGATGCAGAACTCCTGTAAACTGCCTCTCACTACTTCCAATGTACAGAAATCCTGTAAGCTGCTTCTCTTTTACTCAGACTACTGAAAACCCGCATAGTGCGTAGGACTACTCCCATGCAAGAGAATTCCCGTAAAGTGTTTCCTACACTGGATGCAGAACTCATTTAAAATGCCTCTCACTACTTCCAATGTACAGAAATCCTGTAAGCTGCTTCTCTTTTACTCAGACTACTGAAAACCCGCATAGGGCTAAAGACTTATCCCATGCTACAGAACTCCCGTAAAGTGTTTCCTACCCTCAGGATGCAGAACTCCTGTGAACTGCCTCTCACTACTTCCAATGGACAGGAATCCTGTAAGCTGCTTCTCTTTTACTCAGACTACTGAAAACCCGCATAGTGCGTAGGACTACTCCCATGCAAGAGAATTCCCGTAAAGTGTTTCCTACACTCAGAATGCAGAATTCCTGTGAACTGCCTCACACTACTTCCAATGTACAGAAATCCTGTAAGCTGCTTCTCTTTTACTCAGACTACTGAAAACCCGCATAGTGCGTAAGACTTCTCCAATGCTACAGACCTCCCGTAAAGTGTTTCCTACACTCAGGATGCAGAACTCTTTTAAACTGCTTCTCACTACTTCCAATGTACAGAAATCTGTAAGCTGCTTCTCTTTTATTCAGACTACTGAAAACCCGCATAGTGCTTAAGACTACTCCCATGCTACAGAACTCCCGTAAAGTGTTTCCTAAAATGGATCTAAAACTCATTTAAACCGCCTCTCATTACTTCCAATGGACAGAAATCCTGTAAGCTGCTTCTCTTTTACTCAGACTACTGAAAACCCGCATAGTGCGTAAGACTACTCCCATGCTACAGAACTCCCGTAAAGTGTTTCCTACACTGGATGCAGAAATACTGTAAACTGCCTCTCACTACTTCCAATGTACAGAAATCCTGTAAGCTGCTTCTCTTTTACTCAGACTACTGAAAACCCGCATAGTGCGTAAGACTACTCCCATGCTAGAGAACTCCCGTAAAGTGTTTCCTACACTCAGGATGCAGAATTCCTGTAAACTGCCTCTCACTACTTCCAATGTACAGAAATCCTGTAAGCTGCTTCTCTTTTACTCTGACTACTCAAAACCCGCATAGTGCGTAAGACTACTCCCATGCTAGAGAACTCCCGTAAAGTGTTTCCTACCCTCAGGATGCAGAACTCCTGTAAACTGCCTCTCACTACTTCCAATGGACAGAAATCCTGTAAGCTGCTTCTCTTTTACTCAGACTACTGAAAACCCGCATAGTCGTAAGATTACTCCCATGCTACAGAACTCCCGTAAAGTGTTTCCTACCCTCAGGATGCAGAACTCCTGTGAACTGCCTCTCACTTCTTCCAATGTACAGAAATCCTGTAAGCTGCTTCTCTTTAGTCAGACTACTGAAAACCTGTATAGTGCGTTAGAATTCTTCCATGCTAGAGAACTCCCGTAAAGTGTTTCCTACCCTCAGGATGCAGAACTCCTGTGAACTGCCTCTCACTATTTCCAATGGACAGAAATCCTGTAACCTGCTTCTCTTTTACTCAGACTACTGAAAACCCGCATAGTGCGTAAGACTACTCCCATGGTAGAGAACTCCCGTAAAGTGTTTTCTACACTCAGGATGCAGAACTCCTGTAAACTGCCTCTCACTTCTTCCAATGTACAGAAATCCTGTAAGCTGCTTCTCTTTTACTCAGACTACTGAAAACCCGCCTAGTGCGTAAGACTTCTCCAATGCTACAGAACTCCCATAAAGTGTTTCCTACACTCAGGATGCAGAACTCCTGTAAACTGCCTCTCACTACTTCCAATGGAGAGAAATCCTGTAAGCTGCTACTCTTTTACTCAGAATACTGAAAACCCGCATAGTGCGTAAGACTACTCCCATGCTACAGAACTCCCGTAAAGTGTTTTCTACACTCAGGATGCAGAACTCCTGTAAACTGCCTCTCACTTCTTCCAATGTACAGAAATCCTGTAAGCTGCATCTCTTTTACTCAGACTACTGAAAACCCGCCTAGTGCGTAAGACTACTCCCATGCTAGAGAACTCCCGTAAAGTGTTTCCTACACTGGATGCAGAACTCCTGTAAACTGCCTCTCACTACTGAAAATGTACAGAAATCCTGTAAGCTGCTTCTCTTTTACTCAGACTACTGAAAACCCGCATAGTGCGTAAGACTACTCCCATGCTAGAGAACTCCCGTAAAGTGTTTCCTACACAGGAAGAAGAACTCCTGTGAACTGCCTCTCACTACTTCCAATGTGCAGAAATCCTGTAAGCTGCTTCTCTTTTACTCAGACTACTGAAAACCCGCATAGTGCGTAAGACTACTCCCATGCTACAGAAGTCCCTTAAAGTGTTTCCTACATTCAGGATGCAGAACTCCTTTAAACTGCCTCTCACTACTTCCAATGTACAGAAATCCTGTAAGCTTCTTCTGTTTTACTCAGACTACTGAAAACCCGCATAGTGCGTAAGACTACTCCCATGCTACAGAACTACCGTATCGTGTCTACTACACTGGATCTAGAACTCCTGTAAACTGCCTCTCACTACTTCCAATGTACAGAAATCCTGTAAGCTGCTTCTCTTTTACTCACACTACTGAAAACCCGCATAGCGCATAGGACTACTCCCATGCTAGAGAACTCCCGTAAAGTGTTTCCTACACAGGAAGAAGAACTCCTGTGAACTGCCTCTCACTACTTCCAATGTGCAGAAATCCTGTAAGCTGCTTCTCTTTTACTCAGACTACAGAAAACCCGCATAGTGCGTAAGATTACTCCCATGCTACAGAACTCCCGTAAAGTGTCTCCTACACTGGATCTAGAACTCATTTAAACTGCCTCTCACTACTTCCACTGTACAGAAAACCTGTAAGCTGCTTCTCTTTTACTCAGACTACTGAAAACCAGCATAGTGCGTAAGACTACTCCCATGCTACAGAAGTCCCGTAAAGTGTTTCCTACACTCAGAATGCAGAACTCCTGTAAACTGCCTCTCACTACTTCCAATGTACAGAAATCCTGTAAGCTGCTTCTCTTTGACTCAGACTACTGAAAACCCGCATAGTGCGTAAGACTACTCCCATGCTACAGAACTCCCGTAAAGTGTTTTCTACACTCAGGATGCAGAACTCCTTTAAACTGCCTCTCTCTACTTAAAATGTACAGAAATCCTGTAAGCTGCTTCTCTTTTACTCAGACTACTGAAAACCCGCATAGTGCGTAATACTACTCCCATGCTAGAGAACTCCCGTAAAGTGTTTCCTACACTGGATCTAGAACTCTTGTAAACTGCCTCTCACTACTTCCAATGTACAGAAATCCTGTAAGCTGTGTCTGTTTTACTCAGACTACTGACAACCCGCATAGTGTGTAAAACTACTCCCATGCTACAGAACTCCCGTAAAGTGTTTTCTACACTCAGGATGCAGAACTCCTGTAAACTACGTCTCACTACTTGCAATCTACAGAAATCCTGTAAGCTGCTTCTCTTTTACTGAGACTACTGAAAACCCGCATAGTGTGTAAGACTACTCCCATGCTACAGAACTCCCGTAAAGTGTTTCCTACCCTCAGGATGCAGAACTCTTGTAAACTGCCTCTCACTACTTCCAATGGACAGAAATCCTGTAAGCTGCTTCTCTTTTACTCAGACTACTGAAAACCCACATAGTGCGTGAGACTACTCCCATGCTACAGAACTCCCGTTAAGTGTTTCCTACACTCAGGATGCAGAACTCCTGTAAACTGGCACTCACTACTTCCAATGTACAGACATCCTGTAAGCTGCTTCTCTTTTACTCAGGCTACTGAAAGCCCGCATAGTGCGTAAGACTATTTCCATGCTACAGAACTCCCGTAAAGTGTTTCCTACACTCAGGATGCAGAACTCCTGTGAACTGCCTCTCACTACTTCCAATGGACAGAAATCCTGTATGCTGCTTCTCTTTTACTCAGACTACTGAAAACCCGCATAGTGCGTAAGACTACTCCAATGCTACAGAACTCCCATAAAGTGTTTCCTACCCTCAGGATGCAGAACTCCTGTGAACTGCCTCTCACTACTTCCAATGTACAGAAATCCTGTAAGCTGCTTCTCTTTTACTCAGACTACTGACAACCCGCATAGTGTGTAAAACTACTCCCATGCTACAGAACTCCCGTAAAGTGTTTTCTACACTCAGGATGCAGAACTCCTGTAAACTGCCTCTCACTACTTCTAATGTACAGAAATCCTGTAAGCTGCTTCTCTTTTACTCAGACTACTGAAATCCCGCATAGTGCCTAAGACTACTCCCATGCTACAGAACTCCCGTAAAGTGTTTCCTACACTCAGGATGCAGAACTCCTGTAAACTGCCTCTCACTTCTTCCAATGTACAGAAATCCTGTAAGCTGCTTCTCTTTTACTCAGACTACTGAAAACCCGCATAGTGCGTACGACTACTCGCATGCTACAGAACTCCCGGAAAGTGTTTCCTACACTCAGGATGCAGAACTCCTGTAAACTGCCTCTCACTTCTTCCAATGTACAGAAATCCTGTAAGCTGCTTCTCTTTTACTCAGACTACTGAAAACCCGCATAGTGCGTAAGACTACTCCCATGCTAGAGAACTCCCGTTAAGTGTTTCCTTCACTCAGGATACAGAATTGCTGTGAACTGCCTCTCACTACTTCCAATGTACAGAAATCCTGTAAGCTGCTTCTCTTTTACTCAGACTACTGAAAACCCGCATAGTGCGTAAGACTACTCCCATGCTACAGAACTACCGTATCGTGTCTACTACACTGGATCTAGAACTCCTGTAAACTGCCTCTCACTACTTCCAATGTACAGAAATCCTGTAAGCTGCTTCTCTTTTACTCAGGCTACTGAAAACGAGCCTAGTGCCAAAGACTACTCCCATGCTAGAGAACTCCCGTAAAGTGTTTTCTACACTCAGGATGCAGAACTCCTGTAAACTGCCTCTCACTACTTCCAATGTACAGAAATCCTGTAAGCTGCTTTTTTACTCAGACTACTGAAAACCCGCATAGTGCGTAAGACTACTCCCATGCTACAGAAGTCCCTTAAAGTGTTTCCTACACTCAGGATGCAGAACTCCTTTAAACTGCCTCTCACTACTTCCAATGTACAGAAATCCTGTAAGCTTCTTCTGTTTTACTCAGACTACTGAAAACCCGCATAGTGCGTAAGACTACTCCCATGCTACAGAACTACCGTATCGTGTCTACTACACTGGATCTAGAACTCCTGTAAACTGCCTCTCACTACTTCCAATGTACAGAAATCCTGTAAGCTGCTTCTCTTTTACTCAGGCTACTGAAAACGAGCCTAGTGCCAAAGACTACTCCCATGCTAGAGAACTCCCGTAAAGTGTTTCCTACCCTCAGGATGCAGAACTCCTGTGAACTGCCTCTCACTACTTCCAATGGACAGGAATCCTGTAAGCTGCTTCTCTTTTACTCAGACTACTGAAAACCCGCATAGTGCGTAGGACTACTCCCATGCAAGAGAATTCCCGTAAAGTGTTTCCTACACTCAGAATGCAGAATTCCTGTGAACTGCCTCACACTACTTCCAATGTACAGAAATCCTGTAAGCTGCTTCTCTTTTACTCAGACTACTGAAAACCCGCATAGTGCGTAAGACTTCTCCAATGCTACAGACCTCCCGTAAAGTGTTTCCTACACTCAGGATGCAGAACTCTTTTAAACTGCCTCTCACTACTTCCAATGTACAGAAATCCTGTAAGCTGCTTCTCTTTTATTCAGACTACTGAAAACCCGCATAGTGCTTAAGACTACTCCCATGCTAAAGAACTCCCGTAAAGTGTTTCCTAAACTGGATCTAAAACTCATTTAAACCGCCTCTCATTACTTCCAATGGACAGAAATCCTGTAAGCTGCTTCTCTTTTACTCAGACTACTGAAAATCAGCCTAGTGCGTAAGACTACTCCCATGTTAAAGAACTCCCATAAAGTGTTTCCTACCCTCAGGATGCAGAACTAATGTAAACTGCCTCTCACTACTTCGAATGTACAGAAATCCTGTAAGCTGCTTCTCTTTTACTCAGACTACTGAAAACCCGCATAGTGCGTTAGAATTCTCCCATGCTACAGAACTCCCGTAAAGTGTTTCCTACACTGGATGCAGAACACCTTTAAACTGCCTCCCACTACTTCCAATGTACAGAAATCCTGTAAGCTGCTTCTCTTTTACTCAGACTACTGAAAACCCGCATAGGGCTTAAGACTTATCCCATGCTACAGAACTCCCGTAAAGTGCTTCCTACACTGGATGCAGAAATACTGTAAACTGCCTCTCACTACTTCCAATGTACAGAAATCCTGTAAGCTGCTTCTCTTTTACTCAGACTACTGAAAACCCGCATAGTGCGTAAGACTACTCCCATGCTAGAGAACTCCCGTAAAGTGTTTCCTACACTCAGAATGCAGAATTCCTGTAAACTGCCTCTCACTACTTCCAATGTACAGAAATTCTGTAAGCTGCTTCACTTTTACTCTGACTACTCAAAACCTGCATAGTGCGTAAGACTACTCCCATGTTACAGAACTCCCGTAAAGTGTTTCCTACCCTCAGGATGCAGAACTCCTGTAAACTGCCTCTCACTACTTCCAATGTACAGAAATCCTGTAAGCTGCTTCTCTTTTACTCAGACTACTGAAAACCCGCATCGTGCGTAAGACTACTCCCATGCTACAGAACTCCCGTAAAGTGTCTCCTGCACTGGATCTAGAACTCATTTAAACTGCCTCTCACTACTTCCAATGTACAGAAATCCTGTAAGCTGCTTCTCTTTTACTCAGACTACTGAAAACCCGCATAGTGCGTAAGACTACTCCCATGCTACAGAACTCCCGTAAAGTGTTTCCTACACTCAGGATGCAGAACTCCTGTAAACTGCATCTCACTTCTTCCAATGTACAGAAATCCTGTAAGCTGCTTCTCTTTTACTCAGACTACTGAAAACCCGCATAGTGCGTAAGACTTCTCCCATGCTACAGAACTCCCATTAAGTGTTTTCTACACTCAGGATGCGCAACTGCTGTAAACTGCCTGTCACTACTTCCAATGGACAGAAATCCTGTAAGCTGCTTCTGTTTTACTCAGTCTACTGAAAACCCGCATAGTGCGTAAGACTACTCCCATGCTAGAGAACTCCCGTAAAGTGTTTCCTACACTCAGGATGCAGAATTCCTGTAAACTGCCTCTCACTACTTCCAATGTACAGAAATTCTGTAAGCTGCTTCACTTTTACTCTGACTACTCAAAACCCGCATAGTGCGTAAGACTACTCCCATGTTACAGAACTCCCGTAAAGTGTTTCCTACCCTCAGGATGCAGAACTCCTGTAAACTGCCTCTCACTACTTCCAATGTACAGAAATCCTGTAAGCTGCTTCTCTTTTACTCAGACTACTGAAAACCCGCATAGTGCGTAAGACTACTCCCATGCTACAGAACTCCTGTAAAGTGTTTCCTACACTGGATGCAGAACTCATTTATACTGCCTCTCACTACTTCCAATGTACAGAAATCCTGTAAGCTGCTTCTCTTTTACTCAGACTACTGAAAACCCGCATAGTGCGTAAGACTACTCCCATGCTACAGAACTCCCGTAAAGTGTTTCCTACACTCAGGATGCAGAACTCCTGTAAACTGCATCTCACTACTTCCAATGTACAGAAATCCTGTAAGCTGCTTCTCTTTTACTCAGACTACTGAAAACCCGCATAGTGCGTAAGACTACTCCCATGCTACAGAACACCCGTAAAGTGTTTCCTACACTGGATGCAGAACTCCTGTAAACTGCCTCTCACTACTGAAAATGTACAGAAATCCTGTAAGCTGCTTCTCTTTTACTCAGACTACTGAAAACCCACATAGTGCGTAAGACTACTCCAATGCTACAGAACTCCCGTAAAATGTTTTCTACACTCAGGATGCAGAACTCCTGTGAACTGCCTCTCACTACTTCCAATGGACAGAAATCCTGTAAGCTGCTACTCTTTTACTCAGACTACTGAAAACCCGCAGAGTGCGTTAGAATTCTCCCATGCTAGCGAACTCCCGTAAAGTATTTCCTACCCTCAGGATGCAGAACTCCTGTGAACTGCCTCTCACTACTTCCAATGTACAGAAATCCTGTAAGCTGCTTCTCTTTTACTCAGACTACTGAAAACCCGCATAGTGCGTCAGACTACTCCCATGCTTCTGAACTCCTGTAAAGTGTCTCCTACACTGGATCTAGAACTCATTTAAACTACCTCTCACTACTTCCAATGGACAGAAATCCTGTAAGCTGCTTTTCTTTTACTCAGACTACTGAAAACCCGCATAGTGCGTAAGACTGCTCCCATGCTACAGAACTCCCGTAAAGTGTTTCCTACACTCAGGATGCAGAACTCCTGTGAACTGCCTCTCACTACTTCCAATGTACAGAAATCCTGTAAGCTGCTTCTCTTTTACTCAGACTACTGAAAACCCGTATAGGGCTTAAGACTTATCCCATGCTACAGAACTCCCGTAAAGTGTTTCCTACCCTCAGAATGCAGAACTCCTGTAAACTGCCTCTCACTACTTCCAATGTACAGAAATCCTGTAAGCTGCTTCTCTTTTACTCAGACTACTGAAAACCCGCATAGTGCGTAAGATTACTCCCATGCTACAGAACTCCCGTAAAGTGTTTCCTACCCTCAGGATGCAGAACTCCTGTGAACTGCCTCTCACTACTTCCAATGTACAGAAATCCTGTAAGCTGCTTCTCTTTTACTCAGACTACTGAAAACCCGCATAGTGCGTAAGACTATTCCCATGCTACAGAACTCCCGTAAAGTGTTTCCTACCCTCAGGATGCAGAACTCCTGTGAACTGCCTCTCACTACTTCCAATGTACAGAAATCCTGTAAGCTGCTTCTCTTTTACTCAGACTACTGAAAACCCGCATAGTGCGTAAGACTATTCCCATGCTACAGAACTCCCGTAAAGTGTTTCCTACACTGGATGCAGAACTCCTGTAAACTGCCTCTCACTACTTCCAATGTACAGAAATCCTGTAAGCTGCTTCTCTTTTACTCAGACTACTGAAAACCCGCATAGTGCGTAAGACTACTCCCATGCTAGAGAACTCCCGTAAAGTGTTTCCTACACTCAGGATGCAGAATTCCTGTAAACTGCCTCTCACTACTTCCAATGTACAGAAATTCTGTAAGCTGCTTCTCTTTTACTCTGACTACTCAAAACCCGCAAAGTGCGTAAGACTACTCCCATGCTAGAGAACTCCCGTAAAGTGTTTCCTACCCTCAGGATGCAGAACTCCTGTAAACTGCCTCTCACTACTTCCAATGTACAGAAATCCTGTAAGCTGCTTCTCTTTTACTCAGACTACTGAAAACCCGCATAGTGCGTAAGACTACTCCCATGCTAGAGAACTCCCGTAAAGTGTTTCCTACACTCAGGATGCAGAACTCTTTTAAACTGCCTGTCACTACTTCCAATGTACAGAAATCCTGTAAGCTGCTTCTCTTTTATTCAGACTACTGAAAACCCGCATAGTGCTTAAGACTACTCCCATGCTAAAGAACTCCCGTAAAGTGTTTCCTACCCTCAGGATGCAGAACTCCTGTGAACTGCCTCTCACTACTTCCAATGGACAGAAATCCTGTAAGCTGCTTCTCTTTTACTCAGACTACTGAAAACCCGCATAGTGCGTCAGACTACTCCCATGCTTCTGAACTCCTGTAAAGTGTCTCCTACACTGGATCTAGAACTCATTTAAACTACCTCTCACTACTTCCAATGGACAGAAATCCTGTAAGCTGCTTTTCTTTTACTCAGACTACTGAAAACCCGCATAGTGCGTAAGACTGCTCCCATGCTACAGAACTCCCGTAAAGTGTTTCCTACACTCAGGATGCAGAACTCCTGTGAACTGCCTCTCACTACTTCCAATGTACAGAAATCCTGTAAGCTGCTTCTCTTTTACTCAGACTACTGAAAACCCGTATAGGGCTTAAGACTTATCCCATGCTACAGAACTCCCGTAAAGTGTTTCCTACCCTCAGAATGCAGAACTCCTGTAAACTGCCTCTCACTACTTCCAATGTACAGAAATCCTGTAAGCTGCTTCTCTTTTACTCAGACTACTGAAAACCCGCATAGTGCGTAAGATTACTCCCATGCTACAGAACTCCCGTAAAGTGTTTCCTACCCTCAGGATGCAGAACTCCTGTGAACTGCCTCTCACTACTTCCAATGTACAGAAATCCTGTAAGCTGCTTCTCTTTTACTCAGACTACTGAAAACCCGCATAGTGCGTAAGACTATTCCCATGCTACAGAACTCCCGTAAAGTGTTTCCTACCCTCAGGATGCAGAACTCCTGTGAACTGCCTCTCACTACTTCCAATGTACAGAAATCCTGTAAGCTGCTTCTCTTTTACTCAGACTACTGAAAACCCGCATAGTGCGTAAGACTATTCCCATGCTACAGAACTCCCGTAAAGTGTTTCCTACACTGGATGCAGAACTCCTGTAAACTGCCTCTCACTACTTCCAATGTACAGAAATCCTGTAAGCTGCTTCTCTTTTACTCAGACTACTGAAAACCCGCATAGTGCGTAAGACTACTCCCATGCTAGAGAACTCCCGTAAAGTGTTTCCTACACTCAGGATGCAGAATTCCTGTAAACTGCCTCTCACTACTTCCAATGTACAGAAATTCTGTAAGCTGCTTCTCTTTTACTCTGACTACTCAAAACCCGCAAAGTGCGTAAGACTACTCCCATGCTAGAGAACTCCCGTAAAGTGTTTCCTACCCTCAGGATGCAGAACTCCTGTAAACTGCCTCTCACTACTTCCAATGTACAGAAATCCTGTAAGCTGCTTCTCTTTTACTCAGACTACTGAAAACCCGCATAGTGCGTAAGACTACTCCCATGCTAGAGAACTCCCGTAAAGTGTTTCCTACACTCAGGATGCAGAACTCTTTTAAACTGCCTCTCACTACTTCCAATGTACAGAAATCCTGTAAGCTGCTTCTCTTTTATTCAGACTACTGAAAACCCGCATAGTGCTTAAGACTACTCCCATGCTAAAGAACTCCCGTAAAGTGTTTCCTACCCTCAGGATGCAGAACTCCTGTAAACTGCCTCTCACTACTTCCAATGGACAGAAATCCTGTAAGCTGCTTCTCTTTTACTCAGACTACTGAAAACCCGCATAGTGCGTAAGATTACTCCCATGCTACAGAACTCCCGTAAAGTGTTTCCTACACTCAGGATGCAGAACTCCTGTGAACTGCCTCTCACTACTTCCAATGTACAGAAATCCTGTAAGCTGCTTCTCTTTAGTCAGACTACTGAAAACCTGTATAGTGCGTTAGAATTCTTCCATGCTAGAGAACTCCCGTAAAGTGTTTCCTACCCTCAGGATGCAGAACTCCTGTGAACTGCCTCTCACTATTTCCAATGGACAGAAATCCTGTAACCTGCTTCTCTTTTACTCAGACTACTGAAAACCCGCATAGTGCGTAAGACTACTCCCATGCTAGAGAACTCCCGTAAAGTGTTTTCTACACTCAGGATGCAGAACTCCTGTAAACTGCCTCTCACTTCTTCCAATGTACAGAAATCCTGTAAGCTGCTTCTCTTTTACTCAGACTACTGAAAACCCGCCTAGTGCGTAAGACTTCTCCAATGCTACAGAACTCCCATAAAGTGTTTCCTACACTCAGGATGCAGAACTCCTGTAAACTGCCTCTCACTACTTCCAATGGAGAGAAATCCTGTAAGCTGCTTCTCTTTTACTCAGAATACTGAAAACCCGCATAGTGCGTAAGACTACTCCCATGCTACAGAACTCCCGTAAAGTGTTTTCTACACTCAGGATGCAGAACTCCTGTAAACTGCCTCTCACTTCTTCCAATGTACAGAAATCCTGTAAGCTGCATCTCTTTTACTCAGACTACTGAAAACCCGCCTAGTGCGTAAGACTACTCCCATGCTAGAGAACTCCCGTAAAGTGTTTCCTACACTGGATGCAGAACTCCTGTAAACTGCCTCTCACTACTGAAAATGTACAGAAATCCTGTAAGCTGCTTCTCTTTTACTCAGACTACTGAAAACCCGCATAGTGCGTAAGACTACTCCCATGCTAGAGAACTCCCGTAAAGTGTTTCCTACACAGGAAGAAGAACTCCTGTGAACTGCCTCTCACTACTTCCAATGTGCAGAAATCCTGTAAGCTGCTTCTCTTTTACTCAGACTACTGAAAACCCGCATAGTGCGTAAGACTACTCCCATGCTACAGAAGTCCCTTAAAGTGTTTCCTACACTCAGGATGCAGAACTCCTTTAAACTGCCTCTCACTACTTCCAATGTACAGAAATCCTGTAAGCTTCTTCTGTTTTACTCAGACTACTGAAAACCCGCATAGTGCGTAAGACTACTCCCATGCTACAGAACTACCGTATCGTGTCTACTACACTGGATCTAGAACTCCTGTAAACTGCCTCTCACTACTTCCAATGTACAGAAATCCTGTAAGCTGCTTCTCTTTTACTCACACTACTGAAAACCCGCATAGCGCATAGAACTACTCCCATGCTAGAGAACTCCCGTAAAGTGTTTCCTACACAGGAAGAAGAACTCCTGTGAACTGCCTCTCACTACTTCCAATGTGCAGAAATCCTGTAAGCTGCTTCTCTTTTACTCAGACTACAGAAAACCCGCATAGTGCGTAAGACTTCTCCCATGCTAAAGAACTCCCGTAAAGTGTTTCCTACACTCAGGATGCAGAACTCCTGTGAACTGCCTCTCACTACTTCCAATGTACAGAAATCCTGTAAGCTGCTTCTCTTTTACTCACACTACTGAAAACCCGCATAGGGCGTAATACTACTCCCATGCTACAGAACTCCCGTAAAGTGTTTCCTACACTGGATGCAGAACTCATTTAAACTGCCTCTCACTACTTCCAATGTACCGAAATCCTGTGAGCTGCTTCTCTTTTACTCAGACTACGGAAAACCCGCATAATGCGTTAGATTTCTCCCATGCTACAGAACTCCCGTAAAGTGTTTCCTACACTCAGGATGCAGAACTCCTGTAAACTGCCTCTCACTACTTCCAATGTACAGAAATCCTGTAAGCTGCTTCTATTTTACTCAGACTACTGAAAACCCGCATAGTGTGTAAGACTACTCCCATGCTACAGAACTCCCGTAAAGTGTTTTCTACACTCAGGATGCAGAATTCCTGTGAACTGCCTCTCACTACTTCCAATGGACAGAAATCCTGTAAGCTGCTTCTCTTTTACTCAGACTACTGAAAACCCGCAGAGTGCGTAAGATTACTCCCATGCTACAGAACTCCCGTAAAGTGTCTCCTACACTGGATCTAGAACTCATTTAAACTGCCTCTCACTACTTCCACTGTACAGAAAACCTGTAAGCTGCTTCTCTTTTACTCAGACTACTGAAAACCAGCATAGTGCGTAAGACTACTCCCATGCTACAGAAGTCCCGTAAAGTGTTTCCTACACTCAGAATGCAGAACTCCTGTAAACTGCCTCTCACTACTTCCAATGTACAGAAATCCTGTAAGCTGCTTCTCTTTGACTCAGACTACTGAAAACCCGCATAGTGCGTAAGACTACTCCCATGCTACAGAACTCCCGTAAAGTGTTTTCTACACTCAGGATGCAGAACTCCTTTAAACTGCCTCTCTCTACTTAAAATGTACAGAAATCCTGTAAGCTGCTTCTCTTTTACTCAGACTACTGAAAACCCGCATAGTGCGTAATACTACTCCCATGCTAGAGAACTCCCGTAAAGTGTTTCCTACACTGGATCTAGAACTCTTGTAAACTGCCTCTCACTACTTCCAATGTACAGAAATCCTGTAAGCTGTGTCTGTTTTACTCAGACTACTGACAACCCGCATAGTGTGTAAAACTACTCCCATGCTACAGAACTCCCGTAAAGTGTTTTCTACACTCAGGATGCAGAACTCCTGTAAACTACGTCTCACTACTTGCAATCTACAGAAATCCTGTAAGCTGCTTCTCTTTTACTGAGACTACTGAAAACCCGCATAGTGTGTAAGACTACTCCCATGCTACAGAACTCCCGTAAAGTGTTTCCTACCCTCAGGATGCAGAACTCTTGTAAACTGCCTCTCACTACTTCCAATGGACAGAAATCCTGTAAGCTGCTTCTCTTTTACTCAGACTACTGAAAACCCACATAGTGCGTGAGACTACTCCCATGCTACAGAACTCCCGTTAAGTGTTTCCTACACTCAGGATGCAGAACTCCTGTAAACTGCCACTCACTACTTCCAATGTACAGACATCCTGTAAGCTGCTTCTCTTTTACTCAGGCTACTGAAAGCCCGCATAGTGCGTAAGACTATTTCCATGCTACAGAACTCCCGTAAAGTGTTTCCTACACTCAGGATGCAGAACTCCTGTGAACTGCCTCTCACTACTTCCAATGGACAGAAATCCTGTATGCTGCTTCTCTTTTACTCAGACTACTGAAAACCCGCATAGTGCGTAAGACTACTCCAATGCTACAGAACTCCCATAAAGTGTTTCCTTCACTCAGGATACAGAATTGCTGTGAACTGCCTCTCACTACTTCCAATGTACAGAAATCCTGTAAGCTGCTTCTCTTTTACTCAGACTACTGACAACCCGCATAGTGTGTAAAACTACTCCCATGCTACAGAACTCCCGTAAAGTGTTTTCTACACTCAGGATGCAGAACTCCTGTAAACTGCCTCTCACTACTTCTAATGTACAGAAATCCTGTAAGCTGCTTCTCTTTTACTCAGACTACTGAAATCCCGCATAGTGCCTAAGACTACTCCCATGCTACAGAACTCCCGTAAAGTGTTTCCTACACTCAGGATGCAGAACTCCTGTAAACTGCCTCTCACTTCTTCCAATGTACAGAAATCCTGTAAGCTGCTTCTCTTTTACTCAGACTACTGAAAACCCGCATAGTGCGTAGGACTACTCGCATGCTACAGAACTCCCGGAAAGTGTTTCCTACACTCAGGATGCAGAACTCCTGTAAACTGCCTCTCACTTCTTCCAATGTACAGAAATCCTGTAAGCTGCTTCTCTTTTACTCAGACTACTGAAAACCCGCATAGTGCGTAAGACTACTCCCATGCTAGAGAACTCCCGTTAAGTGTTTCCTTCACTCAGGATACAGAATTGCTGTGAACTGCCTCTCACTACTTCCAATGTACAGAAATCCTGTAAGCTTCTTCTGTTTTACTCAGACTACTGAAAACCCGCATAGTGCGTAAGACTACTCCCATGCTACAGAACTACCATATCGTGTCTACTACACTGGATCTAGAACTCCTGTAAACTGCCTCTCACTACTTCCAATGGACAGAAATCCTGTAAGCTGCTTCTCTTTTACTCAGACTACTGAAAACCCGCATAGTGCGTCAGACTACTCCCATGCTTCTGAACTCCTGTAAAGTGTCTCCTACACTGGATCTAGAACTCATTTAAACTACCTCTCACTACTTCCAATGGACAGAAATCCTGTAAGCTGCTTTTCTTTTACTCAGACTACTGAAAACCCGCATAGTGCGTAAGACTGCTCCCATGCTACAGAACTCCCGTAAAGTGTTTCCTACACTCAGGATGCAGAACTCCTGTGAACTGCCTCTCACTACTTCCAATGTACAGAAATCCTGTAAGCTGCTTCTCTTTTACTCAGACTACTGAAAACCCGTATAGGGCTTAAGACTTATCCCATGCTACAGAACTCCCGTAAAGTGTTTCCTACCCTCAGAATGCAGAACTCCTGTAAACTGCCTCTCACTACTTCCAATGTACAGAAATCCTGTAAGCTGCTTCTCTTTTACTCAGACTACTGAAAACCCGCATAGTGCGTAAGATTACTCCCATGCTACAGAACTCCCGTAAAGTGTTTCCTACCCTCAGGATGCAGAACTCCTGTGAACTGCCTCTCACTACTTCCAATGTACAGAAATCCTGTAAGCTGCTTCTCTTTTACTCAGACTACTGAAAACCCGCATAGTGCGTAAGACTATTCCCATGCTACAGAACTCCCGTAAAGTGTTTCCTACCCTCAGGATGCAGAACTCCTGTGAACTGCCTCTCACTACTTCCAATGTACAGAAATCCTGTAAGCTGCTTCTCTTTTACTCAGACTACTGAAAACCCGCATAGTGCGTAAGACTATTCCCATGCTACAGAACTCCCGTAAAGTGTTTCCTACACTGGATGCAGAACTCCTGTAAACTGCCTCTCACTACTTCCAATGTACAGAAATCCTGTAAGCTGCTTCTCTTTTACTCAGACTACTGAAAACCCGCATAGTGCGTAAGACTACTCCCATGCTAGAGAACTCCCGTAAAGTGTTTCCTACACTCAGGATGCAGAATTCCTGTAAACTGCCTCTCACTACTTCCAATGTACAGAAATTCTGTAAGCTGCTTCTCTTTTACTCTGACTACTCAAAACCCGCAAAGTGCGTAAGACTACTCCCATGCTAGAGAACTCCCGTAAAGTGTTTCCTACCCTCAGGATGCAGAACTCCTGTAAACTGCCTCTCACTACTTCCAATGTACAGAAATCCTGTAAGCTGCTTCTCTTTTACTCAGACTACTGAAAACCCGCATAGTGCGTAAGACTACTCCCATGCTAGAGAACTCCCGTAAAGTGTTTCCTACACTCAGGATGCAGAACTCTTTTAAACTGCCTCTCACTACTTCCAATGTACAGAAATCCTGTAAGCTGCTTCTCTTTTATTCAGACTACTGAAAACCCGCATAGTGCTTAAGACTACTCCCATGCTAAAGAACTCCCGTAAAGTGTTTCCTACCCTCAGGATGCAGAACTCCTGTAAACTGCCTCTCACTACTTCCAATGGACAGAAATCCTGTAAGCTGCTTCTCTTTTACTCAGACTACTGAAAACCCGCATAGTGCGTAAGATTACTCCCATGCTACAGAACTCCCGTAAAGTGTTTCCTACACTCAGGATGCAGAACTCCTGTGAACTGCCTCTCACTACTTCCAATGTACAGAAATCCTGTAAGCTGCTTCTCTTTAGTCAGACTACTGAAAACCTGTATAGTGCGTTAGAATTCTTCCATGCTAGAGAACTCCCGTAAAGTGTTTCCTACCCTCAGGATGCAGAACTCCTGTGAACTGCCTCTCACTATTTCCAATGGACAGAAATCCTGTAACCTGCTTCTCTTTTACTCAGACTACTGAAAACCCGCATAGTGCGTAAGACTACTCCCATGCTAGAGAACTCCCGTAAAGTGTTTTCTACACTCAGGATGCAGAACTCCTGTAAACTGCCTCTCACTTCTTCCAATGTACAGAAATCCTGTAAGCTGCTTCTCTTTTACTCAGACTACTGAAAACCCGCCTAGTGCGTAAGACTTCTCCAATGCTACAGAACTCCCATAAAGTGTTTCCTACACTCAGGATGCAGAACTCCTGTAAACTGCCTCTCACTACTTCCAATGGAGAGAAATCCTGTAAGCTGCTTCTCTTTTACTCAGAATACTGAAAACCCGCATAGTGCGTAAGACTACTCCCATGCTACAGAACTCCCGTAAAGTGTTTTCTACACTCAGGATGCAGAACTCCTGTAAACTGCCTCTCACTTCTTCCAATGTACAGAAATCCTGTAAGCTGCATCTCTTTTACTCAGACTACTGAAAACCCGCCTAGTGCGTAAGACTACTCCCATGCTAGAGAACTCCCGTAAAGTGTTTCCTACACTGGATGCAGAACTCCTGTAAACTGCCTCTCACTACTGAAAATGTACAGAAATCCTGTAAGCTGCTTCTCTTTTACTCAGACTACTGAAAACCCGCATAGTGCGTAAGACTACTCCCATGCTAGAGAACTCCCGTAAAGTGTTTCCTACACAGGAAGAAGAACTCCTGTGAACTGCCTCTCACTACTTCCAATGTGCAGAAATCCTGTAAGCTGCTTCTCTTTTACTCAGACTACTGAAAACCCGCATAGTGCGTAAGACTACTCCCATGCTACAGAAGTCCCTTAAAGTGTTTCCTACACTCAGGATGCAGAACTCCTTTAAACTGCCTCTCACTACTTCCAATGTACAGAAATCCTGTAAGCTTCTTCTGTTTTACTCAGACTACTGAAAACCCGCATAGTGCGTAAGACTACTCCCATGCTACAGAACTACCGTATCGTGTCTACTACACTGGATCTAGAACTCCTGTAAACTGCCTCTCACTACTTCCAATGTACAGAAATCCTGTAAGCTGCTTCTCTTTTACTCACACTACTGAAAACCCGCATAGCGCATAGAACTACTCCCATGCTAGAGAACTCCCGTAAAGTGTTTCCTACACAGGAAGAAGAACTCCTGTGAACTGCCTCTCACTACTTCCAATGTGCAGAAATCCTGTAAGCTGCTTCTCTTTTACTCAGACTACAGAAAACCCGCATAGTGCGTAAGACTTCTCCCATGCTAAAGAACTCCCGTAAAGTGTTTCCTACACTCAGGATGCAGAACTCCTGTGAACTGCCTCTCACTACTTCCAATGTACAGAAATCCTGTAAGCTGCTTCTCTTTTACTCACACTACTGAAAACCCGCATAGGGCGTAATACTACTCCCATGCTACAGAACTCCCGTAAAGTGTTTCCTACACTGGATGCAGAACTCATTTAAACTGCCTCTCACTACTTCCAATGTACCGAAATCCTGTGAGCTGCTTCTCTTTTACTCAGACTACGGAAAACCCGCATAATGCGTTAGATTTCTCCCATGCTACAGAACTCCCGTAAAGTGTTTCCTACACTCAGGATGCAGAACTCCTGTAAACTGCCTCTCACTACTTCCAATGTACAGAAATCCTGTAAGCTGCTTCTATTTTACTCAGACTACTGAAAACCCGCATAGTGTGTAAGACTACTCCCATGCTACAGAACTCCCGTAAAGTGTTTTCTACACTCAGGATGCAGAATTCCTGTGAACTGCCTCTCACTACTTCCAATGGACAGAAATCCTGTAAGCTGCTTCTCTTTTACTCAGACTACTGAAAACCCGCAGAGTGCGTAAGATTACTCCCATGCTACAGAACTCCCGTAAAGTGTCTCCTACACTGGATCTAGAACTCATTTAAACTGCCTCTCACTACTTCCACTGTACAGAAAACCTGTAAGCTGCTTCTCTTTTACTCAGACTACTGAAAACCAGCATAGTGCGTAAGACTACTCCCATGCTACAGAAGTCCCGTAAAGTGTTTCCTACACTCAGAATGCAGAACTCCTGTAAACTGCCTCTCACTACTTCCAATGTACAGAAATCCTGTAAGCTGCTTCTCTTTGACTCAGACTACTGAAAACCCGCATAGTGCGTAAGACTACTCCCATGCTACAGAACTCCCGTAAAGTGTTTTCTACACTCAGGATGCAGAACTCCTTTAAACTGCCTCTCTCTACTTAAAATGTACAGAAATCCTGTAAGCTGCTTCTCTTTTACTCAGACTACTGAAAACCCGCATAGTGCGTAATACTACTCCCATGCTAGAGAACTCCCGTAAAGTGTTTCCTACACTGGATCTAGAACTCTTGTAAACTGCCTCTCACTACTTCCAATGTACAGAAATCCTGTAAGCTGTGTCTGTTTTACTCAGACTACTGACAACCCGCATAGTGTGTAAAACTACTCCCATGCTACAGAACTCCCGTAAAGTGTTTTCTACACTCAGGATGCAGAACTCCTGTAAACTACGTCTCACTACTTGCAATCTACAGAAATCCTGTAAGCTGCTTCTCTTTTACTGAGACTACTGAAAACCCGCATAGTGTGTAAGACTACTCCCATGCTACAGAACTCCCGTAAAGTGTTTCCTACCCTCAGGATGCAGAACTCTTGTAAACTGCCTCTCACTACTTCCAATGGACAGAAATCCTGTAAGCTGCTTCTCTTTTACTCAGACTACTGAAAACCCACATAGTGCGTGAGACTACTCCCATGCTACAGAACTCCCGTTAAGTGTTTCCTACACTCAGGATGCAGAACTCCTGTAAACTGCCACTCACTACTTCCAATGTACAGACATCCTGTAAGCTGCTTCTCTTTTACTCAGGCTACTGAAAGCCCGCATAGTGCGTAAGACTATTTCCATGCTACAGAACTCCCGTAAAGTGTTTCCTACACTCAGGATGCAGAACTCCTGTGAACTGCCTCTCACTAATTCCAATGTACAGAAATCCTGAAAGCTGCTTCTCTTTTACTCAGACTACTGAAAACCCGCATAGGGCTTAAGACTTATCCCACGCTACAGAACTCCAGTAAAGTGTTTCCTACACTCAGGATGCAGAACTCCTGTAAACTGCCTCTCACTACTTCCAGTGTACAGAAATCCTGTAAGCTGCTTCTCTTTTACTCAGACTAATGAAAACCCACATAGTGCATAGGACTACTCTCATGCTACATAACTTCCGTAAAGTGTTTCCTACACTCAGGATGCAGAACTCCTTTAAACTGCCTCTCACTACTTCCAATGTACAGAAATCCTGTAGGCCTGCTTCTCTTTTACTCAGACTACTGAAAACCCGCATAGTGCGTAGGACTACTCCCATGCTACAGAACTCCGGTAAAGTGTTTCCTACACTCAGGATGCAGAACTCCTGTAAACTGCCTTTCACTTCTTCCAATGTACAGAAATACAGTAAGCTGCTTCTCTTTTACTCAGACTACTGAAAACCCGCATAGTGCGTAGGACTACTCCCATGCTGCAGAACTCCCGTAAAGTGTTTCCTACACTCAGGATGCAGAACTCCTGTAAACTGCCTCTCACTTCTTCCAATGTACAGAAATCCTGTAAGCTGCTTCTCTTTTACTCAGACTACTGAAAACCCGCATAGTGCGTAAGGCTACTCCCATGCTACAGAACTACCGTAAGGTGTTTCCTATCATTAGGATGCAGAACTCTTGTAAACTGCCTCTCACTACTTCCAATGAACAGAAATTATGTAAGCTGCTTCTCTTTTACTCAGACTACTGAAAACCCGCATATTGCGTTAGACTACTCCCATGCTAGAGAACTCCCGTAAAGTGTTTCCTACACTCAGGATGCAGAACTCCTGTGAACTGCCTCTCACTACTTCCAATGTACAGAAATCCTGTAAGCTGCTTCTCTTTTACTCTGACTACTGAAAACCCACACAGTGCGTAAGAATACTCCCATGCTATAGAACTCCCGTAAAGTGTTTCCTACCATCAGGATGCAGAACTCCTGTAAACTGCCTCTCACTACATCCAATGTACAGAAATCCTGTCAGCTGCTTCTCTTTTACTCAGACTACTGAAAACCCGCATAGTGCGTAAGACTACTCCCATGCTACAGAACTCCCGTAAAGTGTTTTCTACACTCAGGATGCAGAGCTCTTGTAAACTGCCTCTCACTACTTCCAATGTACAGAAATCCTGTAAGCTGCTTCTCTTTTACTCAGACTACTGAAAACCAGCCTAGTGCGTAAGACTACTCCCATGCTACAGAACTCCCATAAAGTGTTTCCTACCCTCAGGATGCAGAACTCCTTTAAACTGCCTCTCACTACTTCCAATGGACAGAAATCCTGTAAGCTGCTTCTCTTTTACTCAGAGTAGTGAAAACCCGCATAGTGCATTAGAATTCTCCCATGCTACAGAATTCCCGTAAAGTGTTTCCTACCCTCAGGATGCAGAACTTCTGTATACTGCCTCTCACTACTTCCAATGGACAGAAATCCTGTAAGCTGCATCTCCTACACACAGGTTACAGAAATCCCTCATACTGCGTATGGCTAGAGCCATGTTACAGAACTCCCTCAACTGTCTCCTACAATCAGGATGCTGAAATCCAGTATACTGCCTCTCTCTACATTCAGCTTACAGAACGCAAGTAAGCAGCATCTCCTACACACAGGATACAGAAAACTCGCATGTTGCATATGGCTACTCCTATGCTACAGAACGCCCGTAAACTGTTTCCTACACTCAGGATGCAGAACTCCTGTAAACTGCCTCTCTCTATATCCAATGTACAGAAATGCTGTAAGCTTCTTCTCTTTCACTCAGAGTACCGAAAACCGGTATAGTGTGCATGGCTGTTCCCATGGTACAGAAGTACCGTAAATTGTCTCCTACACTCAGGATGCAGAATTCCAGTGAACTGCCTCTCTCTACATCCATCTTACAGAAATCCTGTTTGCTGCTTCTCTTTCATTCACACTACTGAAAACCCGCATAATGTGTAAAACTATTCCCATGCTACAGAACTCCCGTAAAGTGTTTCCTACACTCCGGCCGCAGAACTCCAGCAAACTGCTTCACTCTACATCCAGCTTACAGAAATCCTATAAGCTGCCTCTCCTACACAGAAGCTACAGAAATCCCGCATACTGAGTATGGCTAGAGCCAAGTTACCGAACCCCCTTAAACTGCCTCCTACACTGAGGATGCAGGACTCCAGTAAACTGCCTCTCTCTACATCCAGCTTACAGAACGCAAGTAAGCAGCATCTCCTACACACAGGCTACAGAAATCCCTCGTACTGAGTATGGCTAGAGCCATGTTACAGAACTCATGGAAATTGTCTCCTATCTCAGGCAGCAGAATTCCAGTAAACTGCCTCTCTCTACATCCATCTTACAGAGATGCAGTTAGCTGCTTCTCTTTCACTCAGACTACTGAAAACCCGCATAGTGTGTAAGACTACTTTCATGCTACAGATCCCATAAAGTGTTTCCTACACCCAGGCTGCAGAACTCCAGTAAACTGCTTCGCTCTACATCCAGATTACAGAAAATCCGTAAGCTGCATCTCCTACACACAGGCTACAGAAAAC
Source organism: Oryctolagus cuniculus (assembly GCF_964237555.1). Taxonomy (NCBI): domain Eukaryota; kingdom Metazoa; phylum Chordata; class Mammalia; order Lagomorpha; family Leporidae; genus Oryctolagus; species Oryctolagus cuniculus. The sequence goes on from NC_091451.1 coordinate 2,203,983, forward strand.
TCGCATCGTATATATGGCTACTCCCTTGCTACAGAACTCCCGTAAACTGTTTCCTACACTCAGGTAGCAGAATTCCAGTAAACTGTCTCTCTCTACATCTAGCTTACAGAAGTCCTGTAAGCTGCATCTCCTACACGCAAGCTACACAAATCCCGCATCTGCATATGACTGTTCCAATGCTACAAAATCTCCTGTAAACTGTTTCCAACAATCAGGCTACAGAATTCCTGTAAACCGCCTCTCTGTACATCCAGTGTACAGAAATCCTGTAAGCTGCTTCTCTTTCAAAGAGTACCAAAACCGGTATAGTGCATATGGCTGTTCCCATGGAACAGAACTCCTGTAAACTGTCTCCTACACTCACGCTGCAGAACTCCTGTGAACTGCTTCGCTCTACATCCAGATTACAGAAATCCTGTAAGCTGCATCTCCTACATACAGGCTACAGAAATCCCGCATACTGCGTATGGCTAGAGCCTTGTTACAGAACTCCCGTAAACTGTTTCCCACACTCAGGTAGCAGAATTCCAGTAAACTGTCTCTCTACATCTAGCTTACAGAAGTCCTGTAAGCTGCATCTCCTACACGCAAGCTACACAAATCCCGCATCTGCATATGGCTGTTCCAATACTACAAATCTCCTGTAAACTGTTTCCAACTTTCAGGCTACAGAATTCCTGTAAACCGCCTCTCTGTACATCCAGTGTACAGAAATGCTGTAAGCTTCTTCTCTTTCACTCAGAGTACCGAAAACTGGTTTAGTGCGCATGGCTGTTCCCATGCTACAGAACTCCCATAAATTGTCTCTTACACTCAGGATGCAGAATTCCAGTAAACTGCCTCTCTCTACATCAAGCTTACAGAATGCAAGCAAGCAGTGTCTCCTACACACAGGGAACAGAAAACTCGCATAGTGCATATGGCTACTCCCATGCTATAGAACTCCCGTAAACTGTTTCCTACACTCAGGTAGCAGAATTCCAGTAAACTGCATCTCTATACATCTAGCTTACAGAAATATTGTAAGCTGCATCTCCTACACACAGGCTACAGAAATCCCGCATACTGCGTATGGCTAGAGCCTTGTTACAGAACTCCCGTAAACTGTTTCCTACACTCAGGTAGCAGAATTCCACTAAACTGTCTCTCTCTACATCTAGCTTACAGAAGTCCTGTAAGCTGCATCTCCTACACGCAAGCTACACAAATCCCGCATCTGCATATGCCTTTTCCAATGCTACAAATCTCCTGTAAACTGTTTCCAACTTTCAGGCTACAGAATTCCTGTAAACCGCCTCTCTGTACATCCAGTGTACAGAAATGCTGTAAGCTTCTTCTCTTTCACTCAGAGTACCGAAAACCGGTATAGTGCACATGGCTGTTCCCATGCAACAGAACTCCCATAAATTGTCTCCTACACTCAGGATGCAGAATTCCAGTAAACTGTCTCTCTCTACATCAAGCTTACAGAATGCAAGCAAACAGTGTCTCCTACACACAGGGAACAGAAAACTCGCATAGTGCATATGTCTACAGCCATGCTACAGAACTCCCCTAAAGTGTTTACTACACTCAGGATGCAGAACTCCAGTAAACTGCTTCGCTCTACATCCAGCTTACAGAAATCCTGTAAACTGCATCTCCTACACGCTGGTTACAGAAATCCCACATACTGCGTAGAATTCTTCCCATGCTACAAAACTCCTGTAAATTGTTTCCAACATTCAGGCTGCAGAATTCCTGTAAACTGCATTTCTGTAGAGCTAAATGACAGAACGGCAGTAAGCAGCATCTCCTACACGCAGGCTAGAGAAATCCCGCATAGTACATATGGCTACAGCCATGCTACAGAACTCCCGTAATCTGTCTCCTATACTCAGGATGCAGAACTCCTGTAAACTGCCTCTCACTACTTCCAATGTACAGAAATCCTGTAAGCTGCTTCTCATTTACTCAGCCTACCGAAAACACGTACAGCGCGAATGGATACTCCCATGCTACAGAACTCCCGTAAAGTGTTTCCTACACTCAGGCTGCAGAACTCCTGTAAACTGCCTCTCACTAATCCAATGTACAGAAATCCTGTAAGCTTCTTCTCTTTCACTCAGAGTACCTAAAACCGGAATAGTGTGCATGGCTGTTCCCATGCTACAGAACTCCCGTAAATTGTCTCCTACACTCAGGATGCAGAATTCCAGTAAACTGCCTCTCTCTACATCCATCTTACAGAAGTCCTGTTAGCTGCTTCTCTTTCACTCAGACTACTGAAAACCCGCATAGTGTGTAAAACTATTCCCATGCTACAGAACTCCCGTAAAGTGTTTCCTACACTGAGGATGCAGAACTCCAGTAAACTGCTTCACTCTACATCCAGCTTACAGAAATCCTGTAAGCTGCCTCTCCTAAACACAAGCTACAGAAATCCCGCATACTGAGTATGGCTAGAGCCAAGTTACCGAACTCCCTTAAACTGTCTCCTACACTGAGGATGCAGTAAACTGCCTCTCTCTACATCCAGCTTACAGAACGCAAGTAAGCAGCATCTCCTACACACAGTCTACAGAAATCCCTCATACTGAGTATGGCTAGAGCCATGTTACAGAACTCATGTAAATTGTATCCTATCTCAGGCAGCAGAATTCCAGTAATCTGCCTCTCTCCTCATCCAGCTTACAGAACGCAAGTAAGCAGCATGTCCTACACACAGGGTACAGAATACTCGCATCGTGCATATGTCTACTCCCATGCTACAGAGCTCCCGTAAACTGTTTCCTACACTCAGGCTGCAGAACTCCAGTAAACTGCTTCGCTCTACATCCAGATTGCAGAAATCCTGTAAACTGCATCTCCTACACGCAAGTTACAGAAATCCCACATACTGCGTTGGCTCTTCCCATGCTACAAAACTCCTGTAAATTGTTTCCAACATTCAGGCTACAGAATTCCTGTAAACTGCCTCTCTGTAAAGCTAGAATACAGAATGGCAGTAAGCAGCATCTCCTACATGCAGGCTAGAGAAATCCCGCATAGTACATTTGGCTACAACCATGCTACAGAACTCCCGTAAACTGTCTCCTATACTCAGCATGCAGAACTCCAGTAAACTGCCTCTCTCTACATCCAGCTTACAGAAATCCTGTTAGCTGCTTCTCTTTCACTCAGACTACTGAAAACCCGCATAGTGCTAAGACTACTCCCATGCTACAGAAACCCCGTAAAGTGTTTCCTACACTCAGGATGCAGAACTCCAGTAAACTGCTTCGCTCTACATCCAGCTTACAGAAATCCTTAAGCTGCATCTCCTACACACAGGCTACAGAAATCCCGCATACTGAGTATGGCTAGAGCCGTGTTCCAGAACTCCCATAGACTGTCTCCTACACTCAGGATGCAGAATTCCAGTAAACTGCCTCTCTCTAAATCCAGCTTACAGAACGCAAGTAAGCAACATGTCCTACACACAGGCTACAGAAAACTCGCATCGTATATATGGCTACTCCCATGCTACAGAACTCCCGTAAACTGTTTCCTACAATCAGGCAGCAGAATTCCAGTAAACTGATTCTCTATACATCTAGCTAATAGAAATCCTGTAAGCTGCAGCTCCCACAAGCAAGCTACAGAAATCCCGCATCTGCATATGGCTGTTCCAATGCTACAAATCTCCTGTAAACTGTTTCCAACTTTCAGGCTACAGAATTCCTGTAAACCGCCTCTCTGTACATCCAGTGTACAGAAATGCTGTAAGCTTCTTCTCTTTCACTCAGAGTACCGAAAACCGGTATAGTGCGCATGGCTATTCCCATGCTACAGAACTCCCGTAAATTGTCTCCTACACTCAGGATGCAGAATTCCAGTAAACTGCCTCTCTCTACATCAAGCTTACAGAATGCAAGCAAGCAGTGTCTCCTACACACAGGGAACAGAAAACTCGCATAGTGCATATGGCTACTCCCATGCTACAGAACTCCCGTAAACTGTTTCCTACACTCAGGTAGCAGAATTCCAGTAAACTGCATCTCTATACATGTAGCTTACAGAAATCCTGTAAGCTGCATCTCCCACACGCAGCTTACAGAAATCGCACATACTGCGTATGGCTCTTCCCATGCTACAAAACTCCTGTAAATTGTTTCCAACATTCAGGCTGCAGAATTCCTATAAACTGCCTCTCTGTAGAGCTAGATTACTGAAAGGCAGTAAGCAGCATCTCCTACACACAGGCTAGAGAAATCCCGCATAGTACATTGACTACAGCCATGCTACAGAACTCCCGTAAACTGTCTCCTATACTCAGGATGCAGAACTCCTGTAAACTGCCTCTCACTACGTCCAATGTACAGAAATCCTGTAAGCTGCTTCTCTTTGACTCAGACTACTGAAAACGCACATAGTGCGTAAGACTACTACCATGCTACAGAACTCCCGTAAAGTGTTTCATACACTCAGGCTTCAGAACTCCAGTAAACTGCTTCGCTCTACTTCCAGCTTACAGAAATCCTGTAAGCTGCATCTCCTACACACAGGTTACAGAAATCCCGCATACTGCGTATGGCTAGAGCCATGTTACAGAACTCCCTCAACTGTCTCCTACAATCAGGATGCTGAAATCCAGTAAACTGCCTCTCTCTACATTCAGCTTACAGAACGCAAGTAAGCAGCATCTCCTACACACAGGATACAGAAAACTCGCATGTTGCATATGGCTACTCCTATGCTACAGAACGCCCGTAAACTGTTTCCTACACTCAGGATGCAGAACTCCTGTAAACTGCCTCTCTCTATATCCAATGTACAGAAATGCTGTAAGCTTCTTCTCTTTCACTCAGAGTACCGAAAACCGGAATAGTGTGCATTGCTGTTCCCATGGTACAGAAGTACCGTAAATTGTCTCCTACACTCAGGATGCAGAATTCCAGTGAACTGCCTCTCTCTACATCCATCTTACAGAAATCCTGTTTGCTGCTTCTCTTTCATTCACACTACTGAAAACCCGCATAATGTGTAAAACTATTCCCATGCTACAGAACTCCCATAAAGTGTTTCCTACACTCCGGCCGCAGAACTCCAGCAAACTGCTTCACTCTACATCCAGCTTACAGAAATCCTATAAGCTGCCTCTCCTACACAGAAGCTACAGAAATCCCGCATACTGAGTATGGCTAGAGCCAAGTTACCGAACCCCCTTAAACTGCCTCCTACACTGAGGATGCAGGACTCCAGTAAACTGCCTCTCTCTACATCCAGCTTACAGAACGCAAGTAAGCAGCATCTCCTACACACAGGCTACAGAAATCCCTCGTACTGAGTATGGCTAGAGCCATGTTACAGAACTCATGGAAATTGTCTCCTATCTCAGGCAGCAGAATTCCAGTAAACTGCCTCTCTCTACATGCATCTTACAGAGATGCAGTTAGCTGCTTCTCTTTCACTCAGACTACTGAAAACCCGCATAGTGTGTAAGACTACTTTCATGCTACAGATCCCATAAAGTGTTTCCTACACCCAGGCTGCAGAACTCCAGTAAACTGCTTCGCTCTACATCCAGATTACAGAAAATCCGTAAGCTCCATCTCCTACACACAGGCTATAGAAAACTCGCATCGTATATATGGCTACTCCCTTGCTACAGAACTCCCGTAAACTGTTTCCTACACTCAGGTAGCAGAATTCCAGTAAACTGTCTCTCTCTACATCTAGCTTACAGAAGTCCTGTAAGCTGCATCTCCTACACGCAAGCTACACAAATCCCGCATCTGCATATGACTGTTCCAATGCTACAAAATCTCCTGTAAACTGTTTCCAACAATCAGGCTACAGAATTCCTGTAAACCGCCTCTCTGTACATCCAGTGTACAGAAATCCTGTAAGCTGCTTCTCTTTCAAAGAGTACCAAAACCGGTATAGTGCGTATGGCTGTTCCCATGGAACAGAACTCCTGTAAACTGTCTCCTACACTCACGCTGCAGAACTCCTGTGAACTGCTTCGCTCTACATCCAGCTTACAGAAATCCTGTAAGCTGCATCTCCTACACACAGGCTACAGAAATCCCGCATACTGCGTATGGCTAGAGCCTTGTTACAGAACTCCCGTAAACTGTTTCCCACACTCAGGTAGCAGAATTCCAGTAAACTGTCTCTCTACATCTAGCTTACAGAAGTCCTGTAAGCTGCATCTCCTACACGCAAGCTACACAAATCCCGCATCTGCATATGGCTGTTCCAATACTACAAATCTCCTGTAAACTGTTTCCAACTTTCAGGCTACAGAATTCCTGTAAACCGCCTCTCTGTACATCCAGTGTACAGAAATGCTGTAAGCTTCTTCTCTTTCACTCAGAGTACCGAAAACCGGTTTAGTGCGCATGGCTGTTCCCATGCTACAGAACTCCCATAAATTGTCTCCTACACTCAGGATGCAGAATTCCAGTAAACTGCCTCTCTCTACATCAAGCTTACAGAATGCAAGCAAGCAGTGTCTCCTACACACAGGGAACAGAAAACTCGCATAGTGCATATGGCTACTCCCATGCTATAGAACTCCCGTAAACTGTTTCCTACACTCAGGTAACAGAATTCCAGTAAACTGCATCTCTATACATCTAGCTTACAGAAATCTTGTAAGCTGCATCTCCTACACACAGGCTACAGAAATCCCGCATACTGCGTATGGCTAGAGCCTTGTTACAGAACTCCCGTAAACTGTTTCCAACACTCAGCTAGCAGAATTCCAGTAAACTGTCTCTCTCTACATCTAGCTTACAGAAGTCCTGTAAGCTGCATCTCGTACACACAGGCTACAGAAATCCCGCATACTGCGTATGGCTAGAGCCTTGTTACAGAACTCCCGTAAACTGTTTCCTACACTCAGGTAGCAGAATTCCACTAAACTGTCTCTCTCTACATCTAGCTTACAGAAGTCCTGTAAGCTGCATCTCCTACACGCAAGCTACACAAATCCCGCATCTGCATATGCCTGTTCCAATGCTACAAATCTCCTGTAAACTGTTTCCAACTTTCAGGCTACAGAATTCCTGTAAACCGCCTCTCTGTACATCCAGTGTACAGAAATGCTGTAAGCTTCTTCTCTTTCACTCAGAGTACCGAAAACCGGTATAGTGCACATGGCTGTTCCCATGCAACAGAACTCCCATAAATTGTCTCCTACACTCAGGATGCAGAATTCCAGTAAACTGCCTCTCTCTACATCCATCTTACAGAAGTCCTGTTAGCTGCTTCTCTTTCACTCAGACTACTGAAAACCCGCATAGTGTGTAAAACTATTCCCATGCTACAGAACTCCCGTAAAGGGTTTCCTACACTCCGGCCGCAGAATTCCAGTAAACTGCTTCACTCTACATCCAGCTTACAGAAATCCTGTAAGCTGCCTCTCCTAAACACAAGCTACAGAAATCCCGCTTACTGAGTATGGCTAGAGCCAAGTTACCGAACTCCCTTAAACTGTCTCCTACAATGAGGATGCAGTAAACTGCCTCTCTCTACATCCAGCTTACAGAACGCAAGTAAGCAGCATCTCCTACACACAGGCTACAGAAATGCCTCATACTGAGTATGGCTAGAGCCGTGTTCCAGAACTCCCATAGACTGTCTCCTACACTCAGGATGCAGAATTCCAGTAAACTGCCTCTCTCCTCATCCAGCTTACAGAACGCAAGTAAGCAGCATGTCCTACACACAGGGTACAGAAAACTCGCATAGTGCATATGTCTACCCCCATGCTACAGAGCTCCCGTCAACTGTTTCCTACACTCAGGCTGCAGAACTCCAGTAAACTGCTTCGATCTACATCCAGATTACAGAAATCCTGTAAACTGCATCTCCTGCACGCAAGTTACAGAAATCCCACATACTGCGTTGGCTCTTCCCATGCTACAAAACTCCTGTAAATTGTTTCCAACATTCAGGCTGCAGAATTCCTGTAAACTGCTTCTCTGTAGAGATAGATTACAGAACGGCAGTAAGCAGCATCTCCTACACGCAGGCTAGAGAAATCCCGCATAGTACATTTGGCTACAGCCATGCTACAGAACTCCCGTAAACTGTCTCCTATACTCAGCATGCAGAACTCCTGTAAAATGCCTCTCACTACATCCAATGTACAGAAATGCTGTAAGCCGCTTCTCATTTACTCAGCATACCGAAAACCCGTATAGTGCGTATGGCTACTCCCATGCTACAGAACTCCCGTAAAGTGTTTCCTACACTCAGGCTTCAGAACTCCAGTAAACTGCTTCGCTCTACATCCAGCTTACAGAAATCCTTTAAGCTGTATCTCCTACACACAGGCTACACATATACCGCATACTGAGTATGGCTAGAGCCATGTTGCAGAACTCCCGTAAACTGTCTCCTACACTCAGGATGCAGAATTCCAGTAAACTGTCTCTCACTACATCAAGCTTACAGAATGCAAGCAAACAGTGTCTCCTACACACAGGGAACAGAAAACTCGCATAGTGCATATGTCTACAGCCATGCTACAGAACTCCCGTAAAGTGTTTCCTACACTCAGGATGCAGAACTCCTGTAAACTGCCTCTCACTACTTCCAATGTACAGAAATCCTGTAAGCTGCTTCTCTTTTACTCAGACTACTGAAAACACGTACAGCGCGAATGGATACTCCCATGATACAGAACTCCTGTAAAGTGTTTCCTACACTCAGGCTGCAGAACTCCTGTAAACTGCCTCTCACTAATCCAATGTACAGAAATGCTCTAAGCTTCTTCTCTTTCACTCAGAGTACCTAAAACCGGAATAGTGTGCATGGCTGTTCCCATGCTACAGAACTCCTGTAAATTGTCTCCTACACTCAGGATGCAGAATTCCAGTAAACTGCCTCTCTCTACATCCATCTTACAGAAGTCCTGTTAGCTGCTTCTCTTTCACTCAACTACTGAAAACCCGCATAGTGCTAAGACTTCTCCCATGCTACAGAAACCCCGTAAAGTGTTTCCTACACTCAGGATGCAGAACTCCAGTAAACTGCTTCGCTCTACATCCAGCTTACAGAAATCCTTAAGCTGCATCTCCTACACACAGGCTACAGAAATCCCGCATACTGAGTATGGCTAGAGCCGTGTTCCAGAACTCCCATAGACTGTCTCCTACACTCAGGATGCATAATTCCAGTAAACTGACTCTCTCTACATCCAGCTTACAGAACGCAAGTAAGCAGCATGTCCTACACACAGGGTACAGAAAACTCGCATCGTATATATGGCTACTCCCATGCTACAGAACTCCCGTAAACTGTTTCCTACAATCAGGCAGCAGAATTCCAGTAAACTGATTCTCTATATATCTAGCTAATAGAAATCCTGTAAGCTGCATCTCCCACATGCAAGCTACAGAAATCCCGCATCTGCATGTGGCTGTTCCAATTCTACAAATCTCATGTGAACTGTTTCCAACTTTCAGGCTACAGAATTCCTGTAAACCGCCTCTCTGTACATCCAGTGTACAGAAATGCTGAAAGCTTCTTCTCTTTCACTCAGAGTACCGAAAACCGGTATAGTGCGCATGGCTATTCCCATGCTACAGAACTCCCGTAAATTGTCTCCTACACTCAGGATGCAGAATTCCAGTAAACTGCCTCTCTCTACATCAAGCTTACAGAATGCAAGCAAGCAGTGTCTCCTACACACAGGGAACAGAAAACTCGCATAGTGCATATGCCTACTCCCATGCTACAGAACTCCCGTAAACTGTTTCCTACACTCAGGTAGCAGAATTCCAGTAACCTGCATCTCTATACATCTAGCTTACAGAAAACCTGTAAGCTGCATCTCCCACACGCAGCTTACAGAAATCACACATACTGCGTATGGCTCATCCCATGCTACAAAACTCCTGTAAATTGTTTCCAACATTCAGGTTGCAGAATTCCTATAAACTGCCTCTCTGTAGAGCTAGATTACTGAATGGCAGTAAGCAGCATCTCCTACACGCAGGCTAGAGAAATCCCGCATAGTACATTGACTACAGCCATGCTATAGAACTCCCGTAAACTGTCTCCTATACTCAGGATGCAGAACTCCTGTAAACTGCCTCTCACTACATCCAATGTACAGAAATCCTGTAAGTTGCTTCTCTTTGACTCAGACTACTGAAAACGCGCATAGTGCGTAAGACTACTACTATGCTACAGAACTCCTGTAAAGTGTTTCCTACACTCAGGCTTCAGAACTCCAGTAAACTGCTTAGCTCTACTTCCAGCTTACAGAAATCCTGTAAGCTGCATCTCCTACACGCTGGTTACAGAAATCCCACATACTGCGTAGAATTCTTCCCATGCTACAAAACTCCTGTAAATTGTTTCCAACATTCAGGCTGCAGAATTCCTGTAAACTGCATTTCTGTAGAGCTAAATGAGAGAACGGCTGTAAGCAGCATCTCCTACACGCAGGCTAGAGAAATCCCGCATAGTACATATGGCTACAGCCATGCTACAGAACTCCCGTAATCTGTCTCCTATACTCAGGATGCAGAACTCCTGTAAACTGCCTCTCACTACTTCCAATGTACAGAAATCCTGTAAGCTGCTTCTCTTTTACTCAGCCTACCGAAAACACGTACAGCGCGAATGGATACTCCCATGATACAGAACTCCCGTAAAGTGTTTCCTACACTCAGGCTGCAGAACTCCTGTAAACTGCCTCTCACTAATCCAATGTACAGAAATGCTCTAAGCTTCTTCTCTTTCACTCAGAGTACCTAAAACCAGAATAGTGTGCATGGCTGTTCCCATGCTACAGAACTCCCGTAAATTGTCTCCTACACTCAGGATGCAGAATTCCAGTAAACTGCCTCTCTCTACATCCATCTTACAGAAGTCCTGTTAGCTGCTTCTCTTTCACTCAGACTACTGAAAACCCGCATAGTGTGTAAAACTATTCCCATGCTACAGAACTCCCGTAAAGTGTTTCCTACACTCCGGCCGCAGAACTCCAGTAAACTGCTTTACTCTACATCCAGCTTACAGAAATCCTGTAAGCTGCCTCTCCTAAACACAAGCTACAGAAATCCCGCATACTGAGTATGGCTAGAGCCAAGTTGCCGAACTCCCTTAATCTGTCTCCTACACTGAGGATGCAGTAAACTGCCTCTCTCTACATCCAGCTTACAGAACGCAAGTAAGTAGCATCTCCTACACACAGGCTACAGAAATCCCTCATACTGAGTATGGCTAGAGCCATGTTACAGAACTCATGTAAATTGTCTCCTATCTCAGGCAGCAGAATTCCAGTAAACTGCCTCTCTCCTCATCCAGCTTACAGAACGCAAGTAAGCAGCATGTCCTACACACAGGGTACAGAAAACTCGCATAGTGCATATATCTACTCCCATGCTACAGAGCTCCCGTAAACTGTTTCCTACACTCAGGCTGCAGAACTCCAGTAAACTGCTTCGCTCTACATCCAGATTACAGAAATCCTGTAAACTGCATCTCCTGCACGCAAGTTACAGAAATCCCACATACTGCGTTGGCTCTTCCCATGCTACAAAACTCCTGTAAATTGTTTCCAACATTCAGGCTGCAGAATTCCTGTAAACTGCCTCTCTGTAGAGCTAGATTACAGAACGGCAGTAAGCAGCATCTCCTACATGCAGGCTAGAGAAATCCCGCATAGTACATTTGGCTACAGCCATGCTACAGAACTCCCGTAAACTGTCTCCTATACTCAGCATGCAGAACTCCTGTAAAATGCCTCTCACTACATCCAATGTACAGAAATGCTGTAAGCCGCTTCTCATTTACTCAGCATACCGAAAACCCGTATAGTGCGTATGGCTACTTCCATGCTACAGAACTCCCGTAAAGTGTTTCCTACACTCAGGCTTCAGAACTCCAGTAAACTGCTTCGCTCTACATCCAGCTTACAGAAATCCTTTAAGCTGTATCTCCTACACACAGGCTACACAAATCCCGCATACTGAGTATGGCTAGAGCCATGTTACAGAACTCCCTTAAACTGTCTCCTACACTCAGGATGCAGAACTCCAGTAAACTGCCCCTCTCTACATCCAGCTTACAGAAATCCTGTTAGCTGCTTCTCTTTCACTCAGACTACTGAAAACCCGCATAGTGCTAAGACTACTCCCATGCTACAGAAACCCCGTAAAGTGTTTCCTACACTCAGGATGCAGAACTCCAGTAATCTGCTTCGCTCTACATCCAGCTTACAGAAATCCTTAAGCTGCATCTCCTACACACAGGCTACAGAAATCCCGCATACTGAGTATGGCTAGAGCCGTGTTCCAGAACTCCCATAGACTGTCTCCTACACTCAGGATGCAGAATTCCAGTAAACTGCCTCTCTCTACATCCAGCTTACAGAACGCAAGTAAGCAGCATGTCCTACACACAGGGTACAGAAAACTCGCATAGTGCATATGGCTACTCCCATGCTACAGAACTCCCGTAAACTGTTTCCTACAATCAGGTAGCAGAATTCCAGTAAACTGATTCTCTATATATCTAGCTAATAGAAATCCTGTAAGCTGCATCTCCCACATGCAAGCTACAGAAATCCCGCATCTGCATATGGCTGTTCCAATGCTACAAATCTCCTGTGAACTGTTTCCAACTTTCAGGCTACAGAATTCCTGTAAACCGCCTCTCTGTACATCCAGTGTACAGAAATGCTATAAGCTTCTTCTCTTTCACTCAGAGTACCGAAAACCGGTATAGTGCGCATGGCTATTCCCATGCTACAGAACTCCCATAAATTGTCTCCTACACTCAGGATGCAGAATTCCAGTAAACTGCCTCTCTCTACATCAAGCTTACAGAATGCAAGCAAGCAGTGTCTCCTACACACAGGGAACAGAAAACTCGCATAGTGCATATGGCTACTCCCATGCTACAGAACTCCCGTAAACTGTTTCCTACACTCAGGCAGCAGAATTCCAGTAAACTGCATCTCTATACATCTAGCTTACAGAAATCCTGTAAGCTGCATCTCCCACACGCAGCTTACAGAAATCGCACATACTGCGTATGGCTCTTCCCATGCTACAAAACTCCTGTAAATTGTTTCCAACATTCAGGCTGCAGAATTCCTATAAACTGCCTCTCTGTAGAACTAGATTACTGAATGGCAGTAAGCAGCATCTCCTACACGCAGGCTAGAGAAATCCCGCATAGTACATTGACTACAGCCATGCTACAGAACTCCCGTAAACTGTCTCCTATACTCAGGATGCAGAATTCCAGTAAACTGCCTCTCACTACGTCCAATGTACAGAAATCCTGTAAGCTGCTTCTCTTTGACTGAGACTACTGAAAACGCGCATAGTGCGTAAGACTACTACCATGCTACAGAACTCCTGTAAAGTGTTTCCTACACTCAGGCTTCAGAACTCCAGTAAACTGCTTAGCTCTACTTCCAGCTTACAGAAATCCTGTAAGCTGCATCTCCTACACACAGGTTACAGAAATCCCTCATACTGCGTATGGCTAGAGCCATGTTACAGAACGCCCTCAACTGTCTCCTACAATCAGGATGCTGAAATCCAGTAAACTGCCTCTCTCTACATTCAGCTTACAGAACGCAAGTAAGCAGCATCTCCTACACACAGCATACAGAAAACTCGCATGTTGCATATGGCTACTCCTATGCTACAGAACGCCCGTAAACTGTTTCCTACACTCAGGATGCAGAACTCCTGTAAACTGCCTCTCTCTACATCCAATGTACAGAAATGCTGTAAGCTTCTTCTCTTTCACTCAGAGTACCTAAAACCAGAATAGTGTGCATGGCTGTTCCCATGCTACAGAACTCCCGTAAATTGTCTCCTACACTCAGGATGCAGAATTCCAGTAAACTGCCTCTCTCTACATCCATCTTACAGAAGTCCTGTTAGCTGCTTCTCTTTCACTCAGACTACTGAAAACCCGCATAGTGTGTAAAACTATTCCCATGCTACAGAACTCCCGTAAAGTGTTTCCTACACTCCGGCCGCAGAACTCCAGTAAACTGCTTCACTCTACATCCAGCTTACAGAAATCCTATAAGCTGCCTCTCCTACACAGAAGCTACAGAAATCCCGCATACTGAGTATGGCTAGAGCCAAGTTACCGAACCCCCTTAAACTGCCTCCTACACTGAGGATGCAGGACTCCAGTAAACTGCCTCTCTCTACATCCAGCTTACAAAACGCAAGTAAGCAGCATCTCCTACACACAGGCTACAGAAATCCCTCGTACTGAGTATGGCTAGAGCCATGTTGCAGAACTCATGTAAATTGTCTCCTATCTCAGGCAGCAGAATTCCAGTAAACTGCCTCTCTCTACATCCATCTTACAGAGATCCAGTTAGCTGCTTCTCTTTCACTGAGACTACTGAAATCCTGTAAGCTGCATCTCCTACACACAGGCTACAGAAATACCGCATACTGAGTATGGCTAGAGCCATGTTACAGAACTCCCGTAAACTGTCTCCTATACTCAAGATGCAGAACTCCAGTAAACTGCCTCTCTCTACATCCCGGTTACAGAAATCTTGTTAGCTGCTTTTCTTTCTCTCAGACTACTGAAAACCCGCATATTGCAAACGACTACTCCCATGCCACAGAACTCCCATAAAGTGTTTCCTACACTCAGGCAGCATAATTCCAGTAAACTGCTTCTCTCTACATCCAGCTTACAGAAATCCTGTAAGCTGCATCTCCTACACACAGGGTACAGAAAACTCGCATAGTGTATATGGCTACACCCATGCTACAGAACTCCCGTAAACTGTTTCCTACACTCAGGCAGCAGAATTCCAGTAAACTGCCTCTCTCTACATCTAGCTTACAGAAATCCTGTAAGCTGCATCTCTTACACGCAAGCTACAGAAATCCCGCATCTGGATATGGCTGTTCCAATGCTACAAATCTCCTGTAAACTGTTTCCAATATTCAGGCTACAGAATTCCTATAAACCGCCTCTCTGTACATCCAGTGTACAGAAATCCTCTAAGCTGCATCTTTTTCACTCAGAGTACCCAAAACCTTATAATGCGTATGGCTGTTCCCATGCTACAGAACTCCTGTAAACTGTCCCCTACACTCAGGCTGCAGAACTCCAGTAAACTGCTTTGCTCTACATCCAGCTTACAGAAATCCTCTAAACTGCATTTCCTACATGCAGGTTACAGAAATCCCACATGCCGCGTATGGCTCTTCCCATGCTAAAAAACTTCTGTAAATTGTTTGCAACATTCAGGCTGCCGAATTCCTGTAAACTGCCTCTCTGTAGAGCTAGATTACAGAATGGCAGTAAGCGGCATCTCCTTCATGCAGGCTAAAGAAATCCTGCATAGCACATTTGGCTACAGCATGCTACAGAACTCCTGTAAACTGTCACCTATACTCAGGATGCAGAACTCCTGTAAACTGCCTCTCTCTACATCCAGTTTACAGAAATCCTGTAAGCCTCTTCTCCTTAACTCAGGCTACAGAAATCCCGCATACTCTGTATATCAGTTCTCATGCTACAGAACTCCTGTAACTGTCTTCTACACTCAGGATGCAGAACTCCTGTAAACTGCCTCTCTTAACATCCGACACAGAACACCAGTATGCAGCATCTTCTACACACAGGCTACAGAAAACACGCATACTGCATATGGCTATTCCCATGCTACAAAACTCCTGTAACTGTCTCTTACACTCAGGATTCAGAACTCCTGTAAACGTTCTCTCTTTACATCCAGCTTACAGAATGCCTGTAAGCAGCATTTCCTACACACAGGCTACAGAATACCCACATACTGTATATGGCTATTCCCATTATAAGAACTCCTATAAACTATCTGCTACATTCAGGCTGCAGAACTCCTGTAAACAGCCTGTCTGTAGACCCAGATTACAGAACACCAGTAGCAGCATCTCCTAAAAACTGGCTACATAAATCCCACATAGTGCATATGGCTACAGCCATGCTACAGTACCGCCGTAAACTCCCTCCTACACTCAGGCTCCAGAACTCCTGTAAACTGCCTCTCTCTAAATCAAATGTACAGAAGTCCTGTAAGCTGCATCTCTTTCACTCAGGTTACCGAAAACCCGTATAGTACGTATGGCTACTCCCATGCTGCAGAACACTCGTAAACTGTTTCCTACACTCAGGCTACAGAACTCCAGTAAACTGCCTCACTCTACATCAAGGTTACAGGTATCCTTTAAGCTGCATCTCCTGCACGCAGGCTACAAAAAATCTCGCATGGTGTGTATGACTGCTCCCATGCTACAAAACTCCTATAAACTGTTTAAAACATTCAGACTAAAGAACTCCTGTAAACAGCTTCTCTGTAGACCCAGATTACAGAATGCTAGTAAGCAGCATCTCCTACAGCCTGGCTACAGAAATCCTACATATTGCATATGGCTACAGCCATGCTACAGAACTCCTGTAAACTGTCTCCTACGCTCAGCATGCAGTACTCCTGTAAACTGCCTCACTCAACATGCAGCTTACAGAAATCCTTTAAGCTGCTACTCTTTCACTCACGTTACAAAAACCCGCATAGTGTGTAAGACTACTCCCATGCTCAGAACTCCCATAAACTGTTTCCTACACTCAGGATGCAGAATTCCAGGAAACTGCCTCTCTCTACATACAGCTTACAGAAATCCTGAAAGCTGCATCTCCTACACACAGTCTACAGAAATCCCGCATACTGCGTATGGCTACTCCCATGATACACAACTCCCGTAAACTGTCTCCTACACTCAGGCTACAGAACTCCTGTAAACTGCCTCACTCTACATCCAGGTTACAGAAATCCTTTAAGCTGCATCTCCTGCACACAGGCTACAATAAATCCCTCATGCTGTGTATGACTGTTCCCATGCTACAAAACTCCTATAAACTGTTTAAATCATTCAGGTTAAAGAACCCCTGTAAACAGCTTCTCTGAAGACGCTGATTACAGAACGCAAGTAAGAGGCATCTCCTACACAATGGCTATAGAAAACGAGAATAGTGCATATAGTTACAGCCATGTTACAGAACTCCTGTCAACTGTCTCCTACACTCATTGCAGAACTCCTGTAAACTGCCTCTCTCGACATCCAATGTACAGAAATCCTGTAAGCTGCTTCTCTTTCACTCAGGTTACCGAAAACCAGCATAGTGTGTAAGACTACCCATGCTACAGAAATCCCGTAAACTGTTTCCTAAATTGAGGCTGCAGAACTCCAGTAAACTGCTTCGCTCTACATCCAGCTAACAGAAATCCTGTAAGCTGCTTCTCCTTATCTCAGGCTACAGAAATGCCGCATACTGTGTATGGCTACTCCCATGCTACAGAACTCCCATAAACGGTTTTCTACACTCAGGCTACAGAACTCCAGTAAACTGACTCACTCTACATCCAGGTTACAGAAATCCTTTAAGCTGCATCTCCTGCACGCAGGCTACAGAAATCCTGCTTACTGCGTATGACTGTTCCCATGCTACAAAACTCTTATAAACTGTTTAAAAATTTCAGACTAAAGAACTCCTGTAAACAGCCTCTCTGTAGACCCACATTACAGAACAAAAGTAAGTAGCATCTCCTACACACTGGCTACAGAAATCCCACATAGTGAATATGGCTACATCCATGCTACAAAACTCCCGTAACTGTCTCCTACACTCAGGATGCAGAACTCCTTTTCCAATATTCAGGATCCAGAATTCCTGTAAACTGCCTCTCTGTAGACCTAGATTACAGAACGGCAGTAAGCAGCGCCTCCTACACCCTGGCTACAGAAATGCCACATTGTGCGTATGGCTGTTTACATGCTACAGTACTGCCATAAACTGTCTCCTACACTGAGGATGCAGAACTCCTGTAAACTGCCTCTCTCGACATCCAATGTACAGAAATCCTGTAAGCTGCTTCTCTTTTACTCAGACTTCCGAAAACCCGTTTAGTGCGTATGGCTACTCCCATGCTACAGAACTCCCGTAAACTGTTTCCTACACTCAGAATGCAGAACTCCTGTAAACTGCCTCTCACTACATCCAATGTACAGAAATCCTGTAAGCTGCTTCTTTAATAATCAGACTACCGAAAACCCGTATAGTGCATAGGGCTACTCCCATGCTACACAACTCCCGTAAACTGTTTCCTACACTCAGGCTACAGAACTCCTGTATACTGATTCGCTCTACATCCAGGTTGCAGAAATCATGTAAGCTGCATCCCCTACACACAGTCTACATTAATCCCACATACTGCGTATGGCTACTCCCATGCTACACAACTCCCATAAAGTGTTTCCTACACTCAGGCTACAGAACTCCTGTAAACTGCTTCGCTCTACATCCAGCTTACGGAAATCCTGTAAGCTGCATCTCCTACACACAGTCTACAGAAATCCCGTAAACTGCGTATGGCTACTCCCATGCTACACAACTCCCGTAAACTGTCTCCTACACTCAGGATACAGAACTTCTGTAAACTGCCTCACTCTACATCCAGGTTACAGAAATCCTTTAAGCTGCATCTCCTGCACGCAGGCTACAATAAATCCCACTTGCTGTGTATGACTGTTCCCATGCTACAAAACTCCTATAAACTGTTTAAATCATTCAGGCTAAAAAACTCCTGTAAACAGCTTCTCAATAGACACAGATTGCAGAACGCCAGTAAGAGGCATCTCCTACACAATGGTTATAGAAAACGTGCATAGTGCATATAGTTACAGCCATGTTACAGAACTCCTGTCAACTGTCTCCTACACTCAGATGCAGAACTCCTGTAAACTGCCTCTCTTGACATCCAATGTACAGAAATCCTGTAAGCTGCTTCTCTTTCACTCAGGTTACCGAAAACCAGCATAGTGTGTAAGACTACCCATGCTACAGAACCCCCGTAAACTGTTTCCTAAACTGAGGCTGCAGGACTCCAGTAAACTGCTTCGCTCTACATCCAGCTAACAGAAATCCTGTAAGCTGCTTCTCCTTATCTCAGGCTACAGAAATGCCGCATACTGCATATGGCTGTTCCAATGCTACAGAACTCCCGTAAACTGTCTCCAACACTCAGGCTGCAGAACTCCAGTAGTCTGCCTCACACTACATCCAGGTTACAGAAATCCTGTAAGCTGCATCTCCTGCACGCAGGCTACAGAAATCCTGCATACTGCGTATGATTGTTCCCATGCTATGAAACTCCTATAAACCCTTTAGAAAATTCAGACTAAAGAACTTCAGTAAACAGCTTCTCTATACACCCAGATTACAGAATGCTAGTAAGCAGCATCTCCTACAGCCTGGCTACAGAAATCCTACATATTGCATATGGCTACAGCCATGCTACAGAACTCCTGTAAACTGTCTCCTACGCTCAGAATGCAGTACTCCTCTAAACTGCCTCATTCAACATGCAGCTTACAGAAATCCCTTAAGCTGCTACCCTTTCACTCAGGTTACCAAAAACCCGCATAGTGCGTAGACTACTCCCATGCTACAGAATTCCCATAAACTGTTTCCTACACTCAGGATGCAGAATTCCAGAAAACTGCCTCTCTCTACATCCAGCTTACAGAAATCCTTTAAGCTGCTACTCTTTCACTCAGGTTACCAAAAACCTGCATAGTGCGTATGGCTACTCCCATGCTACACAACTCCCGTAAACTGTTTCCTACACTCAGGCTACAGAACTTCTGTAAACTGCCTCACTCTACATCCACGTTACAGAAATCCTTTAAGCTGCATCTCCTGCACACAGGCTACAATAAATCCCTCATGCTGTGTATGACTGTTCCCATGCTACAAAACTCCTATAAACTGTTTAAATCATTCAGGCTAAAGAACTGCTGTAAACAGCTTCTCTGTACACACAGATTACAGAACGCCAGTATGAGGCATCTCCTACACAATGGCTATAGAAAACGCGAATAGTGCATATAGTTACAGCCATGTTACAGAACTCCTGTCAACTGTCTCCTACACTCAGATGCAGAACTCCTGTAAACTGCCTCTCTTGACATCCAATGTACAGAAATCCTGTAAGCTGCTTCACTTTCACTCAGGTTACCGAAAACCAGCATAGTGTGTAAGACTACCCATGCTACAGAACTCCCGTAAACTGTTTCCTACACTCAGGCAGCAGAATTCCCATAAACTACCACTCTCTACATCCAGCTTACAGAAATCCTGTAAGCTGCATCTCTGACAGGCAAGCTACAGATATCCCGCATACTGCATATGGCGGTTCCAATGCTACAAAACTCCTGTAAACTGTTTCCAACAGTCAGGCTACAGAATTCCTGTAAACTGCCTTTCTGTACATCCAATCTACAGAAATCCTGTAAGCTGCTTGTCTTTCACTCAGGTTACTGAAAATAGCATAGTGCGTAAGACTACTCCCATGCTACAGAACTCCCGTAATCTGTCTCCTACACTCCGGATGCACAACTCCGGTAAACAGCCTCTCTCTACAACACCTTACAGAAATCCTGTAAGCTACACCTCCTACAGGAAAGCTACAGAAATCCCGCATACTGCGTATGGCTAGAGCCAAGTTACAGAACTCCTGTAAACTGTCTCGTACACTCAGGATGCAGAACTCCTGTAAACTGCTTCTCTCTACATCCAGTGTACAGAAATCCTGAAAGCTGCATCTCCTACACACAGTCTACAGAAATCCCGCATACTGCGTATGGCTACTCCCATGCTACACAACTCCTGTAAATTGTCTCATACGCACAGGATGCAGTACTCCTGTAAACTGCCTCACTCTACATACAGCTTACAGAACTCCTGTAAGCTGCTTCTGTTTCACTCAGGTTACCGAAAACTGCATAGTTCGTAAGACTACTCCCATGCTACAGAACTGCCGTAAACTGTCTGCTACACTCAGGATGCAGAATTCCTGTAAACTTCCTCTCTCTACATCCAGTGTACAGAAATCCTGTAAGCCTCTTCTCCTTAACTGAGGCTACAGAAGAACCGCATACTGCGTATAGCGATTCCCATGCTACAGAACTCCTGTAAACTGTTTCCAGCATTCAGGCTACAGAATTCCTATAAGGTGACTCTCTCTACATCCAATGTACAGAAATCCTGTAAGCTGCTTCTCTTTTACTCAGACTACTGAAAACCCGTATAGTGCGTAAGACTACTCCCATGCTACAGAACTCCCGTAAAGCATCTCCTACACTCAGGTTGCAGAACTCCTGTAAACTGCCTCTCTCTACATCCAGTGTACAGAAATCCTGTAAGCTGCTTCTCCTTAACTCAGGCTATAGAAGTCCCGCTTACTGCGTATACCTGTTCCCATGCTACAGAACTCCCGTAAAGTGTTTCCTACACTCAGGATGCAGAACTCCTGTAAACTGCCTCTCTTTAAATCCAGCTTACAGAACCCCAAGAAGCAGCAACTTCTACACACAGGGTATAGAAAACCTGCATACTGCGTATGGCTATTCCCATGCTATAGAACTCCTGTAAATGTCTGCTACATTCAGGCTGCAGAATTCCTGTAAACTGCCTCTCTGTAGACCCAGATTACAGAACGCCAGTAAGCTGCATCTCCTACACGCAGGATACCAAAATCCCACATACTGCGTATGGCTATTTCCATGGTAAAGAACTCCCGTAAACTGTCTCCTACACTCAGGTTGAAGAACTCCTGTATACTGCCTCTCTCTACATCCAGTGTACAGAAATCCTGTAAGCTGCTACTCCTTAAGTAAGGCTACCGAAATCCCTCATCTGCCTATGGCTGTTCCCATGCTAAAGAACTCCTGTAAACTTTCTCTTACACTCAGGATGCAGAACTCCTGTAAAGGGCCTCTCTCTACATCCAGCTTACAAAACGCCAGTAAGCAGCATCTCCTACATGCAAGCTACACAAAACCCGCATGGTGCATATGACTACAGCCATATTGCAGAACTATCATAAACTGTCTCCTACACTCAGGCTGCAGAACTCCTGTAAACTGCCTCACTCTTCATCCATGTTACACAAATCCTTTAAGCTGCGTTTCCTATACGCAGGCTACAGAAATCCTGCATACTGCGTATGGCTGTTCCCATGCTAAAGATCTCCTGTAACTGTCTCCTACACTCTGGATGCAGAACTCCTGTAAACTGCCTCTCTTTACATCCAGCTTACGGAACGCCAGTAAGCAGCATCTACTACACACAGGGTACAAAATACTCGCATAGTGCATATGGCTACTCCCATGCTACAGAACTCCCGTAATCTGTTTCCTACACTCAGCCTACAGAACTCCAGTAAACTGTCTCACACTACATGAAGGTTACAAAAATCCTTTAAGCTGCATGTGCTGCACGCAGGCTACAATAAATCCCGCATGCTGTGTATGACTGTTCCCATGCTACAAAACACCTATAACCTGTTTAAAACATTCAGGCTAAAGAAATCCTGTAAACAGCCTCTCTGTAGACCCAGATTGCAGAACACAAGTAAGCAGCATCTCCTCCACAAAGCTACAGAAATCCCACATAGTGCCTATGGCTACATCCATTCTACAAAACTCCCTTATACTGTCTCCTACATTGAGGATGCAGAACTCCTTTTCCAACATTCAGGATCCAGAATTCCTGTAAACTGCCTCTCTGTAGACCTAGATTACAGAACGGCAGTAAGCAGCTTCTCCTACACACTGGCTACAGAAATGCCACATAGTGCATATGGCTACAGCCATGCTACAGAACTCCCGTAAACTGTCTCCTACACTCAGGATGCAGAACTCCTGTAAACTGCCTCTCTCTACATCCAGTGTACAGAAATCCTGTAAGCTGCTTCTCTTTCACTCAGGTTACCAAAAACCTGCATAGTGCATATGGCTGTTGCCATGCTACAATACTCCCGTAAACTGTCTCCTACACTAAGGATGCAGAACTCCTGTAAACTGCCTCTCTCTACATCTAATGTACAGAAATCCTGTAAGCTGCTTCTCTTTCACTCAGGTTACCGAGAACAGCATAGTGCGTAAGACTACTCCCATGCTACACAACTCCCGTAAGCTGTTTTCTAAACTCAGGCTGCAGAACTCCAGTAAACTGCTTCACTCTACATCCAGCTTACAGAAATCCTGTAAGCTGCATCTGCTACACACCGGCTACAGAAATCCCGCATACTGCGTATGGCCAGAGCATGTCACAGAACTCCCGTAAACTCTCTCCTACACTCAGGTTGCATAACTCCTGTATACTGCCTCTCTCTACATCCAGTGTACAGAAATCCTGTAAGCTGCTTCTCCTTAACTCAGGCTACAGAAGTCCTGCATACTCTGTATAGCAGTTCTCATGCTACAGAACTCCTGTAACTGTCTTCTACACTCAGGATGCAGAACTCCTGTGACCTGCCTCTCTTAACATCCAGCTTACAGAACACCAGTACACAGCATCTTCTACACACAGGCTACAGAAAACCCACATACTGCGTATAGCTATTCCCATGCTACAAAACTCCTGTAACTGTCTGTTACACTCAGGATTCAGAACTCCTGTAAACTGCCTCTCTTCACATCCAAATTACAGAGGCCAGTAAGCAGCTTTTCCTACACGCAGGCTACAGAATACCTGCATACTGCCTATGGCTATTCCCATTAGAGAACTCCTGTAAATTATCTGCTACATTCAGGCTGCAAAATTCCTGTAACAGCCTCTATGTAGACCCAGATTACAGAACGCCAGGAGCAGCATTTCCTAAACACTGGCTACATAAATCCCACATAGTGCATATGGCTACAGCCATAATACAGAACTCCCGTAAACTGTCTCCTACACTCAGGCTCCAGAACTCCTGTAAACTGCCTCTCTCTAAATCAAATGTACAGAAGTCCTGTAAGCTGCTTCTCTTTCACGCAGGTTACCAAAAAGCCGTATAGTGCGGATGGCTACTCCCATGCTACAGAACTCCTGTAAACTGTTTCCTACACTCAGGCTACAGAACTCCAGCAAACTGCTTCTCTCTACAACAGGTTACAGAAATCCTTTAAGTTGCATCTCCTACACGCAGGCTACAATAAATCCCGCATGCTGCGTATGACTGTTCCTATGAAACAAAAATCCTATAAACTGTTTCCACATTCAGGCTAAAGAGTTCCTGTAAACTGCCACTATATATACCCAGATTATACAACGCCAGTAAGCAGCATCTCCTACACGCAGGCTATAGAAAATGCACATAGAGCACATAACTACAGCCATGTTACAGAACTCCTGTAAACTGTCTCCTAAACTCAGGATGACCAGTAAACTGCCTCACTCTTCATCCAGGTTACAAAAATCCTTTAAGCTACATCTCCTACACGCAGGCTATAGAAAATGCACATAGAGCACATAACTACAGCCATGTTACAGAACTCCTGTAAACTGTCTCCTAAACTCAGGATGACCAGTAAACTGCCTCACTCTTCATCCAGGTTACAAAAATCCTTTAAGCTACATCTCCTACACGCAGGCTACAGAAATGCCGCATACTGTGTATGGCTATTCTCATGCTAAAGAACTCCTGTAACTGTCTCCTACACTCAGGATGCAGGTTTCCTGTAAACTGCCTCTATATAGACCCAGATTACAGAACACAAGTAAGCAGCATTTACTACACACTGGCTACAGAAATCCCACATAGTGCCTATGGCTACAGCCATGCTACAAAACTCCCGTATACTGTCTCCTACACTCAGGATGCAGAACTCCTTTTCCAACATTCAGGATATAGAATTCCTGCAAACTGCCTCTCTTTACATCCAATGTACAGAAATCCTGTAAGCTGCTTCTCTTTCACTCAGGTTACCGAAAACAGCATAGTGCATAAGACTACTCCCATGCTACAGAACTCCCGTAAACTGTTTCCTACACTCAGGCTGCAGAACTCCAGTAAACTGCTTCACTCTACATCCAGCTTACAGAAATCCTGTAAGCTGCATCTGCTACACACCGGCTACAGAAATCCCGCATACTGCGTATGGCTTGAGCATGTTACAGAACCCACCTAAACTTTCCCTTACACTCAGGATGCAGAACTCCTGTAAACTGCCTCTATTTTCATCCAGCAAACAGAACACCAGTAAACAGCATCTCCTACACACAGGGTACAGAAACTCGCATAGTGCATATGGCTACTCCCATGCTACAGAACTCCCGTAAACTGTTTCCTACACTAAGGCTACAGAACTCCAGTGAACTGCCTCACACTACATCCAGGTTACAGAAATCCTTTAAGCTGCATGTGCTGCACGCGGCTACAATAAATCCCGCATGCTGCGTATGATTGTTCCCAAGCTACAAAACTCCTATAAACTGTTTAAATCATTCAGGCTGAAGAACTCCTGTAATCAGCTTCTCTGTAGTCCCAGATTACAGAACGCCAGTAAGCTGCATCTCTTTCACTCAGACTACTGAAAGCCTGTATAGTACGTATGGTTACTCCCATGCTACAGAACTTCCATAAAATGTTTTTTACATTCAGGCAGCAGAATTCTAGTAAACTGCCTATCTCTACATCCAGCTTACAGAAATCCTGCCAACTGCATCTCCTACACGCAGGCCACAGAAATCCCGCATACTGCGTATGGCTGTTCCCATGCTACAAAACTCCTGTAAATTGTTTCCAACATTCAAGCTGCAGAATTCCTGTAAACTGCCTTTCTGTAGATCTAGATTACAGAACACCAGTAAGCAGGCTACACGCTACACGCAGGCTAGAGAAATCCCGCCTAGTACACATGGCTACAGCCGTGCTACAGAACTCCCGTAAACTGTCTCCTACACTGAGGCTGCAGAACTCCTGTAAACTGCCTCTCTCTATATCCAACTTACAGAAATTCTGTAAGATTAATCTCTTACACTGAGGCTACAGAAAACCACATAGTGCGTATGGCTACTACCATGCTACCGAACTGCCATAAACTGAGTCTCCTACACTCAGGCTGCAGAACTCCAGTAAGCTGCCTCTCTCTACATCCAACATACAGAATTCCTTTTAAGTTGCTTCTCCTTCACTCAGGCTACAGAAATCCCACACAATGCGTATGGCTATTATCATGCTATGGAACTCTCGTAAACTGTCTTCTACACTCAGGTTGCAGAACTCTTGTAAACTGCTTCTCTCTACATCCAGCTTACACACATTCTTTAAGCTGCACCTACTACACTCAGGCTACAAAAATCCCTCATATTGCGTATGTATGCACCCATACTATAGAACTCCCGTAAACTGTCTCCTAATCTGAGGTGGCAGAACTCCTGTAAACTTCCTCTCTCTACATTCAGCTTACAGAAATCCTGTAAGCTGCATCTCCTACACGAAAGCTGCAGAAATCCCACATCCTGCATATGGCTGATTCCATGCTGGAACTCATGTAAATTGTGTCCTATACTCAGGCTGCAGAACTCCTGTAAACTGCCTCTCTATAGACCCAGATTACAGAACGAAAGCAAGCAGCAACTCCTGTAAAAATGCTACAGAAATCATGCATAGTGCATATGGCTACAGCCATGCTACAGAACTCCCGTACACTGTCTCCTACACTCAGGCTGCAGAAATCCTGTAAACTGCCTCTCTCAACATCCAGCTTACAGAAATCCTATAAGCTGCATCTCCTACAAGCAGGCTACAAAAATCCTAGATACTGCGTATGCCTGATTCCATGCTACAGAACTCATTTAAATTGTCTCCTAACTCAGGAAGCAGAACTCCTGTAAACTGCATCTCTATAGACCCAGATTACAGAAGGAAAGCACGCAGCATCTCCTACACACAGGCTACAGAAATCCCGCATAGTGCGTATGCCTACAGCCATGCTACAGAACTCCCGTAAACTGTCTCCTACACTCAGGCTGCAGAAATCCTGTAAACTGCTTCTCTTTCACTCAGGCTACTGAAAACCCGTGTAGTGCATATGGCTACTTTCATGCTACAGAACTGTAAACTGTCTCCTACACTCAGGTTGCATAACTATGATAAAATGCCTCTTTGTACACCCAGATTACAGAACACCAGTAAGCAGCATCACCTACACGCAGGCTACAGAAATCCCGCATAGTGCGTATGGCTACAGCCTTGCTACAGAACTCCCATAAACTCTTTCCTACACTAAGGTTGCAGAACTCCTGTAAACTGCCTCTCTCTACATCCAGCTTATAGATATCCTGTAAGCTGCTTCTCCTTCACTTAGGCTACAGAAACCCACATAGTGCTTATAGCTACACCCATGCTACAGAACTCCCGTAAACTGTCTCCTACACTCAGGCTGCAGAAATCCTGTAAACTGCCTCTCTCTACATCCAGCTTACAGAAATCCTGTAAACTGCTTCTCTTTTACTCAGGCTACTGAAAACCCACGTAGTGCGTATGGCTACTTTCAACTACAGAACTGTAAACTGTCTCCTACACTCAGGTTGCATAACTACAGTAAACTGCCTCTTTGTACACACCGATTACAGAACAACAGTAAGCAGCATCCCCTACACGCAGGCTACAGAAATCCTGCATAGTGAGTATGGCTACAGCCATGCTACAGAACTCCTGTAAACTGTTTCCTACACTAAGGTTGCAGAACTCCTGTAAACTGCCTCTCTCTCTACATCCAGCTTATAGAAATCCTGTAACCTGCTTCTCCTTCACTCAGGCTAAAGAAAACCACATAGTGCGTATGGCTACACCCATGGTACAGAACTCCCATAAACTTTCTGCTATACTCAGGCTGCAGAAATCCTGTAAATTGCCTCTCTCTACATCCAGTGTACAGAAATCCTGTAAGCTGCATCTCCTACATGCAGGCTACAGATATCCTGCTTACTGTGTATGGCTGTTCCCATGCTACAGAACTCCTGTAAACTGTTTCCTACACTCATTATGCAGAACTCCTGTAAACTCCCTCTCTCTACATCAAACTTACAGAACGCCAGTAAGCAGCATATTCTACACGCAGGCTACAGAAAGCCAGCATAGTGCATATGGTTACAGCCATGCTACAGAACTCCTGTAAACTGTTTCCTACACTCATGCTGCAGAACTCCTGTAAACTGACTCTCTATACATCCAGTGTACAGAAATCCTGTAAGCTGCTTCTCCTTAACTCAGGCTACAGGAATCCTGCATACTGCGTATGGCTAATCCCATGTTACAGAACTCCTGTAAAGTGTCTCCTACAATGAGGATGCAGAACTCCTGCAAACTGCCTCTCTGTAGACCCAGATTACAGAACGCCAGTAAACAGCATCACCCACATGCAAGCTTCAGAAAACCAGCATACTAAGTATGGCTGCAGCCATGCTATAGAACTCCCGTAAACTGTCTGCTACACTGAGGCTGCAGAACTCCTGTAAACTGCCTCTCTCTACATCTAGCTTACAGAAATTCTGTAAGATGCATCTGCTGCACTCAGGCTAAAGAAACCACATACTAGCCATGCTACAGAACTCCCATAACCTGAGTAACCACACTCAGGATGCAGAAACTTGTAAACTGCCTCTCTCTACATCCGCTTACAGAAATCCTGTAAGCTGCTTCATCTTCACTCAGGCTACAGAAAACCCTCATAGTCCATATGGCTGTTCCCTTGTCATAGAACTCCTGTAAACTGTCTCCTACAGTCGTTCTGCAGAACTCTTGTAAACTGCCTCTCTCTACATACAGCTTACAGAAATTCTGAAAGCTGCATCTCCTACACTCAAGATACAGAAAACCCCCCTAGTGTGTCAAGCTAGTTACATGCTAAGATCTCCCGTAAAAAGAGTCTCCTACATTCCGGCTGCAGAACTCCTGTAAACTGCCTCTACATCCAGCTTACACAAATCCTGTAAGCTGCATATCCTACATGCAGGCTACAGAAATCCCGCATAGGGCGTATTGCTTTTCCAATGCTATAGGACTCCTGTAAACTGTTTCCAACATTCCGGTTGCCGAACTCCTGTAAACTGCCTCTCTCTACATCCAGCTACAGAAATCCTGTAAGCTGCTTCTCCTTTACTCATGTTACAGAAATCCCGGATACTGCATAAGTCTGATCCCATGCTACCGAACTCCTTTAAACTGTCCCCTACACTCAGACTGCCGAACTCCAGTAAACTGCCTTTCTCTACATCCAGCTTACAGAAATCCTGTAAGCTGCTTCTCCTTAACTCAGGCTACAGAAATTTCGCATAGTGCGTAATATTGCACACATGCTACAGAACTCCTGTAAACTCTTTCCTACACTCAGGCTGCAGAACTCCAGCAAACTGACTCTCTACATCCAGCTTACAGAAATCCTGTAAGCTGCCTCTCCTGCACTCTGGCTGCAGAATTCCTCTAAACAGCCTCTCTGTACATCCAGATTACCGAATGCTGGTAAGCTGCATCTCCTACACGCAGGCTACAGAAATCCCACGTACTGCGTATGGCTTTTCCCATGCTATAGAACTGCTGCAAACTGTTTCCATCATTCAGGCTTTAAACTCCTGTAAACTGACTCTCTCTACATCCAGTGTACAGAAATCCTGTAAGCTGCTTCTCCTTAACTCAGGCTACAGAAATCACGCATACTGCGTATGGCTGATCCGATGCTACAGAACTCCTGTAAACTCTCTCCTACATTAAGGCTGCAGGACTCCTGTAAACTTCCTCTCTGTAGAGCTAGATTGCAGAACACCAGTATGCAGCCTCTCCTACACTCAGGCTACAATATTCCCGCATAGTGTGTATGGCTACAGCCATGTTACAGAACTCCCATAAAATGTCCCTACACTCAGGCTGCACAACTCCTGTAAAGTGCCTCTCTACATCCAGCTTACAGAAATCCAATAAGTTGCATTTCCTTCACTCATGCTACAGAAAACCTGCATGGTGTGTATGGATACACCCATGCCACAGAACTCTGTAACCCTAAGCCTCGTCCTAGCCCTAGCCCTAAACCTAACCCTAACCATATCTCTAACCCTAACAATAACCCTAACCCTAAGTGTAACCTCAATCCTAACCGTAATCCTAACCCTAACCCAACCCAAACCCTAAACTTCACCCTAACCCTAACAATAACACTACCCTTAGCACTAAAACTAACCCTGGCTCTAACCCTAACCCTAACCTTATCCCTAATGATAACCCTAACCTAACCCTAACCCTAACCCTGGTCCTAACCCTAACCCTAACCTTAAACAGTCTAGACCTAAATCTAAACTTCACCCTAACACTAACCCTAGCCCTAATCCTAAACCTAACCCTAACCCTGGCCCTAACCCTTACTCTAACCCTTACCCTAGCCCTAGCCCTAGCCCTAACGCTAACCCTAGCCCTAGCACTAGCCCTATGCCTAATGCTAACCTTAACCCTAGCCCTAGCCCTATCCCTAAACCTAACCCTAGCACTAAACCTAAACCTAACCATAACACTAACCCTAACCCATACCCTAACCCTAAACCTAACCCCAACCCTAAGCCTAACCTTAACCCTAACCCTAACCATAACACTAGCCCTAGCACCAAACCTAACAGTTGCTCTTACCCTAACCCTAACCCTAGCCCTAAACATAACATCAACCCTAACTCCAGCCCTAGCACTAGCCATATCCATAACACTAACACTAGCCTTAACCCGAACCCTAACCCTAGTCTAGACATAAACCTAACCCTAAAACTAACCATAATCCTAATTCTTACACTAACACTAGACTTAGCTTTAGCCCTAACCACAACCCTAACCCAAACCCTAGTCTTAAACTAACACTGACCCTAGCCCTACCTCTAACCATAAACCTAACCTTAATCCTAGCCCTAACCCTAACCATAGACCTTGGCCTAACCCTAACACTAACCCTAGCCCTAGGCCTAACCCTAACCTTAACATTATACAAGCACTAGACCAAATCCTAACCCTAGCCATAACACTAACCCAGCCCTAACCCTAATCCTAACCATAACCCTAACCCTAGCTCTAACACTAACCCTAAAAATAACCATAAACCTAACCCTAGCGCTAACCCTAAAATTAATCCTGGGCCTAACCTTAAACCTATCCCTTACCCTAGCCCTAACCGTAACCATTACCCTTGCCCTAACCATAACCCTAACCCTAGCCCTAGCCCTAGCCCTAACACCTAGCCCTATTCCCAACCCTAACAGTAACCCTAACCCGAACCTCTACCCTAACCCAAACCCTAACCCAAACCTAACCCTAACCGTAGCCCTAACCCTAACCATAGAACGAGCCTAGCACTAACCTTAACCCTGGCTCTAACCTTAACCGTAACCCTAACCATAGCCCTAGCCCTAGACCTACCCCTAGCCTAGAGCTAGCCCTAACCCTAACCATAATCCTAGCCCTAAACATAACCCTAACCAAAACATTAACCCTAAACCTTAACAATAACCCTAACCACAACACTAACCCTAACCTTAGCCCTAACACTACCCTAGAAATAACATTAACCCTACCATAACCCTAACCCTAACCCTAGCCCTATCCCTAAACCTAGCCCTCACTCTAACACTAACCCTGGCCCTAGCCTTAAACCTTTCCTTACCGTAAACCTAACCCTAACTCTAATCCTAGCACTAGCCCTAACACTAACCCTAACCCTAAACCTAAAACTAACACTAGCCCTAGACCTGACCCTAAACTAGCCCTAGCCCTAGCCCTAACCATAACACTAACCCCTGCCCTAGGCCTATCACTAACCCTAAACCTAGCCCTAGCCCTAGTCCTATCCCTAACCCGAGCCCTAGCCCTAGCCCTAGCCCTAACCATAACACTAACCTTTGCCCTAGCCCTATCCCTAACCCTAACACTAGCATTAGTCCTAGCCTTAGCCCTGGCCCTAACCCTAACCCTAGACCTAGACCTAACACTAACCCTAACTCTAACTCTGGCCCTAACCCCAACCCTAATGCTATCACTTGTCCTAACCCTAACACTAGCCCTATCCCTAAACCTAGCCCTCACCCTAACCCTAACCCTGGCCATAACGTTAACACTAACCCTCACCCTAACGCTAACCCTAATCTTAGCCCTAGCCGTAGTCCTAACCCTAACCCTAAACCTTGCCCTAACCCTAACGATAACCGTAACCCAAACCCTAGACCTAGACCTAGCCCAAACCCTAACCCTAACCCTAATCCTAGCCCCTGCCCTAACCCTAACCCTTACCCTAACACTAACCCTAACCCTAACCCTAACCCTAACACTAACCCAGGCCATAGCCATAGCCCTAACCCTAACCCTAACCCTAGCACTAACCCTAAACCTAACCCTAAACCGAGCCCTAAACCTAACCCATACACTAGCCCTACCCTAACCCTATCCCTAGCCTTAGCACTAATGCTAGCCCTAACCATAACCCTAGCCTTAGCCAAAGATCTAACCCTAATGCCAACTCTTTCCCTAACCCTAACCCTAACAGTAACCCTAACCCTAACCGCTAACCCTAACTCTAACTCCAACACTAACCATAACCTTAAAGTTAACCCTAAACGTATCCCTAGCCGTAGCCCAAACCCAAACCCTAAACCTAACAATAACCCTAAACATAGCCCAGCCTAACCCTAAACCTAACCCTAACCCAAGCCCTAGCCTTAGACTTAGCCTTAACCCCAAACCTAACCCTAATCATAACCCTAACCTTAACCCTAACACCAGCCCTACCCTAACCCTAACCCCAAAACAAACCCTAGTCTGAACCCTAAACATAAATCCAGCCCTAACCCTAACCCTAACCCTAACCCCAGCCATAACCCTAACCCTAGCCCTGGCCCTAACCCTAACCCTAGCCCTAACCCTAACCCTAAACATAGCCATAGCCCTAACCCTAAACCCAAAACTAACCCTAGCACTAGCCGTAACCCTAACCCTAACCAAAACCCTAAATCTAACCCTAACCCTAACCCTAACTCTAACCCTAAACAAAACCCTAACCCTAGCACTAGTCCAAGCCCTAAACCTAGCCCTAACCGTAACCCTAACCCTAGCACTAACCCTAACCCTTACCCTAACCCTAACCATAACCCTAAACCTTACCCTAGCCCTAGCACTAGCCCTAGCCCTAGCCCTAGCCCTAACCCTAACCCTAAACTTAACCCTCACCCTAGCCCTAGCCCTAACCCTAAACCTAACCCTAGACCTAACCCTAACCTGACCGTAAACCTTACCCTAACCACTATCCCTAACCCTAACCATAAACCCAACCCTAACCCTAAACTTAGCCCTAACTCTAAACATAACACAAGCCCTAACACTAACCAGAACCCTAGCCCTAACCATAAACCTATCCCCTAACCCTAACCCTAGCATTAACCACAACAATAACCCTAACCCTAATCCTAATTCTGAAACTAACCCTATCCCTAACACTTACCCTAAACCTGGCCCTAACGCTAAACCTGCAAACTGTGTCTCTCTACAGGACTTCGTAAACTATTTCTCCTACACTCAAGCTACAATACGCATTGTACGTATGCCTACTGACAATCTATAGAACTCCTGTAAACTGAGTCTGCTACACTCAGGATGCAGAACTCCTATAAACTGCCTAGGTCTACATCCAGCTTACAGAAATCCTGTAAGCTGCATCTCCTACATTCAGGCTAAGAAATCCTGCATAGTGTGTAAAGCTACTCCCATGGTAAGATCTCCCGTAAAATGAGTCTACTACACACAGGATGCAGAACTCCAGTAAACTGCCTCTCTCTACATCCAGCTTGCAGAAATCCTGTAAGCTGCATCTCCTACACTCAGGCTACAGAAATCCTGCAAACTGCGTCTCTCTGCATCCATGTTTAGAACTCCAGTGAGCTGTTTCTCCTACACACATGCTAAAGAAATCCCGCATACTGCGTATGCCTACTCAGAAGCTACAGAACTCCAGTAAACAGAGTCTCCTATGCTCAGGCTGCAGAACTCCTGTAAACTGCCTCTCTCTACAGCCAGCTTACAGAAATTCTGTAAACTGAGTCTCCTACACTCGGACTACACAAAACCCGCATACTGCGTATGACTACTTCCAAGCTACAGAACTCCCATAAACTCTGTCTCCTACATTCAGGTTGCAAAACTCTTGTAAACTGCCTCTTTGTACACCCAGCTTACAGAACTCCAGTAAGCTACATCTACACTCAGCCTACAGAAAACCCACATACTGCATATGCCTACTCCCAAGCTACAGAACTCCCGTAAACTGAGTCTCCTACACTCAGGATGCAGACTACCGTAAACTGCCTCTATCTACATCCAGCTTACAGAATTCCAGTAAGCTGCGTCTCCTACAAACAAGCTACAGAAATCCCGCATACTGCGTATGCCTCCTCCCAAGCTACAGAACTCCCATAACCTGTGTCTACTACACTCAGGCTGCAGAACTCCTGCAAACTGCGTCTCCCTATCCATGTTTTAGAACTCCAGTATACTGTTCCTCCTACATTCATGCTACAAGAAGCTCGCATTGTCTGTATGACTACTGACAATCTATAGAACACCTGTAAACTGAGTCTGCTACACTCAGGGTGCAGAACTCCTGTAAACTGCCTAGCTCTACATCCAGCTTACAGAAATCCTGTAAGCTGCATATCCTACACGCAGGTTACAGAAATCCCACATCTGCATATGGCTGTTCCCATGCTACAAAACTCCTGTAAACTGTTTCCAACATTCAGGCTGCAGAATTCCTAAAAACTGCCTCTCTGTAGACCCAGATTACAGAACACCAGTCAGCAGCATCTCCTTCACTCAGGCTACAGAAAACCCACGTAGTGCATATGGGTACAGCCATGCTGCAGAATTCCCGTAAAGTGTTTCCTACACTCAGGCTGCAGAACTCCAGTAAACTGCTTCGCTCTACATCCAGATTACAGAAATCATGTAAGCTGTTTCTCCTTAACTCAGGCTACAGAATTCCTGCATACTGCGTATGGCTGATCCCATGCTACAGATCTCCTGTAACTGTCTCCTACAGTCAGGATGCAGAACTCCTGTAAACTGCCTCTCTTTACATCCAGCTTACAGAACACCAGTAAGCAGCATCTCCTACACACAGGCTACAGAAAACCTGCATAGTGCGTATGGCTACAGCCACGTTACAGAAGTCCCATAAACTGTCTCCTACACTCAGGCTGCAGAACTCCTGCAAACTGCCTCTCTGTAGACCCAGATTACAGAAATCCTGTAAGCTGCATCTCCTGCACTCAGGCTACAGAAAAACCACATACTGCATATGGCTACTACCATGCTACAGAACTCCCGTAAACTGTGTCTGCTACAACAGGCTGCAGAACTCCTGTAAACTGCCTCTCTCCACATCCAGCTTACAGAAAACCTGAGAGCTGCGTCTCCTACACTCAGGCTACAGGAAAGCCGTATACTGTGTATGCCTACTCCTAACCTACAGAACCCCCTAAACTGTGTCTACTACACTCAGGCTGCAGAACTCCTGTAAGCTGCCTCTCTCTACATCCAGTTTACAGAAATCCTGTAAACTGACTTTCCTTCACTCAGGCTGCTTAAAACCCACAAAGGCCTATGGCTACTACCATACTACAGAATTCCCATAAACTGTGTCTACTACACTCAGGCTGCAGAACTCCTGTAAACTGCCTCTCTCTACATCCAGCTAACAGAATTCCAGTATGTTCCATCTCCTTCTCTCAGGCTACAATAATCCTGCATACTGCGTGTGCCTATTCCCAAGCTACAGAACTCCTATAAACTGTGTCTACTACACTCCTGTAAACTGAGTCTGCTTCACTCAGGTTGCAGAAGTCCTGCGTACAACGTCTCTCTCTACATCCATGTTATAGAACTCCAGTAAGCTGTTTCTCCTACACTCATGCTAAAGAAATCCCGCATATTACGTATGCCTACTCAGAAGCCACAGAACTCCCATAAACTGAGTCTCATACACTCAGGCTGCAGAACTCCTGTAAACTGCCTCTCTCTACATCCAGCTTATGGAACTACAGTAAGCTGCGTCTCTTACACTCGGCCTACAGAAAACCCACATGCTGTTTATGCCTACTCCAAAGCTACAGAACTCCCATAAACTCTGTGTACTACAATAAGGCAGCAGAACTCCTGTAAACTGCCTCTCTGTACACCCAGCATACAGAACTCCTGTAAGCTGCATCTCCTACACTCAGCCTACAGAAAACCCACATACTGTGTATGCCTACTCCCAAACTACAGAACTCCCGTTAACTGTGTCTTTCACACTCCGGCTGCAGAACTGCGAACTGCGTCTCTCTGCATCCATGTTACAGAACTCCAGTAAGCTGTTTCTCCTACACTCATGCTAAAGAAATCAAGCATAGTGCATATACCCACTCAGAAGCCACAGAACTCTCGTAAACTGAGTCTCCTACACACATGCTGCAGAACTCCTGTAACCTGCTTCTCTCTACATCCAGATGACGGAACTACAGTAAGCTGCGTCTCCTACACTCATGCTACAGAAATCCTGCATATTGCGTATGTCTACTCCCAAGCTACTGAACTCCCATAAACAGTGTCAACTTAACTCAGGCTGCAGAACTCCCGTAAACTCTCTCCTACATTCAGGCTGCAAAACTCCTGTAAACTGCCTCTCTCAAAACCAGCTTACAGAAATCCAGAATGTTCCTTCTCCTACAGTCTGGCTACAGAAAACCTGCATAGTGCGTATGCCTACTCCCAATCTACAGAACTCCCATAACCTGTGTCTACTACACTCAGGCTGCAGAAATCCTGCAAACTGCGTCTCTCTATATCCATGTTACAGAACTCCCGTAAACTGTTTCTCCTACACTCACGCTACAATAACCTCGCATAGTCTGTATGCCTACTGATTATCTATAGAACTCCTGTAAACTGAGTCTGCTTCACTCAGGTTGCAGAAGTCCTGCGAACTGCATCTCTCTACATCCATGTTACAGAATTCCAGTAAGCTGTTTCTCCTACACTCATGCGAAAGAAATCCCGCATACTGAGTATGCCTACTCAGAAGCTACAGAACTCCCATATAGTGAGTCTCCTACAGTCAGGCTGCAGAACTCCTATAAGCTGCATCTCCTACACTCATGCTACAGAAATCCTGCATATTGCGTATGCCTACTCCGAAGCTACAGAACTCCCATAAACTCTGTGTACTACAATAAGGCAGCAGAACTCCTGTAAACTGCCTCTCTCACATCCAGCTTACAGAAATCCAGAAAGTTCCTTCTCCTACAGTCAGGCTACAGAATACCCGCATAGTGCGAATGCCTACTCCCAAGCTACAAAACTCCCATAACCTGTGTCTACTACACTCAGGCTGCAGAACTCCTGCAAACTGCATCTCTCTACATCCATGTTACAGAAATCCCAAAAACTGTTTCTCCTACACTCATGCTAGAGAAACCTCTCATTGTACGTATGCCTACTGAAAATCTACAGACACCCATAAACTGTCTCCTACACTCAGGCTGCAGAACTCCTGGAAACTACCTCTCTCTACATGCAGCTTATGGAACTCCACTAAGCTGCATCTCCTACACTCAGGCTACAGAAAACCCGTAAACTTCGTATGCCTACTCCCAAGCTACAGAATTCCATTAATGGTGATTCCACACTCAGGCAACAGAACTTCTGTGAACTGCGTCTCTCTACATCCATGTTACAGAACTCCTGTAAACTGTTTTTCCTAAACTCACGCTACAGAAACATCACATTGTATATATGCCTACTCAGAATCTACAGAATTCCCGTAAACAGATTCTCCTACACTCAGGCTGCAGAACTCCTAAAAACTGCCTCTCTCTACATCCAGCTTACAGAAATACTAACCCTAACCCTAAGCCTAGTCCTAGCCCTAGCCCTAACCCTAAACCTAACCATATCTGTAACCCTAACAATAACCCTAACCCTAAGCATAACCTTAATCCTAACTGTAATCCTAACCCTAACCCAACCCAAACCCTAAACTCCGCCCTAACCCTAACCATAACACTACCCTTAGCACTAACCCTAACCCTGGTTCTAACCCTAACCCTAACCCTAACTTTATCCCTAACCCTAACCCTAACCTTAACCCAGTCTAGACCTAAATCTAAACTTAACCCCAACACTAACCCTAGACTTAGCTCCAGCCCTAACCCCAACCCTAAACCTAACCCTATCCCTAGCCCTATCCTAACCCTAACCCTGAACCTTGACCTAACCCTAACCCTAACCGTAACCTTAACAAAAGCCCTAGCCCTAGCACTAACCCTAACCCTC
This sequence comes from Oryctolagus cuniculus, assembly GCF_964237555.1. Taxonomy (NCBI): domain Eukaryota; kingdom Metazoa; phylum Chordata; class Mammalia; order Lagomorpha; family Leporidae; genus Oryctolagus; species Oryctolagus cuniculus. The sequence goes on from NC_091451.1 coordinate 2,242,162, forward strand.
ACCCTAGCTCTAGCCCTAACTCCAAACCTAAACCTAACCTTAGCCTTAACCCTAATCTTAACACTAGCCCTAGCACTAACCCTAACCCTGGCTATAACCCTAACCCTAACTCTAGCCCTAACCCTAACCCTAGCCATAAACCTAACCCTAACCGAAACCCTAACCCCTAAACCTAACTCTAATCATAACCGCAAACCTAACCCTAACCTTAACACTAACACTAACACAAGCCCTAATCCTAACCCTAACCCTAACCCTGGCACTAACCCTTACCCTAACCCTTACCCTAGCCCTAGCCCTAACGCTAACCCTAACCCTAGCACTAGCCCTATGCCTAATGCTAATCCTAACCCTAGCCATAGCCCTAGCCCTAACCCTAAACCTAACCCTAGCCTAAACCTAATTCTAACCGTAACCCTAACCATAACCCTAAACCTAACCCCAACCCTAAGCCTAACCTTAGCCCTAACCCTAACAATAACACTAGCCCTAGCACCAAACCTAACAGTTGCTCTAACCCTAACCCTAACCCTAGCCCTAAACATAACATCAACCCTAACTCCAGCCCTAGCACTAGCCATATCCATAACACTAACACTAGCCTTAACCTGAACCCTAACCCTAGTCTAGACATAAACCTAACCCTAAAACTAACCATAATCCTAATTCTTACACTAACACTAGACTTAGCTTTAGCCCTAACCACAACCCTAACCCTAACCCTAGTCTTAAACTAACACTGACCCTAGCCCTAGCTCTAACAGTAAACCTAACCTTAACCCTAGCCCTAACCCTAACCCTAACATTATACAAGCACTAGACCAAACCCTAACCCTAGCCCTAACCCTAACCCAGCCCTAACCCTAATCCTAACCATAACCCTAACCCTAGCTCTAACACTAACCCTAAAAATAACCATAAACCTAACCCTAGCGCTAACCCTAAAACTAATCCTGGGCCTAACCTTAAACCTATCCCTTACATTAGCCCTAACCCTAATCTTTACCCTTGCACTAACCCTAACCCTAACCCTAGCCCTACCCCTAAAACCTAGCCCTATTCCCAACCCTAACAGTAACCCTAACCCGAACCTCTACCCTAACCCAAACCCTAACCCAAACCTAACCATAACCCTAACCATAACACAAGCCTAGAACTAACCTTAACCCTGGCTCTAACCTTAACCCTAACCCTAACCCTAGCCTAGACCTAGCCCTAACCCTAACCATAATCCTAGCCCTAAACATAACCCTAACCGAAAAATTAACCCTAAAACTTAACCCTAACCCTAACCACAATGCTAACCCTAACCTTAGCCCTAACACTAACCCTAACACTAACCCTAGAAATAACATTAACCCTAGCCCTAACCCTAGCCCTAGCCCTAACCCTAAACCTAGCCTTCACCCTAACACTAACCCTGGCCCTAGCCCTAACCCTATCCCTTACCATAAACCTAAACCTAACCCTAATCCTAGCACTTGCCCTACCCCTAACCCCAACCCTAACCCTAAACCTTAAACTAACACTAGCCCTAGACCTGACCCTAACCCTAGCACTAGCCCTAGCCCTAACCATAACACTAACCCTTGCCCTAGGCTTATCAATAACCCTAACCCTAGCCCTAGTCCTAGCCCTAACCCGAGCCCTAGCCCTAGCCCTAACCATAACACTAACCTTTGCCCTAACCCTAACTATAGTCCTAACTCTAGCACTAGTCCTAGCCTTAAGCAAACTGTAACTGTAGCCCTATGCATAGCCCTAACCATAACACTAACCCTAACCGCAAACTAAACCTAACCCCTAACCCTAAACCTGACATTAACCACAACCCCAATCCTAATCTTAGCCCTAACCCTAACCCTACCGCTAACCCTAACACTAGCCCTAGCTCTAACCCTAACCCTAGCCCTAGCCCTAGGCCTAACCCTAACCCTAACCCTAACCCTAACCCTAACCCTAACATAGCCCTAGCCCTATCCCAAAACCAAACCCCAGTACTAGCCCTAGCCCTAGCCCGAACCCTACCCTAGACCTAGCCCTAAGCCTAAACCTAAACATAGCCATAGGCCTAAACTGAACCCTAAACATAGCCCTAGCCATAGCACTAACCCTAACCCTAACCCTACTCCTATACCTAACCACAACCCTAACCCTAGACTTAGCCCTAACCCTAACCCTAATCCTAGCCCTAACCATAAACCTAAACATAGCCATAGTCCCAACATAACCCTAAACCTAGCCTTAGCTCTAACCCTAACCATAGACCTAGGCCTAACCCTAACACTAACCCTAGCCCTAGCCCTAACCCTAACCCTAACCCTGACCCTAATTCAAGCACAAGCCCAAACCCTAACCCTAGCCCTAACCCTAAACCAGCCTTAACCCTAATCCTAACCATAACCCTAACCCTAGCTCTAACACTAACCCTAAAAAGAACCATAACCTAACCCTAGTGCTAACCCTAAAACTAATCCTGGGCCTAACCTTAAACCTATCCCTTACCCTAGCCCTAACCATAACCATTACCCTTGCACTAACCCTAACCCTAGCCCTAACACCTAGCCCTATTTCCAACCCTAACAGTAACCCTAACCCGAACCTCTACCCGAACCCAAACCCTAACCCAAACCTAACCCTAACCGTAGCCCTAACCCTAACATAACATGGACCTAGCACTAACCTTAACCCTGGCTCTAACCTTAACCCTAACCCTAACCCTAGCCCTAGCCTAGCCCTAGCCCTAACCCTAACCATAATCCTAGCCCTAAACATAACCCTAACTGAAACATTAACCCTAAACCTTAACCCTAACCCTAACCACAACGCTAACCCTAACCTTACCCTAACACTAACCCTAACCCTAATACTAACCCTAACACTACCGCTAACCCTAACACTAGCCTTAGCTCTAACCCTAACCCTAGCCCTAGCCCTAGGCCTAACCCTAACCCTAACCCTAACCCTAACCCTAAACATAGCCCTAGCCCTATCCCGAAACCAAACCCCAGTACTAGCCCTAGCCCTAGCCCGAACCCTACCCTAGACCTAGCCCTAAGCCTAAACCTAAACATAGCCATAGGCCAAAACCGAAACCTAAACATAGCCCTAGCCATAGCACTAACCCTAACCCTAACCCTACTCCTATACCTAACCACAACCCTAACCCTAGACTTAGCCCTAACCCTAACCCTAACCCTAGCCCTAACCATAACCCTAAACATAGCCATAGTCCTAACCTAACCCTAAACCTAGCCTTAGCTCTAACCCTAACCATAGAACTAGGCCTAACCCTAACACTAACCCTAGCCCTAGCCCTAACCCTAACCCTAACCCTAATCCTAATCCTAACCCTAACCATAGCACTAGCCCTACCTAAGCCTAACACTAACCCTAACCCTAATGAAAACCCTAGTCCTAGACCTAGCACTAGTCCTAGCCCTAAACCTAACCCTAGCCCTAGCCCTAGCCCTAACCCTAACCCTAGCCCTAACCCTAACCGTAACCTTAACCCCTACGCCTACCCCTAACCCTAACCCTATCCACAACCCTAATTCTAAACTTAGCCCTAACCCTAAACCTAACCCTAACCATAACATTAGCCCTAGTTCTAAACCTAAACCTAGCCCTGGCCCTAGCCCTAAACCGAACACTAAACCTAAGCCTAAACCTAACCCTAGCCCTAACCTCAACCCTAACCCAGCCCTAACTCTAAACCTAACCCTAGTCATAGCCCTAGCCCTAATCCCTAGCCTTAACAAAAGCACGAAAACTTGACCCTAGCCATAATCCCTAATCCTAACCATAGCCATAGCACTAGCCCTAGCCCTAACCCTAACTCTATCCCTAATCCTAACCCTAACCGTAACATTAACCCTAACCCCTAACCCTAAACCTAACCTAACCACAACCCTAACCCTAACCTTAGACCTAACCATAACCCTAACCCTACACATAACACTAACCCTAACCCTAGCCCTTACCCTAACCCTAAGCCTCGCCTTTACCCTAACCTCAACACTGGCCCTAATCCTAACCCTAGCCCTAGCCGTAACCCTAACTCTAACAGTAACCCTAACCCTAACCCTAACCCTACACATAGCACTAGCCCTTACCCTAACCCTAACCCTAACCGTAGCACTAGCCATAACCCTAACCCTAACCCTAACCCTAGCAATAGCCCTAAACCTAACCCTAAGCCTAACCCTAAACCCAACCCTAACCCTTACACAAACACTAACCCTAGCACTAACACTAACCCTAATACTAGCCCTAGCTCTAAACTAACCCTAGCCGTAGCCATAGCCCTAACCATAACCCTAACCCTAACCCTAATATTAAACATAGCCCTAACAAACCCTAACCCTAACCATAACCTTAGACCTAGCCCTAACCCTAACACTAACCCTAGGAATAGCCCTAACCCTAACCCTAAACTTAACCTGAACCCTAACCCTAACACTAGCCCTAGCTCTAACCCTAACCCTAGCCCTAGCCCTAGCCCTAACCCTATCCCTAAACCTAACACTAAATATAGACCTAGCCAATCCTTTCCCTAACCATTACCTTAGACCTAGCCCTAGGCCTAACTGCAACCCTTACCCTGGCCCTAAGACTAACCCTAACATTAACCCTAAACTTGCACTAACCATAATCATAACAATAAACCTACCACTAAGACTAACCCCTAGTTCTAGATCTAACCCTAACCCAAGCCCTAGCCCTAGCCCTAACCCTATCCCTAAACCTAACCCTAACGCTAACCATAAACATAGCCTTAGTCTTAACCCTAACCCTAAGCTTAGACCTAACCCTAGCCCTAACCCCAACCCTAACCCTAACCTGAGCCCTAACCCTACCCTAACACTAACCCTAGCCCAGCCCTAACCTTAATCATAACCCTAACCCTAAACTTGCCCTACCCTAACCCCAATCATAGACCTAGCCCTATACCTAACCCTAACCCTAGCCCCAGCACTAACCCCAACCCTAACCCTAAACCTAACCCTAGCTCTAGCCCTAGCCCTAACCCTAACCCTAGCCCTAACCCTAGCCCTAACCGTAGCTTAACCTTAACCACTAACCCTAACCCTAACCACACCCTAAAGCTAACATTAGCCCTAGCTCTAACCCTAAACCTAGCTCTAGCCCTAGCCCTAACCCTAACCCTAAACCTAACCCTAACCCTAATCATAGCCCTAGCCCTAACCCTAACACTATCCCTCGACCTAGCACTAGCCCTAACCCAAATTCTAACCCTGACCCTAACCTAACCCTCACCCTAACCCTAGACAAGCCCTAACCTTAACCCTAACCCTAATCCTAAACTTGCCCTAACCCTAACTCTAAACATAGACCAAGCCCAAACCCGAACCCTAACCCTAGCCCTAGCCCTAACCCCAAAATTAACACTAACCCTAACCCTAGCTCTAGGCCTAGCCCTAACCCTAAACGTAGCCCCAAACCTGGCCCTAACCGTATCCTTAACCCTAACCACTAACCATAACCCTAACCCTAACCCTAACCACAACCCTAACCCTAACCCTAGCCTAGCACTAGCAGTAGTCCTAACCCTAAACCTAGCCCTAACCCTAACCCTACCCCTAATCCATAACCCTAGCCCTAGCACTAACCTTAACCATAAACCTAGCCCTAACCCTAACCCTAACTGTAACCTTAAACCTAAACCCTAACCCTAACCCTAACCCTAAACAAAACCCTACCACTAGCCATAGCACTAATTTAACCCTAGACCTAATCAATAACCCTAACCCAAACCCTATGCATAACCCTAACCATAGCCCTAAACCTAACCTTAGCCTTTACCCTAACCCTAACCCTAGCTTTTACACTAAACCTAACCCTGGACCTAACACTAACCCTAATCCTTGCCCTAACCCTAGCAATAACCCTAACCCTAACCCTTGCCCTAACACTAACCCTAGCCCAAGACCTAGCCCTAGCCCTTACCCTAACCCTAAACCTAACCCTAACCATAGCCCTAACCTTAATCCTAACACTAACCCTATTTCTAACCCTAACCCAAACCCTAACCCTAAATCTCACCCTAACCCTACCATAGCCCTAGCCCTAAACCTAACACTAACCACAACACTAGCCTAGCTCTAACCCAAAACCTAGCCCAAGACCTAGCCCTAAACCTAACCCTGAAACTAAACTAAACCTAAACATAGCCCTAGCCCTAACTATAACCCTAACCCTAACACTAGGCCTAGACCTAGACCTAGACCTAGCCCTAACCCCAACCGTAACCCTAAACTTAGCCCTAACACTAACCCTAATCCTAGCCCTAACCCTAACACTAACCCTAACCCTGACCCTAGCTCTAGTCCAAACCCTAACCCTAGCTCTAATCCTAACCTGAGCCCTAAACCTAACCCTAACCCTAGCCATAAACATAAACCTAACTATAACTTTAACCCTAACCCAAACCCTTACCTTTACCCTAACCCTAACCCTAACCTTGGACCTACCCTAACCCTAACACATCCCCTAGCCTTAACCCAAACCCTTACCTTTACCCTAACCCTAACACTAACCTTAGCCCTAGCCATAGCCCTAACACTAACCCTAACATTAGTCCTAGCCGTAACCCAAACCCTAACACTAACCCTAGCCCTAGCCCTACCCTACCTTAACCCCAACCCAAACCCTAACCCTAGCCCTAACCCCAACCCTAACACTAACCCTAGACTTAACCGTATGCCTCACCCTAGACGTAGGCCTAACCATAACCCAAACCCTAACCCTAGCCCTTACCCTAACACTAACCCTAACCCTAGCCTTAACCCTAACCCTACCCTGGCCCTAACCTTAACACTAGCCCTAACCCTAGCCCTAGCCCTAACCCTAACCCTCGACCTAGCCCTAACCTAAGCATTAACACAACCCGAACCATAGCCCTAAACCTAACCCTAACCCTAGCCCTAGCCCAAGGCCTAAACCCAAACCTAACCCTCACCCTAGCTCTATCCATAATCCCAAACCCTAACCCAAGCCCTACCCTTAGCCTTACCCCAACCCTAACACTAACCCTATCCCTAACCCTAACCCTAAAACTAGATGTAACTTTAACCCTAACCCTAAACCCAACCCTAACACTAACCCTAGCTCTAATGCTAAACATAAAAGTAGCCCCAGCCCTAGCCCTAACCCTAACCCTATCCTAACCCTTACCCTAAGCCTAACTTTAACATTAACTGTAACCCTAAATCTAACTTCAACCATAACATTAACCCTAGCCATATCCATAATCCTAACCCGAACCCCAACACTAGCCCAAGCTCTAACCCTAACACTAGCCCTAAATATAGCCCTAGCCCTAGCCCTAGCCCTAACCCTAGCCCTAACCGTAGCTTAACCCTAACATTAACCCTAACCCTAACCCAAGCCCTAACCCTAACCCTAGACCTAGCCCTAACCAAAACCCTAACACTAGCCCTAACCCTAACCATACTAGCCCTAAACCTAACCCTAACACTAGCCCTAGCCCTAGCCCTAACCCTAACCCTAGATCTAGACCTAACCCTAACCCTAGCCCTAACCCTAACGCTAGCCCTAGTCCTAAAGCTAAACCTAATTCTAAACCTAGAACTAACCATAACCAAACCGTAACCCTAACCCCAACCCTAACCATAACCATAACCATAACCCTGGCCCTAGCCCTAACCCTAACCCTAGCCCTAACCCCTAACCTAAACATAGCCCTATCCCTATACCTAACCCTTAACCTAGCCCTGACCCTAACAATAATCCTAGCTCTCACACTTACCCTAACCCTAACCTGAACCCTAACACTAAACATAGCCATAGCCCCAAACCTAACCCTAACTCTAGCCCTATCCCTAGCCCCAGCCCTAACCCTAACCTGAATCCTAGCCCTAACCCTAACCCTAACCCTGGCCCTAACCCAAACCCTAACCCTAGCACTAGCCCTGACCCTAACCCTTACCCTAACCCTAGCTCTAGACCTAACCCTAACCCTAACACTAACCCTAGCCCTAGCCCTAGCTTTAACCCTAACCTCTAACCCTAACCCAACCACAACCGTAATCCTAACCTTAGCCCTAACCCTAACCCTAACATTCACCCTAGATCTAACCCTAACCATAAATCTATGCAAAACCCTTGCTCTAACTCTATCCCTAACCCTAACCCAAATCCTAACCATAACACTAGCCCTACCTCTAACCCTAATCATAGAACTAGCCCTAGCCCTTGCCCTAGGCCTAACCCTAACCCAAGCCCGAGCCATAACCCTAACCCTAACCCTAGCCCTAACAATAACCATAGACCTAGCCCTTAAACTAACACTACCCTAGACCTAACCCTAACCCTAACACTGGCCCTAACCCTAACCCTAACCTAGCCCTAACACTATACCTAACCCTAACCCTAACACTCGCCCTCACCCTCGTCCTAACACTAGCACTAACCATAACCCTAACCTTAGCCCTAACCCTAACCCTAGCCCTAGCCCTTACCATAAACCTAAACCTAGCCCTAGTCCTAACCTTAACCCTAACCCTAACACTAGTTCTTGCCATAACCCTAACCCTAACACTAAACCTAACCCTAACCCTAACCCTAACACTAACCCAAGCTCTAACCCTAAGCCTAACTGTAACCCTAGCCCTAACCCAAACCCTAAACCTAACCCTAACTAGCCCTAAACATAACCCTAACCCCAGCCCTCACCCTAATCCTAACATAGACCTAGCCCTAATCCTAACACTAACCCTAGTCCTAGACCTAACCATAAACCTAACCCTAATCCTAGATCTAGCCGTAACCCTAACCCTAGCCCTAAACCTATCCGTAGCCCTAGCCCTAACCCTATGCCTGACCCTAACCCTACCCCTAACCCTAACCCTTAGCTAGGCCTAACACTAACCCTAATCCTAGCCTTGCACAAGCCCTAGCCCTAACCGTAACCCTAAACCTAGCCCTAGCCCAAGCACTAAACTTAACCCTAACTGTAACCCTAACCTTAACACCTAACCCTAACCCTCACTCTAACCCCAAACCTAACACTAACCCTAGCCCTAACCTTGCTAAAGAGCTAAACCTAGCCCCAACCCTAACCTTACACTAACCCTAGCACTAGCCTTAACCAAACAAAACCCTAGCCCTAACACTAGCCCTAGCTCTAACCTAATCCTAGCCATAGCCCTAGCGCTAACCCTAACCCAAAACCTTACCGTAATCCTAAACAATCCCTAGCCCTAACCCTAAACCTAACCCGAAACCTAGCCCTAGAACTAGCACTAGCACAAACGCCAACCCTAACCCTAACCCTAGCCCTAACAATAACCAAAGACCTAGCCCTAACCCTAACCCAAACAGTAGCCCTAACCATAACCCTAACCCTATCGCTAGATCATGTCAAATCCTAACCCTAGCCCTAACCCTAAACCTAGCAATAACCACAACCCTAACCCTAACCCTAACCCTACCCATAGCCCTAGCCCTAACCCTAACCCTAACGCTAACCCTAGCCCTAGCCCTAACCCTAACCCTAAACCTTACCCTAACCCTAACCCTAACACTAACATTAGCCCAAGTTCTAACCCTAACACTGGCCCTAGCCATAGACTGAGCCCTAACACTAACCCAAAACATAATCATAGCCCTAGCCCTAACCCTTACCCTAGCCCTAGACATAGCCCTAGCCCTAGCCCTAACCCTAACCCTAACCCTAACCCAAGCCCTAACCATACCCTAACCCTAGCCCTCGCCCTAACCCTAATACTAACAAGCCCTAACCCTAATAATAGACCTAACCCTAACCCTCACCCTAGTCCCTAACGCTAACCTAACCCTAACCCTGGCTCTAGACCTAACCCTAACACTAGCCCTAGCCCTAGCCCTAAACCTAACCCCTAACACTAACCCTAACCCTAACCACAAACCTTATCCTAACCTTAGCCCTAACCTAACCCTAACCCTCACCCTGGAACTAACCCTAACCCTAACTCTACCCATAACCCTAACCATAGCCCTAACCCTAATCCTAAACCAAATCCTAACACTAAACTAGCACTAGTTCTAACCCTAATCATAGAACTAGCCCTAGCCCTAGCCCTAGGCCTAACCTAATCAAAGCCCTAGCTATAACCCTAACCCTAACCCTAACCCTAGCCCTAATAATAACCATAGACCTAGCCCTTACCCTAACCCTAGGCATAACCCTAACTGTAACCCTGGCCCTAAGCCTAACATTAACCCTAGCCCTAATCCTAAACCAAAGCCTAATCCTGACACTCGCCCTCTCCCTACCCCTAACCCTAGCACTAACCCTACCCCTATCCCTAGCCCTAACACTAACCCTAATCCTATACTTAACTCTAGCCCTAGCTCTTACCCTAACCAAACCCTAGCCCTAGTCCTAACTTTAACCATAACCCTAACACTAGTTCTTGCCATAACCCTAACCCTAACCCTAGCACTAGCCCTAACCCTAACCCTAACTCTAACCCTGACCCTAAGCCTAACACTAGCCTAGCTCTAATCCTAAACCTAGCCCTTTCCCAAGCCCTAATACTTGCTGTAACCATAACCCTAACAAAAACATAACCTGCCCTAAACATTCACCCTAACACTAACCCTAGTTCTAGCACTAACCCTAACACAAACTAAAACCCTAACCCAAGCACTAGCCCTAGCCCTAGCCCTAACCCTAACCCTAACACAACCCAAAACATAGCCATGGCCCTAACCCTAACCCTAACCCTAGCCCTAGACTTAGCCCTAGCACCAACCCCAACTCTAAACCTAACCCTAGCCCTACAACAAACCCTACCCTAGCCCTATCCCTAAGCCTAACCCTAGCCCTAACCCTAACCATAGACCTAGACCTAATCCTAACCCTAAACCTAGCCCTAGCCCTAACCCCAACCCTAACGCTAGCTCTAACTCTAGACCTAACCCTAACCCTAGCACTAACCCTAACCCTAGCCCTAACATTAAACCTACCTAACCCTGACCCTAACACCAACCATAACCCTAACCGTAACCCTAACCCGAACCCTAGCCCTAGCCCTAACCCTAACCCTAACCATGGCCCTAGCGCTAACACTAAACCTGGCCTTAACCATAACCCTAACCCTAGACCTGGCCCTAAACCTAAACCTTACCCTAGCCATAACCCTAATCCTAACCCTAGTCCTAACAATATCCATAGACCTAGACCTAACCCTAAACCTAACCCTATCCATAGCCCTAACCCTAACCCTAACCCTAACCCTAGCTCTAGTAAAAACCATAACACTAGCCCTAACCCTAAACTTAGCCCTAACTCTAGCCCTAACCCTAACCCTAACTCAAGACCTAACCCTAACCCTAGCACTAACCCTAACCCTAACCTAATACTAACCATAGACATAGCCCTAACCCTAACCCTAGCCCCAGCCCTATCCTTTACCCTAAACCTAACCATAGAACTAACCCTAACCCATACTGTACCTATAATAGTAAGCCTAGACCTAGACTTTACCGTAACCCTAGCCTTTACCCTAAAATTAAACCTAGCACTAAACTGTAACCCTAACCCTGGCCCTCGTCCTCACCCTAACTCTAGCACTAACCCTAACCCTACCCAAGCACTAACCCGAGCCCTCCCCCTAACCCTAGCCCTAGCCCTTACCATAAACCTAACCCTAACCCAGGCCCTAACCCTATCCCTAGACCTAGCCATAAACCTAACCAAAACCATGACCTTAACCCTAACCCTAACCCTGACCTTACGCCTAACCCTAATCCTAAACCTAGCCTTGCACAAGCCCTAGCCCTAAACCTAACCATAGCCCTAGCCCTAGAACTAAACTTAACCCTAAATGTAAACCTAACACTAAACCCTAACCCTAAACCTCACCCAAACCCCAAACCTAACACTAACATTAGCCCAAATCTAACACTAATCCTAACCCTAGCCCTATTAATAACCATAGAACTAACCCTTACCCTAACCCTTACCCTAGCCCTAAACCTAACCATAACCCTGGCCATAACCCTAACCCTAACGCTAGCCCTAACCCTAAACCAAATCCTCGCCCTCTGTTGCCCTAAAAATAGCACTAACCCTAACCCTAAAACTAGCCCAAACCCTAACCCTAGCCCTAGCCCTAGCCCTTACCCTAACCCTAACATAACCCTAACCCTTCATCTAACACTAGCCCAACCAGAACCATAGCCCTCGAGCTAGCCATAGCCCTAACCCCAAACCTAACCCTAAAACTAGCCCTAACCATAACCCTAATCCTAGCCCTAGCCCTAACCCTAACCCTAATCCTAATGTAACCTTAACCCTAAACACTAACCCTAACCCTATCCCTAACCTCAACCCTAAGCCTAAACTTAGCCCTAACCCTAACCCTAAACCTAACCCTAGAACTAACCCTAACCCTAATACTACACATAACCCTTACCCTAACCCTAACCCTAACCCTTGCCCTAACCCTAAACCTACCCTAGCCTAAAACTAAACCTAACCCTAACCCATACCCTCGCCCTTGCCCAAAACCTAGCACTAACCCTAATCCCAACCCTCACCCTAACCATAACTCTAACCCTAACCCTAACCGTAGCCCTAGCCCTAATCTTAAACCTAACCTTAACCCTAGTTCTAGCCCTAACCCTAACCCTAACCCTAACCGTAACCCTAACCCTAAAACTAACACTAACCCTAGACCTAGCCCTAACCCTATATCTAACCCTAACTCTAAAACTAGCCCTAGCTCTAAACCTAGCACTCACACTAGGCCTAGCCGTAGCCCTAACCCTAACCCTATCTTAAACCTAATCCTAAAATTAGCCCTAGCCCTAACCCTAACCCTAACACCATCCCTAGACCCTAGCCCTAGCTCTAACCCCAACCTAACCCTAACCCTAGCCCTATCCCTAACCCTAACCCTTGCCCTAGCCCTATTCCTAACCCTCATCCTAAACCTAGGCCTAACCCTAACCATAGACCTAGCCCTAACCCTAACCCTAACACTAGACCTAGCATTAACCCTAACACCAACCCTAGCTGTAGACGTAACCCTAATGCCAGCCTTAACCCTACCCCTAGCACTAGCCCTAACCCTAAACCTAACCATAACCCTGACCCTAACACTAACCCTTACTCTAGCCCTAATCCTAACCCTAACCCAACCCCTAGCTCTAGAGCTATCCCTAACCATAACACTAGCCCCAACACTAACCCTAGCCCTATCCCTAACCCTAACAAAACCCTAACCCTAACAGTAGCCCTAGTTCTAACACTAATCCTAGTACTAGTCCTAGCCCTATCCCTAATCCTATCCCTAAAACTAACCCTAAACATAAACATAGCCCTAGCCATAACCCTAACCCCAACCCTAACCCTACCCCTAGACCTAGCCCTAGCCCTAACCCCAACCCAAGCCCTACCCTAAACATAACCATAGCCCTAGCCCTAGCCCTAAACCTAATGTTAGCCCTATTCCTAGCCCTAACCGCAACCCTAATTCTAACCCTAGCACTAACCCTAACACTAACCCTGCCGTAACCCTAAACATAGCCATAGCCCTAACCCTAAACCTAACACTAGCCCTAGCCATAGCCGTAATCTCAACCCTAACCATAACCATAATGCTAGCGCTAACCATAACCCTAAACATAATCATAATGCTAGCCATAACCCTAACCATAACCCTAACCAAAGCACTACCCCTAAACCAACACTAACCCTAATGCCAAACCTAAACCTAACCATAACCCTAACCCTAGCCCTTACCCTAATCTGAAGCCTTACCCTAGCGCTAACCCTAACCTTTACCCTTGTCTTAACCCTAACCCTAACCATAGCCCTAGCCCTACCTATAGTCCTAGCCCTAACCCAAACCCTAAACCTAACCCTAGCCCTAGCCCTAATCCTAGCCCTAGCCCTAACCCTAAACCTAACCCTGCCCTATCCCTAACTTAATCCTAAACATAGCCATAGCCCTAACCATAACCCTAAACATAGCCCTAGCTCTAGCCCTAATCCTAAATCTAAACCTATTCCTAGCCCTAATCCCAAACATAACCCTAACCCTAGCCCTAGCTATAACACTAACACTAACCCTAAGAGTAGCCCTAACCTAACCCTATGCATTGCCCCATCCCTAACCCTAGACATAACCCTAACCCTAACCCTAACACTAACCCTAAGTGTAGTCCTAGCTCTAACCCTAACCCAGGCCTAGCCCTAGCACTAACCCTAAGCCTAACACTAACCCTAAGTCTAACCCTAACCCTAAACACAACCCTAGCACTAGCCCTAACACTAGCCCTAGACATATCCCTAGCCCTAACCACAACCCTAAACCTAACCCTAACCCTAACCTTAACCCTAAACCTAACGCTAACCCTTGCCATAGCCCTAAGCCTAACCCTAACCCTAAACCAAAACTAGCAATAGACCTAGCCCTAGCCCTAACCCAAACCCTAAAAAAACTCTAGGACTAACCCTAACCCTAGCCCTAGCCCCTAACTCTAACCCTCACCCTAAGTCAAATCTAAAACTAACCCTAGCCCCAACACTTGCTCTAGAGCTAACCCTAACCCTAACTGTAACATAATTCTAGCCCTAGCCCTAACCCTAACCCTAACCCTAACCCTAACCCTAGCACTAGCCCTAACCCTAACCCTTACACTACACCTAACCCTAACCCTAGCCCTAGTACTACTCCCAGCCCTAACCCTAACCTTAACTGTAGCCCTAGCCCTAACCCCAACATAACCCTAGCCCTAACCCTAACCCTTACACTACACCTAACCCTAACCCTAGCTCTAGTACTACTCCCAGCCCTAACCCTAACCTTACCTGTAGCCCTAGCCCTAACCCCAACATAACCCTAGCCCTAACCCTAACCCTAATGTAAGCTTAACCCTAACCCTACCCCTAACCTCAACCCTAACCATGACCTTAGCCCTAACCCTAACCCTAAACCTAACCCTAGAACTAAATATAACCCTAACCCTACCCATAACCCTAACCCCAGCCCTAACCCTAACCCTACTCTAACCCATGTCTGAACACTAACCGTAACCCTAGCCGAACCCTAAACTTAAATCTAACCGTAACCCTTGCATAATCCTCGCCCTAACCATATCGCTAACCCTAACCCTACCCAAGCCAGAACCCTAAACCTAACCCTAACCCTAAACCTAACCCTAGAACTAACCCTAACCCTAATTCGACCCATAAACCTTACCCTAGCCCTAACCCTAACCCTAACCATGGCCCTAAACCTAACTATAGCGTAGCCCAAACCTTAACATAACCCTAAACCTAACCCTCGCCCTTGTCCTCGCCCTAACCCTAGCACTAACCCTAACCCTAAACATAGCCATAGCACTAACCCTAAACCAAACCATAGCTCAAGCCCAAGCCGTAACCACAACGCTAACCATAACCAATAACCTAGCCCTAACCCTAACCCTAACCCAAGCCGTAGCCCTAATGCTAATCCTAATCCTAGACCTAAACCTAAACCTACCCATTGCCCCAGCCCTAACCCTAACCCTAACACTAGCACTACCCCTAACCCTAAACCTAAACCTAACACGAACCCTAAGCCTAGCCCTTACCATAATTCTCAAACTTACCCTAGTGCTAACCCTATCCCTTACCATTGCCTTAACCCTGTCCCTAAGCATAGCACTAGCCCTAGCCCTAAACTTAGTCCTAGCCCTAACCCAAACTCTAACCCAAATCCTAGCCCTAACCCTTACCCTTACACTAGCCCTAATCATAACACTAACCCCAGCCCTAGCACTAGTCCTAGCCTTAAACCTAACCCTAACCCTAATCCTAGCCCGAGCACTAAACCTAACCCTAACTCTAGACCTAACTCTAACCATAGAGCTAGCCCTAACCCTAACCCTAAATCCAGCAATAGCCCCAGCCCTAAACCTAACCCTAAACCTAAACCCAGCAATAGCCCTAGCCCTAACCCTAACCCTAGCTTTAGACCTAACCCTAACCCTAGCCCTAACCCTAAGCCTAGCCCTAACCCTAACCCTAACCCTAGCACTAACCATACCCTAACTGCAACCCTAACCTTAACCCTAACCCTAGTTCTAACCCAAACACTAACCCTAAACCTGGCCCTAGCTCTAACCTTATCCCTAGCCCTAACACTAACCCTAACTCTAGCCCTAACCCTAACCCTAACACTTACCCTAGCCCAAACCCTAACACTAACCCTAGCCAGAGCACTAGTCCTAGCCCTAACAAAAACCGCAACCCTGGCCCTAGCCTAACCTTAACCCTAACCCTAACTGTAACCTTAACCCTAACCCTAACTCTAACCACAACCCTAATCCTAAACTTAGCCCTAACCCTAACCCTAACACTCACCCTAGAAATAAACCTAACCCTAACTCTACCCATAACCCTAAACCTAGCCCTAACCATAACACTAACCCTAGCCTTGCAGAACACCTAGCAATAACTCTATCCCTAACCCTAGCCCTAGACCTAGCACTAACCTTAACCCTAACCGTAACCCTATCCATAACCTCTAACCCTAACCCTCACCCTAACCCCACCTAACACTAACCCTAGCCCTAACCCTTGCTCTAGAGCTAAAGCTAACCATAACCCTAACTGTAAACATAACCCAAACCCTAGCACTAGCCCTAACCCTAACCCTAATATTAGCCCTAGCCCTAACCCTAACCCTAACAGTAACCATAACACTAATGTAAGCTTAACCCAAAACCCTAACCTTAACCCTATCCCTAACCTAAACCCCAACCCTGACCTTAGACCTAACCCTAAACCTAAACCTAAACCTAGAACTAACCCTAAATTGAACCCTACACATATCCCTAACTCTAGTCCTAATCCTAACACTAACCGTAGCCCTTACACAAAAACAAACACTAGCACTAATCATAACGCTAACTCTTGCCCTAACTGTAACCATAACCATAGCCCAAACCTAAACGTAACCCTAACCCTAACCCTAACCCTTGACCTCGTCCACGCCCAAACCATAGAACTAACCATAACCCTACCCAAGACTTAACCTTAACCCAAACTCTAAACCTTGCCCTCGCCATCACCCTAACCCTAAACCTAACCAAAACCTAACACTAACACTAATCCTAACCCTAACCCTAGCCCTAGCCCTAGCCCTAACCCTAAACCTAACCCTAGCTCTAGACCTAACACTAACCCAAAGCCTAACACTAAACCTAACACTAACACTAACACTAACCCTAGGCATAGAACTAACCCTAAAACTAACCCTAACCCTAACACTAGCCCTAGCCCTAACACTAACATTAACCCTAGCACTAGCTCTAGAGATAACCCTAATGCTAGCCCTAACCCTAGCCCTAACACTAACCCTAGCCCCAGCCCTAACCCTAACCCAAACCCTAACCCTAACACTAGCACTAGCTCTAACCCTAATCCTATCCCTAGCACTAACCCTAACCCTAACACTAACCCAAAACATAGCTATAGCCCTAACCCTAAACCTAACCATAACCATAACCATAAACAAGGCCCTAACCCTAACCCGAACCCAAGCACTAGCCAAAAACCTAACTCTAATCCTAGACCTAAACCTAACCCTACCCATTGCCTCAGCCCTAAACCTAAACCTAAACCTAACCCTACCCATTGCCCCAGCCCTAAACCTAAACCTAAACCTAACCATAGCCCTAGCCCAAAACATAACCCTAACCATAACATTACCCCTAACCATAACACTAACACAACCCTAAACCTAAACCCAACCCTAAACCTAACCCTAGCCCTTACCCCTATGCAAATCCTTAAACTAGCGCTAACCCTAACCCTTACCCTTGTCTTAACGCTAACCCTAACCATAGCCCTAGCCCTAGCCCTAACCCAAACCCTAACACTAAACCTAGCCCTAGCCCCAGCCCTAATCCTAGCCCTAGCCCTAAACATAATCCTAACCCTAGCCCTAGCCCTAACCTTAAACCTAAACATAGCCATAGCCTTAACTCAAACGCAAACCATAGACCTAGCCCTAGCCCTAACCCTAAACCTATTGCTAGCCCTAACCCCAAACCTAACCCTAAACCTAGCCGTAGCCCTACCCTAACCAAAACCTAACCCTAATCCTAACCATAACACTATCGATTGCCCCAGCACTAACACTAACCATAACATTAGCCCCAGCCCTAACCCTAATCCTAACCCTAACTGTAACCCTACCACTAGCCCTAACCCTAACCCTAAATCTAAACCTAACCCTAATCCTAAATCAAACTCTACCCTTAACACTAAACCTAGCCCTAAACCTAACCCTAACACTAACACTAACCCTAATCCTAGCCCTAGCCACAGCCCTAGACCTAACCCTAACTCTAACCCGAAGCATAACCCTAAATTCAGTCCCAGCCCTAAGCCTAACCCTAGCCCTTGATTGGCCATAGCCCTAACCCCAAACCTAACAATAACCCTAGCCCTAACCCTAATGCTAACCCTAGACAAAGCCCTAACTCTAACCCTAACCCTAACCAAAACTTAGCCCTAGCCCTAACCCCAACCCTAAACCCAAGTCTAGCCCTAACCCTAACCCTAGCACTAGCCCTAACCCTAATCCTAATCTTAACCCTAGCCCTAACCCTAACAATAGACCTAGCTGTAACCCTAACCCTAACTCTAGCCCTAGCCCTAAACCTAAAGCAAACCCTAACCATAACCCTAGCTCTAACCTTAACACTAACCCTAGCACTAACCGAAACCTAACCCTACCCCAACCCTAAACCTAACCCTAACCCTAACCATAATCCAAACCGTAAACCTAACACTAGCCCTAGCCCTAACCCTAACACTAACTGTAACCCAAACCTTAGCCATAGCCCCAACCCTAACCCTAATCCTTACCTTAGCCCTAGCACTAACCCTAACCCTTACCCTAGCCCTAACCCTAAGCCCAACCCTAGACCTAGTACTTCCTAGCCCTAACCCTAGCCCTAGCCCTAACCCAAACCCTAACCCTAACCCTAGCCCTAACTCTAGCCATAGATTTAGCCCTAACCCTAACCCTAACCCTAACCATATAAATAGCCCTAGCCCTACACCTAACTCTAGCTCTAACCCTAACTATACACCCAGCCCTTACTTTAGCCCTAACACTAACCCTAAACCTAAACCTAAGCCTAGCACTAACCATAACCCTAACTCTAAACCTAACCTGAAAACTAGACCTAACCCTAACCCTAACCCTGGCCCTAGCCCTAAACCTAACCCTAGCCTTAACCATAACCATAACCATAGCTCTAGCCCTAAACCTAAACCTTAAACTAGCCCAAACCCTAAACCTAACCCTAGTGCTAGCACTAGTCTTAGCAAAACACTAATCCTAAACCTAGCCATAGCTGCAGCCCTAACCCTAACCCTAACCCTATCTGTAACCTTATGCTTAACCCATAATCCTAACCCTAACCATAACCCTAATCCTAAACTTAGCCCTAACCCTAACCCTAAACCTCACCCTAGAACTAACCCTAACCTAACTCTACCCATAAACCTAATCTTAACCCTAACCCTAACTCTAACCATAACCCTATCCATAACCCTAACCCTAACCCTAAACCTAACCCTAACTTTAGCCCTAGTTCTAACCCTAACCCTAGCTCTAGACCTAGCCCTAACCCCAACACAAACCCTAACCCTAACCCTAGCCATAACCCTAACCCAAACCTTATCACTAGCCCTAACCTTAACCCTAACCCTAACCCTAGCCCTCACCCTATCCCTAACCATAGACCTAGCCCTAACCCTAAACCTAACCCTAGCCCTAGCCCTAACCCTAACCCTAACCCTACCTCTAACCCTATCCCTATCCCTAGTCCTAACCCTAATAAAAATCCTGACCCTAGCCCTAACCCTAACCCTAGCCTTGCACAAGCCCTAGCCCTAACCCTAAGACTAACACTAACCCTAGCCCTAGCCCAGGCACTAACCTTAACTCTAACCGTAGCCCTAACCCTAACCCTTAACCCTAACCCTCACCCTAACCCAAAACCTAACACTAACCCTAGCCTTAACCCTACCTGTGACGCTATAACTAACCCTAAACCTAACCCTAACGCTAACCATAGCCCTAATGCTAGCCCTAACACTAACCTAAAACTATAGCTAGCCCTAACCCCAACCCTAACCCTAAAACTAACCCTAACCCTAACCCTAGCCCTAGACCTAACAAAACCCTAACTCTAACACTAGCCCTAGCGCTAGCCATAACCATAATCCTAACCCCAAACATAACTCTAGCGCAAACCCTAACCTAAACCTAGCCCTAGCCCTAAAACTAACTCTAACCCTAATCATAGCCCTACCCTACCTTATCCATAGCCCTAAACCTAAACCTAACCCTAAACCGATTCCTACCCCTAAACCTAACTCTACTCCTAACACTAGCACTAGCCCTAACACTAACCCTAACCCTAAACCTAACCCTAACCCTGAAACTAACCTTAGCCCTTGCCCTAACCCTAAATCTAACCATAAATCTAATGCTAACACTTGTCCTAGCTCTAACCCTAACACTAACCCTACCCTAGCCCTAGTCCTAACCCTAACCCTAACCCTAACCAAAATCCTAAACATAGCCCTAGCCCTAACCCTAACCCTAGCTCTAGCCCTAACCCTAATCCTAGTTATAACCCTAACACTGGTCCTAACCTAACCCTAACCGTAACCTTAGTCCTAGCCCTAGCACTAGTCCTAACCCTAACCCTAACCCTAGCCCTAGCTCTAACCCTAACCATAGCCCTAGGCCGAGCCCTAAACCTAAACCTAAACCTAACCCTAACTCTAAACATAGCATCGCCCTAACCTGAAAACTAACCCTAGCCTTTGACCTAGCCCTAGCACTAACCCTAACCCTACTTCTAGCACTAAGCCTAAACCTAAACATACCCATAACCCTAACCTAACACTAACCATAGTCTAACCCTAACCCTAACATTAACCCTACTCCTAGCCCTAACCCCAACCCTAACCCTAACCCTAGCCCTAAACCTAAACCAAACACGACCCCTAGCCCTAACCCTAACCCTAACCCTAGCCCTAAACCTAAACCAAACACGACCCCTAGCCCTAACCCTAACCCTAACCCTAACCTAACCCTAACCCAAACACTAACCCTAGCCCTAGCCCTAACCCAAACCCTAACCCTAACACTAGCCCTAGCTCTAACCCTAACAGTAGCCCTAGCCCTAGGATAGCCCTAACCCTAACCCTAAACCTAACCCTAAACATAGCCCTAGCCCTATGCCTAACCGAAAGCTTAACCCTAAACCCTAACCCTAACCCTAACAACAACCCTAACCCTAAACTTAGCCCTAACCCTAACTACAACCCTAACCCTAAACTTAGCCCTAACCCTAACCCTAACACTAGACTTAGCTCTAACCCTAAACCTAGCCCTAGAACTAGCCCTAGCCCTAACCCTAACCTTAGCCCCAACCCTAAACCTAAACCTAGCCATAGCGCTAACCCTAATCCTCAACCTAGCCCTAGCTCTAGAAGTAACCCCAACCCTAAACCTAACCATGAAACTAGCCCTAACCCTATCCCTAACCCTAGTCCTAGCTCTAACCCTAACTCTAACCCTAATCCTAGCCCTAACCGTAACCCTAACCCTACCCATAGCCCTAGCCTTAACCCTAACCCTAAAACTATCCCTAACAATAACCATAGACCGAGAACTAGCCCTAACCCTAACACTAACACTAACCGTAAACCTAACTCTAGCTCCAGCCCAAAACCTAACCCTAGCCGTAAGCCTAACCCTAGCAATAGCCCTAAATCCAACTCTAACCCTAACCCTAGTCCTAGCCCTAAACCTAACCATAAACACAGCCCTATCCTTAAGCCTAACCCTAACCCTATTCCTAGCCATAGTCCTAACCCTAACACTAAACATAGCCTTAGGATTAGCCCTAGCCCTAACCCCAACACTAACCCTAACCCTAGACCAAACCTAACCCTAACCCTAAGCCTAGCCCTAGCCCTAGCCCTAATCCTAGCCCTAGCCCTAACACTAACCCTAGTCCTAGCCCTAAGCCTAATGACAACCAAAGCCCTAGCCTTAACCCTAACTCTAAACCTATTCCTAGCCCTAACCCCAACCCTAACCCTAAACCTAGCCCTAACCCTAACCCTAACCCTAGCCTTAGCCCTAAATCTACATGTAAACCTTGACCTAACCCGAACACTAACCTTAAACATAGAATAGCCCTAACCCTAACCCTAACCCTAGCCTTAGACCTAGCCGTAACCCCAACCCTAAACCTAACCATAACCCTAGCCCTTACTCTAGCAGTAACCCTAGCCCTAACTAACCCTAACCCTACCCCTAAACCTAACCCTAACCCTAGCTCTAACCCTAACCCTAAATGTAATCCTAGCCCTAGCTCTAACCCTAACCCTAGCCCTAGCCCTAATCCTAGCCCTAACCCTAACCCTCAACCTAACCCTAACCCGTCACATAGACCTAGCCCTATCCCGAAACCTAACCCAAGAGCAAGACCTGGCTCTAGCCCTAAACCAAACACTAGCCCTAGCCCTAAGCATAAACCTAAACATAGACATAGCCCTAACCTGAATCCTAACCATAGACCTAGCCATAGCTCTAACCCTAACCCTAGATCTAGCCCTAAACCAAAGCCTAACCCTAGCCCTAACCCTACTCCCTAAACATAGCCATAGCCCCAACCCTAACACTAAACCAGCCCTAGCACTAGCTGTAACCCCAACTCTAAACCTAACCATACCCTAGCCCTAACCCTAACCATAACCTTAGCCCTAGCCGTCATCCTCAATCTAACCCTAATCCTAGCCCTAACCCTAACCCTACCCATAATCCTAGCCTTAACACTAACACTAACGCTAGCCCAAGCCCTAACCCTAACCGTAACCCTAACCCTAACCCTAAGCCTAGCACCAGCCCTAACCCTAACCCTAAAACTAACCCTAACCCTAAACCTAACCCAAACGCTAACACTAACCCTAGCCCTAGCTCTAAACCTAACCCTAACCCTAACACAGCCCTAGCTCTAACCCTAAACCTAGCCAAAGCCATGACCCTAGCCCTAAACTAACCCTAACCCTAACCCTAGTCCTAGTCCTACAAGAGTCCTAGCCCTAAACCTAACCATAAACCTTACCCTAGCCCTAGAGCTAGCCCTAACCTTAAACCTAGCCCTAACCCTAACCCTAACCTTAGCCCCAACACTAACCCTAACCCTAACCTTAACCCTAACCCCTAACCCTAACCACAATACTAACCCTAACCTTAGCCCTAACCCTAAACATAACATTAGCCCTAGCTCTAACCCTAACCCTAACCCTAGCCCTAGCCCTAGCCCTAGCCCTAAACCTAACACTAAACCTTACCCTAACCTTAAACACAGCCCTATAACTAACCCCAACACTAACCCTATCCCTGGACCTAGCACTAGCCCTAAACCAAACCCTAACCCTATTGCTAGCACTAACAATAACCCTAACACTAACCCTAGCCCTATCCATAACCCTAACCCTAAACCTAGCCCTAACCCTAACCATAGACCTAGCCCTAGACCTAACCCTAGACCTAGACTAACCCTAAACATAGACCTAGCCCTAACCCCAACACTAACCCTAACCCTAACCCTAGGCCTAACCCTAACACTAGCCCTAACCCTAACCCTGGTCCTAACCCCTAATGCTAACCCTAACCCTAGTCCTATCCCTAACACTAACCCTAGCCCCAACACTAACTCTAACCCAACATTAACCCTAAACCCTAACCATAACCCTAACCACAACCCTAACCCTAACTTTAGTTCTAATGCTAACCCTAATAGTAGAACCAACCCTAAACGTAACCCTATGCATAAACCTAACCCTAGCCATTACCTAACCCTAATGCTCGCCTTTACCCTAACCCTAACCCAAGCCCTTGCACTAGTCCTAGCCCTAACCATAACCCTAAACCTAACCCTAAACCTAGCCCTAGCCCTAATGCCTACCCTAACCCTAACCCTAGCACTATCCCTAACACTAAACATAAACCTAAACCTAACACTAAACCTAGCCCTAGCCCTAAACCTAACCCTAACACTAGCCCTAGCACTAACCCTAACCCTAGCCCTAGCCCTAGCCCTAAACCTAACACTAACACTAACCCTAAATATAACACTAGACGTAACCATAACCATAACCATAAGCTTAGACCTAGACCTAGCCCTAACCCCAACTCTAACCCTAACCCTAGCCCTAAATCTAACATTAACCCTGGCCCTATCCCTAACCCTAGCAATAACTCTAAACTTGCACTAACATAACCCTAACAATAGACCTATCCCTAAGCCTAACCCATAGCCCTAACCCTAACATTGGACTTAGCCCTAGCCCTAGTCCTAACCCTAACCCTAACCCAAATCCTAACGCTAACAGATACCCTAAACATCGCCCTAGCACTAGCCCTAACCCTAACTATAACCCTAGCCCTAGCCCTAGCCCTAGCCCTAACCCTAACCCTAGCCCTAATCTTAACCCTAACAGTAATATTAACACTAACCCCTAACCCTAACCACATCCCTAACCCTAAACATAAACATAACACTAACCGTAACACTAATGGTAGCCCTAGCCCTAACCCGAACCCTAACACTAGCACTAGCTCTAACGCTAACCCTAGCCCTAACCCTAGCCCTAACTGTAACATTAACCCTAACCCCTAACCCTAACCATAGCCCTAACCACAACCCTAACCCTAACACTAGTCCTAGCCCTAGCCCTAGTCCTAGCCCTAAACCTAGTCTTAACCCTATCCCTAGCCCTAGTCCCTAATACGAAACCTAACCCTATCCCTAGAACTAGTCCTAGCTCTAAACCTAACCCTAACAATAACCTTAACCCTAACCCTAACCCTAACACGTACCTTAGACCAAACCCTAATCCTAACCCTAGAACTAACCATAACCCTACCTATGTATAACCTTAACCCTAGCCCTAACCCTAACCATAGCCTATACCCTAAACCTAACCCTAGCCTTTACCCTAATCCTAAAACTGGCCCTAACCCTAACCCTAATCCTAGGCGTAACCCTAAACTAACCCTAACCTAACCCTAAACCTAACCCTCAACCTCAGCCTCGCCCTAACCCTAGCACTAACCCTAACCCTAGCCCTAACCGTAACCCTAGCCCAAGCCCTAGCCCTAGCCCTTACCCTAACCCTAAACCTAACCCTAACCCTAGCACTAACTTGAACCCTAACCCTAATCCTAGTTCTAGCCCTAATCCCAACCGTACCCAAACCCTTACCCTAACAATAACCATAGACCTCGCCCTAACCCTAAACCTAACCATAGCCCTAGCCCTAACCCTAAACCTAACCCTAACCCTACCCCTAGCTCTGGCACAAATCATAACCCTAGCCCCAACCCTAGCCATAACCCTAACCCTAACCCTAACTTTAACCTACACTAGCCCTAAACCTAACTCTAACCCTTACCGTAACCCTAACCCTAACCATAGCCCTAAACCTAACCCTAACCTTGGCCCTAAACCTTACCCTAACGGTTACCCTAGCCCTAACCCTAACCATAGCCCTAGCCATAGCCCTAACCCTAACCCTAAACATAGCCATAGCCCTACTCTAACCCTAATCATAGCCATAGTCCTAGCACAATCCGAAACCCTAACCATAAACCTAGCCTTAACACTTATCCTAGCCCTAGCCCTAAACCTAACCCTAACCCTAGCCTTAGCCCTAACCCGAACCCTAAACATAGCCATAGCCCTACTCTAACCCTAATCATAGCCCTAGCCCTAGCCCTAACCCTAGCCCTTGCCTAAACCTAACCCTATCCCTAACCCTAACCATAACCCTAAACGTAACCCTAGCCCTAGCCCTAACCCCAATGTTAGCCCTAGCCCTAACCCTAACCCTAAACCTAGATCTAGACATAACCCTAACACTAACCCTAGCCCTAACCCTAAACCTAAACCTAGCCTAAGCCTAACCCTAGCACTAACCATAAACCTATCTGTAAACCTAACACGAAGCCTAGCCCTAACCATAACACTAACCCTGGCCCTAGCCCTAATCCTAACCCTAGCCATAACCCTAACCCTAACCCTAGTCCTAGCACTACTCCTAGCCCTAACCCTAACCCTAACCCTAGCCCTAGCCCTAGCCCTAACCCTAGCCCTAGCCTAACCCAAATCCTAACCGTAACATTAACCCTAACCCCTAAGCCTAACCCTAAACCTAATCACAACCCTAATCCTAACCTTAGCCCTAATCCGAACCCTAAACCTCACGCTAGAGCTAACCCTAACCCTAATTCTACCCATAACACTAACCCTAGCCCTAGCCGTAATCCTAAACCAAATCCTAACACTAACACTAGCCTTGCTCTAACACTAATCATAGAACTAGCCCTAACCCTAACCAAGCCCTAGCCATAACCCTAACCCTAACCATAACCCTAACGCTAACCCTAGCCCTAACCCTAACCCTAACCCTATACCTGGCCCTAAACCTAACCCTAACCCTAGCCCTAACCCTAAACCTATCCCTAACCCTAACCCACGCCACCTCCCTCGCGCTAACACTAGCACTAACCCTAACGCTAGCCTTGGCCCTCACCTTAACCCTAACCCTAAACCTAGTTCTCTCCCTCACCCTAACCCTAACCATAAAACTACCCTAATTCTAACCCTAACACTACCCCAAGCTCTAACCCTAACCCTAACCATAAACTAAGCCTAGCTCTAGCCCTAACACTAACCATAACGCTAAAAAAACCCTAAATATAGCCCTAGCCCTAACCCTAAACTTAGCCCTAGACCTAGCCCTAGCCCTAACACCAAACCAAAGCCTAACCCTAACCCTAGCCCTAACCCAAACCCTATAACTAGCCCTAAACTTAACCCTCAACCTAACCCTTACCCTAGGGAGAATCCTAACACTAACCCTAGCCTTGCACAAGCCATAACCCTAACCCTAACACTAACCCTAATGATCAGCCTAACCTCAAACCTAACACTAACCCTAGCATTAACCCTAACCCGAACCCTAACTGTTGCTCTAGAGCGAACCCTAACACTATCCACTAAACCTAGCCCTAACCCTAACACTAACCCTAACCCTAAACCTAACCCTAACGCTAACACTAAACCTAGCCCTAACCATAACCCTAACACTAGCCCTAACTCTAACCCTTAACCTAGCCCTAGCCCTAAGTCTAACACTAATCCTAAACATAGCCCTAGCCCTAAACCTAACGCTAACCCTACCATAAACTTAGACTTAGCCCTAGCCCTAACCCCAACCCTAACCCTAACCCAGGCCATAAAACTAACGATAATTCTACCCCTAGCCCTGACCCTTACACTAACTCTAAACTTGCCCTAACCATTACCAAATAATAGACCTACCCCAAGCCTAACAATAACCCTAACCCTAGCCATAACCCTAACCCTAAACCTAAACCTAGCTCTAGCCCTAACACTAATCCTAGCCCTAACCCTAACCTTAGACCTAACCTAACCCTAAACCTAACCCTAGTCCTAGCACTAGGCCTAGCCCTAGCCGTAACCCTAACCCTAAACCTAACCCTAACCTAAAACCTAACCCCAAACCCTAACCCTAACCACAACCCTAACCCAAATCTTAGCCCTAACCCTAGGCCTAACCGTATCCTTAACCATAACCCTACCTTAACCCTACCCCTAAAGACAATGCTAACCCTAAACCTAGTCCTAGCCCTAGCACTAGTCCTAACCCCAAACATAGCCCGAACACTAATCCTAGCCCTAGCCCTAACCTTAACCCTAACCCTAACACTAGCCCTAGTCCTAGTCCTAGACTTAGTCCTAACCCTAACCCTAACCCTAACCCTAGCCCTAGCCCTAACCCTAACCCTAAACCTAGTCCTAGCCCTTAACCAAACCCTAACCCTAACCCTGACCCTAATTCTAGTCCAAACCTTAACCCTAGCCCTAATCCTAACCTTAGCCCTAACTTAACCCTAACCCTAGCCCTAGCCCTAACCCTAAACCAAACCCTAGCACAAGTCCTAGCCCTAATCCTAGCACTAACCCTAACATTACTCCCAGCCCTAACCCTAACCCTACCAATAGACCTATCCTTTACCCTAACCCTAAACCTAGCCCTACCCCATCCCTAGCCCTAACCCTAGACCTATCCCCAACCCTAACCCTAGCCCTATCCTGAACACTAACCCTAACTCTAACGCTAACCATAGCCTTAGTCCTAACCCTAACCCTAGACCTAACCTTTGCCCTAGCACTAACTCTAACCCTAAACATAGCCTTAGCCCTAACCCTAACCCTAGCCCTAACACTTGCCCTAGCCCTAACCCTAACCCTTACCCTAGCCCTAACCCTAGCCCTAACCCTAACCATAACAGTAACCTTAACTCTAACCATGATCCATAACCTTAACCACAACCCTAAACATAAAATTAGCCCTAACCCTAACCCTTACCCTAGAACTAACCGTAATCCTAACTCTACACATAACCCTAAACCTAGCCCTAACCCTAACCCAAGCCCATAACCTAACTCTAACCCTAACCCTATACTTAACCCTAACCCTAACCCTGATCCTAAACCTAATCCTAACCTTAGCCCTAACCCTAAACATAACCCTAACCCTAACCCTGGCCCTTGGCCTGGGCCTAACCCTAGCACTAACCCAACCCAAAACTTAGCCCTAACCATAACCCTAACCCTAGCCCTAGTCCTAACCATAACCCTAACCCTAGCTCTAAGCATAACACTAACCCCAGCCCTAGCCTTAACCCTAACCTAGCCCTAACCTTCACCCTAGCTCTAGCCATAACTCTAACCATAGCCTTAACCCTAACACTATACCTAACACTAACCTTAACCCAAGCCCTAGTTCAAGCTCTAGCCCTAACCCTAACCCTAACTATAACCCTGTTCCTAACCTCTACCCCTAACCTAATGCTAACCCCAACCCTAACACTAACACTAGCGTTAACCCTAACCCTAAACCTAGATCTAGACCTAACCCTAACCCAAACCCTAAACCAAACCCTTACCACTAACCTTAGCCCTAGCCCTAATCTTAACCGAAATCCTAACACTAACACTAGCCCTAGCTCTAACCCTAATCATAGAACTAGCCCTAGCCATAGCCCTATCCCTAACCCAAGTCCTAGCCCTAACATTAAACCTAACCCTAACCCTAGCCTGAACAATAACCATAGACCTAACCCTAATCCTAACCATAACCCTATCCATAACAATATCCCTAACCCTAACCCTAACCCTAGCCCTAACTCTAAACCTAAACCTAACCCTAACCCTAGCACTAAACCTAACCCTAACCCAAATCTAACACTAACGCTAACCCTAAACCTAACAGTTACCCTACCCTCACCCTAACCCTTACCCTTGCATTAAACCTAACCCTAACCACAGCCCTAGCCATAGCCCTAATCCTAACCTAACACCTGTCCTAAAACTAACCCAAACACAAACCCTAATCCTAACCCTAACCCTAATCCTAGACCTACCCCTAACCCTAACCCTAGCCCTAGCCCTAACCCTAACCCTAACCCTAAACATAGCTACAGCCCTACTATAACCCTAAACATAGCCCTAGGCATAGCCGTAACCCTAGCCCTAGCCGTAACCCTAATCCTACCCATAGACCTAACCCTAACCCTAACGCTAACCCTAGCCCTAGACCAAACCCTAATCCTAAAACTAGCACTAGACCTAACCTTAACCATAACCCGAACCCTAACCCTAAGCCTAATCCTAGCCCTAAACATAAACCTACCAAGAGCACTAGCCCTGACCCTAACACTAACCCTAACCTTAACCTTGGAAATAGCCCTAATACTAACCCTAACCCTTACCGTAGCCCTAATCCTAACACTAACCCTAACACTAAACCTAACTTTAAACCTAACAATAACCCTAGCCGTAGCCCTAACCCTAACCCTAACACTAGCCCAAGTTCTAAACCTAACCCTAACCCTAGACTTAGCCCTAGCCCTAACCCTAACGCTAACTCTAACCCTAATCATAGCACTAGCCCTAAACCTAACACTAACTCTAGCCCTAGACCTAGCACTAGCCCTAACCCCAAACCTAACCCTAACCCAAGCCCTAACCATAACCCTAACCCTAACCCTAGTCCTAGCTCTAAACCTAAAACTAACCCTAGCACTGACCCTAGCTCTAGTCCAAACCCTAACCCTAGCCCTAATCCTAACATTAGCCCTAAACCTAACCCTAACCCTAGCACTAACCATAATCCTAACGGTAACCCTAACCCTAACCTTAACCCTAAACCTAACCTTGGCCCTACCCTAACCCTGACACTTACCCTAGACCTAACCCAAACCCTAACCCAAACCCTTACCTTTGTCCTAACCTTGATCCTAACCATAGACTTAGCCATAGCCCTAACACTAACCCTAACACTAGTACTAACCCTAACCCCAACCCTAACCCTAACCCTAACCCTAGTCTTAACCCTAACCCTAGTCCTAGCCCTAAACCTAACCCTAACCATAACCCTGACCCTAGCTCTAGTCCAAACCCTAACCCTAGCTCTAATCCTAACGTTAGCCCTAAACCACCCTAACCCTACCCCTAGCCCTACCCTAACCCCAACCCTAACCCTAAACCTAGCCCTAACCCCAACCCTAACCCTAACCCTAGCCCTAACCGTAACCCTAACACTAGCCCTAGCCCTAACCCTAAACCAAAGATTAGCACATGTCTGAGCCCTAATCTTAACCCTAACCCTAATGTTAGTCCCTCCCTAACCCTAACCCCACCCATAGACCTATACTTAGCCCTAACCCTAACCCTAGCCCTAACACCAACCCTAGACCTAACCCTAGACCTATCTCCAACCAAAAACCTAGTCCTAGCCCTAACCATAACCTTAACCCTAATGCTAACCATAGCCTTATCCCTAACCCTAACCCTAGACCTAAAACTTGACCTAGCCCTAACCCTAATCCTAATCATAGCCTTAGCCCTAACCCTAACCCTAACCCTAGCCCTAACACTAACACTTACCATAGCCCTAACCCTAGACCTAACCCTAACCCTAACCATAACAGTAACCTTAACTCTAACCATGAACACTAACCTTAACCACAACCCTAACCATAAACTTAACCCTAACCTTAACCCTAACCCTAGAACTAACCCTAACCCTAACTCTACAGATAACCCTGACCCTAGACCTAACCCTAAACCAAGCCCTTACCCTAACCCTAACCCTAACACTATCCTTAACCCTAACCCTAACCCTGGGCCTAAACGTAATCCTAACCATAACCCTAACCCTAAACATAATTCTAACCCTAATTCTGTCCCTTGGCTTCGGCCCAACCCTAGCACTAACCCAACCCAAAACCTAGCCCTAACCCTAACCCTAACCCTAGCCCTAGCCTTAGCCCTAACCCTAAACCTAGCTCTAAGCATAACACTAACCCTAGCCCTAACCTTAACACTAACCAAAGCCCTAACACTAACCTTAACCCTAGCTCTAGCCATAACTCTAACCCTAGCCCTAACCCTAACACTAACCTTAACCCAAGCCCTAGTTCAAGCTCTAGCCCTAACCCTAACCCTAACTGTAACCCTATTCCTAACCCCTAACCCTAACCCTAACACTAACCCCAACCCTAACATTAACACTAGCGCTAACCCTAACCCTAAACCTAGATCTAGACCTAACTCTAACCCTAACCCTAAACCGAACCCTTACACAAACTAGCCCTAGCCCTAATCCTAACCAAAATCCTAACACTGACA
The DNA here is from genome assembly GCF_964237555.1 of Oryctolagus cuniculus. Classification (NCBI taxonomy): domain Eukaryota; kingdom Metazoa; phylum Chordata; class Mammalia; order Lagomorpha; family Leporidae; genus Oryctolagus; species Oryctolagus cuniculus. The sequence goes on from NC_091451.1 coordinate 2,274,019, forward strand.
CTAGCCCTAGCTCTAACCCTAATCATAGAACTAGCCCTAGCCCTAGCCCTAACCCTAACCCAAGCCCTAGCCCTAACCTTAAACCTAACCCTAACCCTAGCCTGAACAATAACCATAGACCTAGCCCTAATCCTAACCATAACCCTATCCCTAACCCTAGCCCTAACCCTAACCCTAACCCTAGCCCTAACTCTAAACCTAAACCTAACCCTAACCCTAGCACTAACCCTAACCCTAACCCAAATCTAACACTAACGCTAACCCTAACCTTGGCCCTAACCCTAAACCTAACAGTTACATTAGCCCTCACCCTAACCCTTACCCTTGCCCTAAACCTAACCCTAAACACAGCCCTAGCCATAGCCCTAACCCTAACCCTAACCCTAACACTAGTTCTAGCACTAACCCAAACCCTAACTCTAATCCTAGCCCTAACCCTAATAATAGACCTAGCCCTAACCCTAACCCTAACCCTAGCCCTAGCCCTAGCCCTAACCCTAACCCTAAACATAGCCCTAGGCCTAGCCCTAACGGTAGCCCTAACCCTAACCCTAACCCTACCCATAGACCTAGCCCTATCCCTAACACTAACCCTAGCCCTAGACCAAACCCTAACCCTAAAACTAGCACTAGACCTAACCTTAACCCTATCCCAAACCCTAACACTAACCCTAACCCTAAGCCTAATACTAGCCCTAAACCTAAACCCACAAAGAGCCCTAGCCCTGACCATTACCCTAACCCAAATGCAGGCTGAACCCTAAATCTAACCCTTACCCTAGCCCTAATCTTAAACCTAATCCTAACCATAAAGCTAACTTTAAACCTAACACTAACCCTAGCCGTAGCCGTAACCTTCACCCTAACCCTAACACTAGCTCAAGCTCTAACCCTAACCCTAGCCTTAGCCCTAGGCCTAACTCTAAGGCTAACTATAACCCAAATCATAGCCCTAGCCCTAACCCTAACACTAAACTAGCCCTAACCTTAACCCTAACCCTAGACCTAGCCCTAACCCTAACCCTAACCCTAACACTAGCCCTAACACTAACCATAGACTGAGCCCTAACCCTAACCCTTACCCTAGCCCTAACGCTAACCCTAACCATAACCCTATCTCTAGACCTAACCCTAACCCTAGCCCTAACCCTAACCCTAACCCTAATACTAAGCCTAAACCTACCCCTAAACTTAGCACTAACCATAACCCTAACCGTAACCCTAACCTGAAACCTAGCCCTAAGCCTAACACTAACCCTGGCCCTATCCCTATCCCTAGCCCTAGCCCTAACACCAACATTAACCCTAGCGCTAACCCTAAACCTAACACTAATGCTAACCCTAGGCCTAGTTCTAACCCTAAACCTAACCCTAACACTAAACCTAGCGCTAACCCTAAACCTAACCCTAACCATAACCTTAGGCCTAGTTCTAACCCTAACACTTACCATAGCCCTAACCATAAACCTAACCCTAGACCTAGCACTAGACCTAGCCCTAAACCTAAACTTAGCTCTATCCCTAGCCCTAACACTAATCCTAACCCTAGCCCTACCCCTAACCCTAATTGTAAATCTAACACTAGCCCTAACCCTATCCCTACACTAACCCTACCCCTAGCCCTAGCCCTAACCCTAACCCTAGCCCTAATCCAACCCTAAACCTAACCCTAAACCAAGCTCTATTCCAAACCATAACCCTAGCCCTAACTTTAAACCTAGCGCTAACCTTAACCATAACCCCAGCCCTAACCATAACCCTAACCTAAACCCTAACCCTAACCCAAAGCCTAGTTCTAACCCTAAACCTAACCCTAGCCCTACCCCTGACCCTAACCCTAGCCCTAGTCTAAGGCTAACCCTAACTGTAGCCCTACCACTAACCCTAACCATAGAACTAGCCCTAACAAAATCTCTAGTCCAAACCATAACCCTAGCCTTAACCCTAACCCTAGCACTAACCCTAAACACAATCTAACCCTAACCCTAGTCCTAGCCCTAACCCTAACCCTAACCCTAGCTCTAGCTCTAACAATAACCCAAACCCTAGCTCTAGCCCTAACCCAAACAGTAGCCCTAACACTAACCCTAGCCCTAAACGTAACCTGAACCCTAAACATAGCCCTAAGCCTAGCCCTAACCCTAACCATAACCCTGGTCCTAAGCCTAACCCTAACACATACCCTAGCCCTAACCCTAAACCTAACCCTAGTCCTAGCACTAGACCTAGCCCTAACCCTAAACCTAACCCTAAACTTAGCTCTATCCTTAGCCATAACACTAATCCTAACCCTAGCCCTACCCCTAACACTAATCGAAAACCTAACACTAGCCCTAGCCCTAACCCTAACTCTAACCCTAACCAGAGCCCTAGCCCTAACCCTAACCCTAGCCCTAGACCTAGCCCTAGCCCTAACACTAAACCAAGCTCTAGTCCAAACAATAACCCTAGCCCTAACCCTAACCCTAGAGCTAACCCTAAACCTAACCCTAACCCTAGTCCTCGCCCTAACCCTAACCCTAACCCTAACACTAGCTCAAGCTCTAACCATAATCCTAACCCTAGCTCTAGCCCTAACCAAAACCATAGCCCTAACCCGAACCCTAGCCCTAACCCTAAACTGAACCCTAACCCTAGCCATAAGCCTAGCCCTAAGTCTAGCCCTAAACCTAACCCTAACCCTGTCCCTAAGCCTAACTCTAATACTTACCCTAGCCCTAACACTAAACCTAACTCCAGTTCTAGCATTAGACCTAGCCCTAACCCTAAACCTAACTCTAAACTTAGCTCTATCCCTAGCCCTAACACTAATCCTAACCCTACCACTAACCCTAACCCTAATCGTAACCATAACACTAGCCCTAACCCTAACACTAATATAAGGTTAATCCTAACCCTAACCCTAACCCTCTCCCTAAACTCAACCCTAACCCTGAAATTAGCCCTAATCCGAACCCTAAACTAACCCTAGAACTAACCATAATCCTAATCCTACCCATAAACCTAACTTTAGCCCTAACCCTAACCGTAACGCTAGCCCAACCCTAAACCTAACCCTAAACCTTGCACTCATCCTCGTCCTAACCTTAGCACTAAACCTAACCCTACCCAAACCAAAACCCTAACTCTAACCAAGGCCCTCGCCCTCACCCTAATGCTAACCCTAACCCTAGCCCTAGCCCTTAAAGTAACCCTAACCCTAACCCTAAACCTAACATACCCCAACCTTAACCCTAACCTTAACTCTAACACTAGTTCTAGCCCTAAACGTAACCCTAAACATAAACCTAACCCTAAAACTAAACCTAACCCTAACCTTAACACTAAACCTAGCCTTAGAACTAACCTTAACCCTAACCCTAACCCTAAACATAGCCATTGCCCTAACCCTAACAATAACCCTAGCCCTAGCCCTAACACTATTCCTAATCCTAACCCTAGCCCTAAACCTAACCCTAACTCTAGACCTAGCCCTAATCTAAACCTAAACCTAGCCATAACCTTAGCCCTAACCTTAACCCTAACCCTAACCGTAGCCCTAGCAATAACCCTAACCCTAACCCTAGCCCTAGCACTAACCCTAACCATTACCTTAGCCCTAACCCTAACCCTAACCTAGCCCAGAACAAGTCTTAGCCATAATTCTAACTCTAACCATAATCCTAGCCCTAGCCCTAGTCCTAATGCTAACCCTAACCCTAGCCCTAACCCTAACCCTAATGTAACCTTAACCCTAACCCCTAACCCTAACCCTATCCCTAACCTCAACCCTAACCCTAACCTTAGCCCTAACCATAAACCTAAACCTATAATAGAACTAACCCTAACCCTAACACTACACAGAACCATAACCATAGACCTAACTCTAACCCTAACAATAACCCTAACTCTAACCCAAACCCTAGCCCTTACCCTAACCCTAACGCTAGTCCTAACCAAAACCCTCACCCCACCATTGCCCCAGTCCTACTCTAACCCTAACACTAGTCCTAGCCCTAACCCTAAACCTAGCCCTAGCACTTACCCTAACCCTAACCCTAGCCCTACCCATTGCCCCAGCCCTAACAACAACCCTAACACTAGCCCTAAGCCTAACCCTAAACCTAGCACTAGCCCTAACCCTAACCCTAAGCCTAACCCTAACCCTAACCCTAACACCAACCCTAGCCCTAGACCTAAACCTAACCCTAACACTAACGCTGACATTAGCCCTAACACTAACCCTAACCCTAGTCCTAGCCCGAGCCCTAGCCCTAACCCTAACCCTAACCATAAACATAGCCCTAGCCCTAACACTAACCCTAACCCTAACCATAAACATAGCCCTAGCCCTAACACTAACCCTAACCCTAGTCCTAGACCTAGCCCTAGCTCTAAGCCAAACCCTACCACTAACCCTAGCCCTAACCCTAACCCTAACTCTAGCCATAGCCCTTACCCTAACCCTATCCCTAACTCTAAGCCTAACCCTAGCCCAAGTCCTAACGCTAACCCTAACCCTAACTGTAACCCCAGCTCTAACCTTCATCCTAACCATAACCCTAACCCTAACCCGAACCCTAAACTAACCCGAACACTTACCCTAGCCCTAGTGCTAAGCCTAACACTAACCCTAACTGTTACCCTAACCCTAACACTAGCCCAAGCTATAACCCTAAGCCTAGCACTAGCCCTAGCACTAGACCTAATGCTAACCCTAACCCTAAACATAGCCATTGCCCTAACCCTAACCCTAGCCCTAGACCTAGCCCTAGCCATAACCCTAACCCTAACCCTAACCCTAACCCTATACCTGAACCTAATCCTAGCCCTACCATAACCCTAACCTTAACCCTAAAAGTAACAATAACCCTAATCCTAACCTTAACCCTGCCACTAAACCTACCCTAACACTTACCATAGACCTAACCCTAAACCTAACCCTAGCCCTAGCACTAGTCTTATCCCTAATCCTAACCCTAACCCTAAACCTAGCCCTAGCACTAGCCCTAACCCTAACTCTAACCCTAGCCCTAAACATAACCGTAACCCTAATGTAACCTGAACACTAACCCCTAACCCTAACCCTTTCAATAAACTCAACCCTAAGGCTAGCCTTAGCCCTAACCCTAACCCTAAACCTACCCTAACACTATCCTCGCTCTAACCCTAACAATAGAAATAACACTAGCCCTAGCCCTTACCATAATCCTAACCATAACCCTAAACCTAAACCTAACCCTCACCTTAGCCCTAACTCCTACCCTAGATCTAGCCCTAACTGTAACACTAACCATAACCCTAACCCAAAACCTAAACCTAACCCTAACCCTAGCACTAACCCTAGACTTAGCACTAACCCTAACCCTAACCCTGAACATAACCCTAGCTCTAACCCAAACCATAGTCCTAGATATAGCCCTAGCCCTAACCAGAAACCTAACACTAACCCTAAGCCTAACCCTAGCCATAGCCCTTACCCTAACCCTAAGCCTAGCCCTAACATTAAGCCTACCATAGACCTAGACTAACCCTAACCCTAGACCTAGCCCTAACCCTAAACCAAACCCTAGACCTAGCACTAGTCCTATCCCTAACCCTAATCCTAACCCTAATCCTAAACCTAAGCCTAATGTAACCTTAACCCTAACCCCTAACCCTAACCCTATACCTAACCTGAACCCTATGCCTAACTTTAGCCCTAACCCTAACCTTAAACCTAAACATAAAACTAACCCTAACCCTAACCCTAATCCTCACCATAACACTTACCCTAGCCCTAACCCTAACCGTAACCCTAGCACTTACAGTAATCCTAACCATAGCCTTAACCCTAACCCTATGCTAGCCAACACCTAACCTAACCCTAACCCTCACCGTTGTCCTCACACTAACCCTAGCACTAACCCTAACCCTAGCCCTAACCATAACCCTAACCCTAACCCTATCCCTAGCACTAGTCCTAGCCCTAACACTAACCCTAACACTAGCCCTAGCCCTAATACTAACCCTAACTGTAACCTTAACCCTAACCCCTAACCCTAACCCTAACCACAACCCTAATCCTAAATTAGCCCTAAGACTCACCCTAGAACTAAACCTAACCCTAACTCTACTCATAACCCTAACCCTAGCCATAACCCTAACACTTAGCCTAAACCTAACCCTATCCCTAGCCCTAACACTTACCCTAAACCTAACCATAACCTTAGCCATAGCCCTAACACTAACCCTAGCTCTGGACCTAGCCCTAGCCCGAAACCCATCACAAAACCCTAACCCTCACAATGGCCATAACCCTAAACCTAACCCTAAAACTATCACTAGCCCTAACCTTAACCCTAAACTTAACTCTAGCCCTCACCCTAACACTAACCATAGACCTAGCCCTAACCCTAACCCTAACCCTAGCGGTAGCCCTAACCCTAACCCTAACCCTAACCCTAGCTTTAGCCATAACCCTGACCATAGCCCTAACGTTATCCCTAGCCCTAGCCTTAACCCTAACCAAAACCCTGACCCTAACACTAAACCTAACCCTTACCCTAGGCCTAACCCTAACCCTAACCCTAGCCTTGCACAAGCCCTAGCACTAATCTTAACCCTAACTGTAACCCAAACCCTAACCCCTAACCCTCACCCTACCCCAAACCTAACACTAAACCTAGACCTAACACTAACCCAAACAGTATCACTAGACCTAACCTTAACGCTAACCCTAACCCTTGCCCTAGACCGATCCCTAGCCCTAACCCTAACCCAAAACATAGCCCTATAACTAACCCTAAGCTAGTCCTAGACCTAACCCTAGCCCTAAATTGAACCCTAACACTAACCCTAGCGCTAAACCTAACCCTACCCTTAGCCATAGCCTTTACCCTAAAGCTAACCCTAGCCATAACCCTAAGCGTAAATATAGACCTAGCCCTAACCCTAACCCTAGACCTAGGCCAAACCCTCACCCTAACAGTAGCCCTAGCTCTAGCCATAACCCTAACCCTAGCTCTAGCCATAAACCTAACCCTAACACTAAATCTAACCCTAGCCCTAAACTTAACCTTAACCCTAACCCTAACCCTAGCCCTACTATAACCCTAACCATAAACCTAACCATAACCCTACCCCTACCCCGAACCCTAACCCTGGCCCCAACCCTAACCCTAACACTTACCCTAGCCTTAAACCTAAACCTAACCCTAGACCTAGCCCTAAACCTAGCCCTAACCCTAGCCCTAGCACTAGACCTAGCCCTAACCCTAACCTTAGCCCTAGCCAAATCCCTAAAACTAACACTAACCCTTGCACTAACCCTAACACTATCCCTAACCCTAACCCTAACCATAGCTCTACTATAACCCTAACCTTAAACCCTAACCCTAACCCTCCTCTAACCCTATCCCTAACACTGGCCACAACCCTAACCCTAACACTTACCCTAGCCCTAAACCTAACACTAAACCGAGCCCTAGCACTAGACCTAGAACTAACCCTAACCCTAACCCTAGCCCTAGCCCTATCCATAACACTAACACTAACCCTAGCACTAACCCTAACCCTAGTCCTAACCCTAACCATAACCATGGTCCTAACCCCACCCTAACACTTAACATAGCCTTAACCCTAACCCTAACACTAGCCCTAGCACTAGACCTAGCCCAAACCCTAAACCTACCGTAACACAGGCCTAACCCTAACCTTAAACCTAAACCTAAACTTAGCTGTAACACTAACCCTAACCATAAACCTAACCCTAAACCTAGCACTAACCCTAACCATAACCCTAACCCTAGCCCTAGCAATAGTCCTAGCCCTAATAAAACCATAAACCTAGCTCTAAACTAATCATAACCCTAACTGTAACATTAACCCTACCATTAACCCTAACCCTAACCACAACCCTAATCCTAAACTTAGTCCTAACACTCATCCTAGAACTAAACTTAACCCTAAATCTACCCATAACACTAACCCTAGCCCTAACCCTAAGACTAACCCTAACCATATCCCTAGCCCTAACCCTAACACTAAACCTAAATCTAACCCTAAACTTAGTGCTAGCCCTAAACCTAACCCTAGCCCTAGACCTACCCCTAGCATTAACCCCAACACAAAAAATAACCATAACCCTAGCCATAAACCCTAACCTAACCCTATCACTAGCCCTAACCTTAACCCTAACACTAACTCTAGCCATCAACCTAACCCTAACCATAGACCTAGCCCTAACCCTAAACCTAACCCTAGCCCTAACCTAACCCTAAACCTAACCCTAACCCTAGCTCTAGCCATAATCCTAACCCTAGCCCTAACCCTATACCAAGCCCTAGCCCTAACCCTAACCAAAGGCCTGACGCTAACCCTCCTAACACTTACCCTAGGCCTAAACGTAACCCTAACCCTAAGCTTGTACAAGCCCTAGCACTAACCCTACCACTAACCGGAGCCCTAGCCCTAGCACTAACCTTAACCCTAACTGTAACCCAAACTCTACACCTAACCCTAACCCTCACCCTAACCCCAACCTAACAATAACCCTAACCCTATCACTAGTCCTAACCTTAACGCTAACCCTAAACCTAGCACTGGACTGAGCCCTAGGCCTAACCCTAACCATAACCCTAAACATAGCCCTAGCCCTAACCCTAACCCTAGTCCTAGACTTAGCCCTAGCACAAACCTGAACCCTAACACTAACGCTAACCCTAGGCCTAAACCTAACCCTAACCCAAGCAGTAGCCCTAACCTTAAACTTAATCCTAGCCCTAAACTTAACCCTAACCCTAAACATAGCCATAGCCCTAAACATAACCCTAAAATAGCCCTACCCCTAACCCTAATCCTAGAACTAACCCTAACCCTAACCCTAAAACTAAACGTAACCCTAACCCTAACACCAACCCTAGCCCTAGACCAAAACCTAACCCTAACACTAACCCTGACATTAGACCTAACTCAAACCCTAACCCTAGTGCTAGACCGAGCCCTAGCACTAACCATAACCCTAACCCTAAACATAGCCCTAGCCCTAACTCTAACCTAATCCTAGACCTAGCCCTAGCCCTAACCCTAACCCAAACCCTAGCCATAGCCCTTACCCTAACCCAAACCCCATCCCTAACTCCAAGACTAACCATAGACCAAGCCCTAACCCTAACCCTATCCCTAAACTTAACCCTTACTCTAACCCTAGCTCTAGCCCTAAACCTAACAATAGCCCTAACCCTAGCCCTAACCCTATCCCTATCCCTAGCCCTGACCTAACCAAAACCTGACCCTAACGCTAAAGCTAACCCTAACCGTTACACTAGGTCTAACCCTAACCATAGCCCTAGCACTAGACCTAGCCCTAAAGCTAACCCTAACCCTAACCCTAAGCCTAACAACAGACCTAGCCCTAACCCTAACCCTAGTCCTAGTCCTAACCCTAATCCTAACCCTAATCCTAGCCTTAATACTAACCCTACCCATTGCCCCAGCCATAACCCAAACCCTACTCATTTACCCAACCCTAACCCTAACCCTAGCCCTAGACCTAGCCCTAAACCTAACCCTAACCCTAACCCAAGCAGTAGCCCTAACCCTAACCCAAATCCTAGCCCTAAACTTAGCCATAACCCTAAACATAGCCATAGCCCTAACCCTAACCCTAACCCTAACCCTAGCCCTAGCCCTAACCCTAACCCTAATCCTAGCCCTAACCCTAACCTTAAAATTAAACCTAACCCTAACCCTAACACCAACCCTAGCCCTAGACCTAACCCTAACCCTGACACTAGCCCTAGCTCTAACCTTAACCCTAGCCCTAGACCGAGCCCTAGCCCTAACCTTAACCCTAATCCTAACCCTACCCCTGAACATAGCCCTAGCCCTAAACCTAACCCTAGCCCTAGTCCTAACCCTAATCCTAACCCTAATCCTAGCCTTAATACTAACCCTACCCATTGCCCCAGCCATAACACAAACCCTACCCATTTACCCAACCCTAACCCTAACCCTAGCCCTAGACCTAGCCCTAAACCTAACCCTAACCCTAACCCAAGCAGTAGCCCTAACCCTAACCCTAATCCTAGCCCTAAACTTAACCCTAACCCTAAACATAGCCATAGCCCTAACCCTAACCCTAACCCTAGCCCTAGCCCTAACCCTAACCTTAAAATTAAACCTAACCCTAACCCTAACACCAACCCTAGCTCTAGACCTAACCCTAACCCTGACACTAGCCCTAGCTCTAACCTTAACCCTAGCCCTAGACCGAGCCCTAGCCCTAACCTTAACCCTAATCCTAACCCTACCCCTGAACATAGCCCTAGCCCTAACCCTAACCCTAGTCCTAGACCTAGTCCTACCCCTAACCCTAACCCTAAACGTAGCAACAGCCCTTACCCTAACCCTAACCCCAGCCCTAACTCTAAGCCTAACCATAGACCTAGCCATAATAATAACCCTAACCCTAGCCCTAGCCCTAACCCTAACCCTAACTCTAACCCTAGCCCTAACCCTAACCCTAACTCTAACCCTAGCTCTAGCCCTACCCCTAAACCTAGCCAAACACTATCCCTAACCCTAGCCCTCAACCTAACCAAAACCCTGACCCTAACCCTACCCCTAACTCTTACTTTATTTTTTTTATCTTTTATTTAATGAATATAAATTTCCAAAGTACGACTCATGGATTACAATGGCTTGCCCCCCCGCATACCATCCCTCCCACCCACAACCCTCCCCTTTCCCACTCCCTCTCCCCTTCCATTCACACCAAGATTCATTTTCAATTATCTTAATATACAGAAGATCAGCTTAGTATACATTAAGTAAGGATTTCAACAGTTTGCTCCCACACAGAGACATAAAGTGAAAAATAATAGATGATTTTTTTAAATGATGATGAAATCAGATCAGACCTATTGTCATGTTTAATCCCAGTGAGAGTCAAGTTGGGAATTGATAATTTCTTTTTTTTTTTACAGAAGATCAGTTTAGTGTACATTAAGTAAAGATTTCAACCTTTTGCACCCCCACAGAAACACAAAGTGAAATATACTGTTTGAGTACTCGTTATAGCATTAAGCCTCAATGTACAGCACATTAAGGACAGAGATCCTACATGAGGAGTAAGTGCACAGTGACTCCTGTTGTTGACTTTACAAATTGACACTCCTGTTTATGGCATCAGTAATCTCCCTATGCACCAGTCATGAGTTTCCAAGGCTATGGAAGCCCCTTGAGTTCTCTGACTCTTATCTTGTTTAGACACGGTCATAGTCAAAGTGGAGGTTCTCTCCTCCCTTCAGAGAAAGGCACCTCCCTCTTTGATGACCTGTTCTTTCCACTGGGTTCTCACTCACAGAGATCTTTTTGCCAGAGTGTCTTGGCTTTCCATGCCTGAAATACTCTCATGGGCTTTTCAGCCAAATCCGTAACTCTTACTTTAAACCTAGCCATAGACCTAACTCTAAACTTAACCCTAGCCCTGACCCTAAGCCTACCATAGACCTAGCCCTAACCCTAACCCTAGCTTTAGTCCTAACCCTAACCATAACCCTAATCCTAGCCCTAACACAAACCCTACCCAATGACCCAGCCCTAACATTAACACTAGCCATAGGCCTAACCCTAACCCTAACCCTAGCCCTAGACCTAACCCTAACCCTAACCCTAACCCTAACCCTAAACCTAAACCTAAACCTAAACCTAACCCTAACCCAAACACCAACCCTAGCACTAGACCTAACCCTAACCCTAACCCTAACACTAACCCTGACACTAGCCCTAGCTCTAACACTAACACTAGCCATAGACCGAGACCTAGCACTAACCCTAACCCTAAACATAGCCCTAGAACTAACCCTAACCCTAGTCCAAGCCTAGCCACAGCCCTCACTTGAACCCTAAAACTAACCCTAGCCGTAACCCTAAACCTAACCCTAGCCCTTACCATAAGTGTAACAGCTAGCCCTAACCATAAGCCTAACCATAGACCGAGCCCTAACACTAAACCTAGCCCTAGCCCTAACTGTAACCCTAGCTGTAGCTCTAAAAATAACACTAACCTAGCTGTAGCCCTAACCCTAACCCTAGCCCTAACCCTAACCCTAACACTAGCCCTAACCCTAACACTAGCCCTAACCCTAACACTAGCCCTAACCCTAATCCTATCCTCGGCCCAAACCCTAACCCTAACATTTACCCTAGCCCTAAAGCTAACCCTAACCCTAGCCCTAGCCCTAGACCTAGCCCTAATCCTAACCCTAACACTAACCCTAGCCCTAGCCCTAACACTAACCCTAACCCTAGCAATAACCCTAACTCTAACCCGAACCATAAACATAGCCCTAGCCCTAGTCTAGCCCTAACCGTAACCCTAGCCCTAGACCTAGCACTAGACCTAGCCCTAACCCCAACCCTAACCGTGACCCTAGCCCTAGCCCTAATACTAACCCTAACCGTAGCCATAACCCTAACTCTAACTCTAACCATAAACATAAACATAAACCTAGCCCTAGTTTAGCCCTAACTGTAACCCTAACCCTAGCCCTAGCCCTAACCCTAACCCTAACCCTTACCCTAGACCTAACCCTAACCCTAACCCTAACCCTAGTGCTAGCACTAATCATAGCCCTAACCCTAACCATAACCCTAGCCCTAGCCTTAACCCTGATGTATCCTAGCGCTAACCCTAACCATAATGTAAGCTTAACCCTAACCCCTTTCAATAACCCTATCCCTAAACTCAACCCTAACCCTAAATTTAGCCCTAACCCTAACTCTAAAACTAAACCTAGAACTAACCCTAACCCTAACCCTACACATAATCCTAGCCCTAGCCCTAACCCTCACCCTAACCGTAGTCCTTACACTAAACCTAACCCTAGTCCTAACCATAACCCTAACCCTGGCCCTAACCCTAATCGTAACCCTGGCCCACCCCTAAACCTAACTCACACCCTAACCTTTGCATTCGTCCTCTCCCTAACCCTAGCACTAACCCTAATCCTACCCAAGCACCAACCCTAACCCTAACCCTATCCCTAGCCTTTACCCTAAACCTAAACCTAACCCTAACCCTAACTCTAGCCCTAGCCGTAAACCTAACACTAAACCTAGCTCTAGCCCTAACCCTAACCCTAACCCTAACCCTAACCCTAACCCTAACCCTAAACCTAACACTAACCTTAGGCCTAGGCCTAGGCCTATCCCTATCCCTAACCCTAACCCTAACCCTAGCCCTAGCCCTAGCCATAGCCCTTACCCTATCCCTAACCCTAATCCTAACCCTAGCCCTAATTTTGACCCTACCCCTAACCCTAGTTCTAACCCTAACTCTAAACCTAACCATAACCCGAAACCTAACCCTAACCTAATACCCTAGCCCTAGCACTAACCCTAACAAGAACCCTAACCCTAACACTAGCCCAAGTTATAACCCTAACCCTAGCTCTACCTTAGCCCTAGCCCTAACCATAACACTAACCCTAACCCTAAACATAGCCATTGCCCTAATTCTAACCCTACCCTTAGCCCTAGACCTAGCCCTAGCCCTAACCTTAACCCTATCCCTAAACCTAACCCTAGCCCTAACCATAACCATAACCTTAACCATAACAGTAACCCTAGCCCTAACCCTAACCCTAGCTCTACCTTAGCCCTAGCCCTAACCATAACACTAACCCTAACCCTAAACATAGCCATTGCCCTAATTCTAACCCTACCCTTAGCCCTAGACCTAGCCCTAGCCCTAACCTTAACCCTATCCCTAAACCTAACCCTAGCCCTAACCATAACCATAACCTTAACCATAACAGTAACCCTAGCCCTAACCCTAACCCTGGCCCTAAGCCTACCATAACACTTACCATAGCCTTAACCCTAACCCTAACCCTAGATCTAGCACTAGACCTAGCCCTAGCCCTAACCCTAACCCTAACCCAGGCCTAGCCCTAGCCCTAACCATAACCCTTAACCTAGCTGTAACCCTAACCCTAACCGTAACTCTAACCCTAGCCGTAGCCGTAAACCTAACCCTAAAACAACCCCTAGCACTTGTACTAACACTAACCCTTACCCTAGCCCTAACCCGAACCCTAATCCTATAACTAATTTAACCTTAACCCTAACCCCTAAACGTAACCCTACCCCTAAACTCTACCCTAAGCCTAACATTAGCCCTAACCCTAATCCTAAACCTAACCGTAGAACTAACCCTAACCCTAATCCTAACCATAACCCTTACCTTGACCTAACCCTAACCCTAACCCTAGCCTAACCCTAACTCTAACCCTGGCCCTAACCGTAACCCTACCCTAGCCTGAACCTAACCCTAATCTTTTTTTTTATTATTTATAGTAACATCACTGTGATATTGGTATGCTGATATGTGGTCCACATTTGGATAACCATGGCATAGCATACACATATATTCATAGGATATTTTAATTTCACTTGAATGATATAATACTATTTTAGGAAACAGAGCTGCATTCATGCAGGCAGATATAGTTTGTCAAAATATCATGAATTAGGGGCAGGTGATGTGCCATAGTGGATTAAGCTGCTGCATGGTACTCCCATGTCCCATATGGAATGGACAGATCAACCTGGCTACTCTACTTCCTATCTAAATCCCTGCTAATTCAGCTGAGAAGCAGGGATTGTTGGATCAAGTGCTTAAGTTCTTGTCAACCATGTGGGAAACCTGAGTAGAGTTCCTGACCCTGGCTTCAGCCTAACTCAGTCCCAATGGTTGTGGCAATATGGGGAATGAACCAACAGCGCTAACCCTAATCCTAACTTTAACCCTAACCCTAACCCTAACCCTAACCCTCGTCCTCGTCCTCGCCCTAACCCTAGCACTAACACTAACCCTAACCCTAGCCCTAACCATAACCCTAACCCTAACCCTAACTCTAGCCCTAACCCTAACCGTAACCATAGCACTAGCCCTAATCTTAACCCTAACCTTAACCCTAACACTAAACCTAGCCCTAGCCCTAAACCTAACACTAAAATTAGCCCTAGCCCTAACCCTAACCCTAGCCCTACCCTATACCTAACCCTAGCCAAACCTTAACCATAGACCTAACCCTAACCCTAGACCTATCCCTAAACCTAACCCTAACACTAATCCTAGCCCTAACCCTAACCCTACCAATTGCCCCAACCCTAACCATAACCTTAACACTAGCCCCAGGCTAACCCTAACCCTAACCCTAAACATAATCACAGCCCTGGCCCTAACCCTAACTCTAGCCTTGACCTAGCCCTAGCTCTAACCCCAACCCTAACCCTAACCTTAGCCCTATCCCTAACCCTAACACTAGCCCTAGCCCTAACACTAATCCTAACCCTAGCCGTAATCCTAACCCTAACCATAGACCTAGCCCTAACCATAACCCTATCCCGATCCCTAACCCTAACCCTAAACCTAGCCCTACCACTAACCCTACCATAGACCTAGCCCTATCCCTAACCCTAACCCTAAACCTAACACTAGCTAAAGCCCTCACCCGAAACCTAACCCTAACCCTAACCCTAACCCTAACCCTAACCCGAGCTCTGGCCCTAACCCTAACACTAACCCTAACCCTAAACATAACCATAGAGCTAACCCTAACCCTAACCTGAGCCCTAACCATAACCCTAACCATAACCCGAACACTTACCATGGCCCTAACCCTAACCCTAGAACTAACACTAACCCTAGCCCTAGCACTAACATTAACCCAAATCCTAACCCTAACAGTAGCCCTAGCTTTAACACTAATCCTAGCCCTAGTCCTAGCCCTAGCCCTAATCCTAACCCTAAACCTAACCCTAAGCATAAACATAGCACTAGCCCTAACCCTAAACCCAACTCTAACCCTAGCCCAAGACTACCCAAGTCCTAATACCACTCCTAACCCTAACCGTAGTCCTAACCCTAACCCTAACCATAGCCCTAGACCTAGCCTTATACCTAACCCTAACCATATTTCGAGCCCTAACCATACCCAAACCCCAACCCTAGACTTAACCTTAACTCTAACCCTAGCCCTAACACTAACCCTAGCTCTAGCACTAAACCTAACCCTAGCACTAACCTTAACCCTAACCCCAACCCTAAACATAGCCATAGCCCTACCCTAAACCTCATCCTAGACCTAGCCCTAGCTGTAACCCCAACCCTAAGCATAATCATACCCCTAGCCCTAACCCTAACCCTAATCCTAGATCTAAACCTAACCCTACCCATTGCCCTAGCCCTAACCCTAACCCTAGCCCTAACCCTAAACATAACCCTAAACCTAAACCTAGCACTACCCCTAACCTTAAAACTAACCCTAACCCTAAAACTAAACCTAACTCTAACCCTAGCCCTTAACCTAACCCTAACTCTTACCCTAGTGCCAACCTTAAACCTTGTCCTTGCCTTAACCCTAACACCAACCATAGCCCTAGCCCTAGCCCTAACCATAATCCTAGCCCTAACCCAAATGCTAACCATAACCCTAGCCCTAACCATAGTCCTAATCCTAGCCCTAGCACTAACCCTAAACCTAACACTAACCATAGCCCTAAACCTAAACCTAAACCTAAACATAGCCATAGCCCTAAACCCATACCAAACCCTAACCCTATCCCAAGCCCTAGCCCTAACCCTAATCCTAGCCCTAGCCCTAACCCTACCCATTGCCCCAGCCCTAAACCGAACCCTAACACTAGCCCCAGAACTAACCCTAATCCTAACCCTAACCCTAAGCCTAGCACTAACCCTAACCCTAAACCTAAAACTATACCTAACTCTAACCCTAGCCCTAGACCTAATCCTAACCCTAACACTAACACTAAGACAAGTCCTAGCTCTAACCCTAACCCTAACTCTAAGTCTAGCCCTAGCCCTAGTCCTAATCTTAACCCTAACCATAACCCTAGTTCTAGCCCTAACCCTAACACTAACCCTAGCCCTTGCCCTAACCCTAGCCCTAACCCTAATTTAACACTAGCCCTAGCTCTAACCCTAACCCTCGCGCTAGCTCTAGCCCTAGCCCTAACCATAACCCTAATCCTCAATCTAACCCTAAAATTTGCCCTAACCTAAACCTAACCCTATCCCTAGACATAGCCCTAGTACTAACCCCAACAATAAACCTAACCCTAGCCCTAACCCTAACCCTAATCCTAATACTATCCCTAGCCCTATACCTAACGCTATACCTAACCCTAGCACTAACCCTAACAATAGACCTAGCCCTAAACCTAACTGTAACCCGAGACTGAGAGCTGACCCTACCCCTATACCTAACCCTAGCTATAGCCATAAGCCTAAACCTAGCCCAAATGCTGCCACTACCCTAGCCCTAACCCTAACACTAACCCCGACCCTGACTCTAACCCTAACACTTACTCTAGCCCTAGACCTAGACCTAGCTTAACCCTAACCCCAACCCTAAACCAAACCCTAGCCCTAGCTCTAACCCTAACCCTAGCACTAGCACGACCTTAACCCTAACCCTAACCATAGCCTTAACACTAACCCTAACCCTATCCCTAGCCTTAACCCTAACCCTAACAGTAACCCTAACACTAACCCTAGTTCTAGCCCTAACGCTAGCCTAGCCCTAACCCTAACCCTAATGCTAACCCTATCCATAAACCTAACCCTGGCCCTAACAATAACCCTAACCGTAACCTAACCCTAACCCTAGACCTAAACCTAACCCTAACCCTTGCCCAAAACCTACCCTAACACTCACCCTAGACCTACCCTAACCCTATCCCTAGCCCTAGCACTAGTCCTAGCCTTAACCCTAACCATAACCCTAGCCCTAGCACAGGTCCTAGCCTTAACCCTAACCCTAACCCTAATACTAGCCATAGCCCTAGCCCTAGCCCTAACCCTAACCCTAACCCTAGCCCAAACCAAAACCCTAACAATAATGTAACCTTAACCCTAACCCCTAACCCTAACCCTATCCCTAACCTCAACCCTAAGCCTAACCTTAGCCCTAACCCTAACCCTAAACCTAACCCTAGAACTAACCCTAACCCTAATACTACCCATAACCCTTACCCTAGCCCTTACCCTAACCCTAGCCCTAACGCTAACCATAACCCTGGCCCTAACCCTAACACTACCCTAGCTCAAACCTAAAGCTAACCCTAATACTAACCCTCACCCTCGTCCTCACCCTAACCCTAGCACAAACCCTAACCCTAACCCTAGCACTAACCATAACCCTAACCCTAAATCTAGCCCTAGCCCTAGCACTAAACTTAACCCTAATTGTAACTCTAACACTAACCCCTAACCCTAACCGAACCATAACCCCAAGCTTAACACTAACCCTAGCCATAACCCTAACCCTAACCCTTGCTCTAGAGCTAATGCCAACCCTAACCCTAACCCTAACCCTAACAATAACCCTAACAATAAACCTAGCCCTAGCTCTGACCCTAACCCAAACCCTAACACTAACACTAGCCCTAGATCTAACCCTAATCCTAGCCCTAGCCCAACCCTTACCCCTAAACCTAACATTAACCCTAAAAAATCCCTAGGCCTAACCCTAACAAGAACCCGAACCCTAGACCTAGACATAGCCCTAGCGCATCCCCATCCCTAATCCTATCCCTAGCCCTAACAATAATCCTAACCCTAGCCCAAGCCCTAAACCTAACACTAAGACCTGACAATAACAATAGACATATACTTAAACCTAAACTTAAACCTAGCCCTAGCCCTAACCCTAAACCTAACCCTAACCATAAATATAAACCTAGCCCTAACTAACCCTAACCATAACCCTAAACCTAGCCCTAGCCCTAACCTAACCCTAGTCCTAGCCCTAGCCCTAGGCCAAAACCAAACCCTAACCCTAGGCATAGCACTTACTCTAACCCTAACCCCATTGCTAACTGGGGAGGTTAACCATAGACCTAGCCCTAACCCACCCTAACCCTAGCCCTAGCCCTATCCCTAACCCTAAATCTAAACCTAGCTCTAGCCCTAACCCTAACCATAGCCCTAACCCTATCCCTAACCCTAGCCCTGAACCTAACCAAAACCCTGACCCTAACCCTAACCCTTACACTAGGTCTGACCCTAACCCTAGACCTAGTACTAGACCTAGCCCTAAAGCTAACCCTAGCCCTAACCCTAAGCCTAACCATAGACCTAACCCAAACCCTAACCATAGCCCTAGTTCTAACCCAAACCCTAACCCTAATCCTAGCCCTAACGCTAACCCTACCCATTGCCCCAGCCATAACCCAAACCCTACACATTTACCCAACCCTAACCCTAACCCTAACACTAGCCCTAGCCCTAAACCGATCCCTAACCCAAGCAGTAGCCCTAACCCTAACCCTAACCCTAATCATAGCCCTAACCTTAACCCTAACCTTAAACATAGCCATAGCCCTAACCCTAACCCTAACCGTAGCCCTAGCCCTAACCCTAACCCTAATCCTAGTCGTAACCCTAACCTTAAAATTAAACTTAACCCTAACCCTAACCATAGCTCTGGCCCTAACCCTAACCATAACCAAAGACATAGCCTTAGCACTAACCCTAATCCTAGACTTAAATCTAACCATACCCATTGCCCTAACCTTACCCTATCCTAAACCTAGCCCTAGACCTAGCCCTAACCCTAATCCTAGTCGTAACCCTAACCTTAAAATTAAACCTAAACCTAACCCTAACCATAGCTCTAGCCCTAACCCTAAGCATAACAAAAGACATAGCCCTAGCACTAACCCTAATCCTAGACCTAAACCTAACCATACCCATTGCCCTAACCTTACCCTATCCTAAACCTAGCCCTAGCCCTAACCCTAGCCCTAAACCTAGCACTACCCCAACACTAAAACTAACCCTTACCCTAAACCTAAACCTAACCCTAACCCTAGCACTACCCTAAACCTAATATTTACCCTAGTGCTAACCCTAACCCTTGTCCTTGCCTTAACCCTAAAAAAAACCATTGCCCCAGCCCTAATCCTGACCCAAACACTAGCCCCAGAACGAACCCTAATCCTATCCCTAACCCTAAGCCTAGCACTAGCCCTAACCCTAACCCTAACCTTAACCCTAAACCTAAACCTAAACCTAACCCTAAACATAAACCTAACACTAACACTAACCTTAAGACCAGCCCTAGACCTAACCCTAATGCTAACACTAAACACAGCCCTAGCCCTAATGCTAACTCTAGCCCTAGACCTAGCCCTAGCACTAAACCCAACCCAAACCCTAACCCAGCCCTAGCCCTAACCCTACCCAAACCCTAGCCCTAACATTAAACCTAACAATAGACCTAGCCCTAAACCTAACCCTAGGCCTAACCCTAACCCTAACCCTACCCTAACCCTAGCCCTAACCCTAAACCTAACCATAGACCTAGCCCTAACCATAACCCTAGCACTAGCCCTAACCCTAACCCAAACCCTAGCCCTCACCCTAACCATAACCCTAACCCTAACCCTAACCCTAACCCTAACACTAGCCCTAACCTAACCCTAACCCTAACCATAGACCTAATCCTAACCCTAACACAAGCCATAATCATAAAGCTAACCCTGGCCCAAACCCTAACCCTAATACTTACCCTAGCTCTAACCCCAACCCTAACCCTAGCCCTAGACCTAACCCTTACCCAAACACTAACCCTAAGAGTAGCCCTAACTCTAACCCTAATCCTAACCCTAGTCCTAACCCTAGCCCTAACCCTAAACCTAAACATAGCCCTAAACCTAACCCTAACCTCAAAGCTAACCCTAGCCCTAGACATAGCCCTAGCCCTAACCACACTCCTAAACCTAACCCTAGTCCTAACCCTAACCTTAACCATAGCCCTAGCCCTAGCCAAAACATAACCCTAATCCAATTCTGAGCCCTAACCACAACCCAAACCCTAAACCTAAAACTAACCCTAGCACTAAACCAACCCTAAAAATAGCCATAGCCCTGCCCCTAAACCTAACCCTAGACCTAGCCCCAGCCGTAACCCTAACTCTAACCATAATCATAACACTAGCCCTACCCCTACCCCTAACCATAACCATAACCCTAGCCCTAACCCTAAACCTAACCCAAGATCTAGCCCTCACTCTAACCCTAATCCTGGACCTGAACCTAACGCTACCATTTGCACTAGCCTTACCATAACACTAACTCTAGCCCTAGCCCTAGCACTAACCCTAACTCTAACCCTAAACATAGCACTAACCCTAACCCTAAAACTAACACTAACCCTAAATCTGAAAAACCCTAGCACTTACCCTAACCCTAACCCTTACCCTAGTGCTAACCTTAACCCTTACCCTTCCCTTAAACCTAACACTAACCATCGCCCCAACCCTAACACTAACCCAAACACTAGCCCCAGAACTAACCTTAATCCTAACCCAAATCCTAAGCTGAGCACTAGTCCTAACCCTAACCCTAAACCTAAACCTAACTCTAACCCTAAACATAAACCTAACCCTAACCTTAACACTAGCCCTAGAGCAAACCCTAACCCTAACATTAACCCTAAGACTATCCCTAGCTCTAACCCTAACCCTAACCCTAAACACAGACCTAGCCCTAACGCTAACTCTAGCCCTAGACCTAGCCCTGGCCCTAAACCCAAACCTAACCCTAACCCTAGCCCTAGACCTAACCCTAACCCTAAACCTAACCATAGACCTAGCCCTAACCATAACACTAGCCCTCGCACTAACCCTAACCCAAACCCTAGTACTAACCGTAACCATAACCATAGACCTAGCCCTATACCTAACCCTAACCATAACAGCTCTAGCCCTCACCCTAACCATAACCCTAACCCTGTCCCTAACCCTAACCCTAACACTTACCCTAGCCCTAACCTTTACCCTAACCTTATCCCTATCCCTATCCCTAACCCAAACGCTAACTCTAGCCCTAGCCCTATCCCTAACCCTAACCTTAGCCCTAGCCATAGCCCTAACGCTAACCTTAACCCAAGCACTAACCCTAACCCTAACCGTAAACCTAACCCTAGACCTAGCCCTAGCCCTAACACTAATACTAGCCCTAAACCTACCAAAATGTAAGCTTAAACCTAAACCCTTACAATAACCCTATCCCTAACATCACCCTTGTCCGTGCCCTAAAACTTGCACTAAAACTAACCCTAAAAATAGACCTAACCGTAACTCTAACCCTAACCCTAGCCCTAGCACTAAAAATAACCCTAACACTAACCCTAAGCCTAGTTCTAGCCCTAATCATAACACTAACCCTAACCCTAACACTAATCCTAGCCTTAGCATAACCCTAACCCTAAGCTTAACTCTAACACTAGCCCTAGCTCAAACTCTAACCATCACGCTAGCACTAGCCCTAGCCCTAACACTAACCCTAACCCTAAACCTAACCCTAAACATGCCCTTGCACTAAACCTAATCCTAACCCTAACCCTGGCCCTAGACCTAGCCCTAGTCCTAACCCCAATACTAACCCTAACCCTAGCCCTGACCCTAACCCTAACCTATCCCTAGCCCTATCCCAAACCCTAAACTTAACCTTAACCCTAGCCATAACCCTAAACCTAACCATAGACTTAGGCCTAACCCTAACCCTAATCCTAGCCCTAGCACTAACCCTAACCCTAAATCTAATTCTAGCTCTAGCCATAGCACTAACCCTAGCCCTAACCCTACCCCTAGCCATAGCCCTAACCCTGCCCCTAGCCATAGCCCTAACCCTAACCATGACCCTAACACTAACCCTAACCATTAGATTGCACTAACCCTAACCCTAAACCAAGCCATAGCACAAGCCCTAACCCTAAACCTAAACCTAACCCTAGCTCTAGCCCTAACCCTAACCCTGCCACTAGCCCTAATCCTAATCCTAACCCTGGCCCCAACCCTAAGTCTAACACTTACCCTAGCCCTAAACCTAACCCTAACCCTAGCCCTAGCACTAGACCAAGCATAACCCTAACCCTAACCCTAACCCTAGCTCTAACACTAACCCTAACCCTAGCCATTACCCTAACTCTAACCCTAACCATAAACATAACCCTGGCCCTATCTAGCCCTAACTGTAACACTAACCCTAGCACTAGCACTAGACCTAGCCCTAACCCTAACCCTAACACAGCCCTAGACCTTACACTAACCCTAACCCTAGCCATAACCCTAAATCTAACCTTAACCATAAACATAACCCTAGCCCTAGTCTAGCCCTAACCGTAACCCAAAGCCTAGCCCTAGCCCTAACCCTAACCCTTACCCTAGACCTAACCCTAACCCTAACCCTGGCGCTAGCACTAGTCCTAGCCCTAACTCTACCATAACCCTAGCCCTAGACAAAACCCTAACGTATCCTAGCCCTAACCCTAACCCTAATGTAAGTTTAACCCAAACCCCTTACCCTAACCCTATCCCTAACCTCAACCCAAACCCTAAATTTAGCCTTACCCTAATCCTAAACCTAAACCTAGAACTAACCCTAACCCTAACCCTATCCATAACCCAAGCCCTAGCCCTAACCTTAACCCTAACCTTAGTCCTTAACTAAACCTAACCCTAGTCCTAACCATAACCCAACCCTGGCCCTAACCCTAACCATAACCCTAGCCCAACCCTAAACCTAACCCACAACCTAACCCTTGCCTTCATCCTCGCCCTAACCCTGGCACTAACCCTAATCCTACCCAAGACCTAAGCCTAACCCTATCCCTAACCCTAACCCTAACTCTAACCCTTGCCATCATGCTAACCCTAACCCTAACCTTAGCCCTAGCCCTAGCCCTTACCCTAAACCTAACCCTAACCCTAACCCTAACTCTAGCCCTAGCCCTAAACCTAACACTAAACCTAGCTCTAGCCCTAACACTAATGCTAACCCTAACCCTAAACCTAACACTAACCCTAGGCCTAGGCCTATCCCTACCGCTAACCCTAACCCTAGCCCTAAACCTAGACCTAGCCCTATCCCTTACCCTAACCCTAATCCTAACCATAGCCCTAACTTTGACCCTAATCCTAACCCTAGATCTAACCCTAACTCTAAACCTAACCATAACCCTAACCCTAACCCGAGACCTAACCCTAACCCTAACACTTACCCTAACGCTAGCACTAACCCTAACCCTAAACCTAACCCTAACACTAGCCCAACCTAAAAAAGTAACCATAGCCCCAGCCATAGCCCTAACACTAACTCTAACACTACTCTAACATAGCCATTGCCCTAAATCTAACCCTAACCTTAGCTGTACACCTAGCCCTAGCCCTAACCCTATCCCTAACCCTAACCCTAGCCCTAACCATAACCCTAACCTTAACCCTAACAGTAACCCTATCCCTAACCATAACCCTAACCCTGGCCCTAAACCTACACTAAAACTTACAATAGCCTTAACCCTAATCCTAACCCTAGCCTTGCACTAGACCTAGACCTAACCCTAACCCTAACCCTAACCCTAACCCTAACCCTAACCCTAACCCAGGCCTAGCCCTAGCCCTAACCCTAACCCTTCACCTAGCTGTAACCCTAACCCTAACCGTAACACTAACCCTAGCCATTGCTGTAGCCCTAACCCTAAAACAAACCCTAGCCCTAGCACTAACCCTAACCCTTACCTAGCCCTTACCCAAACCCTAATACTAACACAAATTAAACTTAACCCTAACCCCTAAACCTAACCCTATCCCTAACCTCTACCCTAAGCCTAACCTTAGCCTTAACCCTAACCCTAAACCTAACTGTAGAATTAACCCTAACCCTAATCCTAACCATAATCCTTACCCTAGACCTAACCATAACCTAACCCTAGCACTTACCCTAACCCTAACCCTAGCCCTAACCCTAACTCTAACCCTGGCCCAAATGCTAAGCCTACCCTAGCCTAAACCTAAACTTAACCCTAACCCTAACCCTAACCCTCGTCCTCGCGCTAACCCTAGCAGTAACCCTAACCCTAACCCTAGCCCTAACCATAACCCTAACCTTAACCATAGCCCTAACCCTAACCCTAACCATAGCACTACCATAATCTTAACCCTAACCCTAGCCCTAACCCTAACCCTAATCCTAAATCTAACCCTAAAATTAGCCCTAACCCTAATGCTAACCCTAACCCTAGAACTATACCTAACCCTATCCCTAGCCCTAACCTTAACCATAGACCTAGCCCAAACCATAACCATAACTCTAGACCGAGCCCTAACCCTAAACCTAACCTTAACTCTAGCTGTAGCCGTACCCCTAACGCCATATCTAACCCAAACCCTAGACCTAGCCCTAACCCTAACCCTAACACTAATCCTAGCCCTAACCCGAACCCTACCAATTGCCCCAGTCCTAACCATAACCCTAACACTAGACCCAGAAATAACGCTAACCCTAAACCTAACCCTAACCCTAACCATAAACACAGCCCTAGCCCTAACCCTAACTCTAGCCTTACTGAGCCCTAGCCCTAATACCAACCCTAACCCTACCTTAGCCGTAACCCTAATCCTAACCCTATCCCTAGCCCTAACCCTAACCCTAGACCTAGCCCTACCCCTAACCCTAACCATAGACCAAGCCCTAACCCTAACCCTAGCCCTAACACTAACCATAACACTAACACTAGCTCTAGCCCTCACCCTAACCCTAAACCTAACCTTAACCCTAGCCATAACGCTAACACTAGCCCTAAACCTAACCATAACCATAGACCTAACCCTAAATCTAACCCTAATCAAGCCCTAACCCTAACCCTAACCCTAACCCTAACCCTAACACTTAACCTGGCCCTAACTCTAAACCTAACCCTAGCCCTAACACTAACCCTAGCCCTAGCACTAACCCTAACCCTAACCCTAACAGTAGCACTAGCTCTAACTCTGATCCTAGCCCTAGTCCTAAGCCTAGCCCTAATCCTAACCCTAAACCTAACCCTAAACAAAACCCTAGCCCTAACCCTAATCCTAATCCTAACCCAAGCCCAAGACCTAGCCCTAGACCTAAGCAGACTCCTAAAACTAACCCTAGTCCTAACCTTAACCCTAACCATAGCCCTAGCCCTAGCCCTAAACCTAACCCTAACCCTATTGTGAGCACTAACCGCAACCCAACCCTAGCCCTAGACCTAAACTTAACTGTAACCCTAGCCCTAACACTAAACCTAACCCTAGCACTAACCCTAACCCTAGCACTACCCTAACCCTAGCACCAACCCTAAACATAGCCATAGCCCTAACCCTAAACCTCATCCTAGCCCTAGCCATAGCCAAACCCCAACCCTAACCATAATCATATCCCTATCCCTAACCCTAACCGTAATCCTAGACCTAAACCTAACCCTACCCATTGTCCTAGCCCTAACCCTAACACTTAATATAGTGCTAACCGTAAACCTTGCCCTTGCCTTAACATTAACACTAACCATAGCCCTAGCCCTCGCCCTAAATATAGTCCTAGACCTAACCCAAAAGTTAACCCTAACCATAGCCCTAACCCTAGTCGTAATCCTAGCCCCAGCACTAACCCTAAACCTAACCCTAGCCTGAGCCCTAAACCTAACCCTAAATATAGCCATAGCCCTAACCCTATACCTAACCCTAACCCTAGACCTAGCCCTCACCCTAACCCTAGCCCTAGCCCTAACCCTACACATTGCACCAGGCCTAACCCTAACCCTAACACTAGCCTCAGAACTAACCCTAATCCTAACCCTAACCAAAAGCCTCGCACTGACCCGAACCCAAAACCTAAACATAAACCTAACCCTAACCCTAACCCTAGCCCTAGACATAACCCTAACCGTAACCCTAAACATAAAACTAACCCTAATCCTAACCCTAACCCTAAGCCTAGCACTAGCCCTAACCCTAACCCTAGTCCTAGCTCTAACCCTAACCCTAGCCCTAGCCCTAATCTTAAACCTAACCCTAACCCTAGTTCTGGCCCTAACCCTAACCCTAACCCTAACACTAACCCTAGCCCTTGCCCTCACCCTATCCCTAACCCTAATTCTAACACTAGCCCTAGCTCTAACCCTAACCCTCGAGCTAGCCCTATCTTTATCCCTAGCACTAACCCTAACCCTAAACCTCAACCTAACCCTAAAGTTAGCCCTAAACCTATCCCTAGACATAGCCCTAGCACTAACCCCAACACTAAACCTAACCATAGCCCTAACCCTAACACTAATCATAACACTATCCCTAGACCTATACCTAACCCTAAACCTAACTCTATCACTAACCCTAACCATAGACCAAGCCCTAAAGCTAACCCTAACCCGAGACCGAGAGCTAACCCTAACCCTAACCCTAACCCAAACCCTAGCTGTAGATGTAAACCTAACCCTAGCCCAAACGCTACCCCTAGCCCTGGGCCTAACACTAACCATAAATCTGACACTGACCCTGACCCTAACCCTAACCCTTACTCTAGCCCTAACCCTAACCCTAACCCTAGCCATAGCACAAGCCCTAACCTTAACCCTAACCCACCCTAGCCCTAGCACTAAACCTATCCCTAACCATAACCATAACCCTAACCCCAACCTAACACTAACTCTAGCCCTAACCCTAACCCTAACCCTAGCTCTAGAGTTACCCCTAACCCTAACCCTAGCCCTAACACTAATATTAGCCCTAGCACTAACCCTAAACAAAACCCTTATCCTAACAGTAGTCCTAGCTCTAACCCTAATCCTATCCATAGTACTAGCCCTAGCCCTAACCCTAACCCTAAAGCTAACCCTAACTCTAAACATATGCCTAGCCCTAACCCCAACCCCAACCCTAACCCTAATCCTAGACCTAGCCCTAGCCCTAACCCCACTCCTAACCCTAACCATAGTCCTAACCCTAACTCTAACCATAGCCCTAGCCCTAGCCCTAGCCCTAAATCTAACCCTAACACTATTCCGAGCACTAACCGCAACCCAAACCCTAACAATAGACCTAACCTTAACCCTAACCCTAGTCCTAGCCCTAACACTAATCCTAAACCTAGCACTAACTCTAACCCTAAACCCAACCCTAAACATAGCCATAGCCCTAACCCTAAACCTAACCCTAGCCCTAGCCCTAACCGTAACCCCAACCCTAACAATAATCATAACCCTAGCCCTAACCCCAACCCTAAGCATAACCATAACCCTAGCCCTTGCCTTAACTCTAACACTAACCATTGCCCCAGCCCTAACCCTAACCCAAACACTAGCCCCAGAACTAACCCTAATCCTTACACTAACCCTAAGCCTAGCACTAACTCTAACCCTAACCCTAACCCTAAACCTAAACCTAAATCTAACCCTACCCTAAACATAATCCTAACCCTAACCCTAAACTTAACACTAGCCCTAGGAGGAGAGACGCCCAGGGCTCCGAGTCCACATATCGGCGCTGGAAGTGGAGGTGAGCTTAGTAACCAGAGACATTGGCGGGGAAACGGCGGACAGAATTTTAGAGGGACGTGGGTTTTGAAGCGGGAAAGTCCAATAGACTACAGGAGAGAAGGAAAAATAAATAAATAAATAAATAAATAAATAAATAAATAAAAAGGTGGGGGCATACTGGTACAGACAAGTTCCACTCTCTGCCAACCTTGCAAAGGTGAGCAAGAGACAAAGAGCTGGGATATACATAATAAAAGGGGAGAGTTAAGACTACAATTCAGTAGCCTAGGCAACCCAGTGGGAGTCCGCAGGACTCTTTGGGTAGAAGCCAGGAAGCTAAATACCATCCATTCTGCTCAGCCTTGCAGTATTACTTACCTCCTGAACAAAAAATAAAATAAAATAAAATAAAATAAAATAAAATAAAATAAATGAATAAATAAATAGAGATTTACCACACATAACCTGAGGGTGTCACCTTTGCACACCTGTAACCCTGAAGAACCAAGCAGAGCTCTCAGGCCACACCCATCTCAAGACTCCAAGGCTCCTCCATCAGCAGGCAGTACACTTAACACGGACATAGTATAATAATAATAATAATAATAATAATAATAATAATAAACTCACAGTGAGGGAAACAGAATTAACCATGCCAAGCAATAAACACAGAAATCTAGGGAACAAGATCAACGATGACATTATGATGCCTCCAAATAAACAAAACACCCCAAGCCAAGAGTATGAAGATGATGAGATAGAAGAAATGCAAGATACGGATTTCAAAAAATTTATGATAAGAACATTTAGAAGTTTTCAAAAGCAAATCCTTGAACTACAGAAATCCTTATTGGACAGGATTGAGAATCTCCTTGTGAAAATGAAATTTTAAGGAAGAATCAAAATGAAATGCAGAAACTAGTAGAGCAGGAAAGTGTGATAGTGAAGAGAAATCAAAATGAAATGAAGAGCTCAATAGATCAAATGACAAACACATTAGAGAGCCTTAAAACAGAATGGGTGAAGCAGAAGAGAGAATATCAGACTTAGAAGACAGAGAACAGGAAAGGATACAGTCAAACCAAAGAAAAGAAGAGGAAATTAGAGATCTAAAAAATATTGTTGGGAATCTACAGGATACTATTAAAAAAACCAACATTCGGGTTCTAGGAGTTCCTGAAGGCATGGAGAGAGAGAAAGAATTAGAAGGCCTTTTTAGTGAGATACTAGCAGAGAACTTTCCGGGTCTGGAGAAGGACAGAGACATCCTAGTACAGGAAGCTCATAGAACCCCCAGTAAACATGACCAAAAGAGATCCTCACCACGACACGTTGTAATTAAACTCACCACAGTGAAACATAAAGAAAAGATCCTAAAATGTGCAAGAGAGAAATTTCAGATTACTCTCAGAGGATCTCCAATCAGACTCACAGCAGACTTCTCATCAGAAACACTACAGGCTAGGAGGGAATGGTGAGACATAGCACAGGTGCTAAGAGAGAAAAATTGCCAGCCCAGAATATTATATCCTGCCAAGCTCTCATTTGTGAATGAAGGTGAAATAAAGACCTTTCATAGCAGACAGAAATTGAAAGACTTTGTGGCCACTCGTCAGGCCCTGCAAAAGATACTTAAAGATGTGCTACACTCAGAAACACAGAAACACGGCCATCAATATGAAAGAAGGGAAAGGAAGAACACCTACCAGTAAAAGAGCATGGGAAGCTCAAAGCATATACTAGAAAATATTTCCGGGAAAATGGCAGGGCAAAGTCACTACGTATCAATAGTCACATTGAACATTAATGGTCTGAATTCCTCAGTTAAAAGACACCGTTTGGCTAACTGGCTCACAGAACACAACCCAACTATTTGTTGCCTACAAGAAACACATCTCTCTAACAAAGAGGCATGCAGACTGAAAGTGAAAGGTTGGAAAAAGATATTCCATGCCAACAGAAACCAAAAAAAAGCAGGTGTAGCCATATTAATATCAGACAAAATAAACTTTAATACAAAAACTGTTAAGAGAGACAAAGAGGGACACTATATAATGATTAAGGGTTCATTTCAACAGGAAGATGTAACTATTCTAAATGTATATGCACCTAATTACAGGGCACCGGTCTATTTAAAAGATATGTTAAGGGACTTAAAGGGAGATTTAGATTCCAATACAATAGTACTGGGGGACTTCAATACTCCACTCTCAGAAATAGACAGATCATCCGGACAGAAGATCAACAAGGAAACAGCAGATTTAATTGACACTATTGCCCAAATGGATCTAACAGATATCTACAGAACTTTCAACCCTACATCTACAGACTTCACATTCTTCTCAGCAGTGCATGGAACCTTCTCTAGGATTGATCACATACTAGGCCATAAAGCAAGTCTCAGCAAATTTAAAAGAATTAGAATCATACCATGCAGCTTCTCAGACCACAGCGGGATGAAGCTGGAAATTAGCAACTCAGGAAACCCCAGAAAGTATGCAAACACATGGAGACCGAACAACATGCTCCTGAATGAACACTGGGTCATTCAAGAAATCAAAAGAGAAATCAAAAACTTTCTGGAAGTAAATGAAGATAACAACACAACATATCAAAACTTATGGGATACAGCCAAAGCAGTATTGAGAGGCAAATTTATAGCAATAGGTGCCTATACCAAGAAATTGGAAAGGTACCAAATAAATGAGCTTTCAGCGCACCTCAAGGACCTAGAAAAACTGCAGCAAACCAAACCCAAATCTAGTAGGAGAAGAGAAATAATTAAAACCAGAGAAGAAATTAACAGGATTGAATCCAAAAAGCATTACAAAAAATCAGCCAAGCGAGAAGCTGGTTTTTTGAAAAAATAAACAAAATTGACACCCCATTGGCCCAACTAACTAAAAAAAGAAGAGAAAAGACCCAAATCAATAAAATCAGAGATGAAAAAGGAAACGTAACAACAGACACCACAGAAATAAAAAGAATCATCAGAAATTACTACAAGGACCTGTATGCCAGCAAACAGGAAAACCTATCAGAAATGGATAGATTCCTGGACACATGCAATCTACCAAAATTGAACCATGAAGACATCGAAAACCTAAATAGACCCATAACTGAAACAGAAATTGAAACAGTAATAAAGGCCCTCCCAACAAAGAAAAGCCCAGGACAAGATGGATTCACTGCTGAATTCTACCAGACATTTAAAGAAGAACTAATCCCATTTCTTCTCAAACTATTCAGAACAATCGAAAAAGAGGGAATCCTCCCAAATTCTTTCTATGAAGCCAGCATCACCTTAATCCCTAAGCCAGAGAAAGATGCAGCACTGAAAGAAAATTACAGACCAATATCCCTGATGAACATAGACGCAAAAATCCTCAATAAAATTCTGGCCAATAGAATACAACAACACATCAGGAAAATCATCCACCCAGACCAAGTGGGATTCATCCCTGGTATGCAGGGATGGTTCAACATTCGCAAATCAATCAATGTGATTCACCACATTAACAGACTGCAGAAGAAAAACCATATGATTATCTCAATTGATGCAGAGAAAGCATTTGATAAAATTCAACACCCTTTCATGATGAAAACTCTAAGCAAATTGGGTATAGAAGGAACATTCCTCAATATAATCAAAGCAATTTATGAAAAGCCCACAGCCAGCATCCTATTGAATGGGGAAAAGTTGGAAGCATTTCCACTGAGATCTGGCACCAGACAGGGATGCCCACTCTCACCACTGCTATTTAACACAGTTCTGGAAGTTTTAGCCAGAGCCATCAGACAAGAAAAAGAAATTAAAGGAATACAAATTGAGAAGGAAGAAGTCAAACTATCCCTCTTTGCAGAAGATATGATTCTTTACTTAGGGGATCCAAAGAATTCTACGAAGAGACTATTGGAACTCATAGAGGAGTTTGGCAAAGTGGCAGGATATAAAATCAATGCAAAAAATCAACAGCCTTTGTATACACAAGCAATGCCATGGCTGAGAAAGAACTGCAAAGATCAATCCCATTCACAATAGCTACAAAAACAATCAAATACCTTGGAATAAACTTAACCAAGGACGTTAAAGATCTCTACGATGAAAATTACAAAACCTTAAAGAAATAGAAGAGGATACCAAAAAATGGAAAAATCTTCCATGCTCATGGATTGGAAGAATCAATATCATCAAAATGTCCATTCTCCCAAAAGCAATTTATAGATTCAATGCAATCCCAATCAAGATACCAAAGACCTTCTTCTCAGATCTGGAAAAAATGGTGCTGAAATTTATATGGAGGCACAAGAGACCTCGAATAGCTAAAGCAATCTTGTACAACAAAAACAAAGCCGGAGGCATCACAATACCAGATTTCAGGACATACTACAGGGCAGTTGTTATCAAAACAGGATAGTACTGGTACAGAAACAGATGGATAGACCAATGGAACAGAATTGAAACACCAGAAATCAACCCAAACACTACTGCCAACTTATATTTGATCAAGGATCTAAAACCAATTCCTGGAGCAAGGACAGTCTATTCAATAAATGGTGCTGGGAAAACTGGATTTCCACGTGCAGAAGCCTGAAGCAAGACCCCTACCTTACACCTTACACAAAAATCCACTCAACGTGGATTAAAGACCTAAATCTACGACCTGTCACCATCAAGTTATTAGAGAACATAGGAGAAACCCTTCAAGATATTGGCACAGGCAAAGAGTTTCTGGAAAAGACCTGGGAGGCACAGGCAGTCAAAGCCAAAATCAACTATTGGGATTGCATCAAATTGAGAAGTTTCTGTACTGCTAAAGAAACAGTCAGGAGAGTGAAGAGACAACTGACAGAATGGGAAAAAAATATTTGCAAACTATGCAACAGATAAAGGGTTAATAACCTAGCCTTAGCCCTAAGCCTAACACTAATCCTAACCCTAACCCTAGCCTAGCTCTAACCCTAACCATAGCCCTACCCCTAGCCCTAACCGTAACCCTAACCCTAACTCTAATTATAGCCCGAACCCTAACCCTAACCCTAAACCTAGCCCTTGCGCTAAACCCAAACGTAACCCTAAACATAGCCATATCCTAAACATAGCCATAGACCTAAACAAAATTCTAACCCTAGCACTAGCCCTAGCCCTAACCTATCCCTAACACTAACCCTAACCCTAGCTCTAGCCCTAACCCTAACCCTAGCCCTAACATAACCCTAGCCCTAGCCCTAACCCTAACCCTAACACTAGCCATAGGTCTAACACTAAAAATAGCCATATCCCTAGCCCTAGCCCTAACCATAACCCCAAACCTAAAACTAACCAGAAATATAGCTCGTGCCCTAACACTAACCCAAAACCTAGCCCTAGACCTAGCCCTAGTCCTAAGCCCAAACCTAACCCTAACCCTAGCGCTAGAACTAACCCTAACCCTAGCCCTAGCCCTAGCCCTAATCCAAACCCTAACCCTAGCCATAACCCTAAACCTAACCATAGACCTAGACTTAACTCTAAGCTTAACCTTAGCCCTAGCCCTGACCATAACCCTTACCCTAACCTTAGCTGTAGACCTAACCACAGCACTAAACAATATCATAGCACTAACACTAACCATAACCCTAACCCTAGCACTAACCCTAACCCTAACTGTAACCCTAACCCTAACTCTAGCCCTAACCCTAACCCTAACCCTGGCCTAATCCTAACCCTAACCCATATCCTAGCCCTAACCCTAACTCTAACCTTCAACCTAAGCCTAGCAGAAAACTAACACTAAGCCTAACCGTAATCCTAGTCCTAACCCAAACAGTAGCACTAGCCCTAGCATTAACGATAACCCTAACATTAACGCTAACCATAGCCCTACCACTGACCATAAACCTAAACCTAGCTCTAACCATTACACTAACCCTAACACTAACCCTAACAGTAAACATAGCCATAGCCCTAACCCTAAGCCTAAGCCTAGCCCTAGCCCTAGCCCTAACCCTGACCCTAATCCTAGCCCTAACCATAACCCTAGCCCTAGCCCTAGCCATAATCCGAATGGTAACCCAAACCCTAACCCTGGTTCTAGCCCTAACCTTAACCCTAACCCTAAACTTAACCCTAACCTTAAAACTACCCCTAGACCTAACCCTAACCCTAGCCCTAGCACTAGTCCTAACCTAAACCTAATCCTATCCCTAGACCTAAACCTAATACTAACCCTAACCCTATACCTAAAGCTAACCCTAACCCTAGCCTTAGCCCTAGCCATAACCCTAACCCTAACTCTAGCCCTAGATTTCACCCTAACCCTTACCCTATCCCTAACCCAAACCAACCCTAACCCTAGCACTAGTCCTAGCCCTAACCCTAACCCTAGCCCTAATGCTAACCCTAACCGTAACGTTAACCCTAAGCCCTAAACCTAACACTAACCACAACCCTAACCCTAACCTTAGCCCTAAACCTAACTCTACCCCTAGAACTAACCCTAACCATTACCCTAGCCCTAACAATAGCCCTAGCCCTAGCCCTAACCCTAAACCTAACCCAAACTCTAACCCTAGCCCTCACCCTAACCCTTACCTTAGCCCTAACCCTCACCCTAACACTTATCCTAGCCCTAACCATAACCCGATTCCTAGCCCTAGCACTACTCCTAGCCCTAACCCTAACCCTAACCTTAGTACTAACCCTAACCCTAGCCCTAACCCTAAACCTGATCTTGGCCCTATCCCTAACCCTAGCCCTAAACATAACCCTAACCCAATCCCTAACCTTCACCCTCGCCCTCGTCCTAAACCTAGCACTAACACTAACACTAACCCTAGCCCTAACCCTAACCCTAACCATAACTCTAACCCTCGCCTTCACTCTCACCCTAACCCTAATCCTAGCCCTAGCCCTAGCCCTAACACTAAACCTAATACTAACCCAAACCCTAACATAGCCTGAGCACTAACACTAACCCTAAACCTAGCCCTAGACTTAGACCTAGCCCTAACCCCAAACCGAATCCTAACCCTAGCCCTAACCCTAAACCTAACCCTAGCCCAAGCCCTAACACTAACCCTAACCTTAGCCCCAACACAAACATTAACAATAGACCTAGACCTAATTCTAACACTAACCCTTGTCCTAGCTCTGACCTTAAGTCTAACCCTAACCCTAACCCTAGCTCTAGCCCTAACCCTAACCCTAACCTTCGCTCTAACCCTAACCCTAGCCCTAACCCTAACCCTAACAC
Organism: Oryctolagus cuniculus; assembly: GCF_964237555.1. Lineage (NCBI taxonomy): Eukaryota > Metazoa > Chordata > Mammalia > Lagomorpha > Leporidae > Oryctolagus > Oryctolagus cuniculus. The sequence goes on from NC_091451.1 coordinate 2,309,588, forward strand.
TGGCAATAACACCAACCCTAACCCTATCCCTAACCCTAAAACTAACCCTAAACCTAAACCTCGCCCTCGCCTTAAGCCCAACCCCAACCCAAACCCTAACCAAGGCTCTAACCCTAAAACTAATACTAAACCTAAACCTCGCCCAAGCCCTAAGCCCAACCCCAACCCAAACCCTAGCCCTAGCCCTAACACTAACCCTAGCATTAACGCTAACCCTAACCATAGACCTAGCCCTAACCCTAACCCTACCCCGAGCCATAGTCCTAACCCAACCCTAACCCTAACCCTAGCTCTAGCCTAAACCTAATCCAAGCCCTAGCCCTTGCCCTAGCCTTAACCCTAACCCTGTGCCTAACACTAACCCTAACTCTAACCCTTACCCTAACCCTAACCCTAACCTTATACCCAAACCGAAACCTAGCTCTACCCTTAACCCCAACACTAACTCTAACCCTAATCTTAGCCCTCAACATAACCCTAAGGCTAGCTTTAAAACTAACACCAGAACTAACCCTAAGCCTAACCCTAACCATAGACCTAGACCTAACCCTAACCCTAACCATAGCCCTAACCCTTAATCTAACCCTAACCCTAGATCTAGCACTAACCCTAACTCAATCTAACTCTAACCCTACCCTAGCCCTAACCCTACCCCTAACCGTGGCCCTAACCCTAACCTTAACCCTTACCCTTACCCTAGCACTAAACCTAACCCTAACACTAGCCATTGCCCTAGCCCAAGACCTAGCCCTAAGCCTAACCCTAATGCTAACCCTAACCCTAAACTTACCCTAGACCTAACCCGAAACCTAACCCTAACCCTTGAATAGCATTAACCCTAACCCTAACCTAACCCTTACCCTAAACCTGGCCCTAACCCTAACAATAACCTTAACCCTAGCTGTAGCCTTAACCCTAACCCAAAACTTAAACCTAACCCTAAACCCAACCCTAGCCCTAGCCCTAACCCTAACCCTAACCCTAGCCCTAGACATAGCCCTAACCCTAACCCCAAATCTATCCCTAGCCCTACCCCTAACCCCAACACTAATCCAAACCCTACATAACCCTAACCATAACCCTAGCCATAGCCCTAACCCTATCCCAAAACATAATAATAGAGTTAAACACAACTCTAATCTTAGCCCTAGCCCTAGCCCTAACCTAAACCTAACCCTATCCCTAACCCTAATCCTAGCCCTAACATTAATCCTAGCCCTAGCCCTAACCCTAAGCCTCACACTAGCCCTAGCTCTAAAACTAAACCTAGCCCTATCCCTATCCCTAGTCCTAGCCCTAGACCTAACCCTAACCCTAAACCTAACCAGAAATATAGCTCGTGCCCTAACCCGAACACTAACCCTAACCCTAGCCCTAGACCTAGGCCTAGCCCTAACCCCAAACCTAACCCTAACCCTAAACCTAACTTAACCCTAACCTTAACCCTACCCCTAACCCTAATCTTAACCATAGACCTAGACCTAACTCTAAACCTAACCTTAGCCCTATCCCTGACCCTAACCCTTACCCTAACCTTAGCTGTAGCCTTAACCCCAGCATTAACCAATACCCTAGCTCTAACCCTAACCATAACTCTAAACCTAACCCTAACCATAACCCTAACCCTAACCCTAATCTTAGCTGTAGCCTTAACCCCAGCATTAACCAATACCCTAGCTCTAACCCTAACCATAACTCTAAACCTAAACCCTAACCATAACCCTAACCCTAACCCTAGCCCTAACCCTAACCCTAACCCTGGCCTAACCCTAAACCTAACCCATATCCTAGCCCTAACCCTAACTCTAACCTTGAACCTAAGCCTAGCATTAAACCTAACCCTAACAATAACCCTAACCCTAGTACTAAGCCTAACAATAGCCCATGCCATAGCCCTTGCCCTAACACTAACCCTAACCCTACTCCTAAAAATAAACCTAACCCTAACCCTAACCCTAGCACTAGCCCTAATCCTAACCCTAAAACTAACCCTAAACCTAGCCCTAACACTAAACGTAATCCTGGAACTAACACTAACCCTAACACTTACCCTAGCCCTAACCCTAACACTAACCCTAGCCCAAGCACTAGCCCTAGCCCTAACCCTAAACCAAACCCTAGCCTTAGCCCTAAACCTAACCCATACACTAGCTCTAACCTTAAGCCTAACCCTAGCCCAAACACTAGTCCTCGCCCTAACACTAAACCTAAACAGATCCCTAGCCCTAACCCTAACCCGACCCTAGCCCAAACACTAGTCCTAGCCCTAACACTAACCCTAAACAGATCCCTAGCCCTAACCCTAAACACAACCCTAACCCTAAAATTATCCCTAACCCTAACCGTTACCTAGAACTAAACCTAACCCTAACACTAGCCCTAACCCTAACCCTCACGTTCGGCCTCACCCTAACACTAAACCTAACCCTAGCCCTAGCCTTAGCCCTAGACCTTACCCTAACACTAACCCTAACCCTAACCCTAACCCTAACCCTAACCCTAAGCCTAACCCTAGTCCTAACCCTAACCCTAAACCTAAGCCTAACCCTAGTCCTAACCCTAACCCTAACCCTAGCCCTAGACCTAACCCTAACCCTAACCCTAGCCCTAACCGTAACCCTAGCCCTAACATTATTCATAGCCCTAACCCTAACCCTAACAATAGCCGTAGACCTAACCCTAAACTATCCATAACCCTGGCCATAACCCTAACCCATAACATAGACCTAGCCTTAACTCTACCCCTAAACCTAACTATAACCCTAACCCGAGCCTTAGCACTAACCTTATACCTAACCCTAAGCCTAACACTACCCTAGATCTAACCCTAACCCTAGCCCCAGCCCTAGCCCTAACCCTAGCCATAGTCCTTGCCCTAGCCCTAGCCCTAAACCTAAACCTAACTCTAATGCTAGCCCTAGACCTAGCCATAGCCATAACCCCAACCCTAGACTTAAGCCTAACCCTAACCCTAGCCCTAGCTCTAACCCTAACCTAACCCTAGCCCTGACCCTAACCCTAAACATAGACCTAGCCTTAACCCTAACCATAACCCTATCCCTAGCCCTAACCCTAACCCTAACCCTAGCTCTAGCCCTAACCCTAGCACTAGCCCTAACCCTAACCATAACCCTAGCTCTAACCTTAACCCTTACTCTAGCCCTAATCCTAACCCTAACCCTAGCCTTAGCACTAGTCCTAGCCCCAAAACTAACCCTAACACTAACCATAACCCTAATCCTAGTCATAGCCCTAGCCCTAACCCAAACTCTAACCCTAACCATAACCGTAACCCAACCCCCTAACCCTAACCCTAAATACAACTCGAATCCTAACCTTAGCCCTATCTCTAACCTTAACTCTAACCTTAGAACTAACCCTAACCCTAACATTAGCCATAACCCTAACCCTAGCCCAGGCCCTAACAAAAACCTTAACCCTAACCCTATCCCTAATGCTAACTCTAACCTTTGCCCTCACCCTCGCCTTAAACCTAGCACTAACCCTAATTATAACCCTAACTCTAAATCTAGCCCTAACCCTAACCCTAACACTAACCCTAACCCTAACCCTAGGTCTACCCTATCCATAACCCTAACGGTAATCCTAAACCTAACCCTAAACCTAACACTAACCCTAGCCGTAACCCTAACCCTAATCCTAACACTTGCCCTAGCTCTAACCCTAACCCTAGCCCTAGGCCTAGCACAAGCCCTAACCCTAAACTTAACCCTAACCCTAAACTTAACCCTAACCCTAAACATAGCCCTAGCCATAACCCTAGCCCTAACCCTAACCCTATCCCTATCCCTATCCCTATCCCTATCCCTATGCCTAGCCCTAGCCTTGCCCTAACCCCAACCCTAACCCTAGCCCTTAACCTAACCCTAACCCTTACCCTAGCCCTAACCCTAACCCTAACCCAAACTCTAATCTTAGCCCGAACCCTAACCATAACCCTAGACTTAGCCCCAACACTAACCCTAACCCTAGCCCTAGCAGTAGCCCTAGTACTAACCCTAACCCTACCCCTACCCCTAACGAAACCCTAACCCTAACATTAGCCCAAACCCTCACCCTAAGCGTAATGCTAACCCTAACACCTAACCCTAACCCTAACCCTAACCTGTACAGTAACCCTAATCTTAGCCCTAACCCTAACCCAAGAACTAACCCTAACACTAAACCTAGTTTTAAACCTAACCCTAGCCCTAACCCTAACCCTAGCCCTAATCCTAACCCAAACCCTAGCCCTAAACCTAAACCTAAACCTAACCCTGCCCCTGCCCCTAACCCTAGATCTTAGCCTATCCCTAACCCTAACACTAAAACTAAACCTGGCCCTAACCCTCGCAATAACCCTAACGCTAACCCTGGCCCTAACCCTAACCCTAAACATAACCCTAACTGTAGCCCTAATCCTAGCCCTAGCCTTAGCCCTAACCCTAACTCTAACCGTAAACCTAACCGTAGTCCTAGCCCTAGCCCTAACCCTAACCCTAACCCTAACCCTAGCCCTAACCCTAACCCTTACCCTGATCCTAACCCTAAATCTTTTTTTAAACTTTTATTTAATGAATATAAATTTCCAAAGTACGGCTTATGGATTACAATGGCTTCCCCCCCATACCGTCCCTCCCACCCGCAACCCTCCCCTCTCCCACTCCCTCTCCCCTTTCATGAACATCAAGATTCATTTTCGATTCTCTTAATATACAGAAGATCAGCTTAGTATACATTAAGTAAAGATTTCAACAGTTTGCTCCCACACAGAAACATAAAGTGAAAAATAATAGCTGATTTTTAAAATGATGATGAAATCAGATCAGACCTATTGTCATGTTTAATCCCAGTGAGAGTCACGTTGGGAATTGATAATTTCTTTTTTCTTTTTTTTACAGAAGATCAGTTTAGTATACATTAAGTAAAGATTTCAACAGTTTGCACCCCCATAGAAAAACAAAGTGAAATATACTGTTTGAGTACTCATTATAGCATTAAATCTCAATGTACAGCACATTAAGGACAGAGATCCTACATGAGGAGTAAGTGCACAGTGACTCCTGTTGTTGGCTTTACAAATTGACACTCCTGTCTATGGCATCAGTAATCTCCCTATACTCCAGTCATGAGTTTCCAAGGCTATGGAAGCCCCTTGAGTTCTCCGACTCTTATCTTGTTTAGAAAAGGTCATAGTAAAAGTGGAGGTTCTCTCCTCCCTTCAGAGAAAGGTACCTCCTTCTTTGAAGACCTGTTCTTTCCACTGGGATCTCACTCACAGAGATCTTTCATTAGGTTGTTTTTTTTTTTTTTTTTTTTTTGCCAGAGTGTCTTGGCTTTCCATGCCTGAAATACTCTCATGGGCTTTTCAGCCAGATCCGAATGCCTTTAGGGCTGCTTCTGAGGCCAGAGTGCTGTTTAGGACATCTGCCATTCTATGAGTCTGCTGAGTATCTTGCTTCCCATGTTGGATCACTCTCCCCTTTATTTATTCTATCAGTTAGTATTAGCAGGTACTAGACTTGTTTATGTGCTGCCTTTGACTCTTAGTCCTTTCATTATGATAAATTGTGAACTGAGATTGATCACTTGAACTAGTGAGATGGCATTGGTACATGCCACCTTGATGGGATTGAATTGGAGTCCCCTGGTATGTTTCTAACTCTACCATTTGGGGAAAGTCAGCTTGAGCATGTCCGAAATTGTACATATCCCATAATTTCTTTATCCAGTCTACTGTAGATGGGCATTTAGGTTGGTTCCAGGTCTTGGCCATTGTGAATTGTACTGCGATAAACATTAGGGTGCAGACCGCTTTTTTGTTTGCCAATTTAAATTCCTTTGGGTAAATTCCAAGAAGTGGGATGGCTGGGTCGAATGGTTAGGATATATTCAGCTAACCCTAAATCTAAACACGACCCTGAGTTTGTTTCACCTCCTGCCTTCCCAAATTTTGTACTCTGATGCAATACAAACAAGAGTCTAGACAGAGTAGCCATTCTGAAATAAAAAAAACACTACAAATTTGCATTTCATGCTTAGAAATCTACAGGTAACACGACCAAGAGGAGTTTTTGTGTTTTGGAAAATGAAATGGAACACTTTTTCTGGGGGTACATATATCAATTCCCTCCAAATCTAGTGTGAGTGTGATTTTCAGTTTAATTCAATCAGAATTCCACAGCCAGTCAGCTAGCAGGGGTGGATGAATCCAGAAGCAGCTGGTTTCCTTGGGAATAAATCAAGCCTGATATCCCTAAATCTCTTGGATTTCTTTGGATTTTTTCACATTTTTCTTCTTTATCATGGTTTGTAATGAATTTTCTGATGTGAGCTTTGGATTTGAGGCTTTAATATGGAGTTCAGGGCACAGGAGGAATGATCATTTTCAATCAGGGCTCAACTGTTGGCTTGCTCCAATTCTGGCTTTCTGTCATTGTGTTGGGTTTCTCAGGTGATTTTTGGTTTCTTGAGCGGCAATTTCCTAAATTGTTTCTGGGTCTGAGTTTGTTTTGCCTTCTTGCTTCCCAAATTTTGTATTCTGACACAATACAAACAAGAGTTTAGACAGAGTATCCATTATGGAATAAAAAACACAACATATTTTGTTTCATGCTTAGAAATCTACAGGCAACACGACCAAGAGGATTTTATGTGTTTTGGAAAATGAAATGGAACCCTTTTGCTGAGGGGACAGATATTAATTCCCTCCAAATCGAGAGTGAGTGTGATTTTCAGGTTACTTCAATCAGAATTCCACAGCCAGACACCTGGGAGGGGTGGGTGAATCCGGAAACAGCCGGTTTCCATGTGAATAAATCAAGCCCAATATCACTAAGGACTCTTGGATTTCTTTGGCTTTTTTTTCATACTTTTCTTCTTTATCATGTTTTTTAATGAATTTTCTGATGTGAGCTTTGGATTTGAGGCTGGAATATGGAGTTCAGGGCACGGGTGGAATGGTCTTTTTCAATCAGGGCACAACTGTTGTCTTGCTTTAATTTTATTTTTTCTGTCATGGTTTTGGGTGCCTCAGCCGATTTTTGGTTTTTTGAGCGGCAATTTCCTAAATGTTTTCTGGGCCTGAGTTGGTTTTGCCTTCTTCCTTCCCAAATTTTGTACTCTGACACAATAAAACAAGAGTTTAGACAGAGTATCCATTAGGAAATAAAAAACACAACAATTTGGTGTTTCATGCTTAGAAATCAACAGGCAACACGACCAACAGGAGTTTATGTGTTTTGGAAAATGAAATGGAACCCATTTGCTGAGGGGACAGATATTAATTCCCTCTGAATAGAGTGTGAGTGTGATTTTCAGGTTACTTCAATCAGAATTCCACAGCCAGACACCTGGGAGGGGTGCATTCAATCCCGGAACAGCCGGTTTCCATGTGAATAAATCAAGCCCAATATCACTAAGGACTCTTGGATTTCTTTGGCTTTTTTTCATACTTTTCTTCTTTATCATGTTTTTTAATGAATTTTCTGATGTGAGCTTTGGATTTGAGGCTGGAATATGGAGTTCAGGGCACGGGTGGAATGGTCTTTTTCAATCAGGGCACAACTGTTGTCTTGCTTTAATTTTATTTTTTCTGTCATGGTTTTGGGTGCCTCAGCCGATTTTTGGTTTTTTGAGCGGCAATTTCCTAAATGTTTTCTGGGCCTGAGTTGGTTTTGCCTTCTTCCTTCCCAAATTTTGTACTCTGACACAATAAAACAAGAGTTTAGACAGAGTATCCATTAGGAAATAAAAAACACAACAATTTGGTGTTTCATGCTTAGAAATCAACAGGCAACACGACCAACAGGAGTTTATGTGTTTTGGAAAATGAAATGGAACCCATTTGCTGAGGGGACAGATATTAATTCCCTCTGAATAGAGTGTGAGTGTGATTTTCAGGTTACTTCAATCAGAATTCCACAGCCAGTCAGCTGGGAGGGGTGCATTCAATCCCGGAACAGCCGGTTTCCATGTGAATAAATCAAGCCCAATATAAACAAAGGACTCTTGGATTTCTTTGGCTTTTTTCATATTTTTCTTCTTTATCATGGTTTGTAATGAATTTTCTGATGTGAGCTTTGGATTTGAGGCTTTAATATGAAGTTCAGGGCACAGGAGGAATGGTCATTTTCAATCAGTGCTCAACTGTTGGCTTGTTCCAATTCTGGCTTTCTGTCATGGTTTTGGGTGGCTCAGGTTATTTTTGGTTTCTTGAGCGGCAATTTCCTAAATTGTTTCTGGGTCTGGGTTTGTTTAGCCTTCTTGCTTCCCAAATTTTGTACTCTGACGCAATAGAAACAAGAGTTTAGACAGAGTATCCATTAAGAAATAAAAAACACAACATATTGCATTTCATGCTTAGAAATCTACATGCAACACCACCAAGAGGAGTTTTCGTGTTTTGGAAAATGAAATGGAACCCTTTTGTTAAGCGGACAGATATTAATTCTCTCCAAATCGAGAGTGAGTGTGATTTTCAGGTTACTTCAATCAGATTTCCACAGCCAGTTAGCTGGAGGGTTGGATGAATCTGGAAGCAGCCAGTTTCCTTGTGACTAAAAAAAGCCCAATATCACTAAGGACTCTTGGATTCCGTTGTCTTTTCTCACTTTTGTTTTGTGCCAGCAAACACTAATCGGTTCCACATGGAGTCAAATCCTCCACACATTTGCGTTTTCTAGGCAGAAAGCTTCAGAAACCAGAGAAAACACGATATTTCTGTTTATAAACATGACATTGGATGTACTTGCCAAACAGAAAGATTGTGCGTTTCTCCAAAACCACTTTGACAGTGAATTTTGGGTTAAATTTCACCCAATTCCAGAACAATTTGTCCGGATACGCCTGGATGAAAGCAGAAATATCTGGTGTGTTGTGGCTATCTCAATCCCAGATCTTGCTACAGCCTCTGTGTTTGTGTTTTCTGGACATCATCTACGGACTTTATGGTTTTGAATGCATTTCAACATATAACATTTATTTTATGCTGGCAAACACTAAGTGTTTCAACATGGAGTCAAATCCTCCACACATTCCAGTTTTCTAGGCAGTAAGCTTCAGAAAACCGAGAAAATGTGATATTTGTGTTTGTAAACATGGCATTGGATTCACTTGCCAAAGAGCAAGCTTGTGCTTTTCTCCAAAACCACTTTGACGGTGATTTTTTGGTTAAATTTGACCAAATTCCACAAGAATTTGCCTGGATATGCTGGAACGAAATATCTGCTGTGTTGTGACTATCTCAATCCCAGATCTTGCTACAGTCTTTGTGTTTGTTTGTGTTTTCTGGACATTACCTATGGACTTTACGGTTTTGAATGCATTTTAGCATGTAGATTTTTGTTTTCTGCCGGCAAACACTAATTGGTTGCACATGGATTCAAATCCTCCACACATTCCAGTTTTCTAGGCAGAAACTTCAGAAACCCAAGAAAACATGATATTTGTGTTTGTAAACATGACATTGGATGCACTTGTAGAACAGAAAGTTTGTACTTTTCTCCAAAACTCGTTTGACAGGGATTTTTTGGTTAAATTTCACCTGAATTCCACAATAATTTTTCTGGATGCACCTGGATGAAAGGAAAAATATCTGGTGTGTTGTGGCTATCTCAATCTCCAGATCTTGCTACAGCCTCTATTTTTGTTTGTGTATTCTGGACATTATCTACAGACTTTACAGTCTTGTTTTTTTTTTTTTTTGCTTTCAAACATTTATTTAATGAATATAAATTTCCAAAGTACAGCGTATGGATTACAATGGCTTCCCCGCAATAACGTTCTTCCCACCCGCAACCCTCCCCTTTCCCAGTCCCTCTCCCTTTCCATTCACATCAATATTCATTTTTAATTCTCTTTATATGTAGAAGATCAGTTTAGTTTACATTAAGTAAATATTTCAACAGTTTGCTCCCACACAGAAACATAAAGTGAAAAATACTGTTTGAGTACTAGTTCTAGCATTAAATCTCAATGTAATAACACACCAAACACAAAGATCCTACATGAGGAGTAAGTGCACAGTGACTCCTGTTGTTGACTTAACAAATTGACACTCTTGTGTATGGCCTCAGTAATCACCCTAGGCTCTTGTCATGAGCTGCCAAGTCTATGGAAGCCCCCTGAGTTCACTGACTCTGATCATATTTGGACAAGGCCATGGTCAAAGTGGAAGTTCTCTCCTCCCTTCAGAGAAATGTACCTCCTTCTTTGATGACCCATTCTTTCCACTGGGATCTCACTCACAGAGATCTTCCATTTAGCTTTTTTTTTTCCCAGAGTGTCTTGGCTTTCCATGCCTGAAATACTCTCATGGGATTTTCAGCTGGATCTGCATGCCTTAAGGGCTGATTCTGAGACCAGAGTGCTGTTTAGGACATCTGCCATTCTATGGGTCTGCTGAGTATCTCACTTCCCATGTTGGACCATTCTCTCCCTTTTTTATTCTATCAGCTAGTATTTGCAGACACTATTCTTGTTTATGTGATCCATTTGGTTCTTAGTCCTATCATTCTGATAAATTGTGAACAGAAATTGATCACTGGGACTAGTGAGATGGCATTGGTACATGCCACCTTGATGGGATTGAATTGGAATCCCCTGGTATGTTTCTAACTCTACCGTTTGAGGTAAGTCAGCTTGAGCATGTCCCGAATTGCACATCTCTTCCCTCTCTTATTCCCACTCTTACATTTAACAGTGATCACTTTTCAGTTAAGTTTCAGCACTTAAGAAGAATTGTGTATTGATTACAGTATTCAACCAAAGGTATTAAGAAGAACAGACAAAAAAATACTAAGAGGGATAACATATCAAGTTTTCATCAACAGTCAGGGTGAGGGTTGATCAAGTCACCATTTCTCATAGTGTTCATTTCACTTTAACAGGTTTCCTTTTTGGTGCTCAGTTAGTTGTCACCTATCAAGGAGAACAAGTGGTATTTGCGGCTTTTTAGGAATTTTTACATGTACCTTCTGTTTTCTGCTGGCAAATGCTAATAGGTTCCACATGGAGTCAAATCATTCACACATTCGAGTTTTCTAGGCAGAAAGCTTCATAAACCAAGAGAACATGATATTTGTGTTTCTAAATATGACTTTGGATGCCTTTGCCGAAAAGAAAGATTGGGTTTTTCTCCAAAACTAGTTTTTAAGCTTCAGAAACCCGAACAGACATATTGGAGTTTGCAAACAGGACATTGGATCCACTTGCCAAAAAGAAAAATTGGGCTTTTCTCCAAAACCACTTTCACGGTGATTTTTTTGATTAAATTTTTCCTGAATTCCACAGCAAATTTCCAGATATGCCGTGAAGAAAGCAGAATATCTGGTGTTTTGTGGCTATCTCAACCCCACATCGTGCTACAGCCTCTGTGTTTGTGTTTTAATGACATTATCTTTGGAATTTACGGTTTTGAATGCATTGTAGCATGTAACATTTTGTTTTCTGCAGTAAAGCTAATTAATTCCACATGGAGTCAAATCCTCCACACATTCGAGTTTTCTAGGCAGAAAGCTTCAGAAACCCAAGAAAACATGATATTTGTGCTTGTAAACAGGACATGGGATGTACTTGCTGAAAGAAATCTTGTGCTTTTCTTCAAAATCACTTTGACAGTGATTTTTTGGTTAAATTTCACCCGAATTATGCAACAATTTTTCCGGATATTTCTGGATGAAAGCAAAAACATCTGGTGTGTTGTGGCTATCTCAACCCAAGTACTTGCTACAGCCTCTGTGTTTGTTTGTGTTTTCTGGACATTATCTACGGACTTTACGGTTTTGAATGCATTTTAGCATGTAAGTTTTTGTTTTCTGCTGGCAAATGCTAATTGGTTCCACATGGAGTCAAATCCTCCACACATTCGTGTTTTCTAGGCAGAAAGCTTTAGAAACCCGAGAAAACATCATATTTGTGTTTGTCAACATGACGTTTTATCCACGTGCCGAACAAAAAGATTGTGCTTTTCTCCAAAACCACTTTGACGGTGATTTTTCAGTTAAATTTCACATGAATTCCACAGCAGCTTTTCCAGATATGACTGGATGAAAGCAAAAAATATATGATGTGTTCTCAGTCACTGAACTTGTTACAGACTCAGGGTTTGTTTGTGATTTCTGGACATTATCTACGGACTTTACGGTTTTGAATGCATTTTAGCATGTAAGTTTTTGTTTTCTGCTGGCAAAAGCTAATTGGTTCCACATGGAGTCAAATCCCCCATACATTCGAGTTTTCTAGGCAGAAAGCTTCAGAAACCCAAGAAAACATGATATTTGTGTTTGTAAACATGACATGGAATGCATTTGCTGAACAGAAAGATTGTGCTTTTCTCCAAAACCACTTTCACTGTGGTTTCTTGGTTATATTTCACCTGAATTCCACAACAATTTGTCCGGATATGCTGGGATGAACTCAGAGATATCTGGTGTTTATGGCTATCTCAATCCCAGATCTTGCTACAGCCTCTGTGTTTGCTTGTGTTTTCTGGACATTTTCTACGGACTTTACAGTTCTGAATGCATTTTAGCATGTAAGTTTTTGTCTTCTCTGGCAAACAACAATTTTTACCACATGGATTCAAATCCTCCACACATTCAAGTTTTCTAGTAGAAAGCTTCAAAAACCTGAGAAAAAATGATATTTGTGTTTGTAAACATGACATTGGATGCAGTTGCTGAACAGAAAGATTGTGCTTATCTCCAAAACCACTTTCACGGTGATTTTTTGGTTAAATTTCACCCAAAAACCACAACAATTTGTCCAGATACTCCTGGATGAAAACAAAACTATCTGGTGTGTTGTGGCTATCTCAATCCCAGATCTTGCTACAGCCTCTGTGGTTGTTTGTGTTGTCTGCCGGCAAACGCTACATGCTACAGTCTCTGTTTGTTTTTGTTTTCTGGACATTCTCTATGGACTTTACGGTTTTGAATGCATTTTAGCATGATGCTTTTTGTTTTCTGCTCATAGACGCTAATTGGTTCCACCTGGAGTCAAATCCTGCACACATTCGGTGTAGTAGGCAGAAAGCTTCAGAAACCTGTGAAAACATGATATTTGTTTTTGTAAACATGACATCCGATGCATTAGCCGAATAGAAAAATTGTGCTTTTCTCCAAAACCACTTTCACGGTGAATTTTTAGTTAAATTTCCCCGGAAAACAACAACAATTTTTCAGGATTTACCGGGATGTAAACACAAATATCTGGTGTGTTGTGGCTATCTCAATCCCAGTTCGTGCTATAGCCTCTGTGTTTGCTTGTGTTTTCTGGACATTCTCTACAGAGTTTACGGTTTTCAATGCATTTTAGCATGCAAGTTTTTGTTTTCTGTCAGCAAACGCTAATTGGTTCCACATGGAGTCAATTCCTCCATACATTCGAGTTTTCTAGGCATAAATTCTCAGAAACCTGAGGAAACTTATTTGTGTTTGTAAACATGACATTGGATGCAGTTGCTGAACAGAAAGATTGTGCTTTTCTCCAAAACCACTTTGATAGTGATTTTTTGGTTAAATTTCAGCTGAAAACCACAGTTTTTCAGGATTTGCTGGGATGAAAAGCAAAATAACTGGTGTGTTGTGGCTATCTCAATCCCAGATCGTGCTACCGCCTCTGTGTTTGTTTGTGTTTTCTGGACATTCTCTATGGACTTTACGGTTTTGAATGCATTTTAGCATGACGCTTTTTGTTTTCTGCCGGCAAACGCTAATTGGTTCCACATGGAGTCAAATCCTCCACACATTCGTGTTTTCTAGGCAGAAAGCTTCAGAAACCTGAGAAAACATGACATTTGTGTTTGTAAACATGACATTGGATGCAGTTGCTGAACACAAAGATTGTGCTTTTCTCCAAAACCACTTTCACGGTGATTTTTTGGTTAATTTCACCCGAATTCCACAACAATTTGTCCGGATATAATGGGATGAACTCAGAGATATCTCGTGTGTTATGCCTATGTCCATCCCAGATCTTGCTACAGCCTCTGTGTTTGTTTGTGTTTTCTGACATTTTCTACAGACTTTACAGTTCTGAATGCATTTTAGCATGGAAGTTTTTTGTTTTCTGCTGGCAAACTATAATTTTTACCACATAGATTCAAATCCTCCACACTTTCGAGTTTTCTAGGTAGAAAGCTACAAAAACCCGAGAAAACATGATATTTGTGTTTGTAAACATGACATTGGATGCAGATGCCGAACAGAAAGATTGTGCTTATCTCCAAAACCACTTTCACGGTGATTTTTTGGTTAAATTTCACCCAAACACCACAACAATTTTTCCAGACACTCCTGGATGAAAACAAAACTATCTGGTGTGTTGTGGCTATCTCAATCCCAGATCTTGCTACAGCCTCTGTGGTTGTTTTTGTTGTCTGTTGGCAAACGTGAATTGGTTCCACCTGGAGTCAAATTCACCACACATTCGCGTTTTCTAGGCAGAAAAATTCAGAAACCAGATTAAACATGATATTTGTGTTTGTAAACATGACATGGAATGTATTTGCCGAACAGAAAGATTGTTCTTTTCTCCAAAACCACTTTCACGGTGATTTTTTTGGTTAAATTTCACCTGAAATCCACAACAATTTGTCCAGATACTCCTGGATGAAAACAAAAATATCTGGTGTGCTGTGGCTATCTCAATCCCAGATCGTGCTACAGCCTCTGTGTTTGTTTGTGTTTTCTGGACATTTTCTACGGACTTTACAGTTCTGAATGCATTTTAGCATGTAAGTTTTTTGTTTTCTGCCTGCAAATGCTAATTTTTACCACATGGATTCAAATCCAATCACACATTCGAGTTTTCTAGGCAGAAAGCTTTAAAAACCCGAGAAAACATGATATTTTCTGGACATTTTCTACGGACTTTACAGTTCTGAATGCATTTTAGCATGTAAGTTTTTGTCTTCTCTGGCAAACAATAATTTTTACCACATGGATTCACCCAAAAACCACTACAATTGGTCCGGATATGCCTGGATGAAAACAAAAATATCTGGTGTGTTGTGGCTATCTGAATCCCAGATCTTGCTACAGCCTCTGTGGTTGTTTGTGTTTTATGCTGGCAAATGCCAATTGGTTCCACCTGGAGTCAAATTCTCCACACATTCGCCTTTTCTATGCAGAAGGGTTCAGAAACCAGATTAAACATGATATTTGTGTTTGTAAACATGACATGGGATGCATTTGCTGAAAAGAAAGATGTGCTTTTCTGCAAAACCACTTTCATGGTGATTTTTTGGTTAAATTTCACCCGAAAACCACAACAAATTTTCAGGATTTCCCGGGATGAAAGCAGAAATATCTGGTGTGTTGTGGCTATCTCATTCCAAGATCTTGCTACAGCCTCTGTGTTTGTTTGTGTTTTCTGGACATTATCTATGGTCTTTATGGTTTTGAATGCATTTTAGCATGACGCTTTTTGTTTTCTGCTCACAGACGCTAATTGGTTCCACCTGGAGTCAAATCCTTCAAACATTCGGTGTACTAGGCAGAAAACTTGAGAAACCCGAGAAAACATGATATTTCTGTTTGTAAACAAGACATGGAATGCATGCGCCGAACAGAAAGATTGTGCTTTTCTCCAAAACCACTTTCACGGTGGTTTTTTGGTTAAATTTCACCCGAATTCCACAAGAATTTGTCTGGATATGCTGGGATGAACTCAGAAATATCTGGTGTGTTATGGCTATCTCAATCCCAGATCGTGCTACCGCCTCTGTGTTTGTTTGTGTTTTCTGGACATTTTTCTACGGATTTTACAGTTCTGAATGCTTTTTAGCATGTAAGTTTTTGCCGGCAAATGCTAATTTTTACCACATGGATTCAAATCCTCCACGCATTCGAGTTTTCTAGGCAGAAAGCTTCAAAAACCCGAGAAAACATGATATTTTCCCCGGAAAACCACAACAATTTTTCAGGATTTACCGGAATGTAAACACAAATATCTGGTGTGTTGTGGCTATCTCAATCCCAGATCGTGCTATAGCCTCTGTGTTTGTTTGTGTTTTCTGGACATTCTCTACAGAGTTTACGGTTTTGAATGCATTTTAGCATATAAGTTTTTGTTTTCTGTTGGCAAACACTAATTGGTTCCACCTGGAGTCAAATCCTCCACACTTCGAGTTTTCTAGGCAGAAAGCTTCAGAAACCTGAGAAAACATAATGGTGTTTGTAAACATGACATTGGATGCATTTGCCGAACAGAAAGATTGTGCTTTTCTCCAAAACCACTTTCACGGTGAATTTTTGGTTATATTTCACCTGAAAACCACAATTTTTCAGGATTTGCTGGGATGAAAAGCAAAATATCTGGTGTGTTGTGGCTATCTCAATCCCAGATCGTGCTACAGCCTCTGTGTTTGTTTGTGTTTTCTGGACATTCTCTATGGACTTTATGGTTTTGAATGCATTTTAGCATGACACTTTTTGTTTTCTGCTATCAAATGGTAATTGGTTCCACATGGAATCAAATTCTCCACACATTCGAGTTTTCTAGGAAGAAGTCTTCGGAAACCCAAGAAAACATGATAGTTGTGTTTGTAAACATGACATTGGATGCATTTGCCGAACAGAAAGATTGTGCTTTTCTCCAAAACCACTTTCACTGTGGTTTTTTGGTTAATTTCACCCAAAATCCACAACAATTTGTTCGGACATGCTGGGATGAACTCAGAGATATCGCGTGTGTTATGGCTATGTCAATTAGATCTTGCTACAGCCTCTGTGTTTGCTTGTGTTTTCTGGACATTCTCTATGGACTTTAAGATTTTGAATGCATTTTAGCAGGACCCTTTTTGTTTTCTGCTGGCAAACGCTAATTGGTTCCACCTGGAGTCAAATCCTCCACAGATTCGAGTTTTCTAGGAAGAAAGCTTCAGAAACCTGAGAAAACATGATATTTCTTTCTGTAAACATGACATTGGATGCATTTGCCGAACAGGAAGATTGTGCTTTTCTCCAAAACCACTTTCACGGTGATTTTTGGTTAAATTTCACTTCAAAACTACAACAATTTGTCCAGATACTCCTGGATGAAAACAAAACTATCTGGTGTGTTGTGGCTATCTCAATCCCAGATCTTGCTACAGCCTCTGTGTGTGTTTGTGTTTTCTGGACATTCTCTATGGACTTTACAGTTTTGAATGCATTTTAGCATATAAGTTTTTGTTTTCTGTTGGCAAACACTAATTGGTTCCACCTGGAGTCAAATCCTCCACACTTCGAGTTTTCTAGGCAGAAGTCTTCAGAAACCCTAGAAAACATGATATTTGTGTTTGTGAACATGACATGCAATGCATTTGCCAAACAGAAATATTGTGCTTTTCTCCAAAACCACTTTGACTGTGATTTTTTGGTTAAATTTCACCCGAAAACCACAATAATTTGTCCAGATACTACTGGATGAAAGCAGAAATATCTGGTGTGTTGTAGCTATCTCAATCCCAGATCTTACTACAGCCTCTGCGTTTGTTTGTGTTTTCTAGACATTTTCGCGGGACCTTAAAATTTTTATTGCATTTTAGCATGACACTTTTTGTTTTCTGCTGGCAAACGCTAATTGGTTCCACATGGAGTAAAATCCTCCACACATTCGAGTTTCCTAGGCAGCGAGCTTCAGAAACCTGAGAAAATATGATATTTCTGTTTGTAAACATGACATGGGATGCATTTGCCGAACAGAAAGATTGTGCTTTTCTCCCAAACCACTTTGACGGTGATTTTTTGGTTAAATTTCACCTGAATTGCACAACAATTTGTCAGGATATGCTGGGATGTACGCAGAAATATCAGGTGTGTTGTGGCTATCTCAATCCCAGATCTTGCTACAGCCTCTGTGTTTGTTTGTGTTTTCTGGACATTGTCTACTATCTTTGGTTTTGAATGCATTTTAGCATGACACTTTTTATTTTCTGCTCACAGACGGTAATTGGTTCCACATGGAGTCAAATCCTCCACACGTTCGAGTTTTTTAGGCAGAAAGCTTCAGAAACCTGAGAAAACATGATATTTGTGTTTGTAAACATGACATTGGATCCACTTGCTGAAAAGAAAGATTTTTCTTTTTTGTAAAACCGCTTTGATTGTGTTTTATTTATTATTTTTTAATTTCACCCGAATTCCACAACAATTTGTCAGGATTTTCCGGGATGAAAGCAGATATATCTGGTATGTTGTGGCTATCTCAATCCGAGATCTCGCTACAGTCTCTGTGTTTGTTTGTGTTTTCTGTACATTCTCTACGGACTTTATGGTTTTCAATGCATTTTAGCATGTAAGTTTTCGTTTTCTGCTGGGAAACTCTAATTGTTACCACATCTATTCAAATCCTCCACACATTTGAGTTTTCTAGGCAGAAAGCTTCAGAGACCTGAGAAAACATGATATTTGTGTTTGTAAACATGACATTGGATGCAGTTGCCGAACAGAAAGATTGTGTTTTTCTCCAAATCCACTTTCACGGTGAATTTTTGGTTAAATTTCACCAGAAAACCACAACAAATTTTCAGGATTTCCCGGGATGAAAGCAGAAATATCTGTTGTGTTGTGGCTATCTCATTCCAAGATGTTGCTACAGCCTGTGTGTTTGTTTGTGTTTTCTGGACATTGTCTACTATCTTTGGTTTTGAATGCATTTTAGCATAACACTTTTTATTTTCTGCTCACAGACGGTAATTGGTTCCGCATGGAGTCAAATCCTCCACACATTCGAGTTTTTTAGGCAGAAAGCTTCAGAAACCTGAGAAAACGTGATATTTGTGTTTGTAAACATGACATTGGATCCACTTGCCGAAAAGAAAGATGTTTCTTTTTTGCAAAACCACTTTGATTGTGTTTTATTTATTATTTTTTTTAATTTCACCCGAATTCCACAACAGTTTGTCAGGATGTTCCGGGATGAAAGCAGATATATCTGGTATGTTGTGGCTATCTCAATCCGAGATCTCGCTACAGTCTCTGT
This sequence comes from Oryctolagus cuniculus, assembly GCF_964237555.1. NCBI lineage: Eukaryota > Metazoa > Chordata > Mammalia > Lagomorpha > Leporidae > Oryctolagus > Oryctolagus cuniculus. The sequence goes on from NC_091451.1 coordinate 2,328,557, forward strand.
GTTTGTTTGTGTTTTCTGTACATTCTTTATGGACTTTACGGTTTTGAATTCATTTTAGCATGTAAGTTTTCGTTTTCTGCTGGGAAACTCTAATTGTTACCACATCTATTCAAATCCTCCACACATTTGAGTTTTCTAGGCAGAAAGCTTCAGAGACCTGAGAAAACATGATATTTGTGTTTGTAAACATGACATTGGATGCAGTTGCCGAACAGAAAGATTGTGTTTTTCTCCAAATCCACTTTCACGGTGAATTTTTGGTTAAATTTCACCAGAAAACCACAACAAATTTTCAGGATTTCCCGGGATGAAAACAGAAATATCTGTTGTGTTGTGGCTATCTCATTCCAAGATGTTGCTACAGCCTGTGTGTTTGTTTGTGTTTTCTGGACATTCTCTATGGACTTTAAGGTTTTGAATGCATTTTAGCATAACACTTTTTTTTTCTGCCAGCAAACGCTAATTGGTTCCACCTGGTGTCAAATCCTCCACACATTCGAGTTTCTAGGCAGAAAGCTTCAGAAACCTGAGAAAACAGGATATTTGTTTTTGTAAACATGACATTGGATGCATTTGCTGAACAGAAAGATTGTGCTTTTCTCCAAAACCACTTTGACTTTGATTTTTTGGTTAAATTTCGCCCAAAACTAAACAATTTGTCCAGATACTCCTGGATGAAAACAAAAATATCTGGTGTGTTGTGGCTATCTCAATCCCAGGTCTTCCTACATCCTCTGTGTTTGTTTGTGTTTTCTTTTTTTTTCTTTTTTTTTTTTGTTCTAAAACTGAGTGGCAGTTTATTCAATGGTGTCAATAATAATGAAAACTGAGTAATTTTTCCAAAAGCTTCCATATTTTATGCCTTAATAGTTTAAAAATATTACACAACATAATTATTATAAATGGGAATTGGGCTACATTAATAAAATAGTGTTTGTTTTGTATTTGGAGTAGGAGGTAAGCCACATGAGTGTCCTGGAAAACACAGTTTATGCTAAAATGATTATTGCCCCAACTTTAATTTTGTCTATATTATAAAGCAGATGCAGTTAGTATTTGCTGATGAATTTATACCACTGAGAAGGTATTTGAAACCATACTAAAATACATATAATGACAATTTCAAGGAACTACATCCAGTACTTATGACAAAGATAAAACAACTTAAGAAATACCACCCATGGAAGGATTTTCAGAAAATATTTGCTGTAAATACCTCATGAGAACTAAGAAAATTTCTTCCTACCTTTGCATTTGCTTGAGACATTCCTTATTAAAACAGTGCTAACATTGTCAAAAGATTGTTACCAGGATCCAAGCTAATATCATTTTTAAAAAGGGGTAGGAGAACCCAAATTGCTGACCAAAGTTTCTTTTTATCAAAGTAGCCATTACTTTACAGGAAAGATTTATACCAATTTATGATCAGCTATATGCTTTCATATGGTAGCATCACAAGTTTGAATTAGGATTAAATAACTTGATGATATACTAATACGTTTTTACATGATTGGAACAAAGCTGTTTGAAGGAAATAATTTTTATTAAATATTTGGTGAAATAAGGCAAATACTTTAATAGTCATGTGGCAACCACAAAAGAGTTGTTTTATAAAATAATCAGCATTTGTACAGCTTTATCAAAAACATATAAGAACTACAGTTCATTTCCCAAATTGCACTACGGTTGCTCTATTTGACTTACTGAAAAAGGAAATAAAAAGCAAGCTTATCTTTAAGATAGATCCTATTTTTGGTTATGAATTATTTAGATGTAATACTGTAAGTGCTGCTCGTTTATGAAAAGGGAGGGGAAAAAGTCTACTATGCAGATATGTTATTTCTGAGATACAGAATGTATTTAGAAAGTTAAAAAGAAGAAGAAAAAAAAAGCTTGAGTTTTAGTATCAACACTTATAGGAGCAGAAGTACCTAATACAGAATTTGCTAACACATGTGCTTACTAACACATCAATTTTGAAGTTGTAAATATAGTATTTTTATTATAAGAAGAGTCATATGTGTTTCTCTATTGTTTAATTAAGGTAAAGCTAGATCCTGAAACATGTATATTACATGTTTGTAAAGTCAATACAGTCAGCTACGAATTTTTATCAGTCTGAGGTACTTGAGGCCTTATCAAATTTGGATGATTCAAGGATACTACACATTCCAAAATATTTTACAGTTTTTTTTTTTATTTGACAGGTAGAGTTAGACAGTGAGGGAGATAAGAGAGAAAGGTCTTCCTTCTATTGGTTCACCCCCCAAATGGCCACCACAGCCGGAGCTACGCTGATCCAAAGCCAGGAGCCAGGTACTTCTTCCAGATCTCCCACATGGGTGCAGGCGCCCAAGCACTTGGGCCATCCCCCACTGCCTTCCCGGGCCACAGCAGAGAGCTGGACTGGAACAGGAGCAAATGGACAAGAACCCAGTGCCCATATGGGATGCCGGTGCTGCAGGTAGAGGATTAACCAAGTGAGCCATGGCTCCGGCCCAAACCCCAACAGTTTTAAGATCACTATTTAATGTTGGTTAGCTACTACTTAGCATCTTATTTAGAATTTAATTTTCCAACTTTGGAACTAGACAAGGATTCTTTTTCTAATATAAATTACACATATTATGTGTTACATGCTGTTCTTTAACAGTAGCTTAAATAAATACAAAACATCTCACAAACATAATAATTTCCTAACAAAAAATTTTCAGAATGTAATTCTAACGTAAGGCACTTCCAATAATTTTCAAATAAAAGCCTCATAAATTTTTTTTTTGTAATCAAGTCTTTATAAGTTATACAGTAATGGTACTTCAAGTAAAGCTTTATTAATACTCAACTTCAGCATAATTACCATAAATATCTTTGCCTCCAAAAAGAATGAAGATTGGACATCAACTTCTGTGCAAGCTAAACTTCAGTGAAGGTGCCCTTCATCTGTGTTAGATTTAGATAACTGCCAGTGTTTTATCTTGTTGCTTTCCTTCAAGAATCTTAAAATCCTCCAAAGGAAGACTACTTAAGGCAGTTGGTAAAATGTGTTCTGATGTGCCCTTAGGTAATATGTCATTTGCTTCTAAATTCTTCACCAAGCACGTGGCTTGGATCCATCTACGAGTTGCTCTACGTTCTTTCTGTACGCAGGTCTTCATTTTTCTTTTCAAGCTTGCAATTTCTTTTTCCAGCTTAATTATCCTCCTCTTTGCCTCCATTGGATTCCTAAAGGCATAACTGTGTTCAAGTAGTACTTGTTGAATATTTAGGTTTGGTTTTAAATAAGACGGTCCAGATGGAGCACAACTGTTGTTTTTTTTTTCAAAAGATTCCTTGACTTGAGTTTCTGCTGGCCGCCCTCGGGGGCAACTCCTTGCCCAGCGCCAAAGACATCAAGAAGATCCTGGACAGCATGGGCATCGAGGCGGATGACGACCGGCTGAACAAGGTCATCAGTGAGCTGAACGGGAAGAAGATTGAGGATGTGATCACGCAGGGTATTGGAAAGCTGGCCAGTGTGCCCCCCGGCACGGCTGTGGCCGTCTATGCCACCGCAGGCTCCGTGGCCCCTGCTGCCAGATCGGCGCCCACCACCTGACCAGTCCCAAGCGGGCGGTAGGTGTGAGCCACAGGCCAGATGGACAAAGCTGCTGAGACTCATGCACCAACCTCTGAAACTGCATCACTTGCTTTCCTGTTTGTGTTTTCTGGACATTATCTATGGACTTTGGTTTTGAATGCATTTTAGCATGACACTTTTTATTTTCGGCTCACAGAGGGTAATTGGTTCCACCTGGAATCAAATCCTTCACACATTCGAGTGTTCTGGGCAGAAAGCTTCAGAAACCCTAGAAAACATGATATTTGTGTTTGTGAACAAGACATGTGATGCATTTGCTGAACAGAAAGATTGTGTTTTTCTCCAAAACCATTTTCAGGTCGATTTTCTGGTTAAATTTCACCCGAATTCCACAACAATTTATCCGGATATACTGGGATGAACGCAGAAATATCTGGTGAGTTATGGCAATCTCAATCCCAGATCTTGCTGCAGCCTCTGTGTTTGTTTGTGTTTTCTGGACGTTCTCTACGAACTTTAAGGTTTTGAATGCATTTTAGCATGACACTTTTTGTTTTCTGCCGGCAAACACTAATGGGTTCCACATGGAGTCAAATCCTCCACACATTCGAGTTTTTTAGGCAGAAAGCTTCAGAAACCTAGAAAACATGATTTTTGTTTTTGTAAACATGACATAGGATGCATTTACTGAACAGAAAGATTGTGCTTTTCTCCAAAACCACTTTGACGGTGATTCTTTGGTTAAATTTCACCTGAAAACCACAACAACTTGGCCAGATACTCCTGAATAAAAACAAAAATAGCTGGTGTGTTGTGGCTATCACAATCCCAGATCGTGCTACAGCCTCTCTGTTTGTTTGTGTTTTCTGGAATTCTCTATGGACTTTACAGTTTTGAATGCATTTTAGCATGTAAGTTTTTGTTTTCTGCTGATAAATGCTAATTGTTACCACATGGAATCATATCCTCAACACATTCGAGTTTTTTTGGCAGAAAGCTTCAGAAACCTCAGAAAACATGATATTTGTGTTTGTAAACATGGCAGTGGATGCATGTGCAGAACAGAAAGATTGTGCTTATCTCCAAAACCACTTTGATGGTGATTTTTTAGTTAAATTTCACACGAATTCCACAAGAATTTATCCAGATACTCCTGGATGAAAGCAGAAATATCTGGTGTGTTGTGGATATCACAATCCCAGATATTGGTACAGCCTCTATGTTTGTTTGTGTTTTCTGGATATTATCAATGGACTTTGGTTTTGAATGCATTTTAGCATGACACTTTTTATTTTCTGCTCACAGACAGTAATTGGTTCCACATGGAGGCAAATCCTTCACACATAAAATGTATTCTATGCAGAAAGCTACAGAAACCAGATAACATAATATTTGTGTTTGTAAACATAACATTGGATCCACTTGCCGAAAAGAAAGATTTTGCTTTTCTCCAAAACAATTTTTGTGGTGATTTTTTGGTTAAATTTCACCTGAAAACCACAACCATTTGTCTGGATATGCTGGGATGAACGCAGTAATATCTGGTGTGTTATGGCTATCTCAATCCCAGATCTTGCTACAGCCTCTGTGCTTGTTTGTGTTTACAGGACATTCTCTACAGACTTTACGATTTTGAATGCATTTTAGCATGACACTTTTTGATTTCTACCAGCAAAGGCTAATTGCTACCACATTGAGTCAAATCTTCCACACATTCGAGTTTACCAGGCAGAAAGCTTCAGAAACCTGAGAAAACATGATATTTGTGTTTGTAAACATGACATGGGATGTATTTACTGAACAGAAAATTGTGCTTTTCTCCTAAACCACTTTGATGGTGATTTTTTGGTTAAATTTCTCCCAAAACCAAACAATTTGTCCAGATACTCCTGGATGAAAACAAAAATATCTGGTGAGTTGTGGCTATCTCAATCCCAGATCTTGCTACAGCCTCTGTGCTTGTTTGTGTTTTCTGGACATTATCTATGGACATTGGTTTTGAAGGCATTTTAGGATGACACTTTTTATTTTTGGCTCACAGAGGGTAATTGGTTCCACCTGGAATCAAATCCTTCACACATTCGAGTGTTCTAGGCAGAAAGTTTCAGAAACCCTAGAAAACATGATATTTGTGTTTGTGAACCAGACATGTGATGCATTTGCTGAACAGAAAGATTGTGTTTTTCTCCAAAACCACTTTCAGTTCGATTTTCTGGTTAAATTTCACCCGAATTCCACAACAATTTATCCGGATACACTGGGATGAATGCAGAAATATCTGGTGAGTTATGGCGATCTCAATCCCAGATCTTGCTACAGCCTCTGTGTTTGTTTGTGTATTCTGGACGTTCTCTATGAACTTTAAGGTTTTGAATGCACTTTAGCATGACACTTTTTGTTTTCTGCCGGCAAACACTAATGGGTTCCACATGGAGTCAAATCCTCCACACATTCGAGTTTTTATGCAGAAAGCTTCAGAAAGCAACAAAACATGATATTTGTGTTTGTAAACATGACATGGGATGTATTTACTGAACAGAAAATTGTGCTTTTCTCCTAAACCACTTTCACGGTGGTTTTTTGGTTAAATTTCTCCCAAAACCAAACAATTTGTCCAGATACTCCTGGATTAAAAAAAAAAAGATCTGGTGTGTTGTGGCTATCTCAATCCTAGATCTTGTTACAGACTCTGTGTTTGTTTGTGTTTTCTGGACATTATCTATGGACATAGGTTTTGAATGCATTTTAGTATGACACTTTTTATTTTCGGCTCACAGAGGGTAATTGGTTCCACCTGGAATCAAATCCTTCACACATTCGAGTTTTCTAGGCAGAAAGCTTCAGAAACCCTAGAAAACATGATATTTGTGTTTGTGAACAAGACATGTGATGCATTTGCTGAACAGAAAGATGGTGTTTTTCTCCAAAACCACTTTCAGGTCGATTTTCTGGTTAAATTTCACCCGAATTGCACAACAATTTATCCAGATACACTGGGATGAACGCAGAAATATCTGGTGAGTTATGGCGATCTCAATCTCAGATCTTGCTACAGCCTCTGTTTTTGTTTGTGTTTTCTGGACGTTCTCTATGAACTTTAAGGTTTTAAATGCATTTCAGCATGACACTTTTTGTTTTCTGCCGGCAAACACTAATGGGTTCCACATGGAGTCAAATCCTCCACACATTCGAGTTTTTTATGTAGAAAGCTTCAGAAAGCAACAAAACATGATATTTGTGTTTGTAAACATGTCATGGGATGTATTTACTGAACAGAAAAATTGTGCTTTTCTCCAAAACCACTTTCACGGTGATTTTTTGGTTAAATTCCACCTGAAAACCACAACTTGGCCAGATACTCCTGGATGAAAAAAAAATAGCTGGTGTGTTGTGGCTATCGCAATCCCAGATCTTGCTACAGCCTGTGTGTTTGCTTGTGTTTTCTGGACATTCTCTAAGTTCTTTTAGGTCTTTAATAAATTTTAGCTTGACACTTTTTGTTTTCTACTGGCAAACGCTAATTGGTTCCACCTGGATTCAAATCCTCTACACATTCGAGTTTTCTACGTAGAAAGCTTCAGAAACCTGAGAAAACATGATATTTGTGTTTGTTAATATGACATTGGATGCATTTGCTGAACAGAAAGATAGTGCTTTTCTCCGAAACCATTTTCACAGTGATTTTTTCCTTAAATCTCACCCAAAAACCACAACAATTTGTCCAGATACTCCTGCATGGAAACAAAAATATCTGGTGTTGTGGCTATCTCAATCCAAGATCTTGCTACAGCCTCTGTGTTTTGTGTGTTTTCGGGACATTTTCTACGTACTTTACAGTTTGAATGCATTTTTTGTATGTAAGTTTTTGTTTTCTGCCGGCAAAGTCTAATTGGTTCCACATGGAGTCAAATCCTCCACACATTTGCGTTTTCTAGGAAGAAGGCTTTAGAAACCCGATTAAACATGATATTTGCATATTAAAAATGACATGGGATGCAATTGCCAAAAAGAAATATCGTGCTTTTTGCCATAACCACTTTGACGGTGATTTTTTTGTGAAAATTCACCCGAAATCCACAACAATTTGAGTCGATATGCTGGGATGAACGCAGAAATATCTGATTGTTATGGATATCTCAATCCTACATCTTGCTACAGCCTCTGTGTTTGTATGTGTTTTCTGGACATTCTCTACGGACTTTAAGGTTTTGAATGCATTTTAACATGTAAGTTTTGTTTTCTGCTGGCAAACGCTAATTGGTTCCACCTGGAGTCAAATCCTCCACACATTCGAGTTTTCTACGCAGAAAGCTTCAGAAACCAGAGAAAACATAATTGTGTTTGTAAACATGACATTGGAAGCATTTGCTGAACAGAAAGATTGTGCTTTTCTGAAAAACCACTTTCACGGTTGTTTTTTAGTTAAATTTCCCCTGAAAATCACAACAATTTCTCCGGATATGCTGGAATGAACTCCGAAATATCTGGTGTGTTGTGGCTATCTCAATCCCAGATCTTGCTACAGCCTCCGTGTTTGTTTGTGTTTTCTGGACATTCTCTATGGACTTGACGGTTTTGAATGCATTTTAGCATGTAAGTTTTGTTTTCTGCCGGCAAACACTAATTGGATCCACATGGTGTCAAATCCTACACACATTCGAGTTTTCTAGGCAGAAAGCTTCAGAAACCCGAGAAAAGATGATATTTGTGTTCGTAAACATGATATTGGATGCAATTGCGAACAGAAAGATCATGCTTTTCTCCAAAACCACTTTCTTGGTGGTTTTTTGGTTAAATTTCCCCCAAATTGCATAACAATTTGTCCAGATACTCCTGGATGAAAACAAAAATATATGGTGTGCTGTGGCTATCTAAATCCCAGATCTTGCTACAGCCTCTGAGTTTGTTTGTGTTTTCTGGACATTCTCTACGGACTTGATGGTTTTGAATGCATTTTAGCAAGTAAGTTTTTGTTTTCTGCCGGCAAACGCTAATTGGTTCCACCTGGAGTCAAATCCTTCACACAATCGGTGTTCTAGGCAGAACGCATCAGAAACCTGAGATAAATGGTATTTGTGATTGTAAACATGATATTGGATGCATTTGCCAAAATGAAAGACTGTGCTTTTCTCCTAAACCACATTCACCGTTATTTATTGGTTAAATTTCCCCTAAAAACCGCAACAATTTTTCAGGATTTGCCGGGATGTAAACAAAAATATCTGGTGTGTTGTGGTTATCTCAATCCCAGAACTTGCTACAGTCTCTGTGTTTGATTGTGTTTTCTGGACATTCTCTACGGACTTTATGCTTTGGAATGCATTTTATCATGACTCTTTTTGTTTTCTGCTGGCAAAAGCTAATTAGTACCACATGGAATCAAATCCTCCACACATTCGAGTTTTCTACGCAGAAAGCTTCAAAAGCCCAAGAATATATGATATTTGTGATTGTAAACATGACATTGGATGCATTTGCTGAACAAAAAGATTGTCCTTTACTCTGAAACCAATTTCACGGTGATTTTTTCCTTAAATTTCACCCAAAAACCACAACAATTTGTCCAGATACTCCTGCATGGAAACAAAAATATCTGGTGTGTTGTGGCTATCTCAATCCTAGATCACGCTACAGCCTCTGTGTTTGTTTGTGTTTACAGGACATTCTCTACAGACTTTACGATTTTGAATACATTTTAGCATGACACTTTTGGTTTTCTGCTCACAGACGGTGATTGGTTCCACCTGTAGTCCAATTCTTCACATATTCGGTGTTCTAGGCAGAAAGCTTCAGAAACCCAAGAAAACATGATATTTGTGATTGTAAACATGGCATGGGATGCAATTGCCAAACAGAAAGATGGTGCTTTTCTCCAAAACCACATTCACCGTTATTTTTTGGTTAAATTTCCCCTGAAAACCACAACAATTTTTCAGGATTTGCCGGGATGTACACAAAAATATCGGGTGTGTGTGGCTATCTCAATCCCAAATCTTACCACAGCCTCTGTGTTTGTTTGTGTTTTCTGGATATTCTCTAAATTCTTTTAGGTCTTGAATGCATTTTAGCTTGACACTTTTTGTTTTCTACTGGCAAACGCTAATTGGTTCCACCTGGAGTCAAATCCTCCACACATTCGAGTTTTTATGCAGAAAGCTTCAGAAAGCAACAAAACATGATATTTGTGTTTGTAAACATGACATGGGATGTATTTACTGAACAAAAGATTGTGCTTTTCTCCAAAACCACTTTGACGGTGATTTTTTGGTTAAATTTCACCCGAAAACCACAACAATTTGTCCAGATACTCCTGGTGAAAACAAAAATATCTGGTGGGTTGTGGCTATCTCAATCCCAGATCTTGCTACAGCCTCTGTGTTTGCTTCTGTTTTCTGGACATTCTCTACAGACTTTATGGTTTTGAATGCATTTTAGCGTGTAAGTTTTTGTTTTCTGCTGGTAAATGCTAATTGTTACCACATGGAATCATATCCTCCACACATTCGAGTTTTCTAGGAAGAAAGCTTCAGATACCTGAGAAAACATGATATTTGTATTTGTAAACATGACATTGGATCCACTGGCTGAAAAGAAAGATTTTCCTTATCTACAAAACCACTTTGATGGTGTTTTATTTTATTTCTTTTTATTTCACCTGAATTCCACAACAATTTGTCAGGATTTTCCGGGATGAAAGCAGATATATCTGGCATGTTGTGGCTATCTCAATCTGAGATCTTGCTACAGCCTCTGTGTTTGTTTGTGTTTTCTGGACATTCTCTACGGACTTTACGGTTTTGAATGCATTTTAGCATGTAAGTTTTTGTTTTCTGCTGGCAAACGCTAATTAGTACCACATGGAGTCACATCCTCCACATATTCGAGTTTTCCAGGCAGAAAACTTCAGAAACCTGAGAAAACATGATATTTGTGTTTGTAAACATGACATTGGAAGCAGTTGCCAAACAGAAAGATTGTGCTTTTCTCCAAAACCACTTTGACAGTTATTTTTTGGTTAAATTTCACCAGAAAACCACAACAAATTTTCAGGATTTCCCGGGATAAAAGCAGAAATATCTCGTGTGTTGTGGCTATCTCATTCCAAGATGTTGCTACAGCCTGTGTGTTTGTTTGTGTTTTCTGGACATTCTCTATGGACTTTAAGGTTTTGAATGCATTTTAGAATAACACTTTTTTTTCTGCAAGCAAACGCTAATTGGTTCCACCTGGAGTCAAATCCTCCACACATTCGAGTTTTCTAGGCAGAAAGCTTCAGAAACCTGAGTAAACATGATATTTGTGTTTGTAAACATGACATGGGATGTATTTACTGAACAGAAAATTGTGCTTTTCTCCAAAACCACTTTGACGGTGGTTTTTTGGTTAAATTTCTCCCAAAACCAAACAATTTGTCCAGATACTCCTGGATGAAAACAAAAATATCTGGTGTGTTGTGGCTATCTCAATCCTAGATCTTGCTACAGCCTCTGTGTTTGTTTGTGTTTTCTGGACATTATCTATGGACATTGGTTTTGAAGGCATTTTAGGATGACACTTTTTATTTTTGACTCACAGAGGGTAATTGGTTCCACCTAAAATCAAATCCTTCACACATTCGAGTGTTCTAGGCAGAAAGCTTCAGAAACCCTAGAAAACATGATATTTGTGTTTGTGAACAAGACATGTGATGCATTTGCTGAACAGAAAGATGGTGTTTTTCTCCAAAACCACTTTCAGGTCGATTTTCTGGTTAAATTTCACCCGAATTGCACAACAATTTATCCGGATATACTGGGATGAACGCAGAAATATCTGGTGAGTTATGGCAATCTCAATCCCAGATCTTGCTACAGCCTCTGTGTTAGTTTGTGTTTTCTGGACGTTCTCTACGTACTTTAAGGTTTTGAATGCATTTTAGCATGACACTTTTTGTTTTCTGCCGGCAAACACTAATGGGATCCACATGGAGTCAAATCCTCCACACATTCGAGTTTTTATGCAGAAAGCTTAAGAAAGCAAGGAAACATGATATTTGTGTTTGTAAACATGACATGGGATGTATTTACTGAACAGAAAAATTGTGCTTTTCTCCAAAACCACTTTCACGGTGATTTTTTGGTTAAATTCCACCCGAAAACCACAACAACTTGGCCAGATACTCCTGGATGAAAAAAAAAATAGCTGGTGTGTTGTGGCTATCGCAATCCCAGATCATGCTACAACCTCTGTGTTTGTTTGTGTTTTCTGGACATTCTCTATGGACTTTACGGTATTAAATGCATTTTAGCATGTAAGTTTTTGTTTTCTGCTGGCAAAGGCTAATTGCTACCACATTGAGTCATATCTTCCACACATTCGAGTTTTCTAGGCAGAAGGCTTCAGAATCCAGATTAAACATGATATTTCTGTTTGTAAACATGACATGGGATGCATTGGCCGAACAGAAAGACTGTGCTTTTCTCCAAAACCACTTTGATGGTGATTTTTTGGAAATTTATATTCATTAAATAAAAGTTTAAAAAAAATTTCACCCGAAAACCACAACAATTTGTCCAGATACTCCTGGTGAAAACAAAACTATCTGGTGGGTTGTGGCTATCTCAATCCCAGATCTTGCTACAGCCTCTGTGTTTGCTTGTGTTTTCTGGACATTCTCTACAGACTTTACGGTTTTGAATGCATTTTAGCATGTAAGTTTTTGTTTTCTGCTGGTAATGCTAATTGTTACCACATGGAATCATATCCTCCACACATTCGTTTGTTCTAGGAAGAAAGCTTCAGAAACCTGAGAAAACATGATATTTGTATTTGTAAACATGACATTGGATCCACTAGCTGAAAATAAAGATTTTCCTTATCTACAAAACCACTTTGATGATGTTTTATTTTATTTTTTTTTTATTTCACCTGAATTCCACAACAATTTCTCAGGATTTTCCGGGATGAAAGCAGATATATCTGGCATGTTGTGGCTATCTCAATCCGAGATCTTGCTACAGCCTCTGTGTTTGTTTGTGTTTTCTGGACATTCTCTACGGACTTTACGGTTTTGAATGCATTTTAGCATGTAAGTTTTCGTTTTGTGCAGGCAAACGCTAATTAGTACCACATGGATCACATCCTCCACACATTCGAGTTTTCCAGGCAGAAAGCTTCAGAAACCTGAGCAAACATGATATTTGTGTTTGTAAACATGACATTGGAAGCAGTTGCCAAACAGAAAGATTGTGCTTTTCTCCAAAACCACTTTGACAGTTAATTTTTGGTTAAATTTCACCAGAAAACCACAACAAATTTTCAGGATTTCCCGGGATAAAAGCAGAAATATCTCGTGTGTTGTGGCTATCTCATTCCAAGATGTTGCTACAGCCTGTGTGTTTGTTTGTGTTTTCTGGACATTCTCTATGGACTTTAAGGTTTTAAATGCATTTTAGAATAACACTTTTTTTTTCTGCCAGCAAACGCTAATTGGTTCCCCCTGGAGTCAAATCCTCCACATATTCGAGTTTTCTAGGCAGAAAGCTTCAGAAACCTGAGAAAACATGATATTTCTGTTCGTAAACATGACATGGGATGTATTTACTGAACAGAAAATTGTGCTTTTCTCCAAAACCACTTTGACGGTGATTTTTTGGTTAAATTTCTCCCAAAACCAAACAATTTGTCCAGATACTCCTGGATGAAAACAAAAATATCTGGTGTGTTGTGGCTATCTCAATCCTAGATCTTGCTACAGCCTCTGTGTTTGTTTGTGTTTTCTGGACATTATCTATGCACATTGGTTTTGAAGGCATTTTAGGATGACACTTTTTATTTTTGGCTCACAGAGGGTAATTGGTTCCACCTGGAATCAAATCCTTCACACATTCGATTGTTCTAGGCAGAAAGCTTTAGAAACCCTAGAAAACATGATATTTGTGTTTGTGAACAAGACATGTGATGCATTTGCTGAACAGAAAGATGGTGTTTTTCTCCAAAACCACTTTCAGGTCGATTTTCTGGTTAAATTTCACCCGAATTGCACAACAATTTATCCGGATACACTGGGATGAACGCAGAAATATCTGGTGAGTTATGGCGATCTCAATCCCAGATCTTGCTACAGCCTCTGTTTTTGTTTGTGTTTTCTGGACGTTCTCTATGAACTTTAAGGTTTTAAATGCATTTCAGCATGACACTTTTTGTTTTCTGCCGGCAAACACTAATGGGTTCCACATGGAGTCAAATCCTCCACACATTCGAGTTTTTTATGCAGAAAGCTTCAGAAAGCAACAAAACATGATATTTGTGTTTCTAAACATGACATGGGGTGTATTTACAGAACAGAAAAATTGTGCTTTTCTCCAAAACCACTTTCATGGTGATTTTTTGGTTAAATTCCACCCGAAAACCACAACAACTTGGCCAGATACTCCTGGATGAAAAAAAAAAATAGCTGGTATGTTGTGGCTATCGCAATCCTTGATCGTGCTACAACCTCTGTGTTTGTTCGTGTTTTCTGGACATTCTCTATGGACTTTACAGTATTGAATGCATTTTAGCATGTAAGTTTTTGTTTTCTCTTGGCAAAGGCTAATTGCTACCACATTGAGTCAAATCTTCCACACATTCGAGTTTTCTAGGCAGAAGGCTTCAGAAACCTGAGAAAACATGATATTTGTGTTTGTAAACATGACATGGGATGCATTTGCCAAAAGGAAAGATTGTGCTTTTCTCCAAAACCACTTTGAAGGTGATTTTTTGGTTAAATTTCACCTGAAAACCACAAGAATTTGTCCAGATACTCCTGGTGAAAACAAAACTATCTGGTGGGTTGTGGCTATCTCAATCCCAGATCTTGCTACAGCCTCTGTGTTTGCTTGTGTTTTCTGGACATTCTCTACAGACTTTACGGTTTTGAATGCATTTTAGCATGTAAGTATTTGTTTTCTGCTGGTAAATGCTAATTGTTACCACATGGAATCATATCCTCCACACATTCGATTGTTCTAGGAAGAAAGCTTCAGAAACCTGAGCAAACATGATATTTGCATTTGTAAACATGACTTTGGATCCACTGGCTGAAAAGAAAGATTTTCCTTATCTACAAAACCACTTTGATGGTGTTTTATTTTATTTTTTTTTATTTCACCTGAATTCCACAACAAATTGTCAGGATTTTCCGGGATGAAAGCAGATATATCTGGCATGTTGTGGCTATCTCAATCCGAGATCTTGCTACAGCCTCTGTGTTTGTTTGTGTTTTCTGGACATTCTCTATGGACTTTAAGGTTTTGAATGCATTTTAGCATGACACTTTTTATTTTCTGCTCACAGACGCTAATTGGTTCCACATGGAGTCACATCCTCCACACATTCGAGTTTTCCAGGCAGAAAACTTCAGAAACCTGAGAAAACATGATATTTGTGTTTGTAAACATGACATTGGATGCAGTTGCCGAACAGAAAGATTGTTCTTTTCTCCAAAACCACTTTGACAGTGATTTTTTGGTTAAATTTCACCAGAAAACCACAACAAATTTTCAGGATTTCCAGGGATAAAAGCAGAAATATCTCGTGTGTTGTGGCTATCTCATTCCAAGATGTTGCTACAGCCTGTGTGTTTGTGTTTCTGGACATTCTCTATGGACTTTAAGGTTTTGAATGCATTTTAGAATAACACTTTTTTTTTTTCTGCCAGCAAACGCTAATTGGTACCAGCTGGATTCAAATCCTCCACACATTTGAGTTTTCTAGGCAGAAAGCTTCAGAAACCTGAGAAAACATGATATTTGTGTTTGTAAACATGACATTGGATGCAGTTGCCGAACAGAAAGATTGTGTTTTTCTCCAAATCCACTTTCACGGTGAATTTTTGGTTAAATTTCACCAGAAAACCACAACAAATTTTCAGGATTTCCCGGGATAAAAGCAGAAATATCTCGTGTGTTGTGGCTATCTCATTCCAAGATGTTGCTACAGCCTGTGTGTTTGTTTGTGTTTTCTGGACATTCTCTATGGACTTTAAGGTTTTAAATGAATTTTAGAATAACACTTTTTTTTTCTGCCAGCAAACACTAATTGGTTCCCCCTGGAGTCAAATCCTCCACATATTCGAGTTTTCTAGGCAGAAAGCTTCAGAAACCTGAGAAAACATGATATTTCTGTTCGTAAACATGACATGGGATGTATTTACTGAACAGAAAATTGTGCTTTTCTCCAAAACCACTTTGACGGTGATTTTTTGGTTAAATTTCTCCCAAAACCAAACAATTTGTCCAGATACTCCTGGATGAAAACAAAAATATCTGGTGTGTTGTGGCTATCTCAATCCTAGATCTTGCTACAGCCTCTGTGTTTGTTTGTGTTTTCTGGACATTATCTATGCACATTGGTTTTGAAGGCATTTTAGGATGACACTTTTTATTTTTGGCTCACAGAGGGTAATTGGTTCCACCTGGAATCAAATCCTTCACA
The DNA here is from genome assembly GCF_964237555.1 of Oryctolagus cuniculus. NCBI lineage: Eukaryota > Metazoa > Chordata > Mammalia > Lagomorpha > Leporidae > Oryctolagus > Oryctolagus cuniculus. Next base: position 2,344,590 of record NC_091451.1, read on the forward strand.
CATTCGATTGTTCTAGGCAGAAAGCTTTAGAAACCCTAGAAAACATGATATTTGTGTTTGTGAACAAGACATGTGATGCATTTGCTGAACAGAAAGATGGTGTTTTTCTCCAAAACCACTTTCAGGTCGATTTTCTGGTTAAATTTCACCCGAATTGCACAACAATTTATCCGGATACACTGGGATGAACGCAGAAATATCTGGTGAGTTATGGCGATCTCAATCCCAGATCTTGCTACAGCCTCTGTTTTTGTTTGTGTTTTCTGGACGTTCTCTATGAACTTTAAGGTTTTAAATGCATTTCAGCATGACACTTTTTGTTTTCTGCCGGCAAACACTAATGGGTTCCACATGGAGTCAAATCCTCCACACATTCGAGTTTTTTATGCAGAAAGCTTCAGAAAGCAACAAAACATGATATTTGTGTTTCTAAACATGACATGGGGTGTATTTACAGAACAGAAAAATTGTGCTTTTCTCCAAAACCACTTTCACGGTGATTTTTTGGTTAAATTCCACCCGAAAACCACAACAACTTGGCCAGATACTCCTGGATGAAATAAAAAAATAGCTGGTATGTTGTGGCTATCGCAATCCTTGATCGTGCTACAACCTCTGTGTTTGTTCATGTTTTCTGGACATTCTCTATGGACTTTACAGTATTGAATGCATTTTAGCATGTAAGTTTTTGTTTTCCCTTGGCAAAGGCTAATTGCTACCACATTGAGTCAAATCTTCCACACATTCGAGTTTTCTAGGCAGAAGGCTTCAGAAACCTGAGAAAACATGATATTTGTGTTTGTAAACATGACATGGGATGCATTTGCCAAAAGGAAAGATTGTGCTTTTCTCCAAAACCACTTTGAAGGTGATTTTTTGGTTAAATTTCACCTGAAAACCACAAGAATTTGTCCAGATACTCCTGGTGAAAACAAAACTATCTGGTGGGTTGTGGCTATCTCAATCCCAGATCTTGCTACAGCCTCTGTGTTTGCTTGTGTTTTCTGGACATTCTCTACAGACTTTACGGTTTTGAATGCATTTTAGCATGTAAGTATTTGTTTTCTGCTGGTAAATGCTAATTGTTACCACATGGAATCATATCCTCCACACATTCGATTGTTCTAGGAAGAAAGCTTCAGAAACCTGAGCAAACATGATATTTGCATTTGTAAACATGACTTTGGATCCACTGGCTGAAAAGAAAGATTTTCCTTATCTACAAAACCACTTTGATGGTGTTTTATTTTATTTTTTTTTATTTCACCTGAATTCCACAACAAATTGTCAGGATTTTCCGGGATGAAAGCAGATATATCTGGCATGTTGTGGCTATCTCAATCCGAGATCTTGCTACAGCCTCTGTGTTTGTTTGTGTTTTCTGGACATTCTCTATGGACTTTAAGGTTTTGAATGCATTTTAGCATGACACTTTTTATTTTCTGCTCACAGACGCTAATTGGTTCCACATGGAGTCACATCCTCCACACATTCGAGTTTTCCAGGCAGAAAACTTCAGAAACCTGAGAAAACATGATATTTGTGTTTGTAAACATGACATTGGATGCAGTTGCCGAACAGAAAGATTGTTCTTTTCTCCAAAACCACTTTGACAGTGATTTTTTGGTTAAATTTCACCAGAAAACCACAACAAATTTTCAGGATTTCCCGGGATAAAAGCAGAAATATCTCGTGTGTTGTGGCTATCTCATTCCAAGATGTTGCTACAGCCTGTGTGTTTGTGTTTCTGGACATTCTCTATGGACTTTAAGGTTTTGAATGCATTTTAGAATAACACTTTTTTTTTTCTGCCAGCAAACGCTAATTGGTTCCAGCTGGATTCAAATCCTCCACACATTTGAGTTTTCTAGGCAGAAAGCTTCAGAAACCTGAGAAAACATGATATTTGTGTTTGTAAACATGACATGGGATGTATTTACTGAACAGAAAATTGTGCTTTTCTCCAAAACCACTTTGACAGTGATTTTCTGGTTAAATTTCTCCCAAAACCAAACAATTTGTCCAGATACTCCTGGATGAAAACAAAAATATCTGGTGTGTTGTGGCTCTCTCAATCCTAGATCTTGCTACAGCCTCTGTGTGTGTTTGTGTTTTCAGGACATTCTCTACGGACTTTACGGTTTTGAATGCATTTTACCTTTAAGTTTCTGTTTCTCCCGGCAACGCTAACTGGTACCACATGGAGAAAATCCTCGAAACATTCGAGATTTCTAAGCAGAAAGCTTCAGAAATCCGAGAAAACATGATATTTCTTTCTGTAAACATCACATGGGATGCATTTACCAAAAACAAAGACTGTGCTTTACTCCAAAACCACTTTCACTGTGATTTTTTGGTTAAATTTCACCCGAATTCCACAACAATTTGTCCGGATATGCTGGGATGAACGCAGTAATATCTGGTGTGTTATTGCTATCTCAATCCCAGATCTTGCTACAGCCTCTGTGTGTGTTTGTGTTTTCTGGACATTCTCTTCTGACGTTACAGTTTTGAATGCATTTTAGCATGACACTTTTTGTTTTCTGCTCACAGACGGTAATTGGTTCCACATGGAGTTAAATCCTCCACACATTCGAGTTTTCGAGGCAGAAAATTTCAGAAACCCGAGAAAACATATTATTTGTGTTTGTAAACATGATATTGCTTGCATTTGCCTAACAGAAAGATTGTGCTTTCCTCTCAAACCAATTTGATGGTGGCTTTTTTTTTATTTTACCAAATTCCTCAACAATTTGTCCAGCTACTCCTGCATGAAAACAAAAATATTTGGTATTTTGTGGGTATCTCAGTCCCAGATCTTGCTACAGCGTCTTTGTTTGTCTGTGTTTTCTGGACATTCTCTATGGACTTTATGGTTTTGTGCATTTTAGCATGTAATGTTTTGTTTTCTGCTGGCGAACACTAATTGGTTCCACAAGGAGTCAAATCCTTCACACATTCAGTGTTCTAGGCAGAAAGCTTCAGAAACCTGAGAAAACATGATGTTTTTTTTTTTTTGTAAACTTGACATTGGATGCACTTGGCGAACAGAAAGATTGTGCTTTTCTCCAAAACAACTTTGATGGTGATTTTTTGGTTAAATTTCACCCGAAAACCACAAAAACTTGGCCAGACACTCCTGGATAAAAAAAAAAAAATAGCTGGTGTGCTGTGGCTATCGTAATCCCAGATAGTGCTACAACCTCTGTGTTTGTTTGTGTTTTCTGGACATTCTCTACGGACTTTACGGTATTGAATGCATTTTAGCATGTAAGTTTTTGTTTTCTCCTGGCAAAGGCTAATTGCACCACATTGAGTCAAATCTTCCACACATTCGAGTTTACCAGGCAGAAAGCTTCAGAAACCTGAGAAAACATAATATTTGTGTTTGTAAACATGACATTGGATCCACTTGCCAAAAGGAAAGATTGTGCTTTTCTCCAAAACCACTTTCACGGTGATATTTTGGTTAAATTTCACCCGAAAACCACAACAAATTTTCAGGATTTTCCGGGATGAAAGCAGAAATATCTGGTGTGTTTTGGCTATCTCATTCCAAGATTTTGCTACAGCCTCTATGTTTGTGTTTTCTGGACATTCTCTACAGACTTTATGATTTTGAATGCATTTTCACATGGCACATTTTGTTTTCTGAATACAGATGTTAATTGGTTCCACCTGGAGTCAAATCCTTAACACATTCCAATGTTCTTAGCAGAAAGCTTCAGAAACCCAAGAAAACATGAAATTGTGTTTGTAAACCTGTCACTGGATGCATTTGCCGCGCAGAAAGATTGTGCTTTTCTCCAAAACCACTTTTTGGTGTTTTTTTTTTTTTTTTTAAATTTCACCCGAATTGTACAACAATTTGTCCAGATACTCCTACATGAAAACAAAAATATCTGGTGTGTTGTGGCTATCTCAATCCCAGATCTTGCTACAGCCTCTGTGTTTGCTTGTGTTTTCTGGACATTATCAATGCAGTTTACGGTTTTGAATGCATTTTAATATGTAAGTTTCTGTTTCTGCCGGCAAACGCTAATTAGTACCACATGGAGTAAAATCCTCGAAACATTCGAGATTTCTAGGCAGACAACTTCAGAAATCCGAGAAAACATGATAGTTGTGTTTGTAAACATCACATGTGATGCATTTACCGAAAAGAAAGATTGTGCTTTTCTCCAAAACCACTTTCACGGTGATTTTTTTGGGTAAATTTCACCCGAATTCCACAACAATTTGTCCAGATACTCCTGGATGAAAACAAAACTATCTGGTGTGTTGTGGCTATCTCAATCCCAGACCTTGCTACAGCCTCTCTGTTTGTGTTTTCTGGAAATTCTCTATGGACTTTACGGTTTTGAATGCATTTTAGCATGACACTTTTTGTTTTCTGCTGGCAAACGCTAATTGGTTCCACATGGAGTCAAATCCTCCAAACATTCACATTTTCTAGGCAGAAGACTTCAGAAATCTGATTAAACATGATATTTCTGTTTCTACACATGTCATGGGATGCATTTGCCAAACAGAAATATTGTGCTTTTCTCCAAAACCACTTTCTTGGTGGTTTTTTGTTCAAATTTCACCCAAAAACCACAACAATTTGTCCAGATACTCCTGGATGTAAACAAAAATATCTGGTGTGTTGTGGCTATCTCAATCCCAGATCTTGCTACAGCCTCTGTGTTTGTTTGTGTTTTCTGCACATTTTCTAGGGACTTTACAACTTTAAATGCATTTTAGCATGTAGGTTTTTATTTTCTGCCGCCAAACACTAATTGGTTCCACATGGAGTCAAATCCTGCACACATTCCCGTTTTCTAGGCTGAAGGCTGCAGAAACCTGATTAAACATGATATTTGTGTTTATAAACATGACATTGGATCAACTTGCCAAACAGAAAGATTGTGCTTTTCCAAAACCACTTTGACGGTGATTTTTTGGTTAAATTTCACCTGAATTCCAGAAGAATTTGTCCGGATATGCTTGGATGAACTCAGAAATATCTGATGTTTTGTGGCTATCTGAATCCCAGATCTTGCTACAGCCTCTGTGGTTGTTTGTGTTTTCTTCTGGCAAATGCTAATTGGTTCCACCTGGAGTCAAATTCTCCACACATTCGAGTTTTCTAGGCAGAAGGCTTCAGAAACCAGATTAAACAGGATATTTGTGTTTGTAAACATGACATGGGATGCATTTACCGAAAAGAATGAAAGTGGTTTTCTCCAAAACCACTTTGGTGGTGGCTTTTTTTTTTTTCACCCAAATTCTACAACTATTTGTCCAGATACTCCTGGATGAAAACAAAAATATCTGGTATGTTGTGGCTATCTCAATCCCAGATCTTGCTACAGCCTCTGTGTTTGTTTGTGTTTTCTGGACATTCTCTACGGACTTTACGGTTTTGAATGCATTTTAGCATGTAAGTTTTTGTTTTCTGCTGGCAAACACTAATTAGTACCACATGGAGTCAAATCCTCCACACATTTGAGTTTTCTAGGCAGAAAGCTTCAGAAACCCTAGAAAACATGATATTTGTGTTTGTAAACCTGATATTGGATGCATTTGCCGAACAGAAATATAGTGCTTTTCTCAAACCACTTTGACGGTGAGTTTTTGGTTAAATTTCACCCAAAAACCAGAACAGTTTGTCCAGATACTTTTGGATGAAAAGAAAAATATCTGGTGTGTTTTGGCTATCTGAATCCCAGATCTTGCTGCAGCCTCTGTGGTTTTTTTCTGTTTTCTGGACATTCTCTACAGACTTTACAGTTTTGAATGCATTTAACATGTAAGTTTTTGTTTTCTGCCGGCAAACGTTAATTGGTTCCACATGGAGTCAATTCCTTCACACATTCGAGTTTTCTAGGCAGAAAGCTTCAGAAACCTGAGGAAACATGATCGTTGTGTTTGTAAATATAACAGTGGATGCACTTGCCGAACAGAAAGATTGCGCTTTTCTCCAAAACCACCTTGACGGTGATTTTTTTGTTAAATTTGATGTGAAAACCACAACAGATTTTCAGGATTATCCGGGATGAAAGCAGAAACATCTGGTGTGTTGTGGCTATCTCAATCCCAGACCTTGCTACAGCCTCTGTGTTTGTTTTTGATTTCAGACATTCTCTACGGAATTTACTGTTTTGAATGCATTTTAGCATGACACTTTTTGTTTTCTGCTCAAAGATGCTAATTGGTACCACCTGGAATCAAATCCTCCACACATTTGAGTTTTCCAGGCAGAAAGCTTCAGAAACCGAGAAAACATGATATTTGTGTTTGTAAATATGACATTGGATGCAATTGCCGAACAAAAAGATTGCGCTTTTCTCCAAAACCACTTTGACGGTGATTTTTTTGTTAAATTTGATGTGAAAACCACAACAGATTTTCAGGATTATCCGGGATGAAAGCAGAAACATCTGGTGTGTGGTGGCTATCTCAATCCCAGACCTTGCTACAGCCTCTGTGTTTGTTTTTGATTTCAGACATTCTCTACGGAATTTACTGTTTTGAATGCATTTTAGCAGGACACTTTTTGTTTTCTGCTCAAAGAGGCTAATTGGTACCACCTGGAATCAAATCCTCCACACATTTGAGTTTTCCAGGCAGAAAGCTTTAGAAACCCAGAAAACATGATATTTGTGTTTGTAAATATGACATTGGATGCAATTGCCGAACAAAAAGATCGTGCTTTTCTCCAAAACCACTTTGACAGTGCTTTTTTTTTTAAAATTTCATCCGAATTCCACAAGTATTTGTCCAGATACTCCTGGATGAAAATAAAAATATCTGATGTGTTGTGTCTATCTCAATCCCAGATCTTGCTACAGCCTTTGTGTTTGTTTGTGTTTTCTGGACATTATCTATGGACTTTACGGTAATAACCAGAATCTACAAACAGATCAAGAATCTGGAAAAAAATGGTGCTGAAATTTATATGGAGACACAGGAGACCTCGAAAGCTAAAGCAATCTTCTACAACAAAAACAAAGCTGGAGGCATCCAAGTACCAGAGTTCAGGACATAGTACAGTGCAGTTGTTATCAAAACAGCATGGTACTGGTACAGAAACAGATGGATAGACCAATGTAACAGAATTGAAACACCAGAAATCAATTCAAACATCTACAGCCAACTCATATTTGATCAAGCATCCAAAAGCAATCCCTGGAGTTAGGGCAGTCTATTTAAATAATGGTGTTATGAAAATTGGATTTCCACATGCAGAATCATGAAGCAAGACCCCTACGTTTCACCTTACACAAAAATCCACTCAACATGAATTAAAGACTTCAATCTATGATCTGACACCATCAAATTATAAGAGAGAATTGGAAAAACTCTGTAAGATATGGGTACCGGCAATGAGTTCTTGGAAAACACCCCAGAAGCACAGGAAGTCAAAGCCAAAATTAACATTTGGGATTGCATCAAATTGAGAAGTTTCTGTACTGCAAAAGAAACAGTCAGGAAAGTGAAGAGACAACCGACAGAATGGGAAAATATGTTTGCAAACTATGAAACTGATAAAGGGTTGATAACCAGAATCTACACAGAAATCAAGAAACTCCACAAGATCAAAACAAACAACCAACTTAAGAGATGGGCCAAGGACCTCAACAGACATTTTTCAAAAGAGGAAATCCAAATGGCCAACAGACACATGAAAAAATGTTCAAGATCACTAGCAATCAGGGAAATGCAAATCAAAACCACAATGAGGTTTCACCTCACCCTGGTTAGAATGGCTCACATTCAGAAATCTACCAACAAGAGATGCTGGAGAGGAGGTGGGGAAAAAGGGACACTAACGCACTGTTGGTGGGAATGCAAACTGGTGAAGCCACTGTGGAAGTCAGTCTGGAGATTCCTCAGAAACCTGAATATAACCCTACCATTCAACCCAGCCATCCCACTCCTTGGAATTTACCCACAGTAACTGAAATTGGGAAACAAACAAGCAGTCTGCACCCTAATGTTTATTGCACCACAATTCACAATAGCCAAGACCTGGAACCAACCTAAATGCCCATCAATGGCAGACTGGATAAAGAAATAATGGGACATGTACTCTATAGAATACTATACAGCAGTAAAAAACAATGTAATCCAGTCATTTGCAACAAGATGGAGGAGTCTGAACACCATTTCGCTGAATGAACTAGGCCAGGCCCAAAGGAACTAATATTATATGGTATCCCTGATCGGCGAAAAATAACTGAACACCAAGGGGAAACCTGTTGAAGTAAAATGGACACTAGGAGAAACTGTGACTTGATCAGCTCTTTTCATGACTGTTGATGTACAATGTAATACTTTATCCATGTTAGTATTTTTTTTTCTAGTACTATTGGTTGAACTCTGTAATTAACACATATCATATCATATGTTCTCCCTGATTAGTGACAAATAACCGAGCACCAAAAATGAAATCTGTTAAAGAGAAATGAACACTATGAGAAATGGTGACTTGATCAGCCCTTGCCCTGACTGTTGATGAACAACTTAATATGTTATCCCTCTTAGTAACTGTTTTGTTTGTATTTTGGTTGAATACTGTAATCAATACACAGATATTCTTAAGTGTTGAAACTTAACTGAAAAGTGATCGTTGTTAAACATAAGAGTGTGAATAAGAGAGGGAAGTGATGTACAATTCGGGACATGCTCAAGCTGACATACCTCAAACGGTCGAGTTAGAAACATACCAGGGGATTCCAATTCAATCCCATCAAGGTGGCATGTGCCAATGCCATCTCACTAGTCCCAGTGATCAATTTCTGTTCACAATTGATCATAATGATGGGGCTAAGAGCCAAAGGGATCACATAAACAAGACTAGTGTCTGCAAATACTAGCTGATAGAATAAAAAAGGGAGAGAATGGTCCAGCATGGGAAGCGAGATACACAGCTGACCCATAGAATGGCAAATATCCTAAACAGCACTCTGGCCTCAAAAGCAGCCCATAAATCATTTGGATCTGGCTGAAGAGCTGATGAGAGTATTTCAGGCATGGAAAGCCAAGACACTCTAGCAAAAAAAAAGGACCTAAATGAAAGATCTCTATGATTGAGATCCCAGTAGAAAAACAGGCCATCAAAGAAGAGGTGCCTTTCTCTTAAGGGAGGAGTGAACTTCCACTTTGAATATGGCCTTGTCTAAATATGATCAGAGCCGGTGAACTCAAAGGAATTCCATAGCCTTGGCAGCTCATGACAAGAGCCTAGGGTGATTACTGATGCCATACACAAGAGTGTCAATTTGTTAAGTCAACAACAGGAATCACTGTGCACTTACTCCCCATGTAGGATCTGTGTCCTTAATTTACTGTACATTGTGATTTAATGCTATAACTAGCACTCCAAAAGTATTTTTAACTTTGTGTTTCTGTGTGGGTGTAAACTGTTGAAATCTTTACTTAATATATACTAAATTGATCTCCTGTATATAAAGAGAATTGAAAATGAATCTTGATGTGAATGGAAGGGGAGAGGGAGCGGGAGATGGGAGGGTGGTGGGTGGTTGGGAATTTATGGGGGAAAAAGCCCTTTTAATCCATAAGCTGTACTTTTTTACTAAATAACAACAAAAAAAGATGTGTAACAACCGGGTCTCTAACCGGCACCCATTTAATGCCAGCACTTCAGGCCAGGGAATTAACCCAGTGTGCCACAGTGCTAGCCACAACTTTTTACTAGTTCAGTGTATATTACTATGTTGGCACTAAACCACCTCTACTATATCATTGAAAAGACCAATAAATACAAATTCAGGCTTTATATTTTACAATAATTTAGGAGATCCTATGTTCCAATTTAAATAACATGATAAACATGTTACCATTATAGCATCACAGAGACTAGAAACAAATTTGATATCAGGTTTGATATTTCTAATGCTTTATAATCATGACAATTTTATGTTGTCAAATATTTATTTCACGATTTTAATGAAATATACTCATAAAGCTGCTATATCACAATATAATGCAAACAAAAATAAACAACTTACTGGTGGTGTGTTCATTTTCTTTGGCCTTGGAAACATGTAGTGGGAATTTATTACTGTACCTGGATGAGAAGATAAATGGAAATGTGAGAGAACTGGTGTTATTTGCTCCTAGACTCAGAGCAATATCATGATAGAAGTGAATACAAAATACCAAATACATTAGCTGTAGAAAAGAACACCAATCAGCTTCCCTCAGTAGTAACAGTGCTTTACACATGACAAGGACCAAAGAAGATGTCCTTGAAAGAGCACCAACAGTGACTTGATTAGCTCTTGTCCTGACTGTTGATGTACAATGTAATACTTTATCCATGTTAGTATTTTTTTGTTCTAGTACTATTGGTTGAACTCTGTAATTAACACAATTATTCCTGGTGTTTAAATTTCAACTGAAAAGTGATCCCTGTTAGGAATTTGGAAAACATTATGCTGACTGAAATAAGCCAGTCCCAAAGGGACAAATATCATATGTTCTCCCTGATCGGTGACAACTAACTGAGCACCAAAAAGGAAACCTGTTAAAGAGAAATGAACACTACGAGAAACCGTGACTTGATCAGCCCTTTCCCTGACTGTTGGTGAACAACTTAATACGTTATCCCTCTTAGTAATTGTTTTGTTTGTGTTACTTAATGCTTTTGGTTGAATACTGTAATCAATACACAGATATTCTTAAGTGTTGAAACTTAACTGAAAAGTGATCGTTGTTAAACATAAGAGTGTGAATAAGAGAGGGAAGTGATGTGCAATTCGGGACATGCTCAAGCTGACATACCTCAAACGGTCAAGTTAGAAACATACCAGGGGATTCCAATTCAATCCCATCAAGGCGGCATGTGCCAATGCCATCTCACTAGTCCCAGTGATCAATTTCTGTTCACAATTGATCATAATGATGGGGCTAAGAGCCAAAGGGATCACATAAACAAGACTAGTGTCTGCGAATAGTAGCTGATAGAATTAAAAGGGAGAGAATGGTCCAACATGGGAAGCGAGATACACAGCAGACCCATAGAATGGCAGATGTCCTAAACAGCACTCTGGCCTCAGAATCATCCCTTAAAACACATGAATCTGGCTTTAAAGCCCATGAGAGTATTTTAGGCATGGAAAGCCAAGACACTCTGGCAAAACAAAAAAAAAAGACATAAATGAAAGATCTCCATGATTGAGATCCCAGTGGAAAGAACAGGTCATTAAAGAATGAAGTACCTTTCTCTGAAGGGAGGAGAGAAGTTCCACTTTGAATATGACCTTGTCTAAATATGATCAGAGCCGGTGAACTCAAAGGAATTCCATAGCCTTGGCAGCTCATGACAAGAGCCTAGGGTGATTACTGATGCCATACACAAGAGTGTTAATTTGTTAAGTGAACAACAGGAGTCACTGTGCACTTACCTTCATGTAGGATCTCTGTCCTTAATGTGCTGTACATTGTAATTTAATGCTATAACTAGTACTCAAACAGTGCTTTTCACTTTGTGTTTCTGTGTGGGTGCAAATTGTTGAAATCTTTACTTAATATATGCTAAACTGATCTTCTGTATAAAAAGAGAATTGAAAATGAATCTTGATGTGAATGGAAGGGGAGAGGGAGTAGGAAAGGGGAGGGTTGCAGGTGGGAGGGAAGTTATGGGGGAAAGCCATTGTACTCCATCAGCTCTACTTTGGAAATTTATATTCATTAAATAAAAGTTAAAATAAAGAAAGATCACCAACAATTATACTGATTGGCAGTGATAAGGTACACGTAATCTTTATGTCAAAAGAAACATGTACTTGCTACTTAATTTGTTTAAAATGTTACTGCCAAGAAGCAATTTTTTATTTTAAGAATGCTTGTGAGTCAAGTTGCAAAATACCACAGAAAGAAACAAATGCTGCCACTAAAATCTACCCTATAGAAAAATACTTGGGTGATGTTAACTATTATTCTGTTGCTACAAATATACTTCATGGTACTTCATATTGTTAGTTTCACTAGAACATATTTTGATGTTACACACTGAAAATTCTATAGAATATATTCTGCTTGTAAGCACGATATTTTTGTCCACAGCTGTGTAGAAAAATGAATATAATACACATTTATTATGCTATATCTTTATAGTAATTATTGCAAAAGACACCTCCCAGTTTCCAAATATTCATGTAGTTCTTCCCTAAAATGCTTCTTGGCATTCAGTGAATATAACACCAACATGATTTGAAAAGTTATATTATGAAGAAGCCTCAGAACTTCCTGTTGGAGATACAGGACCCAGGCAAAATTTCATAGCAAACCATCAGACTTGGGAATGTTAAATGTTGTGATGCAAGTTAGTCTGCTGCTTGGGAAATACTATATCTAATACCAACATGCCCAGATGCGTGATTGATATTCTGCATATTCAAGGCAGCACCCTGCTAAGATGTCTATGAGGCAGTAGTTGGTGCATAAGCACTTGGATTCCTACCACCCACACATTATTAAAGGATGGAGTCCTGTACCTGAACATATATGTTAATTTCTTCTGATTTAACTTTGCATGGAATTAAATTCTTCCCTTCTCATCAAGGTTATTAATATTTGATGTTGAACAAATCCAGATACGTGTAAGCTCTCCTCCATTAGAAAACAATAATAGGGATCAGGGGCAAGATTGCAGAGTAGGGAGGGAGCTTGCTGCTCTATTCTTGGGGAAGATAGTTTTTAAAAAATGGAAAGAGTGCAGATTCAGGCAAGAGTTTTGGGTTAAAAAGCAGAGGAAGCTCTACATATTGGAGGGACAAAGTGGACCTACATGGAGGGATTCACAACTCAGAACTCCAGCAGCCAAGAGCCTCCACATCAGAGAGGAGAGTGTGGTGAGACCAGACTGCATAAGCCAAATCCATGGGTGAAAAAGCTGCAGGAAGAGCCTAGAGAGAATCTGACTTGGAGCCAATTGGGGGATAATGTACCTGCCAAACTAGAGGAGAAAAAAAAGAGGGGGCACATTTTCTCTGTCCATAGCACCCTGCAACTGCAACATGTAAGCAAGTGATATAGAACAAGTGCCATTTTGACACATATGACAGCTGCGCTAGCTTGTGTCAGCATCTTGAAAGCAGCCAAGCAGAGAATCCTGATCTGGTGGGGAGATCTGGCAGGGGGGTATGCTGCTTGAGACTGTGTGAGGCTTCTGTGCTAGGACTGTGTAAATACTGAGGTTGTGTGGGAGCAAAAAGGGAGTCACCGGGACTTTGAGCAGTCAGTGTGGGAGGCTCCACACAATCAGCATTCCCTGGTTACCAGGCAAGGGTCATTGCTGGAGAATCCAAACTTATACTGAAAACTGCACAGATCCTTTGTGTGGTCCTTGTGGCAGTGCCAATAAATAATATACCCTCTGGGGCTAGCACCCAGGCACTGGTCTCATTTGAGGAGAGGAGCTCAGATGAATCTACACCAACAGACAAGAAGAAACCTCCCCTCTAATAAAAAAAAAGAGATTTAAGATGCCAAAATTGGTGTGTCACTTCAGACACACCCTTCACACTGAAGCAATGAACAGAGCTCCCTGGCTACAATCACCACATGCCTTTAGGTATTTCCTGAAAGCAGACAATCTGATAATGAACACAGACATAGTCCACAGATAAAAGCTGCAACAGCAAAAATAAAATGACTATGTCCACAAATACTAAATAACAAATGCACCAAACAAGAATACGGAAGACAAAATGATGCCCCCTGAAGAACACAACACTACAATAATAGATTGTGAAGATGATGAGATTAAAAATATCCAGAAGTAGAATTCAAAATATTGATCACAGGATTGCTTAAAAGTAATCAGAAGAAAATGCATGAACTAATAAAATCTATACATGACATGAAAGAAATTTTCTCCCATGAAATTGAGAACTTAAGGAGAAATCAAAATGAAATCTTGGAAATGAAGAAGTCAATAGAGCAAATTAGAAAATGCAGTGGAAAGCCTTAACAAAAGAATCTGTGAATCAAAAGAAAGAATATCTGACTTAGAAGACAAAAAAAAAGAAATCATTCAGAGAGATCAAACATAAGAAGAAATTAGAAAGTTAAAATACACTGTTGGTAAATTATAGATACTATCAAATGACCCAACATAAAAGTTCTAGGAATTTATGAAGTTTTGGAAAGATGGGATGGATGAGAAGGCCTTTTTAGTGAAATAATTCCAGAAAACTTCCCTAATTTGGAGAAATAAAGGGACATTTAAGTCCGAGGAGCATATAGAACTCCTAAAAGAAATGACCAGAAAATATATTCACCATGATAGATTATAAGCAAATTTTCCACAGTAAAACATAAAGAAAAGATTCTAAAATCTTCACAAGAGAAACACTAGATTTATTTCAGGGATCTCCAGTTAGACTCAGAGTGGACTTCTCATCAGAAATCCTACACGCTAGGAGGGTATATCACTATTATAAATGCATATGCACCTAATTACAGGGCACCTGACTATTTAAAACAAACATTAAAGGAAGCAAAGGGAGACATAAATTCAAACATAATAGTACTGGAGGGCTTCAATACCCCACATTCAGGAATGGACAGATCCACAAGACAGAAATTCAGCAAGGAAACAGCAGAGGTAATCAACACTATAGACCAAATGGATCTAATAAATATCCACAGAAATTTTCACCTTACAGTTCCAGAATACATATTATTCTCAGGAGTGTATGGAACTTTTTCTAGGATTGACCACATACTAGACCATAAAGCAAACATCAGCAAATTCCAAAACCAAAAAAAAAAAAAAATCAGAATCATACTACGCTTCTTCTCACACCACAATAGAATGATGCTGGAAATCAGCAACTTAACAATCTCTGAAACATATGCAAACATATGGAGACTGAACAATATGCTTCAGAATAAAGAGTGGGTCATAGAAGAAATAAAAGTTGAAATAAAAAATTTTGGGAAACAAATGAAGCAACAACAAAATATCAAACTTATGGTGTACAGCAAAAGCAATGTTAAGAGGAAAGTTTGTAACAATTGGTGCCTATATCAAGAAACTGGAAATACACCAAATAAATGAGCTATCAATGCATCTCAAGGATCTAGAAAATGAGCAAACCAAACCAAAACTAATAGGAGAAAAGAAATATCAAAATTAGAGAGGAAATTTAAAAAATGAATCCAAAAAACAATATAAAAGATCAGCAAAATAAAGAGCTGTGGCCGGCGCCGCGGCTCAATAGGCTAATCCTCCACCTGGTGGCGCCAGCACACCGGGTTCTAGTCCCGGGCGGGGTGCCGGATTCTGTCCCGGTTACACCTCTTCCAGGCCAGCTCTCTGCTGTGGCCAGGGAGTGCAGTGGAGGATGGACCAAGTGCTTGGGTCCTGCACCCCATGGGAGACCAGGATAAGCACCTGGCTCCTGCCTTCAGATCAGCATGGTGCGCCAGCTGCAGTGTGCCGGCCATGGCAGCCATTGGAGGGCGAACCAATGGCAAAGGAAGACCTTTCTCTCTGTCTCTCTCTCTCTCACTGTCCACTCTGCCTGTAAAAAAAGAGATTTTTTTTTAAATAAAATTGACACATAATTGGGCAACTAACCCAAAAAAAGATGCAAATGAATAAAACTAGAGATGAAAAAGAAAATGTAACAACAGACACCATGAAGTGAATTACAAGAAATTAATACAAAGAGCTGCATGTCAACAAGCTGGAAACATAAATGAAATGGACAGGTTCCTGGAAACAAACAACCTAGCTACATGGAGCAATGAATACATAGAAAACCTAAACAGACAAATTTCCAAGATGAAAATTGAATCAGTAATAAAGACCCTCTCGACAAACAAAAGCTGAGGTCCTGATGTCTTCACTGCTGAATTTTAACAGAAATTTAAAAGAGAACTAATATCAATTCTTCTCAAGTTATTCAAAACAATTGAAAGAGAGGGAATTTTCACAAATCTTTCCCTGAAGCCAGCATCACCTTAATTTCTAAACACGGAAAAAGACACAATAGAGAAAGAGAACTACACACCAATTTCCCTAAATCAAATAGCGGCAAAATTCCTTAATAAAATTCTAGTCAATGGAATCCAACAACACATCTAAAGATCATTCATGCAGACCAAGTGGAATTTATCCTTGGAATGCATGGATGGTTCAATACTTGCAAATCAATCAATGTGATACATCACATTAACAAATTTAAGAACGCAACCAAATGATTATCTCTATATGCAGAGAAAGCATTTGATAAAATACAACACCCTTTCATGATGAAAACTGAGCAAATTGAGTATAGAGGAAAATCTCTTGACACAATCAAGGAAATTTATGACAAATATAGTCAGCATCCCATTGAATGAGGAAAAGTTAGAAGCATTCTCACTGAGATCTGGAACTAGACAAGGATGCCCACGCTCAACATTGCTATTCAGTATAATCCTGGAAGATTTAACCAGAGCCATTAGCCAGAAAAAGAAATCAAGGGACACAAATTGGTAAAGAGAAAGTCAAACTATCTCTATGTGCAGATGACATCTCTATTTGCAGATGGATCCAAAAGACTCCTCCAAGAGATTATGTGAACTCATGGAAGAGTTTGGTAATGTAGGAGGATATACAACCAATACACAGACATTAAAACAGCCTTTGTATACACAGATTGTATACACAATGGCATGTTTCAGAAAGAATTTCTCAGATCATTCCCATTCACAATAGCATGGAGTAAATTTAACCAACAATGCCAAAGATCTTTATGATGTGAATTATAAAATATTAAAAAAAGAAACAGAAGATAAAAATGAAAAAAAATCCATGTTCATGAATTATAAGAAGCAATATCATCAAAATGCCCATTATTCTAAAAGCAATTTACGAATTCAATGTGATACCAATCAAAATAGCAAAGACATTCTTCTAAGATCTAGAAAAATGATGAAGAAACACAGGAGACCTTGCATAGCTAAAGCAATATTATAGAACAAAAACAAAGCCAGAGGCATCACAATACAAGGTCTCAAGACATGCTTCAAGGCAGTTATAATAAAAGCAGCCTAGTAATTGTGAAAAAAAAAAAGATGGATGGACAAAATGAACAAACAAACAAACAAACAAACCACCAGAAGTCAATCCAAGCATCTTCAACCAACTTATATTCAACCAAAGAGCATAAACACACCCCTGGAGTAAGGACAGTCTCTTCAGCAAGTGGTGCTGGGAAAACTGGATTCCCACATGCAAAAATATGAAGCAAAACCCCTGCTTTACACCATACACAAAAATCCATTCAAAATGATCAAAGACATAAATCTATGAGCTGATAACACCATATTATTAAAGAACATTGGGGAAAGCCAGGAAGATAATTGGCTCAGGCAAAGAGTTCTTCGAAAAGAAACCAGAGGCACTGGCAATCAAAGCCATAATTAAGAAATGGGATTACACTCGGAAAGTGAAGAGGCTACTGATAGAATGGGAGAAATTATTTGTAAACTATGCAGCTGATGAAAGATTTATAACCAGGATATATAAAGAGATCAAGAAACTCCACAACCATGAAACAAACAACCCAGTGAAGAAATGGGCCAAGCATTTAAATAGATGTTTTTCAAAATAGGAAATCCAGATGGCAAAGAGACAAATAAAAAATGTCTAGAATCACTAGCCATCAAGGAAATGCAATTTAAAACCACAGTGATGTGGTTGGCACTGTGGTGCAGTGGGTTAAATCCCTGGCCTGAAGTGCAGGCATCCCATATGGGTGCCAGTTCTAGTCCCAGCTGCTCCTCTTCCTATACAGCTCTCTGCTATGGCCTGGGAAAAAATAGAATATGGCCTAAGTCCTTGGGAACCTGCACCCATGTGGGAGACCCTGGAGAAGTTCCTGGCTTTGGATCAGCACTGCTGTAGGCATTGCAGCCATCTGGGGAGTGAACCATCAGGTGGAAGACCTCTATCTCTGTCTCTACCTCTCTCTGTAACTCTGTCTTTCAAATAAATTCAATAAATCTTTAAAAAGAACACAGTGAGGTTTCACCTCATTCCAGTTAGAATTGCTTTCATACAGAAATCAACAAGCAGCAAATGCTGATGAGAATGTGAGGCAAAAGGTACCCCAACCCATTGCTGGTGGGAATGTAAACTTGTAAAGCCACTATGAAAGACCGTTTGGAAATACCTCAGAAATCTGAATATAGACCTACCATAGGACCCAGCCATTTCACTCCTGGGAATTTACCCAATGGAAATGAAATCAGCAAATGAAAAATGTTATCTGTACCTCGATGTTTATGAAAGCTGCATTCACAATAGCTAAGACATGGAATTGACCTAAATGCCCTTCAACTAAAGACTGGATAAGGAAATTATGGGATATATACTCTATTGTATACTACACAATGGATAAAAACAATGAAATCCATTCATTTGCAACAAAATGAATGAATCTGGAAAACATACTGAGTGAAATAAGACAGTCCCAATATACTAATACCATAATAGTTAGTGACAACTAACAGAGCACCTAAAAGAAAATCCATAAAACTAAGATTGTCATTTTGAGAAGCAATGACTTGAACAGCTTTGGTCTTGACTGTTGAGAAACAGTTTTTTTTTTTTCTGTACGTCATACTATTTGTAGAACTCTTTCTTAACATTGAGTTAATCATGTGTTTATCTTTTTATTTAATAAATGTGAATTTACAAAGTGCAACTTTTGTATTGTGGCTCCCCCCCAAACTCCCTCCCTCCTGTGACCCTTCCCTCTCCCACTCCCTCTCCCATCCTGCTCTTCATCGAGTTTCATTTTCAATTACCTTCATATACAGAAAGCAACTTAGTATATACTAAGCAATGATTTCAACAGGCTGCCTTCACACAACCGCACAAGGTATAGGGTATTGTTCAACTAGTAATGTTGTCTTTAAGTTTCATAGTAAAGCACATTAAGGACAGAGATCCTACATGGGGAGCATGTACCCAGTGACTCCTGTTGTTGATTTAACAATTGGCACTCTTATTTATGATGTCAGCAATCACCCGAGGGAGCCCCTTGAGTTCACCAACTCTGAACTTGTTTAGTCAAGGCTGTATCACAGTGGAGGTTTATAAAGTCAATTGAAAATAAATCTCATTAAGCATAATGTTTGGAATAACACAGGAAGGAGGGATTTTGTAACTGTGAAGCTCTATTGTCCTGCATACTTTCCTACAGATTACTTCTAAAGGTACAATTTAAAATCTTGGTATGGGACCTCAAATCCCATCAAACTGGATAGTAAAAAATGCCATCTTAATTGTTAGAGTGAACATATTAAGTGTTAAATTGATAATATAGATAGGATTACATGTTAAATGGATCATATAAATAATATGAAATGTCTGGTAAAAATAAACAGAATTAAAAAGGAGAGAATATTCCAACATGGGAAGCAGTACACAGAGCAGACACATAGAATGAGAATCACATTAAAAAACACTCTGTCCTCAGAATCAGCCCATAAGGCATTCTGGTCAGGTTAAAGTCACATGAGAGCAAGTCAAGCATCAAAAGCCAAGACAATGTGGTACAAAATGTTCTACATAAAGGATCTCTGTGAGAGAGACCCCAGTGGAAAGAAGTGGCCATAAAAGAAGGATGTACTTTTGTCTGACAGGTGGAGAGTACTTCAACTTTGCTTGTGGACTTGTCTAGATACTGATGCAGATTTTGGATACAAAGGCTACTATAGCCTTTGTAGCTTCCATAACCTAGGCAGCTCATGATAAGAGTTTTGGGTGATCACTGATATCATACATAAGACTGTTATTTGTTACATTAACAACAGGAGTCACTGTGCACATACTCTCCATAAAGGACTTCTGTCTGCAATGAATTGTATTATGAGAATTAACTGTAAAACTAGTTCTCGGTTTGTGTGTGTGTTTGTCTGTGTGTGTTTGTTCGTATGTGTAAATTGTTGAAATCTACTTTGTAAAAGTTGGTCTTCTATGTATAAAGTTAAATAAAAATGTATCTTAAAGGATAATGGGACTTGGAATGAGCAAGGAAGGAGGAGTGGGGTGAGAGTGGAGGAGGGAGGGGCAGCATAGTGAGAAGAATCACTATATTCCTAAAGTTGTACTGATGAGATCTGTACTCAATAAATAAAATGTTTCTTTGAAATATAAAAAGAAACAAGAAGAATTATTTGTATGTTTCCTGAGTAATCGCTTCACTCTCAACACAAAATGCATGATGCAAAAGAATTCATCTTCAACCACACACTAATGAAGTGGAACTCCAGTGGTTAAATTTTAGGGTTTCAAACTCATATTTGAAAGGCATGTGTCAAAAATAGATGAATTCTTATTTCAGCTCAATTCACAATAGCTAGAACCTGGAATCAACCCAAATGCCCATCAACAGTAGACTGGATAAAGAAATTATGGGTCATGTACTCCATAGAATACGATACAGCAGAAAAAAAAAAAAAACAACGAAATCCTGTCATTTGCAACAAAATGGAGCAATCTGGAAAACATCATGCTGAGTGAATTAAGCCAGTCCCAAAGGGACAAATATCATATGTTCTACCTGATTGGTGACAACTAACCGAGCACCAAAAAGGAAAAATGGTGAAGTGAAATGGATACTATAAGAAACAGTGACTTGATCAGCCCTTGTCCTTACTGTTGATCTACAAGTTAAAACTTTATCACTTTTAGTATTTTTTGTTCTACTTAAAACTATTCGTTGAACTCTTTAATTAACACACAATTATTCTTAGGTATTTAAATTCAACTGAAAAGTGATCTCTGTTAAATGTAAGAGTGGGAATAAGAGAGGGAGGAGATGTACAATTTGGGACATGCTCAATTGGACTTTCCCCAAATGGTGGAGTTAGAAACGTGCCACGGGATTCCAATTCAATCCCATCAAGGTGACATGTACCCATGCCATCTCACTAGTCCAAGTGATCAACTTCAGTTTACAATTGATCATACTGATAGACCTACGAGTCAAAGGGATCACATAAACAAGACGAGTGTCTGCTAATACTAGCTGACAGAATCAAAAAGGGAGAGAACGATCCAACATGAGAAGCGGGATACACAGCAGACTCATAGAAAGGCAGATGTCCTAAACAGCACCCTGGCCTCAGAATCAGCCCTTAAGGCATTCGGACCTGGCTGAAGAGCCCATGAGAGTATTTTAGGCATGGAAAGCCAAGACACTCTGGCAAAAAAAAAAAAACCCTAAAGGAAAGATCTCTGCGAGTGAGATCCCAGTGGAAAGAATGGGGCCATCAAAGAAGGAGGTACCTTTCTCTGAAGGGAGGAGAAAACTTCCACTTTGACTATGACCTTGTTGACATAAGATCGATGTCGGTGAACTCAAAATGCTTCCACAGCCTTGGCAACTCATGACTAGAGCCTAGGGAGATTACTGATGCCTTAAACAAGAGTGCCATTTTTTAAGTTAACAACAGGAGTCACTGTGCACTTACTCCTCATGTAGGATCTCTGACCTTTATGTGTTGTTCAATGTGAACTAATGCTATAATTAGTACTCAAACAATATTTTACACTTAATCGTTCTGTATGGGTGCAAACTGTTGAAATCTTTACTTAATATACACTAAAGTGATCTGTACATAAAGATAATTGAAAATGAATCTTGATGTGAATGGAATGGGAGAGGCAGCAGGAGATGGGAGGGTTGTGGGTGGGCGGGAATTTATGGGGGAAGCCATTGTAATGCATAAACTGTACTTTAGAAATTTATATTTACTAAATAAAAGTTAAAAATGGATAAATTCAAATGTGGGAACAGGTTTTATGATGCTTATTATTTGTTTTCCCTTTGTTTTCAATTCTGATAATTATACTGTATTTCTAAACACACATCTGCTTATTACAGATACATGTATAAAATATGGAAAACATGATGCTATTCTACTTCAAGATACTTAAACAAGAAGCCAATATTCCTATGGCAACTTATATCTAATCCATCAAAAGATATTTGCTGTGACCTAATCAAATAATTAGTGTGTTATTCATGGGTAATATTCCAGAATTCAGAAAACTACTATAGTACATTTACTAGAATAAAATAATGAGCTTTACTGCGGGTGCATTTAAATTCATTGCACAAAACAAAAGTTCCAGTCTCTAGGAATTAATTCAAAACTCTTGAAATCCATTTCTCTATACATTCATCTGATGATCTATCAAATCTTTATTTATAGCTCTGAGAGTCAGATCTTAACCTTCTCTGTTCGCTAGTTTCTTCTATAAATCATGCGAGATGTCAACACAAGAATTACATAGAGCCTCTACTGCCACGTTGTTCTTCTCTAACAGGGAATGGCTATGGCTAATATAAACTTCAGTGGGAGTAAGACAGTGTACTGGTTTTAGGCCCACAACCTCTCCCTGGTTTCCTTTATTGCACAGATATGATTTTCCCTGTTCAAATTCCTGTGTTTTCTCTATACTACCATTGTCCTAAGTGATATTGTACAAATGTGGGAACCTTAAACTTGAGCTTCCAAGCCTTAGTTCCCTCATCTCAGAGCTCAGAAACTAGTACATGATGAAAAAAATAGGTCTTGGCTGGCACCGCCGCTCACTAGGCTAATCCTCTGCCTTGCAGTGCTGGCACACTGGGTTCTATTCCCGGTCTGGGCACCAGATTCTGTCCCGGTTGCCCCTCTTCCAGGCCAGCTCTCTGCGGTGGCCAGGGAGTGCAGTGGAGGATGGCCCAAGTGCTTGGGCCCTGCACCCCATGGGAGACCAGGATAAGTACCTGTCTCCTGCCTTCAGATCAGCGAGGTGCTCCAGCCGCAGTGTGCCGGCCATGGCGGCCATTGGAGGGTGAACAAATGGGAAAAGGAAGACCTTTCTCTCTGTCTCTCTCTCTCTCTCACTGTCCACTCTGCCTATCAAAAAATTAAAAAAAAGAAAAAATAGGTCTCAATTTCATATTATTGAGATAAAAATGAAATTTCAGGGATTAATGAGCTAGCTCAGCACCATGGGCTTTGTGAGTTTATATGTCCTTTCCAGGAATTTGCTCTCTTTGTTCATCACACACCTCTGCCAACAGGAGTTGTTCCTTCTGGGAATGGAGATATAGTTTCCAAGGGAAACTCCAATATGAGAAAAATTGTGAACATCATACTCACCAAAAATTGGCTAGTCATAAGCCACTCCTTTGTCTGACTCTTCTCAGTCAATAAGGAAGCTATAGTGATTAATTTGTCCTGAATACAGAAGATTATATAGTCCAAGTGGTACAAATAAAGGGAGTGATGAGCAAAGAGTGAGTCTAGCGAATGAAAATAACCTCAAGGATTATTAACTGAATTTAGCCTTTTCTTTTTAAATATTTAATTATTTGCAAGGCAGAGAAATGAAAGACAAAAACAGAGACACTGACACATGAAGCATCTTTTTTCCTGGCTCACTTCCCAAGATGCTAAAATAAACAGGTTTTGGCGAGGACAGAGCCAGGAGCAAGTAATTTTATTTACATCTGCTATATGGGCACATTCCAAAGCATTTGGGTCATGTTCCATTGCCTTCCCAGGTTCATTAATAGAATATACACAAAGTAACACTACAATATAGGAGGCCAGCATTGCAAGCAGTGGCCAATCCCATTGCAAACTAATGTGTGCCACAAACACTAGTCATTTCAGATCCATCATTAAAATATTTAGTCATATACCTCTGTTGCCTCATCATGTATTTTTCTATTAATTTAGTTCATAATTTTATTGTTTAAAAAGACAAACAATATACACCTTGAAGTTTTAGACATAACCATTTGATAAGAAGAGGAAATCAAAGGGATACAAGTTAAAAAGTGGGAATTCAGATTATTTCTATTTGAAAATGACATGGTTCTCAATATAGGGAAGCCAAAAGAGTCCACTTGTAAATGATTAGAATTCATAAAAAACTTTGTTAAAGTAGCATAATATAATAGTAACACGTAAAAGTCAATAGCCTTTCTATACCCAGACATTGCCATGGCCAAACATCTAAACAGAAAGATTTCCAATAAACAACCTAAGTATCCATCTCAAGAGTCCTAGAAAACAAGAATAAGCCAAATACAAGATGAAATGAATAGCATAGGTCATAAATGGAATGTTAACATTAAAGATAAGCAAAATAAAATTTTATTTTTAATAGAAGAAACAATCCTTTCGCTAGGTTATAAAAACTAGGTTCAAGTAAATAAAATCAAAGAAGGGGAAACTATAATGCATATCACAGATATAATAGGCATCACTAATTTATATTAAAAAGGATAAATGAAAAATTTTAAAAAATTGTTTATTTGTGGATACATATAACCTACCAAAACTGAGCCAAGTAGATATAACATATCTGAGAATCCAGGTCTCCCATGGGGCTGCGGCTTTGGGTGATGATCATTGTGAATGTTGTTCTTTAGCTACAGCCAACATGCTCTCGATGCAGGATGTTGGTCATAGAGGAAGCCACCTGCTAGCAAGAGGTAGGAAGTACACAGTGACCTTACTTTCTGCTTGCTGTCGCTGCCAATCTATAAATGCCCTTTAGAAGAAGCCTATTGGCAGCCAGTGGTGGTTACAAGATAGCAGAATAGGGAGGGAGCGTATTTCTCTAGCCCAGGGGAAAATAGTTTTAAAAAAGTGGTAGTCTTGGGGAAGAGTTATGAAAAAAAGGCAGAGGAAACTCTATTACATGGAGGGCATGGGCTCGCATGGCTCAGGACTCCAATATCCAAGAGCCTATGCACCATTGCTGCAAAGTGAGGTGAGACAAGACGGCAGTAGCCTGAGACTCTGGTGAAAAAGCAGAAGGAAGACCCTAGAGGAAGTGAGGTTTGAAGCTATGTGAGGGAAAGTGCACCAGCCTAACTAGAGGAGAGAAAAAAAGAGGGTATGAACACATTTCTCTCTGATCACCTTACAAAGCCATACAAACCAATAGAGCAGGCACCAATTTGGACATACATAAAAGCTGCACCAACTCATTTCTGTGCCCAGCAATCAGCCGACTGGAGATTACTGACTCCAGTGGGGAGAAATAACAGAAGGTTAGGAGCTTGTGAATGTGTGAAGCTTCAGAACTGTGACTGTGGAAAAAAATGAGTGTGTGTGGAAGAACTCATGGTGTGCATGAGACTTTGAGCAGTCTCAGTGGGACACCACAAGCTCCAGAAGTCCTGGGCACCTGGTTAGAGACATTGCTGGAAAATCTTAACTTATACTGAGGATTGCACAGATCCTTTGTGCGATCCTTGGGACAGAGCAGAGGAATATTATATCCACTTTGGCTAGTGCTCAGGCACTGGACTCCATCAAGGAGAAGAGCTCAGCTGAGCAGAAATAATTCCATTCTGATTAAAAAAAGAGAGTGATGATTTACCATGTCAAACCTGAGAGTATCAACTTAGGCATGCCCTTAACTCTAGAGAACTGAACAGAGCTCTCTGGCTACATCCACTTCAAGCCTCTAGACATTCACTGAAAGCAGACATTCCACTTATCTATAGAGTCATAGTACAAGGATAAAAGACGCCAAAGTGGGGGGGAAAAAAAGAAGAAACCAACGAGTACCTCCACAAATGCTGAACAACAAATGCAACAACCCAAAGGACAAGAATAAGGAAGACAACATCATGCTCCCAAAAGAACAGAACACTTCATTACAAGATTATGAAGATGATGAGATAGAAGAAATGCAAGAAATAGAATTCCAAAAATTAATGATAAGATTATACAGAAGTAATCAAAAGCAAAAGCATGGACTACTAAAATCCATGGAGAACATGAAAGAAAATCTCTCATGAAATTAAAATCCTTTTTTTATTTTTTTATTTAGTAAATATAAATTACCAAAGTACAGATTTTGGATTACATGTGCTCACCCCTTAACTTCCCTCCCATATGCACACCTCCCATCCCCCACTCCCTCTCCCATTCCATTCACATCAAGATTCATTTTTAATTATCTTTACATAAGAAGATCAATTCAGTATATATTAAGTAAAGGTTTCATCAGTTTACACCCACACAGAAACACAAAGTGTAAAAATACAGTTTCAATACTAGTTATAGCATTACTTCACATTGGACAACACACTAAGGACAGATCCCACATGAGAAGTAAGTACACAGTGACTCCTGTTGTTGACTTAACAATTTGACACTCACAAATGAACTCTCAAATTTATAAACCATTTTATAGCCAGCAGAATCTGATCTTCTGAGATATTCTCAAATGCTACAAGTTATCATTTGACTAAACCACATTTGGATGCATAATGCAACTACTGTGTGTTCAACAGTTTATTTGATTCTCAGTTCTCACACCAGTTAGCTTGGGGTTGGGGAGTGAATGATTGGCTTTGACAAAGATTTTACTCTCCACACAAGGGTGTGAAGGCATTTAATCCCAATTAGGAGAGATTAATCATTGGGAACAGGTGGGACCCTAATGAAGTGATTAGGCTAAATCAATTCATGTGATTATTGAGTGACTGCTTATTCCCAGGTGTGTGCTATAGAAACTACTTCATATTTGAACCTCCTGAAATTTCATTATTTGGTCATTTGGTCTCTGTGCCACCCAAACCTCTGCCAACAAGATGACCATCAACAGATACTGCCCTCCGACCTTTGGCCCAAATCAAGAGACAAATACCATTTCTTTCTAAATGACTGAGTCTGTACCATTCTGTTATTAGCATCAAACAAAACCTGACTCAGAACCTAGGAAGAGCTGTGCTGACAGCACTGAATTGTAAACTAGTGACCTCGTTTCTCAACCAAAGGATATCAGA
This sequence comes from Oryctolagus cuniculus, assembly GCF_964237555.1. NCBI lineage: Eukaryota > Metazoa > Chordata > Mammalia > Lagomorpha > Leporidae > Oryctolagus > Oryctolagus cuniculus. The sequence continues at coordinate 2,371,424 of NC_091451.1, forward strand.
TCCCATGTGGAAGTTCATTTCCACATGTGGATTCTGTAATCACCATCAATTTGGAAAGCTGTGAGGCCCCAGGGTTCACACAAACCCTTTTCCTTTAGACACAGGACAGGACACCAGGGTCCTGGCTACTGGCCCAGCTCCCCTCCTGTGCCCATAGAATACTGGTCTCTGACACTCACCACTTTCCAGCTTCCAATGAGTCCCAGCATCCTCCTGAGGGCTCCTGAGTGTGGTGAGGGAAGTTCACAGAGCAGCAATGGGTGAAACACCTGAGACCTCTCTCAGGAACTAACCCAGAATGCCTAACATTGGGATGCCAGAAAAGAAGACGCTGTGTGGTTCAGCAGTGTTGCCTTTGAACACCTGATTTTAAAGTCTGCCCTAACAATGAGCATGCATAACATCAGAGAACACACAGCCCATCCAAATGCTCCTAGCATGAGGGCCATAGCTTGGGGTTGTGGCAGGTGGGGGCAGAGAGGAACTCTGCTTGGTCTCAGGTCTGAAACTGCCTCATCTTTGCAGCTTGATCCTCCCAACAGCAGGGGCCACTCTCACCTCCCTGATGATCATGACATCAGAGCACTGTCCCTCCCTCCTTTTTCCAGGACCCTATTAAAATCTTGTGACCCTTGGACTTTCAATAATGGTCTCGCGTGTAACAGAATGCTGAATCTTTCCGGTATTCTGGGTCTTTATATTATTTATATTCTTGGCTCCTTTTTAAGGTCATTTGACTTTTTTTTAAAAAAATTGACTCCAGGACTATTTTAAGATACTAAAACATACATTACATAGATTGACCTCGCTTTCTCTTGTTTCTATTACAGATATTCACTTGTAGTTCTGTATTCTGTAATTTAATATTATTGCCTGTTTCGTTCTTACTGGCATGCATTGGGTTTATATATTGATCTTATACACAGTAATCCTGCATAATTCTCTGGTCAGTTTTTATTTGTTTTGAATTTTATGGGAGTATCTCCGTATATAATAGTTTAATTAACATTTATTGATGGTTTTGCTGCTTAGAAGCATATCCTTATACATAAAATTTTCTGTTTTTTAAATTTCCTAACTGCACATCTAGGACATTGTTGAAGACAGAAAATAAAAGGAGAGCAGCTTATACAGCTGTGTTCTGAGGGAGATAGCTTTCAGTGTTCTATGACAATTATGCTTTATATTATAGGTGCATTGCAGCCCATCTTAGTTATAGTAAGTAGTAACTATTTTTACTGCTTTACTTACGGATTATGTTTGTGATTAGATGCTTAATTTTATTCAAAATGTTTCATCTTTTAATTGCAGTTACTGTGTGATTTTTTTGTGTTTCTCTTCCACATGAATTATTTACATGGTTTATTTTGAAATGTTAAACACCTTGGCATCTTTGACTCTATCTTGCTTTTTTATTGATCTCTTGTGATTTCATAGTTTGCTCTATATTATCATGTTGCTTAAAATATTTGTACCTCTTTTTATAAAGATATGATTTAATTTATTTTCTGAATGCAGTATTACATTGATGCCACTGTCAGATCAAGACATGAACTAAAAAGGAACTTAAAGAACATATCTTTATAAAATGAGGTACAAATATTTTAAGCAACATGTTAATATAGAGCAAACTATGAAATCACAAGAGATCAATAAAAAAGCAAGATAGAGTCAAAGATGCCAAGGTGTTTAACATTTCAAAATAAACCATGTAAATAATTCATGTGGAAGAGAAACACAAAAAAATCACACAGTAACTGCAATTAAAAGATGAAACATTTTGAATAAAATTAAGCATCTAATCACAAACATAATCCGTAAGTAAAGCAGTAAAAATAGTTACTACTTACTATAACTAAGATGGGCTGCAATGCACCTATAATATAAAGCATAATTGTCATAGAACACTGAAAGCTATCTCCCTCAGAACACAGCTGTATAAGCTGCTCTCCTTTTATTTTCTGTCTTCAACAATGTCCTAGATGTGCAGTTAGGAAATTTAAAAAACAGAAAATTTTATGTATAAGGATATGCTTCTAAGCAGCAAAACCATCAATAAATGTTAATTAAACTATTATATACGGAGATACTCCCATAAAATTCAAAACAAATAAAAACTGACCAGAGAATTATGCAGGATTACTGTGTATAAGATCAATATATAAACCCAATGCATGCCAGTAAGAACGAAACAGACAACAATATTAAATTACAGAATACAGAACTACAAGTGAATATCTGTAATAGAAACAAGAGAAAGAGAGGTCAATCTATGCAATGTATTTTTTAGTATCTTAAAATAGTCCTGGAGTCAATTTTTTTAAAAAAAGTCAAATGACCTTAAAAAGGAGCCAAGAATATAAATAATATAAAGACCCAGAATACCGGAAAGATTCAGCATTCTGTTACATGTGAGACCATTATTGAAAGTTCAAAGGTCACAAGATTTTAATAGGGTCCTGGAAAAAGGAGGGAGGGACAGTGCTCTGATGTCATGATCATTAGGGAGGTGAGAGCAGCCCCTGCTGTTGGGAGGATCAAGCTGCAAAGATGAGGCAGTTTCAGACCTGAGACCAAGCAGAGTTCCTCTCTGCCCTCACCTGCTACAACCCCAAGCTACGGCCCTCATGCTAAGAGCATTTGGATGGGCTGCGTGTTCTCTGATGTTATGCATGCTCATTGTTAGGGCAGACTTTAAAATCAGGTGTTCAAAGGCAACACTGCTGAACCACACAGCATCTTCTTTTCTGGCATCCCAATGTTAGGCTCAGGTGTTTCACCCATTGCTGCTCTGTGAACTTCCCTCACCACACTCAGGAGGCCTTAGGAGGATGCTGGGACTCATTGGAAGCTGGAAAGTGGTGAGTGTCAGAGACCAGTATTCTATGGGCACAGGAGGGGAGCTGGGCCAGTAGCCAGGACCCTGGTGTCCTGTCCTGTGTCTAAAGGAAAAGGGTTTGTGTGAACCCTGGGGCCTCACAGCTTTCCAAATTGATGGTGATTACAGAATCCACATGTGGAAATGAACTTCCACATGGGATCTGATATCCTTTGGTTGAGAAACGAGGTCACTAGTTTACAATTCAGTGCTGTCAGCACAGCTCTTCCTAGGTTCTGAGTCAGGTTTTGTTTGATGCTAATAACAGAATGGTACAGACTCAGTCATTTAGAAAGAAATGGTATTTGTCTCTTGGTTTGGGCCAAAGGTCGGAGGGCAGTATCTGTTGATGGTCATCTTGTTGGCAGAGGTTTGGGTGGCACAGAGACCATATGACCAAATAATGAAATTTCAGGAGGTTCAAATATGAAGTAGTTTCTATAGCACACACCTGGGAATAAGCAGTCACTCAATAATCACATGAATTGATTTAGCCTAATCACTTCATTAGGGTCCCACCTGTTCCCAATGATTAATCTCTCCTAATTGGGATTAAATGCCTTCACACCCTTGTGTGGAGAGTAAAATCTTTGTAAAGGCTAATCATTCTTCACTCCCCAACCCCAAGCTAACTGGTGTGAGAACTGAGAATCAAATAAACTGTTGAACACACAGTAGTTGCATTATGCATCCAAATGTGGTTTAGTCAAATGATAACTTGTAGCATTTGAGAATATCTCAGAAGATCAGATTCTGCTGGCTATAAAATGGTTTATAAATTTGAGAGTTCATTTGTGACTGGTAGAAGAAAAAAATTCTTTTCTCCTCAATTCCTATACCTTGGATTTTAACACTCAGATATTCCATGGGCAATATGAGTGGCTATGATTCTGTCTAATACACAAATTTCAGGCCATAGCTAACTCATGCAAATAAGATAACTTAGAGGGGACCTCTGGATGACTTAATAATTTTGACTGGAGCCAAAAATCAAATACATGTTTTGCATTGGATTATGCCTGGGATGTGTTTACGCAAAATCTTAATCCATTATGGCTACTAACTCTATATAATGTCAGAATTGATCTATTGTAAAGTCATATGTGTGAAATTTAAACCAAAAATCACCCTCAAGGTAGTTTTGGAGAAAACAACAATCTTTCTCTTCGGCAAGAAAGTTACATGCTCAAATTCACTCCAAACCGCAAAGTCAGGAGATAATGTCCAGAAAACAGAAACAAAAACATAGGCTGTAGCAAGACCTGGGATTGAGATAGCCACAACACACCAGATATTTCTGCTTTCCTCCAGGCATATCCAGACAAAGTGGTGTGGAATTCAGGTGAAATTAACCAAAAAATCACCTTCAACGTGGTTCTGGAGAAATGCACAATCTTACTCTTCAGCAAGTGTATCCAATATGATGTTTGCAAGAACAAATATCATGTTTTCTCAGGTTTCTGAAGCTTTCTGCAAGGAAAATTTGAATGTGTCGAGGATTTGACTCCATGTGGAACCAATTAGCGTTTGCCAGGTGTAAACAAAAAGCTACATGCTCAAATTCAATCAAAACGGTGAATCCCGTAGATAATGTCCAGAAAACCCAAATAAAACCAGAGGCTGTAGCAAGATCTGGGATTGAGATAAGCACAACACACCTGATATTTGATTTTTCTCCAGGCATATCCGGACAAAGTGGTGTGGAATTCAGGTGAATTTAACCAAAAAATCACCATCAAAGTGTTTTTGGAGAAAAGCACTATCTTACCCTTTAGCAAGCAGATCCAATGTCATGTTTACAAGCACAAATATCATGTTTTCTCGGGTTTCTGAAGCTTTCTGCCAGGAAAACTCGAATGTGTGGAGGATTTGACTCCATGTGGAACCAATTAGCGCTTGCCAGCAGTTAAATGTAACAAAATGTTACATCCTCAAGTTCACTACAAACCGCAAAGTCAGGAGATAATGTCCAGGAAACTCAAATACAGAGGGTGTAGGAAGACCGGAGATTGCGATAGCCACAACACACCAGATATTTCTGCTTACATCCAGGCATATTCGGACAAAGCAGTGTGGAATTCGGGTGAAATTTATCAAAAAAAAAAAAAAAACAGTCAAAGTGGTTTTGGAGAAAAGCACAATCTTTCTCTTTGACAAGCGGTTCTAATGTCATGTTTCCAAACACAACTATCATGTTTATTTGGGTTTCTGAAGTTTTCTGCCTAGAAAACTTGAATGTGTGCAGGATGTGACTCCATGTGAAATCAATTTATGCTTGCCAGCAGAAAACAATAAGTTACATGTCAAAATGCATTCAAAACCATAAATGCCTTACATAATGTCCAGAAAAATCAAAAAGAAACCTAGAGGCTGTAGCAAGAACTGGGATTGAGATAGCCACAACACACCAGATATTTCTACTTTCCTCCAGGCATATCCAGACAAATTGGTGTGGGATTCGGTTGAAATTTAACCAAAAAAATAACCGTCAAAGTGGTTTTGGAGAAAAGCACAATCATTCTGTTTGGCAAATGCATCCAACGTCATGTTTGTAAACACAAATATCATGTTTTCTCTGGTTTCTGAAGTTTTCTGCAGGAAAACTCGGATGTGTGGAGGATTTGACTCCATGTGGAACCAATTAGCGTTTGCCAGCAGAAAACAAAACATTACTTCCTAAAATGCATTCAAAAGCATAAAGTCATTAGATACTGTCCAGAAAACACAAACAAACCCAGAGGCTGTTCCAAGATCTGGGATTGAGATAGTCACAACACACCATATATTTCTGCTTTCATCCCAGGAAATCCTGATTTGTTGTGGTTTTCGGGTGAAATTTATCCAAACACAGAGGCTGCAGCAAGATCTGGGACTGACATAACCACAACACACCAGATATTACTGCGGTCATCCCAGTATATCCGGACAAATTGTTGTGGAATTCGGGTGAAATCTAACCAAAAAACGACATTGAAAGTGGTTTTGGAGAAAAGCACAATCTTTCTGTTGAGCAAATGCATCCCATGTCATGTTTCCAAACACAACTATCATGTTTAATCGGGTTTCTGAAGGTTTCTGCCTAGAACACCGAATGTGTGGGGGATTTGACCCCATGTGGAACCAATTATCATTTGCCGTCAGAAAACAAAAACATACATGCTAAAATGCATTCAAAACCGTAAAGTCCCTAGAAAATGTCCAGAAAACACAAACAAACATAGAGGCTGTAGCAAGATCTGGGATTGAGATAGCCACAACACACCAGATATTTTTGTTTTCATCCAGGAGTATCTGGACAAATTGTTGTGCTTTTCGGGTGAAATTTAACCAAAAAACCACCAATAAAGTGGTTTTGGAGAAAAGCACAATCTTCCTGTTCGGCTAATGCATTGGATGTCATGTTCACAAACACAAATATGTTTTCTCAGGTTTCTGAAGCTTTCTGCCTAGAGAATTGGAATGTCTGTTGGTTTTGACACCAAGGGGAACCAATTAGCGTTTGCTGAGAGAAAACAAAAACTTACATGCTAAAATGCATTCAAAACTGTAAAGTCCATAGATAATGTCCAGAAAACACAAACAAACACAGAGGCTGTAGCAGGATCTGGGATTCAGATAGCCACAACCAACCAGATATTTTTGTTTTCTTCCAGGAGTATCCGGAAATATTGTTGTGGTTTTCGGGTGAAATTTAACCAAAAAATCACAGTCAAAGTGCTTTTGGAGAAAAGCACAATCTTCCTGTTCGGCAAATGCATCCCATGTCATGTTTACAAACACAAATATCATGTTTAATTGGTTTCTGAAGCTTTCTGCCTAGAACAACGAATGTGTGGGGGATTTGACCCCATGTGGAACCAGTTATCGTTTGCCGTCAGAAAACAAAAACTTACATGCTAAAATGCATTCAAAACCGTAAAGTCCCTAGAAAAAGTCCAGAAAACACAAACAAACATAGAGGCTGTAGCAAGATCTGGGATTGAGATAGCCACAACACACCAGATATTTTTGTTTTCATCCAGGAGTATCTGGACAAATTGTTGTGCTTTTCGGGTGAAATTTAACCAAAAAACCACCGTCAAAGTGGTTTTGGAGAAAAGCACAATCTTCCTGTTCGGCTAATGCATTGGATGTCATGTTCACAAACACAAATATGTTTTCTCAGGTTTCTGAAGCTTTCTGCCTAGAGAATTCGAATGTCTGGTGGTTTTAACACCAAGGGGAACCAATTAGCGTTTGCCAAGAGAAAACAAAAACTTACATGCTAAAATGCATTCAAAACTGTAAAGTCCATAGCGAATGTCCAGAAAACACAAACAAACACAGAGGCTGTAGCAGGATCTGGGATTGAGATAGCCACAACACACCAGATAGTTTTGTTTTCATCCAGGAGTATCTGGACAAATTGTTGTGGATTTCAGGTGAAATTTAGCAAAAATCACCGTGAAAGTGGTTTTGGAGAAAAGCACAATCTTCCTGTTTGGAAAATGCATCCAATGTCATGTTTACAGAAAGAAATATCATGTTTACTCAGGTTTCTGAAGCTTTCTGCCTAGAAAACTCGAATGTGTGGAGGATCGACTCCAGGTGGAACCAATTAGCGTTTGGCAGCTAAAAACAAAAACTTACATGCTAAAATGCATTCAAAACCGTAAAGTCCATAGAGAATGTCCAGAAAACACAAACAAACACAGAGGCTGTAGCAAGATCTGGGATTGAGATAGCCACAACACACCAGATATTTTTGTTTTCATCCAGGAGTATCCGGAAATATTGTTGTGGTTTTCGGGTGAAATTTAACCAAAAAATGACCGTGAAAGTGATTTTGGAGAAAAGCACAATCTTCCTGTTCGGCAAATGCATCCCATGTCATGTTTCCAAATACAAATATCATGTTTTCTCAGGTTTCTGAAGCTTTCTTCCTAGAAAACTCGAACGTGTGTAGGATTTGACCCCATGTGGAAGCAATTATCGTTTGCCGGCAGGAAACAAAAACTTACATGTTAAAATGTATTCAAAACTGTAAAGTCCCTAGAAAATGTCCAGAAAACACAAGCAAACAGAGAGGCTGTAGCACGATCTGGGATTGAGATAGCCACAACACACCAGAAATTTTGTTTTCATCCAGGAGTACCTGGACAAATTGTCGTGTTTTCGGGTGAAATTTAACCAAAAAATAAGCGTGAAACTGGTTTTGGAGAAAAGCACAATTTTTCTGTTTGGCAAATGCATGCAACGTTGTGTTTACATACACAAATATCATGTTTAATCGGGTTTCTGAAGCTTTCTGCCTAGAAAACTCGAATGTGTTTAAGATTTGACTCCATGTGGTAGCAATTAGCGTTTGCCTGCAGAAAACAAAAAATTACATGCTAAAATGCATTCAAAACCAAAGTCTGTAAGGAATGTCCAGAAAACACAAACAAACAGAGAGGCTGTAGCACAATCTGGGATAGAGATAGCCACAACACACCAGATATTTTTGTTTTCATCCAGGAGTATCTGGACAAATTGTTGTGGTTTTCGGGTGAAATTTAACCAAAAAGTAACCGTGAAACTGGTTTTGGAGAAAAGCACAATCATTCTGTTGAGGAAATGCATCCCATGTCATGTTTACAAAAACAAATATCATGTTTCCTCAGGATACTGAAGCTTTCTGCCTAGAAAACTCGAATGTGTGGAGGATTTGACACCAAGGGGAACCAATTAGCGTTTGCCAGAAAAAAACAAAAAGTGTCATGCTAAAATGCATTCAACAGTGTAAAGTCCATAGAGAATGTCCAGAAAACACAAACAAACAGAGAAGCTATAGCAAGGTCTTGGAATGAGATAGCCACAACACACCAGATATTTCTGCTTTCACCCCGGGAAATCCTGAAAATTTGTTGTGGTTTTTGGGCTATATTTAACTAAAAAATCATGGTCAAAGTGGTTTTGGAGAAAAGCACAATCTTTCTGTCTGGCAAATGCATCCCATGTCATGTTTACAAACACAAATAGCATGTTTAATCGGGTTTCTGAAGACTTCTGCCTAGAAAACACTAATGTGTGGAGGATTTGAATGCCAATTTGTGGTTTCTTGAGCAGCCGGTTTCCTTGCAAGTAAATCAAGCCCAATATCATTATGGATTCTTGCATTTCCTTTGCTTTTTTCTCATTTTTCTTATTTATCATGGTTTGTAATGAATTTTCTGATGTGAGCTTTGGTTTTGTGGCTGGCATATGGAGTTCAGGGAATAAGAGGAAGGGTCTTTTTCAATCAGGGCACAGCTGTTGGCTTGCTGCAATTCTGGCTTGCTGTCATTGTTTTGGGTGCCTCAGCCGATTTTTCGTTTGTTGAGCGGCAATTTCCTAAATGTTTTCGGGGTCTGAGTTGGTTTTGCCTTCTTATTCCCAAATTTTGTATTCTGATGCAATACAAGCAAGATTTTGGACAGAGTAGCCATAATGAAAGAAAAGAAAAACACAGCAAATTGCCCTTTCAGGATTAGAAATCTACAGGCAACACAACCAAGATGAGTTTCTGTGATTTGGAAAATGACATGGAACCCTTCTGCTGAGGGGACAGATTCTAATTCCTTCCAAATTGAGTGTGAGTGCGATTTTGAGGTGATTTCAATCAGATTTCCAAAGTGAGTCTGTGGAAGGGGGGGATGAATCTGGAAACAGCCAGTTTCCTTGTGTCTAAATCCAGCCAAATATCACAAAGGACTCTTGCATTTCTTTGGCTTTTTCACATTTCCCTTCTTTATCATGCTTTGTAATGAATTTTCTGATGTGAGCTTTGGTTTTGAGGCTGGCATATTGAGTTCAGGGCACAAGAGGAAGGTTCTTTTCCAATCAGGACTCAGCTGTTGGGTTGCTCCAAATTTGGCTTGCTGTCATTGTTTTGGGTGCCTCAGCCGATTTGTGGTTTCTTGAGCGGCAATTTCCTAAATGTTTCTGGGTCTGAGTTGGTTTTGCCTTCTTCCTTCCCACATTTTGTATTCTGACACAATACAAGCATGAGTTTGGACTGAGTAGCCATTATGAAATAAAAAACACAACAAATAGGTGTTTGAAGCTTAGAAATCTACAGGTAACACGACCAAGGTGAGGTTTTGTGTTTTGGAAAATCAAATGGAACACTTTGGCCGAGATGACAGATATTAATTGCCTCCAAACTGAGTTTCACTGCTATTTTGAGGTGAATTCAATCAGAATTCCACAGGCAGTCAGCTGGAGGGGTGGATGAATCCGGGAACAGCCGGTTTCTTGTGACTAAATAAAGCCCAATATCATCATGGATTCTTGCATTTCTTTGGCTTTTTTCTCATTTTTCCTATTTCTCATGGTTTATATTGAATTTTCTGATGTGAGCTTTGGTTTTGATGCTGGAATATGGAGTTCAGGGCACCGGAGAAATGGTCTTTTTCAATCAGGGCACAGCTGTTGGCTTGCTGCAATTCTGGCTTGCTGTCATTGTTTTGTGTGGTCAGCCAATTTGTGGTTTCTTGAGCGGCAATTTCCTAAATGTTTTCTGGGTCTAAGTCGGTTTTGCCTTCTTATTCCCAAATTTTGTATTCTGATGCAATACAAGCAAGATTTTGGAAAGAGTAGCCATAATGAAAGAAAAGAAAAAAAAAACACAGCAAATTGCCCTTTCAGGTTTAGAAATCTATAGGCAACACGACCAAAATGAGTTTCTGTGTTTTGGAAAATGACATGGAACCCTTCTGCTGAGGGGACAGATTCTAATTCCTTCCAAATTGAGTGTGAGTGCGATTTTGAGGTGATTTCAATCAGATTTCCAAAGTGAGTCTGTGGAAGGGGGGGATGAATCTGGAAACAGCCAGTTTCCTTGTGTCTAAATCCAGCCAAATATCACAAAGGACTCTTGCATTTCTTTGGCTTTTTCACATTTCCCTTCTTTATCATGCTTTGTAATGAATTTTCTGATGTGAGCTTTGGTTTTGAGGCTGGCATATTGAGTTCAGGGCACAAGAGGAAGGTTCTTTTCCAATCAGGACTCAGCTGTTGGGTTGCTCCAAATTTGGCTTGCTGTCATTGTTTTGGGTGCCTCAGCCGATTTGTGGTTTCTTGAGCGGCAATTTCCTAAATGTTTCTGGGTCTGAGTTGGTTTTGCCTTCTTCCTTCCCACATTTTGTATTCTGACACAATACAAGCATGAGTTTGGACTGAGTAGCCATTATGAAATAAAAAACACAACAAATAGGTGTTCGAAGCTTAGAAATCTACAGGTAACACGACCAAGGTGAGGTTTTGTGTTTTGGAAAATCAAATGGAACACTTTGGCCGAGATGACAGATATTAATTGCCTCCAAACTGAGTTTCACTGCTATTTTGAGGTGAATTCAATCAGAATTCCACAGGCAGTCAGCTGGAGGGGTGGATGAATCCGGGAACAGCCGGTTTCTTGTGACTAAATAAAGCCCAATATCATCATGGATTCTTGCATTTCTTTGGCTTTTTTCTCATTTTTCCTATTTCTCATGGTTTATATTGAATTTTCTGATGTGAGCTTTGGTTTTGATGCTGGAATATGGAGTTCAGGGCACCGGAGAAATGGTCTTTTTCAATCAGGGCACAGCTGTTGGCTTGCTGCAATTCTGGCTTGCTGTCATTGTTTTGTGTGGTCAGCCAATTTGTGGTTTCTTGAGCGGCAATTTCCTAAATGTTTTCTGAGTCTAAGTCGGTTTTGCCTTCTTATTCCCAAATTTTGTATTCTGATGCAATACAAGCAAGATTTTGGAAAGAGTAGCCATAATGAAAGAAAAGAAAAAAAAAACACAGCAAATTGCCCTTTCAGGTTTAGAAATCTATAGGCAACACGACCAAAATGAGTTTCTGTGTTTTGGAAAATGACATGGAACCCTTCTGCTGAGGGGACAGATTCTAATTCCCTCCAAATTGAGTGTGAGTGCGATTTTGAGGTGAATTCAATCAGAATTCCAAAGTCAGTCTGTGGAAGGGGGGGGGATGAATCTGGAAACTGCCAGTTTCCTTGTGTCTAAATCCAGCCAAATATTACAAAGGACTCTTGCATTTCTTTGGCTTTTTCACATTTCCCTTCTTTATCATGCTTTGTAATGAATTTTCTGATGTGAGCTTTGGTTTTGAGGCTGGCATATTGAGTTCAGGGCACAAGAGGAAGGTTCTTTTCCAATCAGGACTCAGCTGTTGGGTTGCTCCAAATTTGGCTTGCTGTCATTGTTTTGGGTGCCTCAGCCGATTTGTGGTTTCTTGAGCGGCAATTTCCTAAATGTTTCTGGGTCTGAGTTGGTTTTGCCTTCTTCCTTCCCACATTTTGTATTCTGACACAATACAAGCATGAGTTTGGACTGAGTAGCCATTATGAAATAAAAAACACAACAAATAGGTGTTTGAAGCTTAGAAATCTACAGGTAACACGACCAAGGTGAGGTTTTGTGTTTTGGAAAATCAAATGGAACACTTTGGCTGAGATGACAGATATTAATTGCCTCCAAACTGAGTTTCACTGCTATTTTGAGGTGAATTCAATCAGAATTCCACAGGCAGTCAGCTGGAGGGGTGGATGAATCCGGGAACAGCCGGTTTCTTGTGACTAAATAAAGCCCAATATCATCATGGATTCTTGCATTTCTTTGGCTTTTTTCTCATTTTTCCTATTTCTCATGGTTTATATTGAATTTTCTGATGTGAACTTTGGTTTTGAGGCTGGAATATGGAGTTCAGGGCACCGGAGAAATGGTCTTTTTCAATCAGGGCACAGCTGTTGGCTTGCTGCAATTCTGGCTTGCTGTCATTGTTTTGTGTGGTCAGCCAATTTGTGGTTTCTTGAGCGGCAATTTCCTAAATGTTTTCTGAGTCTAAGTCGGTTTTGCCTTCTTATTCCCAAATTTTGTATTCTGATGCAATACAAGCAAGATTTTGGAAAGAGTAGCCATAATGAAAGAAAAGAAAAAAAAAACACAGCAAATTGCCCTTTCAGGTTTAGAAATCTATAGGCAACACGACCAAAATGAGTTTCTGTGTTTTGGAAAATGACATGGAACCCTTCTGCTGAGGGGACAGATTCTAATTCCCTCCAAATTGAGTGTGAGTGCGATTTTGAGGTGAATTCAATCAGAATTCCAAAGTCAGTCTGTGGAAGGGGGGGGGATGAATCTGGAAACTGCCAGTTTCCTTGTGTCTAAATCCAGCCAAATATCACAAAGGACTCTTGCATTTCTTTGGCTTTTTCACATTTCCCTTATTTTTCATGGTTTGTAATGAATATTCTGATGTGAGCTTTTGTTTTGAGGCTGCAATATGGAGTTTAGGGCACCGGAGGAATGGTCTTTTTCAAACAGGGCACAGCTGTTGGCTTGCTCCACTTCTGGCTTGCTGTCATTGTTTTGGGTGCCTCAGCTGACTTTTGGTTTCTTGAGCAGCAATTTTCTAAATGTTTTCTGGGTCTGAGTTGGTTTTGCCTTCTTCCTTCCCACATTTTGTATTCTGACGCAATACAAACAAGAATTTGGACAGAGTAGCCATTATGAAATAAAAAACACAACAAATGGGCGTTTGAAGCTTAGAAATCTACAGGTAACACGACCAAGGTGAGTTTTTGTGCTTTGTGAAATGAAATGGAACACTTTTGCTGAGGGGACAGATATTAACACCCACCAATCGAGTTTGCCTGTGATTTTCTGGTGAATTCAGTCAGAATTGCATAGCAGTCAGCTGGGAGGGGTGGAGGAATCCAGAATCAGGTGGTTTCTATGTGACTGACAAAGCCAAATTCACTAGGGACTCTTGCATCTCTTTGTTTTTTTGACTTTTCTTAATTATCATGGTTTGTAATGAAGTTTCTGATGTGAGCTCTTGTTTTGAGGCTGGAATATGGAATTCACGGCACGGGATGAATGGTCTTTTTGAATCAGGGCACGGCTGTTGGCTTGCTCCAATTCTGGCTTTCTCTCATTGTTTTGGGTGCCTCAGCTGAATTTTGGTTTATTGAGCGGCAATTTCCTAAATGTTTTCGGGGTCTGAGTTGGTTTTGCCTTCTTTCTTCCCAAATTCTGTAATCCTACACAATACAAGCAAGCATTCAGATAGAGTCGCCATTATGAAACAAAAAAAATCATATGGGCGTTTCATGCTTAGAAATCTAGAGGCAACATGACCAAGATGAGTCTTTGGTTTTGGAAAATAAAATGCTACACTTTTGCTGAGGGTACAGTAATTAATTCCCCCCAAATCAATTGTGAGTGTGTGTCCAGGCATGGCCTTGTGAGCTCCAGGCATGTCATTCTGGGTCTCTGTCTCTCAGTGAAAAAAACTGGCTTGGAGCAATTCTGCAGCATGAAATCCTTTAATCCCATTTCCCGCTCTAATGACCCCAGGGCTCTGGCTGGTTCCAGCCAGAACAAACTGACCAGGGGAAGCATAGGAGTGTTTGTGAGGGGCCCTGAGAACAGGCAGTGCCAGATCTGGAAGATTCTATGGTGTTCTGGTTTGTACTCTCTGGTACAAAAATGTTTGAAAGACATCCTCGTACTTAAGAATGAGGTATGCCTCCTAAGTAGTGGTTTACCCTGCTGCACCACAATGCTTATCCCTGGCATTTTATTTGATGTTTCCCTGGCAATTTGAATTGTTTACCTAAGTTCTTTTGTTGGAGCCAGTGTTGTGATGAATTAGGATAATCTGTTGCCACTGATGCTGGCATCCCATATGGACACTGTTTGTGTCTCAGCTGCTGTACTTCCCATCCAGCTCTCTGCCAATGCATCTGAGAAAGCAGCAGACAACCCAAGTTCTTAAGTCCCTGGCACCCATGAGGGAGACTTGGGTGGAGTTCCAGATCCTGGCTTTGATCTGACCCAGTCCCAGACATTGTGACCATTTGGTGGGTTGACCTGCAGATGGAAGATCTCTCCCTCCCCCTCCCTGTCTCTCCTTCTTGATAACTCTGTCTTTCAGATAAATAAATCTTTTTCACATATTTATTTTTCAACATTTTTTCCCTACTTTCTCGCACACTCCCTAGGTGCTGCTGCTCTCTGTGGACTTGTCCTCCTCAGCCTCTGACTAGAGCACAGCCACCTCTCCAATGCTGACATCCTCTGACACATGTTTCACTCTTCTGTTCTCTCTAAACTGCAGACTCTTGATCTACCCAACTAACTCTCATGCATAGACACACACACCTGAGGACTCCAGAGTCTTGGATTTCAGGTTGTAATTAACTTTCCTTTTCAGAGGACTGGTGAAAAAACAAGTCTGGAAGTCAGGGTGCAGCCTTGTGGTTCAGATGTCTGTGTCCCACATTGGAATTTCTGTGTTTGATTCCCGGTTCCAGCCCCTGCCTCCAACTTCCTGATAATGCAGACCCTGGGAGCTAGCAAGTGATGGCTCAGATGATTGGGTTCCCTGCTCCTGGGCCAGCCCTGGCCACTGTGGATATTTCAGCAGTGAACTAGAGGGTGAATACCACTTCTCTGTCTACTTGTTCATTTCTTTGCATCTCAAAGTAAAAAACAAAACAAGTATGTTTGTATCATACATTAAAATAACTTCCTCAATGGAAAAAGGTAGTTTCATTGTTAAATTTGGGGAAAAATAATGCTTCTTGGTTGTAAATGATATTAGAATAATGCATAACTATAAATCAGACTTCCATTGTGGACAAGGAAGAGAAAGATGGAAGCAATAATTTTTGTTTCTGGTTTTGGTACTTGTCATGTAACCTTGAAAAATTCATTTAAACTCATGGGGCCTGAGTGTCCTTAAAATTACAGGCTCATCTAGTTGAGGCAGGTGGTGTAAGGGGAGGTGGCAGGAAGCTGAGAGATTGCCTTGTTTCTGTGCCAACAGAGCTAAGTGACATTAGCAAGTCATTTGACCCCTCTGGATCTTCCTCCCTTGTGAGATAAGATTGTCTTTATAGTTAAAGGATTTATTCTACACAGTCCTATCTTATGGTAAGGTTCACATGACTGTGAAGTGCTTTATAAACTGGCAGTGTAATAATCAAGTTGGCACTGAAGATGAAATGTTAAACAGCATAGAACTTCTAAGGCTTGTAGTTCTATTAGGAGCTACACAGAAACATTGAAGTTCATGGGCATTTTAAATTTAAAAGCAGAATCATTGAATCACGGTTCAGAATCAGTATAGTTGCTAAAATTCTTATTTATAATCATTGAGATTGGTAGTGTAATTACTGATAGCATACTCCTAGTGTTGTATATTTTAGTTTATACAATACTTAGACTATATAAAGTATAGGTAGCATGGAAAGTGCGATACACAGCAGTCTCATAGAATGGCAGATGTCCTAAACAGCACTCTGGCCTCAGAATCAGCCCTTAAGGCACTCAGATCTGACTGAAGAGCCCATGAGAGTATTTTAGGTATGGAAAGCCACTCTGGCAAAAAAGAAAAAAAAATGACCTAAATAAAAGATCTCTGTGAGTGAGATCCCAGTAGAACAATGGGCCATTAAAGAATGAGGTACCTTTCTCTGAAGAGAGGAGAGAACTTCCCATTTGACTATGACCTTGTCTAAATGAGATTGAAGTCAGTTAACTCAAGAGGCTTCCATAGCCTTGGCAATTCATGACTAGAGCCCAGGGAGATTTCTGATGCCATAAACAAGAGGGTCATATTGTTCAGTCAACAACAGGAATCACTGTGTGCTTACTCCTTATGTGGGATCTCTGTCCTTAAGGTGTTGTCCAATGTGAAGTAATGCTATAACTAGTACTCAAGCAGTATTTTACACTTTATGTTCTGTGTGCTGCAAACTGATGAAATCTTTACTTAATATATACTAAAACAATCTTCTGTATATAAAGATAATTGAAAATGAATCTTGATGTGAATGGAATGAGAGAGGGAGTGGGAGATGGGCAGGGTGCTGGTGGGAGGGAAATTAGAGGGGAAGCCTTATTAATCCATACACTGTACTTTGGAAAATTATATTTACTAAATAAAAGTTTAAAAAAATTAAAAAATAAAAATAAATAAAAATATAGGTAGCAATATTTAATGCTTCTCTTTCACTGGATTGGATTATAGCATACATTAATAAACCTTTTTTAAAGATTTATTTATTTATTTGAAAGGCAGAATGATAGGGAGAGACACATAGACAGAGATGTTCTCTCTGCTGTTTTACTCCCCAAGTGGCTGCAAGCAGCTGGAGCTGGGCTAATCCAAAGCCAGGTGCTTCTTCCAGGTCTCCCACATGGATTCAGGTGCCCAAGTATTTGGGCCATCTCATGCTGCTTTCCCAGACACATTAGCAGGGAGATAGATTAGAAGCTGAGCAGCTGGGACATGAACCAGTGCCCATAAGGGATGCCAGCACTGGAGGTGGTGGCTTTACCTTATATGCCACAGCACCAGCTACAGCCTATTCATTTTAAATTAATAACTAAAGATTATCCACTGTTCAGCCTCCAGGCTTTGGCTTGGCCCAGCCTCTGCTGTTGTGGACATTTGGGGAGTGAACCAGAGGTTGAAAGATCTCTCTTCTTATGTCTCTCCCTCTCTAACCTTGCCTTTCAAATAAATAAATGAGTCTTTGAAATAAAAATACATACATACATACACACACACACACACACACACGGTACCAACTCAGTGGGTAAACCCATGGCCTGCTGTGCCAGCATCCCATATGGGTGCTGATTCAAGTCCCAGCTGCTCCACTTACAATCTAGCTCCCTGCTAATGTGCCTGAGAAAGCGTCAGAAGGTGGCCCAAGTGCTTGAACCACTGCATTCATGTGGGAGGCCTGGCACAAGCGCCTGGCTTTAGATTGGCTCAGCTGAGGCCAATTTGGGAAGTGAACCAGCAGATGCAAGATCTGTCTCTACCCCTTCTCTGTAACTCTTCCTTTCAAATAAATAATAGATTTTAGCAATGGGGGAAAAGGGCAGTTGTGTTGCCTTCCCTTTCCCTAGAGTATCATAATCAAAATCTGTTAGGCAAATGAATAAGGGAAATTCTGAGATCATGTATTGACCACAGAAGAGAATGGATTCGCTGTACATTTTCTGGAAGCCCATGCTAGTTGGAACCAAGGGAAGGATAACAAAAAAGGGGAGGCCTATATCCCTCTTATTTGTCTTAGTTCATTGGAGCAGCGGAGAGTTGAGTAATGTAACATTGGTGTTTGTCTCCATACAGTTCACTTCTATTTAGCTGGTTCTTTTTTTTTTGCGTTTCCTTTTTATTTATTTTAAGAGATTTATTTGAAAGGCATAGAGACAGGGATCTTCGATCTGCTGGTTTGATTCCTGAATGTTTGGGTGAGGCTGAAGGCCCACAAGTCCCAACCCATCTCCCACGTGGTGTGGAGTCCAAGCACCTGTCCATCACCACTGCACTCATTGGCTGGAGTGAGACAGGAAGTAGGATGGTAGGGAATGGAACCGGTGCCCGTGATGTGGGCCCTGCAGGCTGTGGTTGCACCCACACGCCACGGCGCAGGCCTAAATAAACCTTTCTTTAAAGTGGAATTAGGGGTAAAAATGGTCTGAGGTGCATGTGCGGTTCCGTTGTGAGACAGGCTGAGGCCCTGCGGGTGCCCAGGGGCCAACAGGAACACCTGCAGCCTTGGCCTGCAGGTCCCAGGTGTCTCCCCTCTGCTTGCGCCCCGCCCGCGGGCCCGGCCCAGGCCCCAGTGGCACCTCAGGAATATCTGCCTCAAACTGGTCACCTTAAGTCACTTTGTGATCCCTGACCTCTACCCAAGTAAGGAAGCAGAAAGCAGCCCAGCAGGCTTCCCCCGACCTCTGGAGCCCTGAGCCGTGGTGCCAGCCCATGCCCCGGGGAGCCTGAAGCCATTCTGGGCCAGCCATTGGGACCCACGACCCCTGAGCCTCGTCCCCAACCCCTTCGAGGTCACCACTGCAGCCTCCTATTTAGCTGGTTCTTAATACTCAAGAAGGGAGTTAGGTCAATGTTCTATTCTCATCAAAGACTTTGATGTTTAATAAAAGATTCTGTCAGTAATTTTAACGCTGGGTCATTCTAAAGATGTGCTGTGACTTAGGTTTAGAAAAGAGCATCTTGCTTGCCACCCTCATCTCAGCTCTGGGGGCTGTCTGTTCTCCCTGCACAGATTCAGTAATGCATGCTTCTTCTCTACTACAAAGATCTTATGTTGGTCATATTTCCAGTTACCAAAATCAAATCAACTCACACCTGGACTCTGAGTATTCCATGGCATTATTTATCAAAATAAATGTATTCAAATATTCAAAGACCACTTCAAAGCTTAACTGCCTTCAAGAGTGTTTGGCACTTGGAACAGCCACTGTGGTTTTCTACACATGAGCACTCACTATTTTATATACCATTTAACAATTCAAACATCACTTCAGCTTCAGCAATACACAGCAATAGCATGGATGATTCTACATAATAAACACGTTACATTAGTTTGGACTTAAAACCTAGAACTAAAACCATGTGGTAACCTGGATGGATTTAAGGAAAGATGTAGAGCTAGGTAGTTAAGGCCACAGAATCCCAGACCTATTGATTTTAAGTGAGTCTGGAACAACAACATTCCATTGCATTATCTTCCATCTCAGAGTCCTGCTTTTCCAGTGAGACCCACCCCACTCAGACCACGTATTTCCTGCCTGTGTCTTCACGGTGGTGCAAGCTGTTCTGATACAGGCATCTCCTGGATAGTCACCAGCTTCCTGATTTACTACCTGAACTGGAATCCCCAGTTGCGAGGTATATTTCCCAAACACCCAGGCTGAATTGAATGTTCGTCTCTGGCAGTCAAAAACTTCTGCCTTAGGAAACAGAACATGTCCTCTACTCTGCGGCTCCTTTTTCTTCTCATGGGGTTCTGTGGTGATCTGTGGTTTTCAACACAAGTCCTGGTAGCATTCTGACTCAAAAGAAAGACCAGGGATAAGAGTTACTACTGGGGGCTGCTGTTGTGGCATAGCAAGTTACACTGCTGCCTGCAGCACTAACATCCCACATGGATGCCAGTTTGACTCCCAGCTGCGCTACTTCTTCCCTAGCTCCTTGCTGGGTAAAGCAGCAGAGAATGGCCCAAGCGCTTGGTCCTCTGCCCCCACATGGGAGACCTGGAGGAAGCTGCTGGCTTCAGCCTGGCCCAGCCCTGGCCATTGTGGCCATTTAGGGAGTGAGCCAGCAGATGGACCTCTGTGTTTCCCTCTATTTTTCTCTCTGTAACCATGGCTCGCAAAGAAATAGAACTTCAGAAAGTTATTCTCCATCAAGTAATACACCCTTTTCCAGGCAGTTGTAAAGCTGGGAGTCATAGCTTCTTGTATATTTTGGATAATAAGAGTTTTGGTTTGAAAGCATGTTCATCTGAAACAATGATCACTCATTATCCTTTGTTAGAGAAGGGGGCTCTGCTCTTTGAAAGTGAAAATCAGAAGCTGTAATGTGTGATGAGCTCCACCTGTCAGGTCTGGGGATACTTATTTGAAAGACAGGGCACCAGGAGAGGAAGCTTTTCTGATTCCCTGGCCCTTGCTTTAGTCTTATGTCTTTACTTCTTTTGTTGCTTCTTGATGTCAAGAGTGTACTCTTTATGCTGAAATGAGGAATTGTGTCTTACCACTTTTAGGCCTTTTTCTAAGTGTCGCTCCCCGTCTTCGTAGGGGAACGACACAAGACCCTGCGCTGTTCTTTTGTCTGCTTGGCCCTCCCCGGGTTTGCTGCTGGTTCTTCCCGGGTTGGCTGCCGTCCCTCCACCTCCGTGAAAGGGCGGTTCCCCCTGCCACATTCCCCACTTCCGCAGGGGAGCGGCACACCGCTGGCCGGCTCTCTCAGGGGCTGCACAGGTGTTCCTTCAGATAGATGTTCCTGTTAGATGTTCCTGGTGAATGTTGTCTCTCTCCTCCTTTATAGTCCTCTTCCGCCAATCCCAACTTGGCTGCCCACACGCCGAGTACGCTGCTCTCCTCCAATCAGGAGCAGGATCAGCTCCTGGAGGTCATCACTCAAGTTGGCAAGAGGCAGCTGCGTAGAAGCTGTTTTCTCCTCTCCCAGCGCCATATTGTGGGAGAGCAGATGCATAGAATAAGTCTTAATTCCAGTAACTCAGTCCAGTCCGAGTTGCTCCCCACAGATCCCCCTTTCTTTTTATTTTTTGGCGTTGATACGCACCTGTCTTCGGTGCCCTGCGGCACACACTCTGCTCTGCTTGCTAGAGTTGCCCACAGGTGCTTACAAGTCCTATCAATCAGGCAAACCGAATCCGGGTCCTCTCTTCGCCATGTTGTGAGGAGGTTTTTAGGTGCTGATGTGTGCCTGTGTTCGGTGCCCTGCAGCGCATGCTCTGCTCTGCTAGAACTGCCTGCAGGTGTTACAAGCCCTAACAATCAGGCAAACTGAATCCAAGCCTTCTCATTGCGGTATTGTGGGGAGACTTATTGATGTTAATTCGTGCCTGTCTTCGGTGACCTGCGGCGCATAAGCTGCTAGCTGCCCGCAGGTGCTCACCACCTCCCTAATCAGACAGACCGAATCCAAGCTCTCTCATTGCCATGTTGAGGGGAGGCCTTATTTTTTTTTTCTATTTCTCTATCTCCGGGCATTCCTATCTCTCCTATTTTACTTCTATCTGCCAGCATTCCTATTTCTCTCATTTTACTTCTAAACTTCCCGCGGCTTCTCTTATCCCCGCGGTTTCCCGGCGCCCGCCCCGAGGCTGCTTCTCCGCACCTCGCCCCGTGGCAGCTTCACGGCTCAGCGCGGCTTCCTGGCTTCGCGCCTGCACCACGGCCTCGCACTAGCCCAGCGTTCCCTATCTACTTGTGCCCCGCACGCTCTCTCTGAGCGTGGCAGCCTCCGCGAGTCACACAGCCCCAGCTCACGTTTCCGCCACTAGCATTCAATCCAAGTTCCCCGGGCTAACCTAGCGAATTCAACCCAGCTCACGTTTCTGCCCCACGATTTGGCTTCTCGTCCTTTGCTCCCTGGGCTAATCTGATGGATTCCAACCTGGCTTACGTTTCCGCTTCTGGTTTTAACTTTTTGCCCCTTATTCCCAAGCTGACTCAATGAATCCCAAGGTAGCTTTTGTCTCCGCCTCAGCCTGCCCCTGCGGCTACATCCTCCCTAACATTTTTCTCTACCTGGTATGTTTCCCTAAGTTTTCTTCCAACAATATTCCTCCCTCATTTCTCCTGGCCTCTCCCCACAGTCCGCATCCGAGTCCAAGCCTCCTCCAGGTTTCACTTTCGCTTTCAATCTCCTAGCTTCCCCGCCATAATCCGCATCTGAGTCTATGAAATCTTTCACTTTTGCTTTCAATCCTAACTTCTTTCCCACAGTCCATATCCGAGTCTATGCCTAGGCTTTCGATAGCTTCTTCTGGCACATTTTCCGTCTGGCTTTCCCTAGGCTCTTTGCTAGTCTCTCTCTCCGGTATTTTCCACTTCTTCCCGTTTCTTCCCTCCTAAGTTTCCTATCCGAGTCACGGCACCATTATGTCGCTCCCACTCTTCGTGGAGGAACGACACAGGACCCTGCGTTGTTCTTTTGTCTTCTCGGCCCTCCCCGGGTTTGCTGCTGGTTCTTCCCAGGTTGGCTACCGTCCCTTCCACCTCTGTGGAAGGGCGGTTCCCCCTGCCACTTTCCCCACTTACGCGGGGGAGCGGCACACCCCCAGCCGGCTCTCTCGGGGGCTGCACAGGTGTTCCCTTAGATGTTCCCCTTAGATGTTCCTGGTGCATGCCGTCTCTCTCCTCCTTTATAGTCCTCCTCTGCCAATCCTAACTCGGCTGCCCACACGCCGAGTACGCTGCTCTCCTCCAATCAGGAGTAAGTCCTACAGTTTATTGGTTGAACTGGAGGCAGCTGTGTAGAAGCTGTTTCTCCCTTCTCAGCGCCATATTGTGGGAGAGCAGATGCATAGAATAAGTCTTAATTCCAGTAACTTAGTCTAGTCCAAGTTGCTCCCCACACTAAGAAGAGTGTATACATTTATCTTGGATATAAGGATAGCTTCTGGGGTGGGTGGATTTTTTTTGGAAGTTTTCTCAAGCCAGCCAGTAGCCTATATTTTCTTCACAGAATTCAGTTTTTAGAAAAGCCTCCAATACAGCCAGACCATCTGTAGGTAGGGAAGAGAAGGTAGAAAAATAAAAAGAAACATGAGGAATATGAGGAAGCTAATGATCAAATAATCCCTTGTGCTTTTCTAGTACTAGGATTAGCTATTCTCTTGTTTTTACTCAATCCTGTATTCCTGCGGATTTAGCTCTTTAAAGACAAAGATGCCTGTAGGCAAAATACTTCATTGGTTCCATACTACTAAAACAGAAATACTTCAGTTTGTTTTAGTGCCAAAAATGTATTTACAGGAGAGGCATAAATCCTCAGGGAACTAAGTCTCTTACAAACACTGCATGCAATGAAAAGCATCCTCAGCCTCAACCAAGAGCACTGCCATTGCAGAGCTGAAGGCTGATTTATCTTCCCCACCTGGTGTGAATATGCTGAGAAATAAGCGGAGATAAACAGACCTTCTACTAGGTTAAGTCGAATTCTCCTTGGTGAGCTGCTCATTTGAGGACACAGCCTTTCTGCACTCTTGTGATACTTGCAATGGATTCAATTCAAGCCTAATTCACAATTGCTGGCCAGCAGCTCCTGGAATGCTTCTGACCACAACAGTGCTTCCTTCGGGGAAGGTCTGCAAGAGCAGTTCTCTAATGAGTTGTGCTCAGAGCAGTTCCCCTCCCAGCTCAGCAGTGAGCTCTTCAGATTGCAAACACAGGAATCTCAACTTACTTGATGAAAGCTTGCTACCTGCTTTTCTTGCCAATTGTGGCCTTCCCAGGAATGGTGGAGTTTTGCCATAGGTAGCTCAACCCGGTCTTCAGTACTCTTATTCTTACAAAAAAAAAAAAAAGACAATTCAGTAAGTGGTCATCCTTGAATACACTACTGAGCCTGAATGCATTTTTACCAAATAAAGTCGCCCAATAGCTATAAACCAAAAGCCAACAACAGGCTTACCCACCTAATATTACACTCAGCCCCGAAGTACTGAGCAGTTTCATCAGTTCCTCAGAATGTAACTATGCTGTGAGCACTAAAGATAGGACTGCCCAAATTTTAATTATCAATACACTGCACAGCTAATAAGGCAGGTGCTGTCTCTGGCCCACAAAAGGAGACAGTTTCCCTGCAAGGTTAATCACAATTGGGAGACATTTTGCACCTGATGGAACCTGCAGCGGTACTGCCTTGAGCCTACTCCTCTCCTTCCCTTTCCACCTTTAGTCCTGGATGGGCCAGAGACCATGCACAGGAGGTGCCACCAGTCACCCGTGTCCCCCTTTCCACCTGCAATGCTCCAGGGAGGCAGATGCTGCAGGACAGTGCTTTGTTCCATGATTGTCACTGTGTGAGATCAGCCCAGTATGAGAAAATGACCATGGACTCCAATGAGATATCAACCGCAGAAGCACTGCCCCCAGCAGCAGTGCAGGAGGGTGGATGACAGAAGGCACAGCATGGCCAGGATCTCTAGGGATCCCGCAGGACTCTGCTGCCCTGGATGCCTACAGCAGGCAGCTGCACGAAGGCCCAGTGCGCCTCCAGCACCCTCCTGCCAAACCCTTCCCCCTGTCTGCCCATGCAGACCACATAGATACTGTGTCAGTGAGCAAATCATCACCTCACACTTGGTTTTCCTGCTGAGACTCGGCCTTCATTGCTTCCCCAAGTGCAGCACATGCTGCAAGCCTCAGCCAGCAGGGCTGGCAGGAGAGGTGGGCAGTCGCACTCACCAGGTCTGTCTCTTCTTCTCCTGCCCCTCCTGACTCTCGGGCCACCACCTGCATTCTAGCCCCAAGGTATGAAATGGGAAGACCAAGAATCTAACACCACCCACATCACCTGCACACACTGCAACTACCAGCTGCCCACCAATGACCATCTCCTTTATAGCCAGCCTGGCATGGGGTGGGTCTGGCAGCGCTGGTCCTGCCCCAGGGCAGCAAGGATTGGCCTGAGGCCCCCTGCTGGGCTGAGCCTGAACTGCCCTGCAGCAGATTCTGGAAGCAAGAAAGATGCTGATGGCTGAGGCCCTGGCTCAGAGCACACTTAGGGAGACCCCATGCCCAGCAAGGGCGCTGGGGCCCTGGACTTTCCCAGGCTGCAATCCTAGTGTGGAGTCTGGCTTGGCTCTTCTTCCCAGAGTCCTGACTGCAGATGGAGTGGGGTTCCCACGGGGGCATCTTCCTTCGTGGGAGAGTGGGTGAACCCCAAATGTCGTGACTCCCAGTGCCGGGTGCTGGCCTGCAGCCTTCCAGGAGGGAGTAGGAGACAGTGACTTTGTGGGGAGGTGACACTTGAGCTGGCCCTGTACTTTGGGTTAGCTCTGGATGCACGTCCCAGTGCGCCTGGACCTGCGGGTCTGCTGCAGGCCTCCTGGAGGCTCTGAGTGCCAGGCGTCCTGGTGGGGAGGTCGAGGTGCTGAGCTCCCGCTGGGTGCACCAGGCACTTTGGAGCTGTTCAGAGTAAGGAGTCGAGGTCACCTCCTGAACCACTCCTGGTCCCAAACTCCTGATTTGGGATTTGCCAGAACCCTGAAGTAGGGGTGTGGTGGGGGAGGTAGTGGTTGGCTTCAATGCACTGTATTTGTGAGTTCTTCAAACACAGCTTCTCCCTACTCCTGCAGGTTTTCAGGTCATTGACGAAGACAGAGTCCCTCAGCTGTAAAGTGACTGAAGTTTGGAAACTACGTCCAGAACTTCACAGTGTGTATTCAGCTGGTCATCCTTCAGGCCTGCAGGTGGACAGCAAGAGCAACAGTAAGATATTAATTACTGTAGATACTCTCCTTTCTCTCCAGTAGACCCACCAAAAGAGAATGGGAGATGAGTACTTGAACATTGGAACCAGTCAGTTTGCTAGGGTGAGTGTTGGTACTTGGAGCTCAGGAGTGGACATGGAGAGCAAAACATGCATTGTTACTAAAGAGGACAGTTAGGCATTTTACTGTGAAAAGGTAAATCATTTAGAAGTGTGCAAGACACCTTAAGAAAAGTGTGTATATTTATTTTTGTTTATTTGCAAGGCAGAGAGAGCCCTTCTATTTACTGCTCATTCCTCAAATGTCTGCACCAACCAGAGCTGGTTCAGGCTGAAGCCAGGAACTCAGTGTGGGTCTCCCACACAGGTGGCAGGGACTCAAGTACTTGAGCCATCAGCTGCTGCCTCCCAGGGTTCTGTTAGCAGGAAGCCAGAAGCAGAAGCAGGGCTAGGGCTTGAGCCCTGGGCATGCTGACTGGGATGTGGAAGGCTTTACCACTATGCCAAACACATGCTCCAGTAAGCTGTTTCAACACATTTGCAAAATGTAAGAATGTGGTTTTAAATATATGCTCTTCATCTTAAAAATTTGCATAATCTTATATTCAGTGTCATGTGATTCAATACTTATTATTAAATACAAGTAACATTTAGACACATGCTTTCCTCACCAATACAAACCTCAGTAATTTTTTCACTTAGAACCTTGAATATTAGCATTCATTCAGACTGAAGTTCACTCATAGGCTGGGAATTCTGACAAAGAGACAGTAGGGAAAAAATCTAGATGTGTATCTGATACCTAGTAAGATTCTGAACCTGACTGATAGAATCTGAGTAACTCTTCAGAGAGTCACTTCATACCTCTCCCCTCTGTAATGAGAAGACTGTGTCTTTCGGTCACTTTCACATGATGTTATGTAAATCTTACCTGAAAAGCCTTCTATAAATTCTGAAGTACCATACAGAAGCATATTATGCATTTCCATATGTGTGAAAAAAGGCAATGTCAAAGGCATAGCTTTTCCAGAGAGAAGTTAGGAGGATTAGCTCAGTTGTAAGTGTGTAAATACCATTAAATATCAACATATTTGAAATAGATTTATAGAGTGTGGAGTTCATGATAGATATTTAAAAAATGCACTCTGGATAATAAGCAAATATCAGAAATAATGCCACACCCATCAGTGTTTAAACTCTTCAGACAGCTCCGTGCCAGGGAAGTGCAGTGATCCCTGTAAATTAACAAAAATAAATCTGTGTATAGCCATGGAAGCAACTGGTTTATGCAGCCTATACTAGAGGTTTTTGTGTTTAGTAAAATTACTTGATTTTTTAATGAATGCTTTCAGACTGATACCTGATGCTGAGTGGCAGACAATTTTTTCTGAAAAGTATGTGGTTGAGAAATATAAATATAAACCAGTTTATAATTTTTGTGTGTGAATATTTTTCTGCTTGAGACAATACCTGCAATAATCATAAGACTTTTCCTTAAAAAGTTGCTATATTGATGCATTTTCATTTATTTATGTAATGTATGTTTAGGTAAAAGAAAGAGAGAGAGAGAGAGAGAGAGAGAGAGAGAGAGAGAGAGAGAGATCTTTCATCTGCTGGCTCACTTCCAGATGGCCACAAAAGCTGGGGCTGAGCCAGGCTGAAGCCAGGACCCTGGAACTCTGTCCCAGTCCCCCATGTGGGTGCAGGAACCCAAACTCTTGGGCAATCTTTGCTGCTTTCTCAAGCAAAGAGCTGGATGTGAAGTGAAGGATGTGAGTCTCAAAGCAGTGGCATAAGGCATGCTGCTGTTGCAGTTGGCAACTTCCCCATTTGTGCAAAAATGCTGCCCTGGATTGATGACATATTTAAGTGCTGCCACTGGCTTTTGGCTAAATAGGGTGACTTAACATGTTTTCCACTCTGTGGAATAGGAACAAATAAGGCAGTTGGTTGTAAAAGTTGCCCATGGAAACCACAGCCTGAGAAAGATGAATCAACTCACCTTGCATTTTCCACCTCGCATCTACATCAGCCTTTTCTGGACAAACATCTGATTGTATGCCCTTGTGATGGAGGTTCTCAGGGTGCTGGAACCTTTTGTAATTTTTTAAAAATATAGATTAAGAAGAAGGCAAATAAACAAAAAATTACAAACTACTGCCAATACCAAGAAGAGATTATTGAGCGTAAAAGGTCACCTGTTGGAGCCAGCACTGTGGCACATCAGGTTAAAGCCCTGACCTGAAATACAGGCATCCCATATGAGTGCTGGTAGAGTTCCGGCTGCTCCACTTCCAGTCCAGCCTCCTGCTAATGCACCTGGGAAAGCAGTAGAGGATGGCCCAAGTCCTTGGGCCCTTTTGCTCATGTGGGAGACCCAGAAGAAGCTTCTAACTCCTGGCTTCAGATCAGCTCAGCTCTGTCCATTGTAGCCATTTGGGGAGTGAACCAGCAGACAGAAGATTCTCTCTCTCTCTCTCTCTCTCTCTCTCTCTCCCTATCTATATAACTTTTTCAAATAAATAAAATAGTTTTTCTAAAAAAAGATATCCTGCCATACTTCTTTCTTCTCTGTTAATTCCTAGGAATTAAAAATTGTTACAGGGCCAACACTGTGGCAAAATGGGTTATACCAACACCTGCAGCACTAGCATCCTCTATGGGCACCAATTGCATGTTCTACTTCTGTTCCAGCTCCCTGCTAACATACCTGTGAAAGCAGCAGAATATGGTAGAAATCCTGTGGTCCTGCACCCAAGCGAGAGACCTGGATGAAATTTCCCTGACTCCTGGCTTTTTTTTTTAAAGATTTGTTTATTTATTTGAAAGGGTTACACACACACACACACAGACACACTCACAGAGAGAGAGAGAGAGAGAGAGAGAGAGAGGGAGGGAGATCTTCCATCCGATGGTTTACTCCCCAAAGGTTGAAATGGCTGGAGCTGCGCTTATCTGAAGCCAAGAACCAGGAGCTTCTTCGAGGTCTCCCACTCAGGTGCAGGGGCACAAGGACTTGGGCCATCTCCTACTGCTTTCCCAGGCCATAAGCTGAAAGCTTGATCAGCAGTGGAGCAGCCAGGTCTTGAACCAGCACCCTTAAGGGATGCCAGTGCTTCAGGCCAGGGTGTTAATCTGCTGTGTCATAGCACTGGCCCCTACTCCTGGCTTTGCCCTGGCCAAGCCCCAGGTTTTCAGTAATTTGGGGAGTGAAGTGGCAGATGGAAGACCTTTCTGAAGTAAATAAAACAATTCTTAAAAATATATAAATATATTTATGTAATAATCATGTTCATGGTTTAGAAATTTAGGGACCAAAATATATGTTTTAAAAACCCACTCAGTGGCCGGCGCCGCGGCTCACTAGGCTAATCCTCCGCCTAGCGGCGCCGGCACACCGGGTTCTAGTCCCGGTCGGGGCGCCGGATTCTGTCCCGGTTGCCCCTCTTCCAGGCCAGCCCTCTGCTGTGGCCAGGGAGTGCAGTGGAGGATGGCCCAAGTGCTTGGGCCCTGCACCCCATGGGAGACCAGGAAAAGCACCTGGCTCCTGGCTCCTGCCATCGGATCAGTGCGGTGCGCCGGCCGCAGTGCGCCAGCCGCGGCGGCCATTGGAGGGTGAACCAACGGCAAAGGAAGACCTTTCTCTCTGTCTCTCTCACTGTCCACTCTTCCTGTCAAAAAAAAAAAAAGATAAAAAAAAACACTCAGTATCATTCTGCAAAGCAAAGAGCAAATCATGAAGATGTTTTAGGTCCTGAATTTATCAGTGCTGTAAGCTTCTTTCTTGTATACTTTGAAAGCTTAAGTGGTTTCTATTTTTATTTTTTAAAGGAAGATTGATGCATGTATTTGAAAATGTAGCAGAGTGGAAGAGACAGATTATCTATCTGCTGGTTTACTACTCAGCTGGCTGCAGTGGCCTGGGCTGGGCCAGACTGAAGACAGGAACTTCATCTGGGTGTCCCATGTGGGTGGCAGGGCCCCAGTTATCTTCTGTTGCTTTTCTGGGACCATTAGCAGGAAGCCAGATTGGAAGGGGAGCTGCTGGGACTCAGCTAGCACCCATATGGGATACCGGCAATGCAGCAGCATCTTACCTCATGCTACAGCACTGGCACCAAGTGGTCATGTTTTACCTAGGGAAAAGAAAAATTAAAACCTAGGAAATTAAATGCCATGGGAAAGGATGTGGTGAGTGGAAAAAATGAAAACTTTTAGTACCTAGTGGTTGGTCATATGAAAGAAGTGGGACACTTACCTATATTATTACCTTTAGTCCAATTTGACTTTCTTTAAGTTTTTTTTTTTTTTTACTTAATTGGGAGGCAGAGGGTGAGAGAATGAAAATGCACTCTGATTCTCTGCTTTACTCCCCCAAATGCCTGCAACAGCCAGAACTGGGTCAGGCTGAAGCCAGGAGTGTGAACTCAATTTTTTTTTTTTATTTATTTGACAGGTAGAGATAAAGATAGTGAGAGAAACAGAAAGAAAGGTCTTCCATCTGCTGGTTCATTCCCCAAATGGCTACTACAGCTGGCACTATGCCAATTCAAAGCCCAGAGCCAGGTGCTTCTTCCTGGTCTCCCATGAAGGTGCATGGGCCCAAGCACTTGGGCCATCCTCCACTCCCCTCCCGGGCCACAGCAGACAGCTGGACTGGAAGAAGAATAACCAGGACTAGAACCAGCACCCCAATGGGATGCTGGTGCTGCAGGCAGAGGATTAAGCAAGTGAGCCATGGCACCAGCCCATGAACTCAATCTTAATCTCCCATGTGTGTGCAGAAACCTGAATACTTGAGCCATCAGTGCTGCCTTATAGGATCAGTATTTGCAGGAAGCTGGAGTTAGGAACCAGAGCTAGGCACTAAACCCCAGTACTCTGATGTAAGACTCGGAGATCTTTTTTTTTTTTTCAAAGATTTATTCATTTATTTATTTGAAAGGCAGAGTTGCATACAGAGAGAGAAGTCTTCCATCTGCTGGTTCACTTTCCAGTTGGCTGCAACGGCTGGAGCTGGGCTCATCCAAAGCCAGGAGCCAGGAGCTTCAAGGTCTCCCATGCTTGTGCATGGGCCCAAGAACTTGGGACATTTTCTACTGCTTTCCCAGGCCATAGCAAGGAGCTGGATCAGAAGTGGAGCAGCAAGGACTCAAACCAATGCCCATATGAGATGCCCATGATGTTTTCTTTAATTGGAGAAATGTTCCTTTGATAGAATGAGCATATGACCCCACAATATTCTCTACTTACTCATAATAGGGTCTGAGATGTAAAAGTCATTATTAATTTCTTAGAAGAAAATTTTCATACCCAGAAGCAAAAAGAGAAAATTAACCTTTTGTTTCTCTCATGAATGAATCAGAGTTTCAAAACTAATACTTAACTTGTATTTTAGAGGAGTTAATGAATTAACCAACTCTTCTATTAGAAATACTACGTTGTGGCCAGTGCTGTGGCACAGCGGATTAAAGCACTGGCCTGAAGTGCCAGCAACCCAAGATCCATCAGGGTGGAGGAGGAATGTCAGAGGCTGTGGTTCTATTGTACTAAAGCTTTGGTTCTGGAAGAACACATTAATGCACCCAGATGGTTTGAAGCTAACTGAGGGCCTATGTTCTGTACTCTTGTCTGTGGTACTGCATTTTCATTTATGTAAAATTTATTTTCTTCAAGTAATATATTAATTTGGATGAAAATGAAGATGTTAAGGAATTTTCAGAATGGGTCTGTTTAACCCTCATTGGCTTTGTTTTTAGGCACGTAACTCAGAAAGGAAAAGATAGAAAAATACATTTTGGGTTCTCTTCATCTGTACCACGGCACTCTTTGGTTAAGATTTGTCATTTTGTCATATTTGATTCTCTAGACTCCCTGAAAAATCCCCTACTTCATTAGAAGGAGTCCGTGTCTCATCATGGCAGTGAGAAGTTTAAAATGTTCCAGCTGTGCATTTAGCTAGGTCATGGACACATGCCATGGCACTTGCCAGCCAATTGTGTCAGGGGCATCATCTGAATCAGAATTACTTGTATGACAAAAGGAGTTGCAGATTCTTCCAGTGAAAGTGGAGAGGAGCAGGAGCTGCAGAACATTGCCAGGGGTGAGTGTGCCATGGGATGTCATGTGGTGGTTGGTGTCTGGGGTGCTGGTTCTGCAAAATATAGGGCTTATGGGGGCTGGTGCTATGGTGTAGCAGATAAGGCTACGACCTGCAGTGCCACCAGTTCAAGTCCCGGCTGCTCCATTTCCGATCCACCTGTGATATGCCCTGCAAAAGCAGTAGAAGATGGCCCACGTCCTTTGACCCCTGAACCCACATGGAAGACCTGGAAGAAGCTCCTAGCTCCTGGCTTTGGATCAGCTCAGCTCTGGCCATTGCATCCAATTGGGGAGTAAACCAGCAGATGGAAGATTCTCTCTCTCTCTCTCTCTCTCTCTCTCTCTCTCTCTCTGCCTCTCCTCTCTCTGTGTAACTCTGACTTTCAAATAAATAAATCTTTTTTTAAAGAGCTTATGCTTCTGGGTAGTGGTCATGGAAAATATATGGGACATTTTTCAGCAAGATTTTGGATGAATTTTCCAACCCCTGAACCTCCTAGAGATTAGAATAGACTTCTAATGCATAACTTCCACTTATGCTTAATTAGGTTTTTGTTTTGAATTGTTTTTGATGAAACAGCAAGGAATTCTGAGTTATAGACTTCCTATTTCAGAGACAGGAAAACACTGATGCCTGCATTTTAATTAAATAATGCCTATCACCCTTTCATAAGCATCAAATGATCACAGATTCTCTCTTTGCTGCTAATTAATGAGCATGGTGATTCTTCCCACCCTAACCACCTTCCCACCTACACTCCCTCCCCTCTTCCTCCTTCCTCTCCTATTGAAATGGAATGCCTTACATAGCTAGGGTGAACATTTAACCCGCTGGCCCTAGGTGTTCATACACTTCAACTGTGTGTAATTATTCATATGCACTTTTTATGACCAAGCTTATGTCAGAACGACAAATTATATATTCACCTAATACTGAGAGTCATCAAATTGATTTCTATTTTCTTCTCTATTAGGCAGTTCTTGAGGGGCAGAAATATTTATTTTGTGTATCATGTATTTATTCAACTAAAAGACTGACTGTCAAGATGCTGAGTTTTAGTGTCAAAACAAATATGTTTCTAGACCCCATGAAGTTTATAGTCTGGCAAGAAAGAGCCATCTACCCAAAGAATATTGTTTAACATAGTAAATGCTGGTGTGAAGTCAGTGGATAAAGATTGAAGCATTCTTAATCTAGCACCAACTCTAATCCCATGATCTCTAATTGAGAGAAGTAATCAGAAACACAGAACTCCATGTTATCTAGTTATCTCTTTGAATTTGTGCTTAAAAAATAAAACATACCAAACAACACACAAATACCTAGAAGTGCATAATATTTATATACTATCTTGATATTAAAAATAACAAGAAATAACCATGAAATAATAGCAACTTTGAATCTCCTTTGTTTTCTAGACAAGTTATAATCCTATGTGGTTCTTTACAGTACATTATTACAGTAAATTACAGTACATCATACAGTAAATTATTAAAGTAAAAAATTACAGTAAATTATTTTTGTAGGTACTCTTCATCTCTCTCACATTTTTTCTCTTTGAGAAATCAGATTTTAAAAACTGAGACCCAAGACAAAAGAAACATCTTTAAGCTAGTATTATATGATGATTGGCTCTCCAAAAAATATTTATTTATTTATTTGAAAGTCAGAGTTACACAGAGTAGAAGGGGAGAGAGAGAGAGAGTGAGGGACATCTTCCATCTTTTGGTTCACTCACCAATTGGTCACAATGGCTGGAGCTATACTGATCCGATGCTAGAGCCAGGAGCTTCTTCTGGGTCTCCCACACAGATGCAGCTGCCCAAGGATTTGGGCCATCTTCCACCGCTGTCCCTGGCCATAGCAGAGAGTTGGATCGAAGGCAGTGTAGCCGGGACTCAACCTCCACCCATATGGAATGTCCATGCTGGCAGTAGCTTTACCTGCTATGCCACAGTGCTGGCCCCTTGATTAGCCTTTATCTTAGACTTTTTAATGATATTAAAAAACACCGTATTTTTCTAAGCTCTTTCCATTCAGTTTCTACTTTGTAAACTCCATGTAATACTATCCCCAGAATTAATCTAAGGTATAACTGACATGATATAAGGCATTTAACCCCTTAACCTGTCTCCTTGAATACTCAGCTATGTTAGCTCTGTGTCCATTCTTCTATCTCTGTAATAGATGAATAAAAAGACAGTGTAAAATGATTTGAAAAGAACTTTAAGGGGTCTGCGCTGTGGTACTGCTGCCAATTGGGGAGTGAACCAGCAGATGGAAAACCTCTCTCTCTCCCTCTCTGCCTCTCCTTCTCTGTAACTCTGACTTCCAAATAAATCAATAAATCTTAAAAGAACTATAAACATCAATAAAACACAAATGAAAATTGTATTCTCAAAACTGGATATTAAACCATGCCTTCTACACCTCTGTTAAAAGTTACATTCTATCATAGTCATTTATGATTTCTAGGGCCAAAGTAGTAAATAAGATTTTTCTGGAAGAGACAGAGGTTATGAGGGAGCCAGGATTTGGGGTCAGTTAGCAGAAGTGAGTGTCACTCTTTCAGATTTGATTCAGGAAAGGAAGAACAGCAACTGATCCCTGACATTTTTTGGGGGGGGGAAGGAAAGGAAGGAGGGACTTAACAAAAGCAAAGGCCTTCTGGTTGTGGGCACCCACCCCTGACTGCAGCCTTTGGGAGGGCCAGCTGGTGTCTCTATGGATGATGTGGCCTGGACTCCATTTCCCAGAGTTCCCAGGAGCTCCGACCTATTCTGCCTTCGGAATGCCTGTGCACATGCCCCTGCTACAGCCAGTCCCTGGGGCTCTGAGTTGGACCAGAGGGAGTTCATTCCCTG
The DNA here is from genome assembly GCF_964237555.1 of Oryctolagus cuniculus. Classification (NCBI taxonomy): domain Eukaryota; kingdom Metazoa; phylum Chordata; class Mammalia; order Lagomorpha; family Leporidae; genus Oryctolagus; species Oryctolagus cuniculus. Next base: position 2,406,078 of record NC_091451.1, read on the forward strand.
ATCAGGGTCAGCCCTGGGGGCTGTGCTGCTCCTTCTCTGGCATTTATTGCATCTCCTGCTCTGCACGTGCGATCCCAGGCAGTTTCCGAGTGCTCACCCCGAGCCTGCCTCCTGCTGCTTCTTCCCTCTTCATCATTCACCTGTGGGTCCCATGTACCAGGGAATCTCTACCCGCACTCCCAGCATCGCTCCCTGTGTGTCCTGAAGAAAGGGTACATGCTCCAGGGACTTTCTGCTGTAGGTTTGACGTGCAGGAAGGGGCAGGGACCCATGTGGGAGACAGTGCATGCCAGGGCACCAGCGATCATGGCAGCTTCCCCTGAGGTCAGGGCTGGGACCCGGGCTGTTCTGTCTCCCAACTCTGCTTCACAGGCACCCAGCGCCTGGACTCTCTCCTGCAGAACCTCACCCAAACTGTCCCTAATGCACTTTATTTAGTGATTACCGGAGAGAGAGGTTAGCATTCTGGAAACCTGCACACGCAGGGAAGGAAGGTGGAAATACTCCTGATCTCCACAGTCAATAATCTGGGTTCCCACTGTGGGTGGTCTCAGAATGCAGTCTGGCCAGGTCTCTTGATGTTTCCTGGGCTGGTTCCTGCAGGGTGGGGCAGGATGGCCTTCAGCAAGGAGCCTGGGGCAGCAGAGGGGTGGGAAGGAGGATCTGACTAGGATCTGCCCCACTGCTCTCATCTTGCACCTCATCTTCCAGGTGGGGAGCAGTGTGAAGCGTGAATAGCTGCTTTGTGCATTGATCCCTCTCAAGTATTAATTATCAGACTTTTCCAATGTGGAATTTGAAGGTGTTCCAGAAACCTGGGGTGGGAAAACTCCCTTCTTTCAAACAGGCACAGAGACAGTGGAGGATCCAAGGAGTTTCTATTAATGGCCCTAGGATCAGCTGGAATGATTTCCTGAGAATTGAGCATCAAATTCAAGTTTCTTAGCTGTTACAGCATTGGTGGGTTTAAATGGCAGCCTACATGACTTAGGACCACATTTCCAATGGTCAGTGGGTCCAGTATGTTTGCAAAAGTGATGCCAGGGACAGATTTATTAGGACAGATTTTTGACTGGAGTTTACAGAAGCAGAACTTAGGACATCTTCCCTCCCTAGACAAGATTTCAGTGGGCAGCTGTTTCACTCGTTAATTGTGAGCATCCACTTTTAAAGGTTTGTGTTGGATGTGGTCCACTTCTCTTTCATTGATGATGTATTTGGCTGCTTTTCATTTTCTGTCTTCAGCTATCTCTTCTCCTGTTAGCAAGGCTGTCAACTGTTTTGACCTGCCACTGATTCCTTTGCAAAATAAGAAGGGAACTAAAATTAATGCAAGTCTACTGTGTTGTCAATAACTGGAGCTACTTTTTTAAAGATTTATTTATTCATTTGAAAGAGTTACACAGTGAGAGGAGAGAAAGAGAGAGAGGGAGAGAAGAGAGAGAGAGAAAGAGAGAGATGTCTTCCATCCGATGGTTCCCTCCCCAAATGGCAGCAACAGCTGGAGCTGTGCCAGTCTGAAGCCTGTAGCCAGGAGCTTCTTCTGGGATGAAGCTGTTTCTTAAAATAATTATTTATTTATTTGAAAGGCAGAGTTACAGAGTGGTAGAAGCAGAGATAGATGGCTGGAGCTGTGTGGATCCAAAACCAGAAGCCAGGAGCTTTGTCCAGGTCTCATAGGTGGGTGCAGGAGATGAGGGATTTGGGCCATCTTCCACTGTTTCCCCAGGCCACAGCAGAGAGCTGGATGGGAAGTGCAGCAGCCAGGATCCCAACCGGCACCCATATAGGATGCTGACATTGCAGGCAGTAGCTTTACCCACTATGCAACAGTGCTGCCCACTAACGGTAGCTCTTTTAATCTGAGTTTGCATAAAGTGGAGAATTACAGCATCATAAATACAGATAAGTAACAGTTTTTCTCTGCCCAGTACTTTACAGTTACCCAGTGATCCACTGAGAATCTTACTTTCCACACTGTGTAATTAAGAAGGCCAGTTCCTTGTCTTATTTTGGGTTCTGTGTTTAAACCCATACATTTTTGACATGGGAGGATATTAGTTCTACAATTTCATAGAGACTGGTCTGTGGAAGCATCGATAGAAGTTATAACTGTGAGAGTGGTAAGAAAGAAGAGGGGAAGAAATAAGTGCCCCTTACCCCCCACAGAGATGTCAACAAGTGGAGTAGAAGATGTGCCCTTGAAAACTATGGCTGACTTTCTGGGACAAACTGTGTTTGAGTGCTTCACATGTTCTGATAGAAACGTGTTGCCACCAAGTTATTAGTATATATATTTAGTTAGTTTTTAAAGATTTATTTATTTATTTGAAAATCAGAGTTAAACAGAGAGAGAAGGAGAGGCAGAGAGAGAGAGAGAGAGAGAGAGAGGTCTTCCATCATGTTCATTTCCCCAATGGCTACATCATTGTGACCTTTGCTCAGTCCCTGACCTAAACCTTTCCTTTAACCTAGTACTTTGCCATGTAGTAGCCCATGAAAACTACAGACTGCATAAATGAATGAATACTTGGAGGGTTGTGATTTCTTAGAGGAACATCATGAGACAGAAGGAATAAAACAAAACAAAAGTATCCTCTGTATATAGAAGGTATACTGTTTTTCAAGCCACAGAGAAGAGGAAGAAGAAGGAAATAGTGAGACTGGAAAGTTTGTGGCAAAGGAAATAGGCACTGGACAAGAATTTAACAAGCCCATTAGGAAAACATTAAGGTTTCTTTACTTCCATGTAGACTCTGCCCTCTAATGGTGAACAGGGTCCTCTAAACCCACTTGTTGCACAAATGAAAACCCAAGCATTGTCTTCTCCCACAGATGGAGTCTGCTATTGGTTTTGATTTACATTTCCCTAATGGCTAGTGATATTGGGCATGTTCATCTATGTCTTGACCATTGAGATTTCCTCTTCTGAGAAACATCTATTTTGATAATTCTCCATTTCTGAACTGTACATTTTGCTTCTTGTTTGGAGTTTTTCCAGTTCTATATATGTATGTTCTGGCTAGCAATCTTTTGTCATAGTCAGAGTTTTCAATGTTTCCTGCTATTCTGTCCATTGTATCCTCACTCTGTTGATTACCTTGTTGTGAAGGTGTATCTTAATTTGATATGCTCAACTTTGTATATTTTATTTTTGTGACTTGTGCTTTTGGAATCTTACCCAAAACTGTTGTCTATGCTAATGTTTTATAGTTTCTCATATGTTTACTTAGTTTTTGGTTTTATATTTAGACTTTTAATTCACCTTGAGTTGCTTTTACATAGTGTATGAGGTGTTGGGGTATCTTTTCAGGCTTCTACATATGGATAATCACTTTCCTTTAAACCATTTGCTAAAGGGGTTCTTCTTTCTCCTGTTTGTTTTCTTTCCTTTGTTAAATAGGAGTTGCCTGTAGAAAAGTTGGTTTATTTCAGATGCCTATTCTTTTCCATTGAACTATGTGTCTGTTTTTCCAACAGTGCTAACACTGCTTCTACTTTTTATAAGATTTATTTATTTATTTGAAAGGCCAGATGCTTCTTCCAAGTCTCTCATGTGGGTGCCAGCACCCAAGAACATAGGCCATCTTCCAATGATTTCCCAGGTGCATTAGTAGGGAGCTGGATTGGAAGTGGAGCACCTGGTCTCCTAGCAGCAACATATGGGATGCATGCACAGCAGGTCAAGGCTTTAACCCACTACACCACAGCACCAAACCCTTCCTTATTTACTTCTGCTGTGATCTTTCATTATTCACTTTTTTCTACTGCCCTGCAACTTGACTCATTTCTGTTTTTTTTCTGGGTCCTGGAGGATGGTAGTAGGTGGCTTCTGGGATATCTTTTTGTGTTAGTAGATACTTGGTAATATAAAATCATAGTTTTTATTTTCTATATTTCTCTGCTAATCACTAGGACCTTCTAAATGACAGTAGAAAATGCTGGCAGAAATGAGGATATATTAATTTGCTAAGAAAATACCACAGAGAATATGATGTAAATCATGGAATTTTACTTCTCAGAGTTGTAGAGCTTGAAAATATCAGATCAAGGTGCTAATAGGCTCGATTTTTCCAGAAGTCTTTCTCCGATGTGACAGACACATCTATCATTTGATCTGCTTAAAAGCACTTTCTTCAGGTAGAGTCATGTTGGTGGTTAGCACTTCAGTGTTTGAGTTTTAGGGAGGCACATTTCAGTCCACAACAGCAAAAGGGGCCTTGTGGTCTGCTTCAGTGACAGCCATCTCTGCGGAGGACAGAAAGTTTGAAATCAGCGTTAGGATTTCTCACAGTATTAGTGTCAGTTCTATCTCCATCAAATGTGCATTCATGTACACACAAACAAAACTACCTGTACACATAAACACATTCAACAGTGGAAATGCCTGATGGTTGTGTACAGGTAACATCAATATAATAATCCATAAGAGGGCCTATTAGCAGACATTAAAAAGAGAATTAGAAAGAATGACAACAAAATCTGCAGTTACCTATATTTATGTCTATATGTATGATATTCAGTATTTATAGTTGCTAAAAGATGAATACTGATGTGTGGGAATTAAAGCTAAACCTTACCTTGCAATATTGCAGCCTAGTCTACATGAAAGATGTCTTCCTAAAACCTTTCCCTGGGCCCACTCTGTGGCATAGTAGATTAAGCATCCACCTGCAGCACCAGCATCCCACATGGGCACCAGTTTGAGTCCCTGCTCCTGCACTTCCAATCCAGCTCTTTTCTAATGGCCCAGGAAAGCAGTTGAATATGCCCTGAGTGCTTGGGCCCCTGCACCCATGTGAGAGACCTGGAGGAAGCTGCTGACTTCTGACTTCTGGCTTCAGATTGGCCCAGCTCCAGCCATTCTGGCCATTTAGGGGTGAACCAGTGGATAGCAGACCTCTCTTTCTCTTCCTCTCTATATCTGTCACTCTGCCTCACAATAAAGAAATACATTTTTTAAAAACCTTTCATATTTTAAATTTCTTAATTTTTTGAAGATTTATTTATTCATTTATGTACAAGTCAAGTTACAGACAGAGAGGAGAGCCAGAGAGAAAGAGAGAGGTCTTCCATCTGATGTTCACTCCCTAATTGATTGCAACTGCCAGAGCTGTGCTGATCCAAAGCCAGGAGCCAGGAGCTAGTTCCAGGTCTCCCAGATGGGTACAGGGGCTCAAGGACTTGGGCCATCTTCTACTTTCCCAGGCCATAGCAGAGAGCAGGATCAGAAGTGGAGCAGCTGAGTATTGAACCGGCCCCCATATGGGATGCTGGTGCCTCAGGCCAGGGTGTTAACCTGTCCACCACAGCACCAGTCCAACATTTTAAATTTCTGATACTCTAAAGTAGCACAGGACTGCATTACATCTAGGAAAGATGTATTTAAAAATTATAAATCTAGTGCATTTTAGCAGAAGTTTTAACAAATACTTCTGATTTTCTCAGCATTATGTATAAATAAATGACAGAATGAGTCATTGTCAGATTTTTAGCTCTTTGACAGCCACTTATAATATTTCACAGCTTTTTGAAATGTATTGCTAGTGTGTTTTTCTCAACACATGCACTGGATTTTACCAGTTTAGTGCACATAGAGTTGCCTCTTATAGGATTTGCATTTTGATGGGTTTTCATGGCACATGTAATCAACATCTGCAAAGCCTCAAAAACACATAAATAATAACATGAATCAGGTTTTTTTCTTAAAGATTTATTTATTTATTTGAAAGAGTTGCACAAATAGAGGAAAGGTAGAGAGAGACAGACAGACAGACAGACAGAGACAGAGAGGTCTTCCAACTGCTGGTTTACTCCCAGTTGGCCGCAATGGCTGGTCTGTGTTGATCCAAAGCCAGGAGCTTCTTCAGGGTCTTTCACATGTGTGCAAGGCCCCAAGGACTTGGGCCACCTTCTACTGCTTTCCCAGGCCATAGCAGAGAGCTGGTTCAGAAGTGGAGCAGCCGTGACTTGAACTGGCACCCATATGGCTTGCCAGCACTGCAGGCAGCAACTTTATCTGCTATGCCACAGAACCAGCCCCACATTGCATCTCTTTAAGATGATATGGATTTAAGTTCATGAGAAATTAGTAGTATAGTGAAACTGATAGATATGGATGAAGCAGGATGGACTTGTTAGGAATGGTGATGTTTATTTTCTTATAAAATAAATAAATAAGAAATTAAATATGGTCAGACATAAATGAAGACTAAATTTTATTAGTGGTAATCCAGAAAACACTGATCTCAGGTCTTTTTCTTCCAATGTTAAGATTATCTTTTTAAATGCATATTAAGTGAACAAATTTCATGTAATTTATATATACAGATTGAAGAGCAAACTGATAATTTCCTATCCTATATTCCCTTGGTCTCATATCTCCAACTCCCTCCTTCTTGTTTTATTTTCTTTTATTTTTTTTATTTTTATTTATTTTTTTGACAGGCAGAGTGGACAGTGAGAGAAAGATACAGAGAGAAAGGTCTTCCTTTGCCGTTGGTTCACCCTCAAATGGCCGCCACAGCCAGCGCGCTGCGGCCAGTGCACTGCACTGATCCGATGGCAAGAGCCAGGTACTTATCCTGGTCTCCCATGGGGTGCAGGGTCCAAGCACTTGGGCCATCCTCCACTGCACTCCCTGGCCACAGCAGAGAGCTGGCCTGGAAGAGGGGCAACCGGGACAGAATCCGGCGCCCTGACCAGGACTAGAACCTGGTGTGCCGGCGCCGCTAGGCGGAGGATTAGCCTAGTGAGCCGCGGCGCCGGCCTTATTTTCTTTTAATTTTGACAGCTGCATGCTTTGATTTTATTTTAGAATCACAAGCTTTAACCCTCTACAAAATAAAGAATTCAGCAAATAGCAGCAGAAATATCAATGAGTATATGTTGTATACTCTATCAAAGAGTACAGAAAAGTGCTATGAGCAATACTCAAATCTCAAAATGTCAATTTAACTCATATGCTACTTTTTGTTGTCTATATATATTAATTACCACCAGTCAGAGAAAACATATGGTATTTGTCTTTTGGGGACTGGCTTCTTTCATGAAGCATACTTGTTTCCAATTCATCCATTTAGTTACAAAAGATAGGATTTCATTCTCAATTATGGCTGAATAGTATTTTACACTGCATATATAGCTCATATTCTTTTTACCGTCACCAGTTGATGTACATCTGGGTTGATTCCATGTTAGCTATTGTGAATTGAACTATATTAACCATGAGGGTACAGATAACTCATGACTATGTATATTCTTTTTCATTTCATGTGGATAAATTCACGGGAGTCAGGTGGCAGGATCATATGGTATGTTTGTTTTCAGATTTCTGAGGAACTTTGATACTGCCTTCCATAATGGCTGTACTAGCTTCGTTCCCACCAACAGTGGGTTAGGGGACCTTTTTCTCTCCCTCTCCACCAGCCTTTATTGTTTGTTGACTTTTTCCAAAGAATTATTTATTTGAAAGGTAGAGTTACTTATAGGGAGAGGCAGAGGCAGAGGCAGAGAGACATAAGTATTTTATCTGCTTGTTTATTCTCCATATGGCCCAACAGGTGGTGCTTGCCCAATTGGAAGCCAGAGTTAGGAGCATCTCCCTGGTCACCCAAGTGGGTGCAGGGACCCAGGCACTTGGGCCATCCTCCACTGCCCTCCCAGTCCAGAGCAGAAAGCTGGACTGGAAGAGGAGCAGAAAGCTGGACTGGAAGAGGAGCAACCGGGACCAGAAATGGCACCCATATGTGATGCCGGCTCCACGGGTGGAGGATCAACCCAGTGTGCTATGGCACTGGCCCCCATCAGGGATATTTTTCTATAGTACTCTCTCTCCACTGTATCTTTTTCTAGTTGAAGAATTAAGGTGATGCAGGATTAATAGAAGGAGTTTGAGAGGATTGTCTCTCGTTCAATTGTGTTGAATAGTTTCAGAATAATTGGAATTAGTTCTTTAAACGTCCTGTAGAATTCAATAGTGAGGCTGTCTGATCCTGGATTTTCTTTGTTGGGAGGGTCTTTATTACTTATCCAATCTCTGTCTTGATTTTTGATTTGTTTAGCTTTTCTATGTGTCTTCATGACTCAATTTTGGTATATTGTGTATGTCCAGGAATCTGTTGATTTTTCCTCTAGGATTTCCAATTTGTAGCAGTCACAACAGATGCCCACATCCTATATTGCAGTGCTAATCTGAGTTTTGGGTACTCCACTTCCAAATCAATTTCTTGTTAATATCCCTGGGAAGAAATGGATAATAGCTCAAATTCTTTCCTTCCTGTCATCTAATTTGGAAAACTGTAACCTAAATGGGGACTTGAGAACCTGGTCTTGCACAGTTGTAGCCATATAGAAAGTGAACCAGCAGATGGGATATCTCTCTGCTTCTCTTTCCTTCTCTCTTTGTCTCTGTGTCTCTCTGCCTTTTTTATCATATTAAAATATTTAATTACTTATTTGAAAGAGTTACAGAGAGAGGGAGAGACAGAAATCTTCCACCACCTAATTCATTTTTGAGATGACTTTAATAGCCAGAGTGTGGCCAGGTTGAAGCCAGGAGCTTTTCCTCTGATGTGCATGGCAGCATCCCAGCCACTTGGGCCATCTTTCCCTGCTTTTTCAGTCCATTGGTAAGGAGCTGGATCAGAAATGGAATAGCTGGTACTTGAACTGGTGCACATACAGGATGCCAATGTAACAGATTGCGGATTTGTCCACTGCACCACAACCACCAGCTCCTCTTTCTGCCTTTCCAATAAATAAATCTTTTGAAAAAGAACTTAAGGTAGTAAAAGTCATCATGACAGCAATGACAAATTTATTGAAGTGATCTATTTTCTTAAAGATCTATTTATGAATTTGAAAGGCAGCACTAGAAAGAGAGAGTGGGAGAGATGGATCTTCCTCCTGGTTTGTTCACTCCTCAAATGGCTGCAGTGACTGTGGCTAGGCCAGACTGATATCAGGAGCCAGGGGCTTCTTCCAGGTCTCTCACATGGGTGCAGGAGCCCCAATATTTGAGTCACCCTGTGCTGCTTTTCCAGACACATTAGCAGAGAACTGGATCTGTTTGGAGCATTAATGTCTATGATACTCTCCTTGCAGTTGAAGGATTTAGAATCCATTTCAATTATGGGTGGGCCAAGTACAACAGCTTCCAATTGTCCAAGATGTGGATTAGATGGGTTCTGAGAAATTTTGTTAAAATAGTTATTAATCATAACTCTGAGCTTAAGCTTTTCTTACCAAATTTTCATATTTGCTGATGTTTATATCTATGGGAAAATTGGGTCTCTGGATTGCAACCAATGAAAGCACCCAGACTAACAGTAATAAGGCCAACAGTCAGCAGAATGATGTCCAGCTGAACTGAAATAGCTTTTCTTATTTGGTAGAGGGGTTACCTCCTGCATTATACTGACATACTGACACAGACAATAGATATTGGAGCCTGTCCCTTCTGCCAAATGGAGAATGCCACATTTTGGTCCATCATATATATATTTATATATTATGATATATAATATATTATATATTTCTATACATAGTATATAATTACATATAATTATTATAAATATATAATATATAATTATTATATATAAATTTATTTTTTATAAATAAGTACATATTTATTTCTGATCCAGCTTCTTACCAATGGATTGAACAAGCAGTGAAAGATGGTCCAAGTGCCTGGGATGCTGCCACACACATCGGAGATGAAGCTCCTGGCTTCAACACGGCCACACTCTGGCTACTGAAGTCATCTCAATAGTATATATACATATAATTATATATATAATAATTATAATAAATTATATAATATATTATAAGATAAATTATAATATATTTTATATATGAATATATTTATATACATAAATATATGTAAATAAATGTAAATATATGTATAAAGTTTTTATTTATGTATTTGACAGGTGTACTTACAGACAGTGAGAGGAAGAGACAGAGAGAAAGGTCTTCCATATGCTCATTTACTCCCCTAATGACTGCAATGTCTGCAGCTGGGCCAATCTGAGCTAGGAGCTTCCAGGTCTCCCACATTTTGGCAGGGACCAAAGCACTTGGAACAGCTTCTACTGCTTTCCCAGGCTATTGCAGAGAGCTGGATAGGAAAAGGAGAAATGGGGACTAGAACTGGTGCTCATATGGGGTGCCAGCACTGCAGGTAAAGGATTACACCACTGCACCACAGTGCTGGCCCCAGTCTATCCTTTATTAAGGAGATCTCAGTAATCATGTTCAGGTATTGCTATCCTATATTCATGGCCAAAGTCCTAGCAGGCAACATGGTTTGGAGAATCATAAGCACAAGGTGTGTAGGAGACTTCATTTCTCATACAGCACAGTTAATAACAAGGTTCCAAGAGGGGAAATTACTTGCATCATAGTCTTTGAGAACTAATGAACATCACAGGTGATCTAAAGAATTTAGAAGGTTTGTGAGCCCCTAGAGTGATAAAGTCACTGGGAGCACAAGGACAGTGCCTAGAGTTTATTTTGATGGATTTTGGCCCCTTTCATTGGAGGGAGGCCCAAAGAAGCTGGACTGATTAGTAAACCTCAGAAGTGTCTTTTCAAGGTGAAGGCAAACTGAGACTCAGGGGTTTTTGGAAAAACTTGGAACAAAACACATTTCCCACACTTGGTTAAGACACATCATTTATCTACTGATTTTCATCAGATCTGTTAACATTAGGTATAAGGTACAGTGGACATGGTGGATGGTATACAGCAATATGATTTTAGTAATATATCATGAGGTGCTTTTTTTTTTTTTACTGGATTTAGCATGTAAAATTGGGCTACCTAATGGTATATAGCAGGAATAATCACCTTTTTGTTAAATAAATCTGAGGTAATAAATGTTAGTGTATGAAGACATTGAGTTTTCTTTATTGGGCCTTCTTGGCTATTTTAATCTGGGATCTGCGAATTCTCATTTTCTCTAGGCAAGTTGTAACTGAAAATCTTTATTTTATTCTTCATCATGTTGGACCAACTCTGCTGCTTCTGGGATTTTTTTAGTACATCTGACAATTGGAAATTTAGACAATAGTATAGTTAAAAAGAGATGTACCAAGTAAAGTATTTATTTTTATTCTGATATATATTTTGGAATTCTTCTAAAATTCCTATTTAGTATCCTTGTTAAATTTAGTTGCATCCTAGGTTAAGACGTATTGGAGGCAGGACCCATGGCTCAATAGGCTAATCCTCCACCTGCGACGCAGGCACATCGAGTTCTATTCCTGGTGGGAGCGCCAGATTCTGTCCCAGTTGCTCCTCTTCCAGTCCAGCTCTCTGCTATGGCCCAGGAGTGCAGTGGAGGATGGCTCAAGTGCTTGGGCCTTGCACCTGCATGGGAGACCAGGAGGAAGCACCTGGCTCCTGGCTTTGGATCAGTGCAGTGTGCTGTTTAGGACATCTGCCATTCTATGGTTCTGCTGTGTATCTCACTTCCCATGTTGAATCATTCTCTCCCTTTTTGATTCCATCAGCTAGTATTTGCAGACACTATTCTTGTTTATGTGATCCCTTTGGTTCTTAGTCCTATCATTACGATCAATTGTGAACAGAAATTGATCACTGAGACTAGTGAGATGGCATTGGTACATGCCACCTCGATGGGATTGAATTCGAATCCCCTGGTATGTTTCTAACTCTACTGTTTGAGGTAAGTCAGCTTGAGCATGTCCGGAATTGCACATCTCTTCCCTCTCTTATTCCCACTCTTATATTTAACAGCAATCACTTTTCAGTTAAGTTACAGCACTTAAGAAGAATTGTGTATTGATTACAGTATTCAACCAAAAGTATTAAGTAGAACAAACAAACAAAAAAATACTAAGAGGGATAACATATTAAGCTGCTCATCAACAGTCAGGGTGAGGGCTGATCAAGTCACTGTTTCTTATAGTGTTCATTTCACTTTAACAGGTTTCTTTTCTGATTTATTTATTTATTTGGAAGTCAGAGTTACACAGATAGTGAACAAGAGGAAGAGAGAGAGCGAGAGGTTCTCCATCTGTTGGTTCTCTCCCCAGATGGCCTAACACATGAGAGATATGCCAATCTGAAGCCAGGAGCCAGGACCTCTTCAGGGTCTTCCATGCAGATTCAGGGGCCCAAGGACTTGGGCCAATTTCCTACTGCTCTCCCAGGCTATAGCAGACAGCTGGATGGAAAGTGGAGTAGCCTGGACTTGAACCGGCCTCCATATGGGATGCCCACACTGCATGCAGTGGTTATACTGGCTACACCACAGCACTGGCCTCAAGACAATGCTCTAAAATGATGCATTAATTATTCCCAAATATTGAAAAGTGGCATGGTACACATTTGAATGTGTTGTTTTGTACTAGTTGTAGAAACAATTTAAAATATATTTATATTTAAAAATGCAAGCTTTGATCTAAAATTTTACTTTCCCCTAAGGTGCCTGTTTGGAAACTGAGAGATCATTGAAGTCTCAAGATAGAGTACAACTGATCTTATCCAAGCCTCCTTTATCACATGAGGATGCTAAATGCCAATGCCCAGAGAAGTAAAGTGAATTCTTCAAGGCCACATGGGTAAGTTGTAGCAGGGATAATTCTATATTAGCATTAGGTATCCTGATACATAGGCCACTGTTCTGTCAATTTCATACTCCTTCTGGAGTTAAAGATTCTAAGTTGTGGAAAATTAAGTTTGGAAATTTAGTGGTTGCTATGTTGTTATGGTGAGAAATTTCTGTGTATAGCTATGAGTTGCTTAAATTTTATTCAATATATTTTTCTAGTATGTTTGCTATTTATTTGAAATGTATAACAAATAGCTTCATCTATTTGCCAAAAGAATTTTTTAAAGATTTATTTATATTATTTGAAAGTCAGAATTACACAGAGAGAGAAGGACAGGCAGAGAGAGTGGTCTTCCATTCACTGGTTCACTCCATAGTTGGCCTCCATGGCTGGAGCTGTGCTGACTGGAAGGCAGGAACCAGGAGCCTCTTCCTGGTCTCCTATGCAGCTGCAGGGGCCCAAGGACTTGTACCATTTTATAGTGTTTCCCAGGCCATAGCAGAGAGCTGGATAGGAAGTGGAGCAGCCAGGTCTTGAACTGATGCCCCTATGGAATACCAGCACTGCAGGTGGCAGCCTCACCCACTATGCCACAGTGCCAGCCCTTGCCAAAAGAATTTATAGAAGCTATTCCATATATACACTTAACAATTATTTAGTTACTTGACATGAACTATCCCTGCATATTTGAAAATTTTGAATGGTATCACTTGGGTTTTAAGAATGTTATATTTTAGGTCTCTTAATATTTGTAGTGATGATGTTTTAAAGGCCCTTTCTGTTTTATGGAAAATGATAAGGATTTTGTTTTACAATCGCCATAGTATTACCACTTAAAGCAATAGATTAAATAACACTTTTAAACAAAGTCATTTAATACTGAATTCTAACACACTGGTATATTTCAAAGTGAGAAACTGGATTTCTTTCAGATATTCTAAAGAAGAATGATAATTAAAATTGAAGACATCTACAGTTTTTAATCCCTTGTTTTAAATATTGGTCATAATGGTCCAATTTAGAGTTTTAATTTTAATTAGCTTTTAAAAGATTCAATATGGTTTATATAAAAAATTCGGAGAACATAATTATATACTCAACCTCCCTCCCTTCTTTTTCCTTCTTTGTCATTTTTTTAGCTTATGGAATGACATTTTCAGCTTACATTACATTAAAAAGGGTTGTTGAATCAAGGGACAAGTTTAACAGGCAAAAAGCAAAAAGATCGTAATTTAGAGGGAATACAGACAATGGCTCTAAACAATATTTGAATATCACATCCAAACAATATTTGAAGAAATTGATAAAATAAATATTTTAATTTTGGCCGGCGCCGCGGCTCAATAGGCTAATCCTCCGCCTAGCGGCGCCGGCACACCGGGTTCTAGTCCCGGTCGGGGCGCCGGATTCTGTCTCGGTTGCCCCTCTTCCAGGCCAGCCCTCTGCTGTGGCCAGGGAGTGCAGTGGAGGATGGCCCAGGTGCTTGGGCCCTGCACCCCATGGGAGACCAGGAAAAGCACCTGGCTCCTGGCTCCTGCCATCGGATCAGCGCGGTGCGCCGGCCGCAGCGCGCCGGCCGCGGCGGCCATTGGAGGGTGAACCAACGGCAAAAGGAAGACCTTTCTCTCTCTCTCTCTCTCACTGTCCACTCTGCCTGTCAAAAAAAAATATATTTTAATTTCTCCTACTAAAATGCTCAGAGAAAGTCTTTCATTATTTATCAAATATTAGTGCAAAAATATGGATTTAAATGATCCCAAAAAGTGATGAATTTTTGTGTAATAAAGTCCAATTTTTGTCAAGGCTTTTTGACAGTCTCTCAGAAAACTTATGTTTGTGAATGGGAAGAATAATATCAAAATATCCATACTACCAAAAGCAATTTGCAAATTCAATGCAATTCCAATCAACATACCAACGATGTTCTTCTCAGAGCTAGAAAAAATGATGCTAAAATTCATATAGAAACATGAGAGATGCTTAACATCTAAAGCAATATTATAAAACAAAAAAAAGCTGGAGACATCACACCATATTTTAAGACATATTACAGGGGTCAGCACTATGACAAAGCAGGTAAAGTCACCGTCTGCAGTGCCGGCATCTCATATGGGTGCCAGTATGTTTCCCAGCTGCTCCGCTTCTTATACCCCTCTCTGGTATAGCCTGAGAAAAAGGTAGAAAATGGCCAAAGTCTTTGGGCCCCTGCACCTGCATAGAGACCTGGAAGAAGCTCCTGACACTTGGATTCAGATCAACACAGCTCCAGCCATTGTGGCCATTTGGGGAGTAAACCAGTGGATGGAAGACCTCTCTCTCTCTCTGCCTCTACCTCTCTGTGACTCTGCCTTTCAAATAAATAAATAAACTGCAAAAAAAAAAAAACACAAAAAGAAGAAGTGTTAGCACTGATATAATAACAGACACATAGTTCAATGGAAAAAACTAGGTAGCATAGAAATAAACCCAAATTTCTACCAGCAACTCATATTTAACAAAGGAACTAAAATGAACTGGAGAAAGAAGAATCTCTTTCACAAGTGGTGCAGAGGAACTTGATGATCCAAATGTAGAAGCCTGAAAATAGACTCCAACATCTCTTACACTATGTAAAAGTGAACTCACAGTGAATGAAAAATCTAATCATAAGACCCAAACCCAAGTAAACATAGGGAAACTCTAAATATTGTCAACACACAATAGCTTTTGGGTAAGATTCCAATAGCAATAGTCACAAAAATAAAAACAGAGACATTTGAGTATATCCAACTAAGATACTTTTCACAACAAAGTAAACATCAGAGTGTAGATACAATGAACAGATGGCAGGAAAAATTAAAACTCTGAATGTTTACAGATTTCCAGAACATTTACATGAATTGTAAAATCTCCAAAAAATACAGTGAAGAAACAGGCAAGGATCTGAATAGACATTTCTCAGAAGAAATGTAAATGGTCAAAACATGTGAATTTGCCCGATGTCACTAGCCATTATGTAAATATAAATCAGAACACCATATCAGTCTCCAACACCTGTGGGAGAATACAACACTCAGGTGTTTGTGTGTGCAGCAAGTGGGTTTAGAGGACCCTGTTCACCTCTGGAGAACAGAGCCTACGGGGAGACATAGAAACCTTACTGCTTTCCTAATGGGCTTATTAAGTTCTTGACCAGTGCCTTTTAGTCTTGCCACAAACTTTCTAGTCTCACTACTTTCCTTCTTCTTCCTCTTCTCTGTGGCTTGTAAAATAGTATACATTCTGTATACTGTGGATACTTTAGATTTATTTTATTCCTTCGGTCTCCTATGAAGTTCCTCCACAAAAACACAGCCCTCAAAATATTCATTCATTTATGCAGTCTGCAGATTTCATGAGCTACTAAATTCCAAATAGTATGTTAAAGGCAAGATCTAGGCCTAAGAGAAAAGTGGTCTGAATTCTGTGCCTAGAGGAGGATTTGGGACATAGTAGAATTTTTGGTGAAGTGCTATGTGAATGACATGCACTCAGTAAATGAGTAATCTAAAGCATGCACTGCATTCAAGCAACACAGCAGCCCTACTCACCTCAGGTAGAGCAATTGAGAGGAATAATGTGAAGACAAATAAGACATCAATAAGTTGAATAATAACAGAGAAAACACAAAATAAGATAGATGCCAACATTACTGAGCTATTTTTGAGGAATTAAATTGATAGAGGGGCTGGCATTGTGGCCAAGTGGGGTAAGCTGCAATCTGTGAGGCCAGCATATCATGTGAGTTCCACTTTGAGTTTAGGAATCTCCACTTCCAATTTAGCTCACTGCTAAACACCTGGGAAACCAGCAGAAGATGGACGAAGGACTTTGGTCCTTGTCACTGATGTGGGAGACTTGGATGAAGCTCCTGACTTCAGCATGCCCCAGGCTCAACTGTTGAAACTCTCTGGGGTGTGAGCCAGCAGATGAAAGCTATCTCTGTCTTTCCCCCTCTCTCTAAATCCACTTTTCAAATAAACAAAGATTTAATAAACAAATTAACTCATTTCAAAATACACAAAAACATGAACAATACTCTATCATCTTTATGCCAAAATGATCAAAAATAACAAATGCTAGAGAGCATATGGGAAAAGAAAACCATCATATATGGTGGGTGAAAACACAAATTAGTACAGATGTTATGCAGAACAGTATGGACATTCCTTAAAAAGGATAAAAATTGGGCTGGCGCTGTTGTGCAGCGCCTGAGGGGCCAGCATCCCATTTGGGTGCCAGTTCTAGTTCCAGCTGCTCTTCTTCCAATCCAGCTCTCTGCTATCTCCTGGGATAGCAGTAGAAGATGGCCCAAGTCCTTGGGCCCATGCACCCATGTGGGAGACCCAGAGGAAGCTCCTGTCTCCAGGTTTCAGAATGGCATAGCTCTGGCCTTTGTAGTCATCTGTAGAGTGAACCAGCTAATGGAGGACCTCTCTGTGTCCCTACCTCTATTGTAACTCTTTCAAATAAATAACAAAAATTTAAAATAAGATAAAAATTGACCTACCATTTTAGAGTTATCTTGCTCTTGGCTATATAGAATAAGGAAATTTTATTAGAAGGAAAGGAGAAGAGCATATCAAAGATACAGCAATTTTCCCATAACACAGCCACTATAACACAGTTCACTGCAGCCAGGATTTGAAACCAATCTAGCTATCCATCAATGAAAAATATGGACAGGGCAACTTCATTTAGATTCAAAAAAGAACAAAATATTATTAAATTAATTGAAATAAGCCAGAAGCAGGAACACAAATGTCACCTGGTCCTTGTCACATGTGGAAGTGAAAGAAAATAATGGATCTGAACACAGAACTGTGATTACTAGAGGCTGAGAAGGGAAGCAGCTAGGGATAGAGGGGGATTGGATAATAGGTATCAAAATACAAAGAGGCAGAAAGAACTTCTGGTGTTCCATAATATAATGAGATGACTACATTCAACCATATTAGGTTCTGTGTAAAGAACTGAAAGAGAGGAGCTGGTAGTCTCAAATCATGGAGAAGAATTAGAAACTGTAGTTGCTTGGGGGCCAGCATTATGGCACAGTGGGATGATGCCCTGGCCTGAAGCACAAGCATCCCATGTGGGTACCAGTTCTAGTCCTGGCTGCTCCTCTTCTGATACAACTCTCTGCTATGGCCTGGGAAAGCAGTAGAAGATGGCCCAAGTCCTTGGGTCCCTGCACCCAAGTGGGAGATCTGGAAGAAGCTCCTGGTTCCTGGCATCAGATTGGCAGAGCTCCGGCCATTGGGGCCACCTGGGAAGTGAACCAGCAGAGGAAGACCTCTCTCTCTCTCTGCTGCTACTTCTTTCTGTAACTCTGTCTTTCAAATAAATAAATCTTTAAAAAATTAATAAAATTGTAGTTGCTTAGCTTGATCACTTTTTACTGCATAAATGTGTGCAAATATTGCACTACACCCTGTAATAATTCATGACTAGGACACATTAATCACAAATTATTTCAATGAAATTTTAAAAATTAGAAACATTTCTTTATATTAACAATGAACTATTTGAAAATGAAATTAGAAAAACATTTCCATGCATAGCAGCATAAGAACCAGGAACCAATGTCTTCAATGTTATCAGTGATGAATCAGATTCACAGCCCTCAGCACTGTTTTTGCCATAGACCTTACCATGGCAATTGTGGGCATATAGTAGTAAATCAATGGACAGGAATCCTTTGTCTCTATATCTGTTAAATAAATAAACAAGGAATTCATCAAAGAAAAAGAGATATCAATTTGGATGCCAGGTCACAAAAACACATGCACTTGAGCTATCCTCCAGTTTGTGATGCCAACAAATCTTTCAGACATGTTACATTTTCAGAGACTTTTCTGTAATCTTGCTAAGCTTTCTGGAAATCTGCCTTATAGCAAAGGGTTTCCCAATTCCATTACACTCATGATTTTTCTTTTGTGTGAGTTATTAGTTTACCATCTAGAGATAATTTATGGTACAAAACTTTTCTATGCATGCATGTTTTCTCATTTGTGAGTCTATTCATGGGAATTAAAGACTGATTTATAGCAGAAATACATTTTCCAAATTCATTGCATAGACTTTTGTTCCTTATGAATTCTCTGAAGTCTGTTGATGTCTAATTTCTGGCTAAAGGTTTTATCGTATTTACAGCATGCAAAGACTATCACCTTTTGTGAATTCTGTATCTATACAAGCCTGAAATAAAGAAAATGTTTTTACACAATCAGTATACTCCTAAGAAACCACCTGTGTCAATTCTCTGATGTACCATTGACTTCTGACAAACAACCTTTTCACACTAATAATATTTATAAGCTTTCCCCTTTACATGAGTCTCTGTTGGATAGGATGTGATTTCCAGCAAAAGGTTTTGTCACAATACTTACATGAATTTTGGAGAAAAGCTCTTCCACATTCATTATATTGTTAAGGTCTCTCCCTTCTTCAAATTCCATGATGGATTATGAGGCATTACCTATGTGAAATGACTTTCTCACATTTATTTCATTCATTAGATATATATGTTGTGCATTCTGATATAAGGAGAGATTTGGGCAGAGCTTTCCAACACTCATTACACCCATAAGGTTTCTCTCCCACGTGAATTCCCTGTTGTCTTATGAGGTATGGCTTCTAATTAAAGGAATTTTACTTTCAAAGGAGTTTTTCCCTATATGAATTTGATGATGTACAATGAGGGCTGAATTATGGTAAAAGGCTCTGAGTCATTACATTCATAAAATTGCTCCCCATGAGAATTCTTTTATGTTTGATGAGGTCTGATTTGCACCACAAAGGCTTATTCACATGTATTACATTCATGCATTTCTCCCCTTGGTGAATTCTCTAATATTTCATGAGATATAACTTGAACAAAAAGGTCATGTAGAAAATTCCTTGTGTGGATTCTCTGATATCTTATGAGTTATGAAGTACAGCAAAGAGGCTTTCCACCATCCTTCCATCCATAAAACCTACCTAAATTGAGCAACAAAGATATAGAAAACGTAAACACACACATAACTGTATGGAAATGATATCAGTAATAAATACCCTCGCCGCCAAGAAAACCCCAGGACTGGATGGCTTCACTGCTGAATTCTAACAGACATTTAAAGCACTAACTGCAATTCTCAAGTTATTCAAAACAATTGAGAGAGAGGTGATTCTCCCAAATTCTTTCTATGAAGCCAGCATCACCTTCATTCCTAAACCTGAAAAAAGTGCAACAAAGAAAGTAATTATAGACCAACTTCCCTGATGAACATACATGCAAAGATCTGCAACAGAATTCTGGCCAATTGAATCCAACAATGCATCAGAAAGATCATCCACCCAGACCAAGTGGGATTTATCCTTGGTATGCAAGGATGGGACCAAAGGCTTTTCCACAGTCATTTCATTTATAAGCTTTCTCCATGGTGTGAAGGCTCTGATACTTTCTGAGGTTTGACTTCTCAGCAAAGGTTTTTCCACAGTCATTACACTCATAAGGTTTCCCCCCAGTACAAATTGTCTGATGCTTTGTGAGCTTTGACTTCTCAGCAAAGGCTTTTCCACAATTATTGCATTCATAAGGTTTCTCCCCTGTGTGACTTTTCTAATGCATTTTGAGTTGTGATTTCTGGCCAAAGCTTTTTCCGCAGGCATTGCATTCATAATGCTTGTCTTCTGTGTGAATTCTCAGATGCTTTCTGAGGTTTGCCTTCTGGCCAAAGGCTTTTCTGCAGTCATTGCATTCATAAGGCATATCCCCTGTGTGAATTCTCTGATTATGAGGTGTGGCTTCTGGCCAAAGAGTTTTCCATAGTCATTGCACTCATAAACGCTTATCTCCTGTGTCACTTCTCTGATGATTTATGAGGTTTGACTTCTGGCCCAAGGTTTTTCCACAGTCATTGCATTCATAAGGTTTCTCCCCTGTGTGACTTCTCTGATGATTTGTGAGTGTTGATTTCTGGCCAAAAGCTTTTCCACAATGATTACATTCATAAGGTTTCTCCCCTGTGTGAATTCTCTGATGATTTAGGAGGTATTCCTTCTGGCCAAAGAGCTTTCCATAGTCATTACATTCATAAGGTTTCTCACCTGTGTGAATTCTCTGATGATTTATGAGGTTTGAATTCTGGCCCAAGGTTTTTCCACAGTCATTGCATTTATAAGGTTTCTCCCCTGTGTGACTTCTCTGATGATTTGTGAGTGTTGATTTCTGGCCAAAAGCTTTTCCACAATGATTACATTCATAAGGTTTCTCCCCTGTGTGAATTCTCTGATGATTTAGGAGGTTTGCCTTCTGGCCAAAGGATTTTCCACAGTCATTACATTCATAAGGTTTCTTACCTGTGTGAATTCTCTGATGATTTATGAGGTGTTTCTTCTGGCCAAAGAACTTCCCACAGTCATTACATTTATAAGATTTCAACCCTGTGTGAATTCTCTGATGTCTAATGAGATCTGACTTCTGGTGAGTGGTTTCTCCACAATCATTACACACATGAGGGTTTTCCACTTATATGAGTGCTGTGATGGAGGGTATGGCAGAATTTAATACTGAATGACTTCCCACAAGGTTTATGTGCATAGGATTTCTTCCCTATATTTGGTCTATGATTCAGTCTAACATGTGATTGGTAAATAACAGGTTCCACAGGCCCAATATACTTATAAACGTTCTCTCTTTTGGGACTTTGTTGATGTATACTGAGGTTAGAATTCTTATGGAAATCTTGTACTATTTGAGTTGTCTTGCCAATAGTGGCAATTGACTTATTACAGGTTTCTACCATAAAAAGCTTCTCAGATTCACAGAATATATTCTTGCTTTTGAAGACTTTCCCTTGTCCAATTTGTTCAAGTGCCTGTTCCTTGATCTGAATATTGTGCTGTTGATTAAGAGGTTCACAGAACTGGAGAGTGTTCCCAGGTACCTTAGTAGCACAAAATTTCTCTCCAGCTTGTAGTTGATCAGGCCCACAATGGGGACACATATTGTGACATATACTGCATTGTTCAGGTTTTATTCCTGAATAGTTTCTCTTTTTGATACTCAGTTTTGGAATATGGCTTATACTTAAATTAAGTGTTTTTCTGAATTCAACTCCCTTGGGAGTTAATGTCTTATTATTTGTCATAACATCCTGATGCAGATTTTTCTCCAGACTTTTCTGGTTGGTCTTAATCAGTTCATCCAGTTTCATGGCAACTGAAGTGAGAAAAAAAATGATGTCACTACATCAAATATAATTGTTTCTTCTAGCATACTCGTGTAAAAGGAATGAAGTTACTTGTATTTAAGAGGGATAAGATGTTAGGAAAAGTTCTGCATTTGTGCCTCCTCACACAGGGCACCAAAATGTTAGGAAAAGAGATGTAGAATAGAGGAGAAAATGTATGAATTTACAGCCAAACAGAATTTATTCAGAGAAAATTAATCCACAGAGGTGGGTGACCAACTGCCTGTCTGTACAAGATGGAGCATGAAGGCTCCAATTCCCAGGGGCCAGACCTTTTTGAGGAGGGCTAAGGCTGGGCATGAGGGTAGGGTGCAGCAGTGGAGGGGAATTCCAGGAACTGGGTGGGGGCCTTAGAAATCTGGAAAATAATGCAGGCTGGGGTATGAAGGCAATAGGCTGTGAGACCCAATTGAGTTTCAAGGGCAAGGAATACATTCCAAAGTTTATCTACTTTGGGCAATGAGGGAGAATGGCTCAGGCTTATATCCTCGTTCCATCATAAGATTTTCAAAAAATGATTAGAAGATACATATTTATGAATATACAGGTTTTCTCCATTATACATTAATATATTGAATTTTATCCATAGATTTTCCAATGTTCATCCATGATCCTGTTTACTACCAGAATTTTTTCCAAGTATGATTGAATGGTTTTTGTGGTAAGATGTCTTAAGTCACTGCTTGGGATGCCTGTATCTCAAAACAGTGCCAGTTTAAGCCGAGGCTACTCTGCTTCCAATACAGCTCTGAGATAATAGATACTGGAAAGCAGCAGATAATGGTTCATGTGCTTGGGACCCTGTGATAGAGATGAGTAGGTGAAATTCCAGGCTTCTGGCTTCAGATTAGTCATAACTGTTGATAGTATTTGGGGAGAGAGTTAATAGAAAATCTATTCCTCACTGTTTCTCTCTCACTTTCTACTTTCACAAAAAATGAATAAGACTTCACAGAATGGACTAATATTTAATAAATATATTCACCTGTAATCTAGAAACCAATTTTTCCCTGTCCATTTTTTCAGTTCATTTTTAATGTATTTTTATTTCTTTATTTATTTGTGAGGGTTAGACAGTGAGAGACAGAGACAAAGATCTTCCTTCCATTGGCTCACCCCTCAAATGGCAAATACATTTGGATCTATGCCAATCCAAATCCAGGAGCCAGGTGCTTCCTCCTTATCTCCATTGTAGGTGTAGGGGCCCAAGCATTTGGGCCATCCTCCACTGCCC
This sequence comes from Oryctolagus cuniculus, assembly GCF_964237555.1. Lineage (NCBI taxonomy): Eukaryota > Metazoa > Chordata > Mammalia > Lagomorpha > Leporidae > Oryctolagus > Oryctolagus cuniculus. The sequence goes on from NC_091451.1 coordinate 2,429,147, forward strand.
TCCTGGGCCACAGCAGAGAGCTGGACTGGAAGAGGAGCAACCAGGACTAGAACCCGGGGCCCATATGGGATGCTGGTGCTGCAGGGGGAGGATTAACCATGTGAGCCATGGCCCAGCCCCTTTTTCAATTCATTTTTAGAAAAATTGTGGGTTTTGTACTTCTGTGATATGTCAACCATAAATATGGGGAAGTTTTACTAGATCATTTCCTTGAAGGTAAAGAGTGAAATGTGTCTATACTCTAAGCAGGATCACATTCATGGGACAAGATTTGAATATGTGGTTGTCTTGTGTTCTGTCTTCCCAGGCAAACAGCATTTGTGGGATTTTTCTAATGAAAATCTCTGTTTTATCTGCACTATTATAGTTTCCCCATATTTCTAAGGAAACCTGACATCCTAATCTTCTAATAACTACAACAGTTACAGAAAGTTCCAATATACCACCTTGGCTATACATTCCCACCAGTTGAAATAATTTATTCCTGCAACCCAGAGTCTGCTCAATTATTGAAAATTGATTTCTAACTCATTGTGAAGACGTCAGCCCTGGTTACCTCCTCTTGTTTCTTTCTATAAACACTCCTCTGTGATAATTTGAGTTTCTGGAGGTTTGTTGATTTTCACAGAAAACTTCATTTCCTTTGCCTTTACCAGAGATACTGATCTCCATAGATACTGTAGAATGTCTGTGTCTGAATCACAGGACCAGCTGTCTTCAGGAGTAAGACTTGGGAAAAACTCGTGGAAAGAACACCAGTCAACATCTGTTGCACTGCTTCTGCTTTGGCCTCCCTGCCCGTTATGTACACAATGACATGGAAGGCTCTGATGTAGGCATTATTTCCCCATCCATGGCTCTGCTCCTTGCTCCAACTTGAAGATCAAGTCAGGTTTGGTCATGCAGTGCCCTATTAATGGAAACAATATAGACTTTGTGAAATCACTATTTTGGTTTAATGAAAGGAGTACAGCTTGGTCCAGGAGCTATGCAACAAATGTTCCAATGTGAAATCCTTCCCAGGTGGTAGATATTCAGATTCTTCATGGACTCAAATTCTATACCTGTCCCTCATTCAACTTTATGAATAGTGCTCACTTATTTGTCAAATAGCAAGAAAATGTTACCATTGGGCATGCGATGAGTGTCACTCACCCAGGGAGAACAGGCCGCTGTAGGTCTCCAGCATCACATCCCTATACAGGATTTTCTGAGCTTGGTTCATGTTCTGCCATTCCTCCCAGGTAAAGTACACAGCCAGGTCTTCAAATGCTATCATCCCCTGTGACAGAACACTCCTGGTCAACATGTCAACTCTGTCACCTAACAAACAATGGCAGTTGTATATCTTCTACATGGGTATGGATGAAGAAGCAAGAATGCCATTTCATTTCAGATTTGTGAGCATTTGGGCAGCCACACAGAAGCATTCAACAGGGGATCAAACCTATGGTATAAAGGCTGTGAAAATTGCCCAAGCTGGAGGGAAACAGGAATTTCTCTTCACAAAGGCCAGACTATGTCAAGGGCAATTGCACAGTAGGCTGAAAGGGGGACAAGAGTCACTCTGGAATGAGCAATGTTCAGAAGAATGTAGAAGTATTCAGGGAAAAAGACAAGAAACCATCAGGGAAGTTATGAAGGGATTGAACAATGAAGAATTTCCAGAAAAACACTATACACAGTCAATGCAATTATGGCAGAGAAAAAATTTTTTAAAAGAGACAGTAGGCATTTAACTTAGTGTTTATGATGCCAGCTCAGATACTCTCTGCATCAAATTTCCAAAGTTGGATTTCAGTGCCAGCTCCAGTTTCCAGCTCCCAGCTAATGCAGACCAGGGGAAGCAATGGTGATGCCAACCAAGAGGGAGGCCTAGATTCCATTCCTGACTCTTGGCTTCAGTTGTGCCCCACCTCTGCTTGATATTTTTATTTAGGCAGTGAAGAAGTGCATGGGAGCTTTCTAGCTTTCTCTCACTCCATCAATTTCTTTCTCTATCAGGCTCATAAATATTTTAAGTAAGGGAGGAGATTCAAGAAAGAATAGAAAGTAGCTTTTTCTTTTTCTATAATTATTCTACTCATAAACATTTAAAGAACTGAAATAACATGATAACAAATTAAAGTAAAAGCTATGGAGTTATTTACCCAAGAACAGAACCTGAGAAATTCTGTACTATAATCTGCATTTGTGACTGAGGGAAATACAGAGAGCTTTGTTTGAGAACCTGCAGTAGGCACCAGCATTGTGGTACAGCAGGTAAGTCTCCACCTGCAATTCAGGCATCCCATGTGGACAGACAATTTGAGTCCTTGGCGCTCCACTTCCAATTGAGTTCCCTGCTAAAGTGGCTGAAAGAGCAGTGAAAGATGGCCTGAGTATTTGGGCCAATTCCACAAATATGGGAGACTCAGATAGAGTTCCAGACTCCTGGCTTTGGCCTGGCCAACCATTGTCGCCATTTCTTGAATGAACCAGCAGATGGAAGATATCTCTTTCTCACTACCCATCTCTCCCTATCTCTATTACTCTGCCTTTCAAATAAGTTAATAAATAAACCTTGGGGCTGGCACTGTGGCACAGCAGGCTAATGCCCTGGCCTAAAGCACCAGCATCCCATATGGGCACCATTTCAAGACCCAGCTGCTCTACTTTTGATCCAGCTCTCTGCTATGACCTGGGAAAGCAGTAGAAGAAGGCCCAAGGATTTGGGCCTTTGAAGCCGTGTGGGAGACCCAGAAAAACCTCCTGGCTCCTGGCTTTAGATGGGTGCAGCCCGGCCAGTGCAGCCAATTGGAGAGTGAAATGTTGAATGAAAGATCTCTCCTCTCTCTCTTTCTCTCTGCCTCTCCTCTCTCTGTGTAACTCTTTCAAATAAATAAATTGTTAAATACAATCTTAAAATGTAAAAGAACATGCAGTAGATTATTTTCCCCACAGGGTTCTTACTCTAGCTGGGAATCAAGTTCATCTCCTCAAACTATTAAGGACTGCATTACTCTAACAATTAAAAAAATAAATGCAGCCAGCACCGCGGCTCACTAGGCTAATCCTCCACCTTGTGGTGCCAGGACATACACGGTTCTAGTCCCGGTCGGGGTGCCGGATTCTGTCTCAGTTGCCCCTCTTCCAGGCCAGCTCTCTGCTGTGGCCAGGGAGTGCAGTGGAGGATGACCCAAGTCCTTGGACCCTGCACCCCATGGGAGACCAGGATAAGTACCTGGTTCCTGCCATCAGATTAGTACAGTGGGCCGGCTGCAGTGCACCAGCCATGGTGGCCATTGGAGGGTGAACCAATGGCAAAGGAAGACCTTTCTCTCTGTCTCTCTCTCTCTCTCACTGTCCACTCTGCCTGTCAAAAAAATAATAAATGTAACTGATTTGTGGTTTAGCCCTAGGTAAGTAATTCTCTTGCAGAATGCTAAGTGTTTATTTCCAGGGTGGAACTAAAACACTGCCCACTACATCATCTGTATAACACTAAAGAATATGTTGGACATTATGACCCCAAAATTCAGAATATTGTCCTTGACTTCAATTGAAATCATATAACAAATATATATTTTGCTATGGCAACAGAAAATGAGAGATGACATTGCCTTTTCTTGGATAAATGCAATAATTGATAGTCATGATAAATTCATCATACATCTTGTTTCTATATATATCCTGAGAATAAAATTTACCTTCCTACATCCATTTTCATTAATAAATTATTATAAATCTAAAAAAAAAAAAACAGACAGAAAGCTGGGAATAATTAAGAAAACCACTTACAGGGGTCATTGCTATCGCACAGTGGGTTAAAGCCCCAGCCCGCAGAACCAGCACCAGATATTAATTCCCACCAAATCAGGTGTGAGTGCGATTTTCAGGTGAATTCAATCAGAATTCCACAGCCATTCAGCTGGCAGGGGTGGATGAATCCAGAAACAGCCAGTTTACATGGGACTAAATCAAGCCTAATATCACAAAGGACTCTTGCATTTCTTTGGCTTTTTTCACATTTGTCTTATTTATCATGATTTGTAATGAATTTTATGATGTGAGCTTTAGTTTTGAGACTGGAATATGGAGTTCAGGGCACGGGAGGAATGGTCTTTTTCAATCAGGGCACAGAAGTTGGCTTGCTCCAATTCTGGCTTGCTGTCATTGTTTTGGGTGCCTCAGCCAATTTTTGGTTTTGAGCAGCAATTTTCTAAATGTTTTCTTGGTCTGAGTTTCTTTTGCCTTCTTCCATCCCAAATTTTGCATTCTGACGCAGTACAAACAAGAGTTCGGACAGAGGATCCATTATGAAATAAAAAACACAATAAATTGGCCTTTCAGGATTAGAAATCTACAGGCAGAATGACCAAGATGAATTTTTGTGTTTTGGAAAATGAAATGGAACCAATTTGCTGTGGGGACAGATATTAATTCCCTCCAAATCGAGTTTGACTGTAATTTTCAGGTTAATTCAATCAGAATTCCACAGCCAGTCAGCTGGGAGGGGTGGATGTATCCAGAAACAGCCGGTTTCCTTGTGACTAAATCAAGCCCAATATCACTAAGGACTCTTGCATTTCTTTGGCTTTTTTCACAGTTTTCTTATTTATCATGGTTTGTAATGAATTTTCTGATGTTAGCTTTGGTTTTGAGGCTGGAATAAGGAGTTCAGGGTACAGCTGGAATCGTCTTTTTGAATCAGGGCACAGCTGTTGGCTTGCTCCAATTCTGGCTTTCTGTCACAGTTTTGTGTGCCTCTGCTAATTTTGGTTTCTTAAGCAGCAATTTTCTAAATGGTTTCTGGGTCTCAGTTGGTTTTGCCTTCTTCCTCCCGAAATTTTGTATTCTGGTGCAATACAAACAAGAGTTCAGACAGAGTAGCTATTATGAAATAATAAAAAAACAAACAAATTGGTGTTTCATGCTTAGAAATTTACAGTCAACGCAACCAACATGAGTTTTTGTGGTTTGGAAAAAGAAATGGAACCCTTTTACTGAGGGGACAGATATTAATTCCCTCCAAATCGAGTGGGAGTGGGATTTTCAGGTGAATTCAATCAGAATTCCACATCCAGTCAGCTGGGAGGGGTGGATGAATCCAGAAACAGCTGGTTTCCTTGTGACTAAATCAAGCTGCTGCTCCCTGTGGACTTCTCCTCAGCCTCTGACTAGAGCACAGCCACCTCTCCAATGCTGACATCCTCTGACACATGTTTCACTCTTCTGTTCTCTCTAAACTGCAGACTCTTGGGCAACATATGTAACTCTAATGCATCAACTTGCATAGACACACACACCTGAGGAATCCAGAGTCTTGGATTTCAGGTTATAATTAACTTTCCTTTTCAGAGGACTGGTGAAAAAACAAGTCTGGAAGCCAGGGTGTAGCCTTGTGGTTCAAATGCCTATATCCCACTTGGGAGTTTCTTGGTTTGATTCCTGGTTCCAGTACCTGCCTCCAAATTCCTGATAATGTAGACCCTGGGAGCTAGCAAGTAATGGCTCAGATGATTGGGTTCCCTACTCCTGGGACAGCCCTGGCCACTGGGGACATTTCAGCAGTGAACTAGAGGGTGAATACCACTTCTCTGTCTACTTGTTCATTTCTTTGCATCTCAAAGTAAAAAACAAAACAAGTATGTTTGTATCATCCATCAAAATAACTCCCTCAATGGAAAAAAAGAGTTTCATTGTTAAATTTGGGGAAAAATAATGCTTCTTCGTTGTGATATTAGAATAATGCATAACTGTACATCAGACTTCCATTGTGGACAAGGAAGAGAAAGATGGAAGCAATAATTTTTGCTTCTGGCTTTGGTACTTGTCATGTAACCTTGAAAAATTCATTTAAACTCATGGGGCCTGAGTGTCCTTAAAATTACAGGCTCATCTAGTTGAGGCAGGTGGTGTAAGGGGAGGTGGCAGGAAGCTGAGAGATTGCCTTGTTTCTGTGCCAACAGAGCTAAGTGACATTAGCAAGTCATTTGACCCCTCTGGATCTTCCTCCCTTGTGAGATAAGATTGTCTTTATAGTTAAAGGATTTATTCTACACAGTCCTATCTTATGGTAAGGTTCACATGACTGTGAAGTGTTTTATAAACTGGCAGTGTAATAATCAAGTTGGCACTGAAGATGAAATGCTAAACAGCATAGAAATTCTAAAGCTTGTAGTTTTATGAGGAGCTACACAGAAACATTGAAGTTCATGGGCATTTTGAAATTTAAAAACAGAATCATTGAATCACTGTTCAGAATCAGTATAGTTGCTAAAATTCTTATTTATAATCACTGAGATTGGTAGTGTAATTACTGATAGCATACTCCAGTGTTGTATATTTTAGTTTATACAATACTTCGACTATAGAAAGTATAGGTAGCATGGGAAGTGTGATACACAGCAGTCTTGTAGAATGGCAGATGTCCTAAACAGCACTCTGGCCTCAGAATCAGCCCTTAAGGCACTCAGATCTGGCTGAAGAGCCCATGAGAGTATTTTAGGTATGGAAAGCCACTCTGGCAAAAAAGAAAAAAAGAAAAAAAATGACCTAAATAAAAGATATCTGTGAGTGAGATCCCAGTAGAAAGAACGGGCCATCAAAGAAGGAGGTACCTTTCTCTGAAGGCAGCAGAGAACTTCCACTTTGACTATGACCTTGTCTAATAAGATCAAAGTCAGTGAACTCAAGAGGCTTCCATAGCCTTGGCAACTCATGACTAGAGCCCAGGGAGATTTCTGATGCCATAAACAAGAGTGTCAGATTGTTAAGTCAACAACAGGAATCACTGTGTGCTTACTCCTTATGTGGGATCTCTGTCTTTAATGTGTTGTCCAATGTGAAGTAATGCTATAACTAGTACTCAAGCAGTATTTTACACTTTATGTTCTGTGTGCTCCAAACTGATGAAAACTTAACTTAATATAAACTAAATCGATCTTCTGTGTATCATGATAATTGAAAAAGAATCTTAATGTAAATGGAATGGGAGAGGGAGTGGGAGATGGGCGGGGTGCTGGTGGGAGGGGAGTTATGGGGGGAACCCTTTGTAATCCATACACTGTACTTTGGAAAATTATATTCACTAAATAAAAGTTTAAAAAAATTAAAAAATAAAAATAAATAAAAATATAGGTAGCAATATTTAATGCTTCTCTTACTGTTCCTGGATTGGATTATAGCATAAATTAATAAACCTTTTTTATTTATTTATTTATTTGAAAGACAGCATTATAGAGAGACACATAAATAGAGATGATCTGTCTGCTATTTTAATCCCCAAGTGGCTGAAAGCAGCTGGAGCTGGGCTAATCCAAAGCCAGGTGCTTCTTCCAGGTCTCCCACATGGATTCAGGCGCCCAAGTATTTGGGCCATCTCCTGCTGCTTTCCCAGGCACATTAGCAGGGAGCTAGATTAGAAGCTGAGCAGCTGGGATATGAACCAGTGCCCATAGGGAATGCCAGCACTGCAGGTGGTGGCTTTACCTTATATGCCACAGCACCAGCTACAGCCTATTCATTTTAAATTAATAACTAAAGATTATCTGCTGTTCAGCCTCCAGGCTTTGGCTTGGCCCAGCCTCTGCTGTTGTGGACATTTGCGGAGTGAACCAGAGGTTGAAAGATCTCTTTTCTTATGTCTCTCCCTCTCTAACGTTGCCTTTCAAATAAATAAATGAGTCTTTGAAATAAAAATACATGCATACATACACAGACACACACACACACACACACACACACACGGTACCAACTCAGTGGGTAAACCCATGGCCTGCTGTGCCAGCATCCCATATGGGTGCTGATTCAAGTCCCAGCTGCTCCACTTACAATCTAGCTCCCTGCTAATGTGCCTGGGAAAGCATCAGAAGGTGGCCCAAGTGCTTGAACCACTGCATTCTTGTGGGAGGCCTGGCACAAGCGCCTGGCTTTAGATTGGCTCAGCTGAGGCCAATTTGGGAAGTGAACCAGCAGATGCAAGATCTGTCTCTACCCCTTCTCTGTAACTCTTCCTTTCAAATAAATAATAGATTTTAAAAATGGGGTAAAAGGGTAGTTTTGTTGCCTTCCCTTTACCTAGAGTAACATAATCAAAATCTGTTAGGCAAATGAATAAGGGAAATTCTGAGATCATGTATTGACCACAGAAGAGAATGGATTCCTTGCGCATTTTCTGGAAGCCCATGCTAGTTGGAACCAAGGGAAGGATAACAAAAAAGGGGAGGCCTATATCCCTCTTATTTGTCTTCTTTGTTCATTGGAGCAGTGGAGAGTTGAGTAATGTAATATTGGTGTTTGTCTCCATACAGTTCACGTCTATTTATCTGGTTCTTTTTATTTGCATTTCTTTTTTATTTATTTTAAGAGATTTATTTGAAAGGCATAGAGACAGGGGTCTTCGATCTGCTGGTTTGATTCCCAAATTTTTGGGTGAGGCTGAAGGCCCATGAGCCCCCTCCCATCTCCATGTGGTGTGGGGTCCAAGCACCTGTCCATCACCACTGCACTCGTTGGCTGGAGTGGGAGAGGAAGTAGGGTGTCAGGGAATGGAACTGGTGCCCGTGATGCGGGCCATGCAGGCTGTGGTTGCACCCTCATGCCATGGTGCCGTCCTCAATAAACATTTCTTTAAAGTGGAATTAGGGGTAAAGATGGTCTGAGGTGCATGCACGTTTCTGTTGTGAGAGAGGCTGAGGCCCCGTGGGTGCCTGGGGGCCAACAGGAACACCTGCAGCTTTGGCCCCCAGGTCCCGGTGTCTCCCCTCTGCTTCTGCCCTGCCTGCAGGCCTGGCCCAGGCTCCAGTGGTGCCTCAGGGATTTCGGCACCAAACTGGTCACTTTAGGTCACTTTGTGATCCCTGACTTCTGCCCAAAGAAGGAAGCAAGAAGGGGCCCAGCAGGCTTCCCCCAACCTCTGGAGCCCCGAGCCATGGTGCCGGCCCACGACCCAGGGAGCCCGTGATGATTCTGGACCAGCCATTGGGACCCACGACCCCTGACCCCAGGCTCCAACCCCTTTGAGGTCACCACCGCAGCCTCCTATTTAGCTGGTTCTTAATCCTCAAGAAGGGATTTAGGTCAATGTTCTATTCTCATCAAATACCTTAATGTTTAATTAAAGATTCTATTAGTAATTTTAACCCTGGGTCATTCTAAAAATGTGCTGTGACTTAGGTTTAGAAAAGAGCATCTTCCTTGCCACCCTCATCTCAGCTCTGGGGGCTGTCAGTTCTTCCTGCACAGATTCAGTAATGCATGCTTCTTCTCTACTACAAAGATCTTATGTTGGTCATATTTCCAGTTACCAAAATCAAATCAACTCACACCTGGACTCTGAGTATTCCATGGCATTATTTATCAAAATAAATGTATTCAAATATTCAAAGACCACTTCAAAGCTTAACTGCCTTCAAGAGTGTTTGGCACTTGGAACAGCCACTGTGGTTTTCTACACATGAGCACTCACTATTTTATATACCATTTAACAATTCAAACATCACTTCAGCTTCAGCAATACACAACAATAGAATGGATGATTCTACATAATAAACATGTTACATTAGTTTGGACTTAAAACCAAGAACTAAAACCATGTGGTAACCTGGATGGATTTAAGGAAAGATGTAGAGCTAGGTAGCTAAGGCTACAGAATCCCAGACCTATTGATTTTAAGTGAGTCTGGAACAACAGCATTCCATTGCATTATCTTCCATCTCAGAGTCCTGCTTTTCCAGTGAGACCCACCCCACTCAGACCACGTATTTCCTGCCTGTGTCTTCACGGTGGTGGAAGCTGTTCTCATACAGGCATCTCCTGGACAGTCACCAGCTTCCTGATTTACTACCTGAACTGGAATCCCCAGTTGCGAGGTATATTGCCCAAACACGCAGGCTGAATTGAATGTTCGTCTCTGGCAGTCAAAAACTTCTGCCTTAGGAAACAGAACATGTCCTCTACTCTGCGGCTCCTTTTTCTTCTCATGGGGTTCTGTGGTGATCTGTGGTTTTCAACACAAGTCCGGTAGCATTCTGACTCAAAAGAAAGACCAGGGATAAGAGTTACTACTGGGGGCTGGTGTTGTGGCATAACAAGTTACACTGCTGCCTGCAGCACTAACAACCCACATGGATGCCAGTTTGACTCCCAGCTGCTCTTCTTCTTCCACAACAACTTGCTGGGTAAAGCAGCAGAGAATGGCCCAAGCGCTTGGTCCTCTGCCCCCACATGGGAGACCTGGAGGAAGCTGCTGGCTTCAGCCTGGCCCAGCCCTGGCCATTGTGGCCATTTAGGGAGTGAGCCAGCAGATGGACCTCTGTGTTTCCCTCTCTTTTTCTCTCTGTAACTCTGCCTTGCAAAAAAATACAACTTCAGAAAGTTATTCTCCATCAAGCAATACACCCTTTTCCAGGCAGTTGTAAAGCTGGGAGTCATAGCTTCTTTTATATTTTGGATAATAAGAGTTTTGGTTTGAAAGCATGTTCATCTGAAACAAAGATCACTCATTATCCTTTGTTAGAGAAGGGGGCTCTGCTCTTTGAAAGTGAAAATCAGAAGCTGTAATGTGTGATGAGCTCCACCTGCCAGGTCTGGGGAGACTTATTTGAAAGACAGGGCACCAGGAGAGGAAGCTTTTCTGATTCCCTGGCCCTTGCTTTAGTCTTATGTCTTTACGTCTTTTGCTGCATCTTGATGTCAAGCGTGTACACTTTATGCTGAAATGAGGAATTGTGTCTAACCTCTTTTGGGCCTTTTTCTAAGCAGAGTGTATATATTTTTCTTGAATATAAGGATAGCTTCTGGGGTGGGTGGATTTTTTTGGAAGTTTTCACAAGCTAGCCAGTAGCCTATATTTTCTTCACAGAATTCAGTTTTTAGAAAAGCCTCCAATACAGCCAGACCATCTGTAGCTAGGGAAGAGCAGGCAGAAAAATAAAAAGAACCATGAGGAATATGAGGAAGCTAATGATCAAATAATCCCTTGTGCTTTTCTAGTACTAGGATTAGCTATTCTCTTGTTTTTACTCAATCCTGTATTCCTGCGGATTTAGCTCTTTAAAGACAAAGATGCCTGTAGGCAAAATACTTCATTGGTTCCATACTACTAAAACAGAAATACTTCAGTTTGTTTTAGTGCCAAAAATGTATTTACAGGAGAGGCATAAATCCTCAGGGAACTAAGTCTCTTGCAAACACTGCATGCAATGAAAAGCATCCTCAGCCTCAACCAAGAGCACTGCCATTGCAGAGCTGAAGGGTGATTTATCTTCCCCACCTGGTATGAATATGCTGTGAAATAAGTGGAGATAAACAGACCTTCTACTAGGTTAAGTCAAATTCTCCTTGGTGAGCTGCTCATTTGAGGACACAGCCTTTCTGCACTCTTGTGATACTTGCAATGGATTCAATTCAAGCCTAATTCACAATTGCTGGCCAGCAGCTCCTGGAATGCTTCTGACCACAACAGTGCCTCCTTCAGGGAAGGTCTGCAAGAGCAGTTCTCTAATGAGTTGTGCTCAGAGCAGTTCCCCTCCCAGCTCAGCAGTGAGCTCTTCAGATTGCAAACACAGGAATCTCAACTTACTTGATGAAAGCTTGCTACCTGCTTTTCTTGCCAATTGTGGCCTTCCCAGGAATGGTGGAGTTTTGCCATAGGTAGCTCAACCCAGTCTTCAATACTCTTATTCTTAAAAAAAAGACAATTCACTAAGTGGTCATCCTTGAATACACTACTGAGCCTGAATGCATTTTTACCAAATAAAGTTGCCCAATAGCTATAAACCAAAAGCCAACAACAGGCTTGTCCACCTAATATTACACTCAGCCCCGAAGTATTGAGCAGTTTCATCAGTTCCTCAGAATGTAACTACGCTGTGAGGACTACAGATAGGGATACCCAAATTTTAATTATCAATACACTGCACAGCTAATAAAGCAGATGCTGTCTCTGGCCCACAAAAGGAGACAATTTCCCTGCAAGGTTAACCACAATCGGAAGACATTTTGCACCTGATGGAACCCTCAGCGGGACTGCTTTGAGCCAGCTCCTCTCCTTCCCTTTCCACTTTCGGTCCAGGATGGGACAGAGACCATGCACAGGAGGTGCCACCAGTCACCTATTTCCCCCTGTCCACCTGCAATGCTCCTGGGAGGCAGATGCCACAGAACAGTGATTTGTTCCATGATTGTCACGGTGTGAGATCAGCCCACCATGAGAAAATGACCATGGACTCCAATGAGATACCAACCACAGAAGCACTGCCACCAACAGCAGTGCAGGAGGGTGGATGATGGAAGGCACAGCATGGCCAGGATCCCTAGGGACCCCGCAGGACTCTGCTGCCCTGGATGCCTACAGCAGGCGGCTGCACAAGGGCCCAGTGCACCTCCAGCACCCTTCTACCAAACCCTTCCCCCTGTCTGCCCATGCAGACCACACAGATGCTGTGTCAGTGAGTAAATCAGCACCGCGCACTTGGTTTTCCTGCTGAGAGTTGGCCTTCATTACTTCCCCAAGTGCAGCACGTGCTGCAAGCCTCAGCCAGCAGGGCTGGCAGGAGAGGTGAGCAGTCGCACTCACCAGGTCTGTCTCTTCTTCTCCTGCCCCTCCTGACTCAGGGGCCACCATCGGCATTTTAGCCCCAAGGCACGAAATGGGACGGCCAAGAACCTAACACCACCCATGTCACGCGCACACACTGCAACTACCAGCTGCCCACCAATGACCACCGACTTTATAGCCAGCCTGGCATGGGGCGGGTCTTGCAGCACTGGTCCTGCCTCAGGGCAGCAATGATTGTCCTGAGGCCCCCTGCTGGACTGACCCTGAACTGCCCTGCAGCAGATTCTGGAAGCAAGAGAGCTGCTGATGGCTGAGGCCCTGGCTCAGAGTACACTTAGAGAGACCCTATGCCTGGCAAGGGCACCGGGGCCCTGGACTTTCCCAGGCTGCAGTCCTAAGGTGGAGGCTGGCTCGGCCCTTCCTTCCCCAGCCCTGCCCGCAGGTGGAGCAGGGTTCCCACGGGGGCATCTTCCTTCGTGGGAGAGCGGGTAAACCCCAAATGCCATGACTCCCGGTGCCGGGTGCTGGCCTGCAGCCTTCCAGGAGGGAGTAGGAGACAGTGACTTTGTGGGGAGGTGACACTTGAGCTGGGCCTGTATTTTGGGTTAGTTCTAGACGCACATCCCAGTCACCTGGACCTGCGGGTCTGCTACAGGCCTCCTGGAGGCTCTGGGAGCCAGGCATCCTGGTGGCAAGGGCAGGAGGGTGGGAGGTCAAGGCGCTGAGCTCCCACTGGGTGCACCAGGCACTTTGGAGCTGTTCAGAGTAAGGAGTCGAGGTCACCTCCTGAACCACTCCTGGCCCCAAACTCCTGATTTGGGATTTGCCAGAACCCTGAAGTAGGGGTGTGGTGGGGGTGGTAGTGGTTGGCTTCAATGCACTGTATTTGTGAATTCTTCAAACACAGCTTCTCCCTACTCCTGCAGGCTTTCAGGTGATTGACGAGGACAGAGTCCCTCCGCTGCAAAGTGACTGAAGTTTGGAAACTACGTCCAGAACTTCACAATGTGTATTCAGGTGGTCATCCTTGAGGCCTGCAGGTGGACAGCAAGAGCAACAGTAAGATATTAATTACTGTAGATACTCTCCTTTCTCTCCAGTAGACCCACCAAAAGAGAATGGGAGATGAGTACTTGAACATTGGAACCAGTCAGCATGCTAGGGTGAGCTGCCAGTACTTGGAGCTCAGGAGTGGACATGGAGAGCAAAACATGCATTGTTACTAAAGAGGACAGTTAGGCATTTTACTGTGAAAAGGGAAATCATTTAGATGTGAGCAAGACACCTTAAGTAAATGTCTGTATATTTATTTTTGTTTATTTGCAAGGCAGAGAGAGCCCTTCCATTTACTGCTCATTCCTCAAATGTCTGCACCAACCAGAGCTGGGTCAGGCTGAAGCCAGGAACTCAGTGTGGGTCCCCCACACAGGTGGCAGGGACTCAAGTACTTGAGCCATCAGCTGCTGCCTCCCAGGGTTCTGTTAGCAGGAAGCCAGAAGCAGAAGCAGGGCTAGGGCTTGAGCCCTGAGAATTCTGACTGGGATGTGGAAGGCTTTACCACTATGCCAAACACATGCTCCAGTAAGGTGTTTCAACACGTTTGCAAAATGTAAGAATGTGGTTTTAAATATATGCTCTTCATCTTAAAAATTTGCATAATCTTATATTCAGTTTCATATGATTCAATACTTATTATTAAATACAAGTAACATTTAGACACATGCTTTCCTCACCAATACAAACCTCAGTAATTTTTTCACTTAGAACCTTGAATATTAGCATTCATTCAGACTGAAGTTCACTCATAGGCTGGGAATTCTGACAAACAGACAGTAGGGAAAAAAATCTAGATGTGTATCTGATACCTAGTAAGATTCTGAACCTGACTGATAGAATCTGAGTAACTCTTCAGAGAGTCACTTCATACCTCTCCCCTCTGTAATGAGAAGACTGTGTCTTTCGGCCACTTTCACATGATGTTATGTAAATCTAACCTGAAAAGCCTTTTATAAATTCTGAAGTACCATACAGAAGCATATTATGCATTTCCATATGTGTGAAAAAAGGCAATGTCAAAGGCATAGCTATTCCAGAGAGAAGTTAGGAGGATTGGCTCAGTTTGTAAATGTGTAAGTACCATTAAATATCTACATATTTGAAATAGATTTACAGAGTGTGGAGTTCATGATAGATATTTAATAAATGCACTCTGGATAATAAGCAAATATCAGAAATAATGCCACACCCATCAGTGTTTAAACTCTTCAGACAGCTCCGTGCCAGGGAAGTGCAGTGATCCCTGTAAATTAACAAAAATCAATCTGTGTATACCCATGGAAGCCACTGGTTTATATGCAGTCTATACTAGAGGTTTTTGTGCTTAGTAAAATTACTTGATTTTTTAATGAATGCTTTCAGACTGATACCTGATGCTGAGTGGCAGACAATTTTTTCTGAAAAGTATGTGGTTGAGAAATATAAATATAAATCAGTTTATAATTTTTGTGTCTGAAGATTTTTCTGCATTGAGATAATACCTGCAATAATCAGAAGACTTTTCCTCAAAAAGTTGCTATATTGATGCATCTTCATTTATGTATGTAATGTATGTTTAGGTAAAAGGAAGAGAGAGAGAGAGAGATCTCTATCTTTCATCTGCTGGCTCACTTCCAGATGGCCACAAAAGCTGGGGCTGAGCCAGGCTGAAGCCAGGACCCTGGAACTCTGTCCCAGTCCCCCATGTGGGTGCAGGAACCCAAACTCTTGGGCAATCTTTGCTGCTTTCCCAAGCAAAGAGCTGGATGAGAAGTGAAGCAAGTGAGTCTCAAAGCAGTGCCATAAGGCATGCTGCTGTTGCAGTTGGCAACTTACCTCTTTGTACTGCAATGCTGGCCCTAGATTGATGACATATTTAAGTGCTGCCACTGGCTTTTGGCTAAAAAGGATGACTTAACATGTTTTCCACTCTGTGGAATAGGAACAAATATGGCAGTTGGTTGTAAAAGTTGCCCATGGAAACCACAGCCTGAGATAGATGAATCAACTCACCTTGCATTTTCCACGTTGCATCTACACCACCCTTTTCTGGACAAACCTCTGATTGTATGCCCTTGTGATGGAGGTTCTCAGGGTGCTGGAACCTTTTGTAATTTTTTAAAAATATAGATTAAGAAGAAGGCAAATAAACAAAAAATTACAAACTGCTGCCAATACCAAGAAGAGATTATTGAGCGTAAAAGGTCACCTGTTGGAGCCAGCACTGTGGCACATCAGGTTAAAGCCCTGGCCTGAAATACAGGCATCCCATATGAGTGCTGGTAGAGTTCCGGCTGCTCCACCTCCAGTCCAGCCTCTTGCTAATGCACCTGGGAAAACAGTAGAGGATGGCCCAAGGACCATTTTGCTCATGTGGGAGACCCAGAAGAAGCTCCTGGCTCCTGGCTTCAGATCAGCTCAGCTCTGTCCATTGTAGCCATTTGGGCAGTGAACCAGCAGACAGAAGATTCTCTCTCTCTCTCTCTCTCTCTCTCTCTCTCTCTCTCTGTCCCTATCTATATAACTTTTTCAAATAAATAAAATAATTTTTCTAAAAAAAGGTATCCTGACATACTTCTTTCTTCCCTGTTAATTACTAGGAATTATAAATTGTTATGGTGCCAGCACTGTGGCAAAATGGGTTATACCAACAGCTGCAGCACTAGCATCCTCTATGGGCACCAATTGCATGTTCTACTTCTGATCCAGCTCCCTGCTAACATACCTGGGAAAGCAGCAGAATATGGTACAAATCCTTGGGTCCTGCACCCAAGCGAGGGACCTGGATGAAATTTCCCTGACTCTTGGCTTTGTTTTTTGAAGATTTGCTTATTTCTTTGAAAGAGTTACACACACACACACACACAGAGAGAGAGAGAGAGAGAGAGAGGGAGGGAGGGAAGTCTTCCATCTGATGGTTTACTCCCCAACTGGTTGTAATGGCTGGAGCTACACTGATCTGAAGCCAGGAACGAGGAGCTTCTTCCACGTCTCCCACTTAGGCAGGGGCCCAAGGACTTGGGCCATCTACTACTGCTTTCCCAGGCCATAAGCTGAAAGCTTGATCACAAGTGGAGCAGCCCGGTCTTGAACCAGCACCCTTATGGGATGCAAGTGCTTCAGGCTAGGTTGTAAATCTGCTGGGCCATAGCTCTGGCCTCCCATGCATGTGCATGGGCCCAAGCACTTGGGACATTTTCTACTGCTTTCCCAGGCCATAGCAAGGAGCTGGATCAGAAGTGGAGCAGCAAGGACTCAAACCAGTGCCCATATGGGATGCCCATAATGTTTTCTTTAATTGGAGAAATGTTCCTTTGATAAAATGAGTGTATGACCCCACAATATTCTCTACTTACTCATAATAGGGTCTGAGATGTAAAAGTCATGATTAATTTCTTAGAAGAAAATTTACATACCCAGAAGCAAAGAGAGAAAATTAACCTTTTGTTTTTCTCATGATTGAATCAGAGTTTCAAAACTAATACTTAACTTGTATTTTAGAGGAGTTAATGACAACCATCTCTTCTATTAGAAATACTATGTTGCGGCCAGTGCTGTGGCACAGTAGGTTAAAGCACTGGCCTGAAGTGCCAGCATCCCATATGGGCTCCGGTTCTAGTCCTAGCTGCTCCTCTTCTGATCCAGCTCTCTGCTATGGCCTGGGAAAGCTGTAGAAGATGGCCCAAGTCTTTGGGCTGTTCTGAGGCTCTTAACATAGTGAAGATATCTTAGATTCTCATTAGTGACATCTTTAGAAATGTCAGAAAGCATGTAACTTTCTTTAACGATCTGAAACAGAGATGAGATCCATAAGGGCAGAACTGCTCAGCAGCCACAATGCAGGAATATGTATCTTTCTGATGATATCTTCATCTGCTTCTTGCAGTTGCAGCCAATCTGTGAGCTCTTGGTCTGTTTTCTGCCCTTGGGAGGGCCTAGGGTGCTGTATATTGTCTGTAAGGATTCAAAATTTGTTGTATATTAGTGTCTAATCATAAAATTTCCAAAGTGAAAAGCTGGATGTAATAAACTATGCCAGACTGCAAAAAAAAAAAAATACAAACATGGTGTACTGTCTATAAAGTACAGTGGTAAATCTCTATTATAGAGATACACATCTCTACACAATTCTCTGTTTCTTTCCCTCTGAAAGTCTACATTCAGCTCTCGATGGTGTGATTACTTAGGAATAGATTTCATATACTTACTTTCATAATCAGTGAACTCGGAATTATTATTGTAGTATTGAGGATTGTACTGACTAAAACACTATGTTTATTCCATGTTAAATAACATCATCGTATCTTTGGATTCCATTTGTCCTGCTACTGATGTATTCACAGGAGAGGGGAGGTGGGAGGAAAACCCAAGATCCATCAGGGTGGAGGAGGAATGTCAGAGGCTGTGGTTCTATTGTACTGCAGCTTGGGTTCTGGAAGAACACATTAATGGACCCAGATGGTTTGAAGCTAACTGAGGGCCTATGTTCTGTACACTTGTTTGTGGTACTGCATTTTCATTTATGTAAAATTTATTTTCTTCAAGCAATATATTAATTTGGATGAAAATGAAGATGTTAAGGAATTTTCAGAATGGGTCTGTTTAACCCTCATTGGCTTTGTTTTTAGGCACTTAACTCAGAAAAGAAAAGATAGAAAAATACATTTTGGGTTCTCTTCATCTGTACCACGGCACTCTTTGGTTAAGATTTGTCATTTTGTCATATTTGATTCTCTAGACTCCCTGAAAAATCCCCTACTTCATTAGATGGAGTCCGTGTCTCACCATGGCAGTGAAAAGTTTAAAATGTTCCAGCTTTGCATTTAGCTAGGCCATGGACACATGCCATGGCACTTGCCAGCCAATTGTGTCAGGGGCATCATCTGAATCAGAATTACTTGCATGAAAACAAGGAGTTGCAGATTCTTCCAGTGAAAGTGGAGAGGAGCAAGAGCTGCAGAACATTGCCAGGGTTGAGTGTGCCATGGGATGCCATGTGGTGGCTGGTGTCTGGGGTGCTGGTTCTGCAGAAGATAGGGCTTATGGGGGCTGGTGCTGTGGTGTAGCAGGTAAGTCTGCCGCCTGCAGTGCCAGCATCCCATATGGTCACTGGTTCAAGTCCTGCTGCTCCATTTCTGATCCAGCTGTACTATGGCCTGAGACAGCATTAGAAGATTGCCCACATCCTTGGACTCCTGAACCCACATGGGAGACCTGGAAGAAGCTCCTAACACCTGGCTTTGGATCAGCTCAGCTCTGGCCATTGCATCCAATTGGGGAGTAAACCAGCAGATGGAAGATTCTCTCTCTCTCTCTCTCTCTCTCTCTCTCTCTCTCCACCTCTCCTCTCTCTGTGTAACTCTGACTTTCAAATAAATAAATCTTTCTTTTTTTTAAAAGAGCTTATGCTGATGGATAGTGGTCATGGAAAATGTATGGGACATTTTTCAGCAAGATTTTGGATGAATTTTCCAACCCCTGAACCTCCTAGAGATTGGAATAGACTTCTAATGCATAACTTCCTCTTATGCTTAATTAGGTTTTTGTTTTGAATTGTTTTTGATGAAACAGCAAGGAATTCTGAGTTATAGACTTCCTATTTCAGAGACAGAAGAACACTGATGCCTGCATTATAATTAAATAATGCCTATAACCCTTTCTTAAGCAACAAATGATCACAGATTCTCTCTTTGCTGCTAAGTAATGAGCATGGTGATTCTTCCCTCCATAACCATCTTCCCACCTACACTCCCTCCCCTCTTCCTCCTTCCTCTCCTATTGACATGGAATGCCTTACATAGCTAGGGTGAACATTTAACCCGCTGGCCCTAGGTGTTCATACACTTCAACTCTGTGTGATTATTCATATGCCCTTTTTATGACCAAGCTTATTTCAGAAAGACAAATTATATATTCATGTAATACTGAGAGTCATCAAATTGATTTCTATTTTCTTCTCTCTTAGGCAGTTCTTGAGGGGCAGAAATATTTATTTTGTATATCATGTATTTATTCAACTAAAAGACTGACTGTCAAGATGCTGAGTTTTAGTGTCAAAGCAAATATGTTTCTAGACCCCATGAAGTTTACAGTCTGACAAGAAAGAGCAATCTACCCAAAGAATATTGTTTAACATAGTAAATGCTGGTGTGAAGCCAGTGGATAAAGATTGAAGCATTCTTAATCTAGCACTAACTCTAATCCCATGATCTCTAATTGAGAGAAGTAATCAGAAACACAGAACTCCATGTTACCCAGTTATCTCTTTGAATTTCTGATTAAAAAATAAAACATATCAAACAACACACAAATACCTAGGAGTGCATAATATTTATATACTATCTTGATATTAAAAATAAGAACAAATAACCATGAAAAATAGCAACTTTGAATCTCCTTTGTTTTCTAGACAAGTTATAATCCTATGTGGTTCTTTACAGTAAATTATTACAGTAAATTACAGTACATCATTACAGTAAATTATTACAGTAAATAATTACAGTAAATTATTTTTGTAGGTACTCTTCATCTCTCACATTTTTCCATTTGATAAATCAGATTTTAAAAACTGAGACCCAAGAGAAAAGAAAGATTTTTAAGCTAGTGTTATATGTTGATTGGCTCTCTAAAAAAGATTTATTTATTTATTTGAAAGTCACAGTTACACAGAGTAGAAGGCGAGAGAGAGTGAGAGAGAGACATCTTCCATCTTTTGGTTCACTCACCAATTGGTCACAATGGCTGGAGCTGTACAGCTCCAATGCCAGCAGCCAGGAACTTCTTCCAGGTCTCCCACACAGGTGCAGCTGCCCAAGGATTTGGGCCATCTTCCACCACTTTCCCTGGCCATAGCAGAGAGTTGGATCAAATGAAGAGTAGCCGGGACTCAACCTCCACCCATATGGAATGTCCATGCTGGCAGTAGCTTTACCTGCTATGCCACAGTGCTGGCCCCTTGATTAGCCTTTATCTTAGACTTTTTAATGATATTAAAAAACACCGTATTTTTCTAAGCTCTTTCCATTCAGTTTCTACTTTGTAAATTCCAGATAATACTGTCCCCAGAATTAATATAACGTATAACTGACATGATATAAGGCATTTAACCCCTTAACCTGTCTCCTTGAATACTCAGCTATGTTAGCTCTGTGTCCATTCTTCTATCTCTGTAATAGATGAATAAAAAGACAGTGTAAAATGATTTGAAAAGAACTATAAGGGGTCAGTACTGTGGTGCTGCTGCCAATTGGGGAGTGAACCAGCAGATGGAAAACACCTCTCTCTCTCTCTCTCTCTGCCTCTCCTTCTCTGTAACTCTGACTTCCAAATAAATCAATAAATCTTAAAAGAACTATAAACATCAATAAAACACAAATGAAAATTGTATTCTCAAAACTGGATATTAAACCATGCCTTCTACACCTCTGTTAAAAGTTACATTCTATCATAGTCATTTATGATTTCTAGGGCCAAAGTAGTAAATAAGATTTTTCTGGAAGAGACAGAGGTTATGAGGGAGCCAGGATTTGGGGTCAGTTAGCAGAAGTGAGTGTCACTCTTTCAGATTTGATTCAGGAAAGGAAGAACAGCAACTGATCCCTGACATTTTGGGGTGGGAAGGAAAGGAAGGAGTGACTGAATAAAAGCAAAGGCCTTCTGGTTGTGGGCACCCACCCCTGACTGCAGCCTTTGGGAGGGCCAGCTGGTGTCTCTATGGATGTTGTGGCCTGGACTCAGTTTCCCTGAGTTCCCAGGAGCTCCAACATATTCTGCCTTCTGAATGGCTGTGCCCATTCGCCTGCTACAGGCAGTCCCTGGGGCTCTGAGTTGGACCAGAGAGAGTTCATTCCCTGATCAGGGTCAGCCCTGGGGGCTGTGCTGCTCCTTCTCTGGTATTTACTGCATCTCCTGCTCTGCACGTGCAATCCCAGGCAGTTTCTGAGTTCTCACCCCGAGCCTGCCTCCTGCTGCTTCTTCCCTCTTCATTGTCCACCTGTGGGTCCCAGTTACCAGGGACTCTGTTCCCCACACTCCCTGCTTTGCTCCCCGTGTTTCTGGAAGAAAGTGTACCTGCTCTGGGACTTTCTGCTGCAGGTTTGGAATGCAGGAAGGGGCGGCAACATGTGTGGGAGAAGGGTGGGTGCCAGGGCACCAGAGATCTTGGTCAGGGCTGGGACCTGGGCTGTTCTGTCTCCCACCTCTGCTTCCCAGGCTCCCAGTGCCTGGACTCTCTCCTGCAGAACCTCACCCAAACTGTCCCTAATGTGCTTTATTTAGTGGTTACAGGAGAGAGAGGGCAGCGTTCTGGGAACCTGCACATGCAGAGAAGGAAGGCGGAAAGACTCCCACTCTCCACAGTTAAATAAGCTGGGTTCCCACTGTGGGTGGTCTCAGAATGCAGTCGGGCTGGGCCTCTTGATGTTTCCTGGGCTGTTGGTTCCTGCAGGGTGGGGCTGTATGGCCTTCAGCAGGGAGCCTGGGGCAGCAGAGGGGTGGGAAGGAGGATCTGACTAGGATCTGCCCCACTGCTCTCATCCTGCACCTCATCTTCCTGGTGGGGAGCAGTGTGAAGCGTGAATAGCTGCTTTGTGCATTGATCCCTCTCAAGTATTAATTATCAGACTTTTCCAATGTGGAATTTGAAGCTGTTCCAGAAACCTGGGGTGGGAAAACTCCCTTCTTTCAAACAGGCACAGAGACAGGGGAGGATCCAAGGAGTCTCTATTAATGGCCCTAGGCTCAGCTGGAATGATTTCCTGAGAACTTAGCATCAAATTCAAGTTTCTTAGCTGTTACAGCATTGGTGGGTTTAAATGGCAGCCTACATGACTTAGGACTGTTAGAGTTGGATTGCTCTTGCCACCCCCAAAACGCTCCAAGAGACCTTCTCTCATGCAATTAACAAAGGGTAAGGTTTATTGATGATCTGACATGTCGGGGCCCCCATCCCAGTACAGGCGAGCGGCCCCAAATAGTCTTGGGTTAGGGTTTTTATACATGTTTAAACAAAGAAAATCAATCATTGCATAGATCAGACAGAGGTATAGAGTAAACAATTGATACAAGTTAAGTGATTTTACAACCAGTTGATTTATGAATACAGGGAGTACAGGATATCGAGTAAGGGCCTGATTAGACCTCAGAGAACCATATGGCCTATACAGGGAGTATCAAAAAGCCTCCTATTGCCAAAAGGGAGGGCCACAAAACAAACATAACAATGTTGCAGGAACTCCCTTGATGATACCTAGGAATGCAGCTGAATGGTGATAAGGGACACATGGTGGGGTCAGGGGTCCAGGAGGCAAAGAGATATATGCTGATTTCTTCTATCTTACTTAGGTGAAACTAAGGTTACGCTCACATTGGGGTAATTTACTGACTAATTAACTTTATAGAGAATGGCTATGCAGAGCAAGTCTAATGAGGTCAGGAAAGTTCACCAGAGGAGGTTGGTGGGGGGAGCGGCTTTTAACTTTTTAACCCTTCAGGACCACATTTCCAATGGTCAGTGGGTCCAGTATGTTTGTAGAAGAGATGCCGGGGACAGATTTATTAGGACAGATTTATGACTGGAGTTTACAGAAGCAGAACTTAGGACATCTTCCCTCCCTAGATAAGATTTCAGTGGGCAGCTGTTTCACTCATTAATTGTGAGCATCCACTTTTAAAGGTTTGTGTTGGATGAGGTCCACTTCTCTTTCTTTGATGATGTATTTGGCTGCTTTTCATTTTCTGTCTTCAGCTATTTCTTCTCCTGTTAGCAAGGCTCTCAACTGTTTTTACCTGACGCTGATCCCTTTGTAAAGTGAGAGGGAACTAAAATTAATGCAAGTCTACTGTGTTGTCAATAACTGGAGCTACTTTTTTTAAAGATTTATTTATTCATTTGAAAGAGTTACACAGAGAGAGGAGAGAGAGAGAGAGAGAAAGTGAAAGACATCTTCCATCTGATTGTTCCCTCCCCAATTGGTAGCAACAGTTGGAGCTGTGCCAGTCTGAAGCCAGTAGCCAGGAGCTTCTTCTGGGATGAAGCTGTTTTTTTAAATAATTATTTATTTATTTGAAAGGCAGAGTTACAGAGTGGTAGAAACAGAAATCAATGGCTGGAGCTGTTTGGATCCAAAACCAGAAGCCAGGAGCTTTGTCCAGGTCTCATAGGTGGGTGCAGGAGATGAGGGATTTGGGCCATCTTCTACTGTTTCCCCAGGCCACAGCAGAGAGCTGGATGGGAAGTGCAGCAGCCAGGATCCCAACCGGCACCCATATAGGATGCTGACACTGCAGGCCGTAGCTTTACCCACTATGCAACAGTGCTGCCCACTAACGGGAGCTCTTTTAATCTGAGTATGCATAAAGTGGAGAATTACAGCATCATAAATACAGATAAGTTACAGTTTTTCTCTGCCCAGTACTTTACAGTTACCCAGTGATCCACTGAGAATCTTACTTTCCACACTGTGTAATTAAGAAGGTCAGTTAATTGTCTTATTTTGGGTTCTGTGTTTAAACCCATGACATTTTTGAAATGGGAGGATATTAGTTCTACAATTTCATAGAGACTGGTCTGTGGAAGCATCGATAGAAGTTATAACTGCGAGAGTGGTAAGAAAGAAGAATGGAAGAAATAAGTACCCCTTACGCCACACAGAGGTGTCCACAAATGGAATAGAAGATGTGCCCTTGAAAACTATGGCTGACTTTCTGGGACAAACTGTGTTTGAGTGCTTCACATGTTCTGATAGAAAGGTGTTGCCACCAGGTTATTAGTATATTTAGTTTTTAAAGATTTATTTATGTATTTGAAAATCAAAGTTTCACAGAGAGAGAAGGAGAGGCAGAGAGAGAGAGAGAGAGAGAGAGAGAGGTCTTCCATCAGGTTCATTTCCCCAATGGCTTCATCATTGTGAACTTTGCTCAGTTCCTGACCTATACCTTTCCTTTAACCTAGTACTTTGCCATGTAATAGCTTATGAAAACTGCAGACTGCATAAATTAATGAATACTTGGAGGGTTGTGATTTCTTAGAGGAACATCATGAGACAGAAGGAATAAAACAAAACAAAAGTATCCTCCGTGTATAGAAGGTATACTGTTTTTACAAGCCACAGAGAAGAGGAAGAAGCAGGAAAGTAGTGAGACTGGAAAGTTTGCGGCAAAGGAAATAGGCACTGGACAAGAATTTAACAAGCCCATTAGGAAATATTAAGGTTTCCTTACTTCCATGTAGACTCTGCACTATAATGTTAAATGGCGTCCTCTAAACCCACTTGTTGCACAAATGAAAACCCAAGCATTGTCTTCTCCCACAGATGGAGTCTGCTATTGGTTTTGATTTACATTTCCCTAATGGCTAGTGATATTGGGCATGTTCATCTATGTCTTGACCATTGAGATTTCCTCTTCTGAGAAACATCTATTCAGATCATTCTCCATTTCTGAACTGTACATTTTGCTTCTTGTTTGGAGTTTTTCCAGTTCTATATAAGTATGTTTTGGCTATCAATCTTTTGTCATAATCAGAGTTTTCAATGTTTCCTGCCATTCCGTACATTGTATCTTCACTCTGTTGATTACTTTGTTGTGAAGGTGTATCTTAATTTGATATGCTCAAATTTGTATATTTTATTTTGTTACTTGTGCTTTTGGAATCTAACCCAAAACTGTTGTCTATGCTAATGTTTTATAGTTTCTCATATGTTTACTTAGTTTTTGGTTTTATATTTAGACTTTTAATTCACCTTGAGTTGCTTTTACATAGTGTATGAGGTGTTGGGGTATCTTTTCAGGCTTCTACATATGGATAATCACTTTCCTTTAAACCATTTGCTAAAGGGGTTCTTCTTTCTCCTGTTTGTTTTCTTTCCTTTGTTAAATAGGAGTTGCCTGTAGAAAAGTTGGATTATTTCAGATGCCTATTCTTTTCCATTGAACTATGTGTCTTTTTTTCCAACAGTGCTAACACTGCTTCTATTTTTTTTAAGATTTATTTATTTATTTGCATGGCCAGATGCTTCTTCCAAGTCTCTCATGTGGGTGCCAAAACCGTAGAACACAGTCCATCTTCCACCAATTTCCTAGGTGCATTAGTAGGGAGCTGGATTGGAAGTGGAGCACCTGGTCTCCTAGCAGCAACATATGGGATGCATGCACAGCAGGTCAAGGCTTTAACCCACTACACCACAGAACCAAACCTTTCCTTATTTACTTCTGCTGTGATCTTTCATTATTCACTTTTTTCTACTGCCCTGCATCTTGACTCATTCCTGTTTTTTTCTGGGTCCTGGAGGATGGTAGTAGGTTGCTTCTGGGATATCTTTTTTGTGTTAGTAGATACTTGGTAATCTAAAATCACAGATTGTAGTTTCTATATTTCTCTGCTATCACTAGGACCTTCTAGATGACAGCAGAAAATGCTGGCAGAAATGAGGATATATTAATTTGCTAAGAAAATACCACAGAGAATATGATGTAAATCATGGAATTTTACTTCTCAGAGTTGTAGAGCTTGAAAATATCAGATCAAGGTGCTTAAATAGGCTCGATTTTTCCAGAAGCGTTTCTCCGATGTGACAGACACATCTATCATTTTATCTACTTAAAAGCACTTTCTTCAGGTAGAGTCATGTTGGTGGTTAGCACTTCAGTGTTTGAGTTTTAGGGAGGCACATTTCAGTCCACAACAGCAAAAGGGGCCCTGTGGTCTACTTCAATGACAGCCATCTCTGCGGAGGACAGAAAGTTTAAAATCAGCGTTAGGATTTCTCACAGTATTAGTGTCAGTGCTATCTCCATCAAATGTGCATTCATGTACACACAAACAAAACTACCTGTACACATAAACAAATTCAACAGTGGAAATGCCTGATGGTTGTGTACAGGTAACATCAATATAATAATCCATAAGATGGCCTATTAGCAGACATTAAAAAGAGAATTAGAAAGAATGACAACAAAATCTGCAGTTACCTATATTTATGTCTATATGTATGATATTCAGTATTTATAGTTGCTAAAAGATGAATACTGATGTGTGGAAATAAAAGCTAAACCTTACCTTGCAATATTGCAGCCTAGTCTACATGAAAGATGTCTTCCTAAAACCTTTCCCTGGGCCTTTCCCTGTGGCATAGTAGATTAAGCATCCACCTGCAGCACCAGCATCCCACATGGGCACCAGTTTGAGTCCCTGCTCCTGCATTTCCAATTCAGCTCTTTGCTAATGGCCTAGGAAAGCTGTGGAATATGCCCTGAGTCCTTAGCCCCTGCACCCATGTGAGAGACCTGGAAGAAGCTGCTGACTCCTGGCTTCTGGCACCTGGCTTCAGACCAGCCCAGCTCCAGCCATTCTGGCCATTTAGGGGTGAACCAGTGGATAGCAGACCTCTCTTTCTCTTCCTCTCTATATCTGTCACTCTGCCTCACAATAAATAAATGCATTTTTAAAAAAACTTTCACATTTTAAATTTCTTAATTGTTTTAGAGATTCATTTATTTATTTATTTACAAGTCGAGTTACAGAGAGGAGAGCCAGAGAGAAAGAGAGAGGTCTTCCATCTGATGTTCACTCCCTAATTGATTGCAACTGCCAGAGCTGTGCTGATCTGAAGCCAGGAGCCAGGAGCTAGTTCCAGGTCTCCCAAATGGGTACAGGGGCCCAAGGCCCAAGGCCATCTTCTACTACTTTGCCAGGCCATAGCAGAGAGCAGGATCAGAAGTGGAGCAGCTGAGTATTGAACCGGCCCCCATATGGGATGCTGGCACTTCAGTCCAGGGTGTTAACCTGCTCCACCACAGCACCAGTCCAACATTTTAAATTTCTGATACTCTAAAGTAGCACAGGACTGCATTATATCTAGGAAAGATGCATTTAAAAATTATAAATCTAGTGCATTTTAGCAGAAGTTTTAACAAATACTTCTGATTTTCTCAGCATTATGTATAAATAAATGACATAATGAGTCATTGTCAGATTTTTAGCTTTTGACAGCCACTTATAATATTTCACAGCTTTTTGAAATGTATTGCTAGTGTGTTTTTCTCAACACATGCACTGGATTTTACCAGTTTAGTGCACATGGAGTTGCCTCTTATAGGATTTGCATTTTAATGGGTTTTCATGGCACATGTAATCAACATCTGCAAAGCCTCTAAAACACATAAATAATAACATGAATCAGGCTTTTTTCTTAAATATTAATTTATTTATTTGAAAGAGTTGCACAAATAGAGGAAAGGTAGAGAGAGACAGACAGACAGACAGACAGAGACAGAGAGGTCTTCCATCTGCTGGTTTACTCCCAGTTGGCCACAATGGGTGGTCTGTGTCAATCCGAAGCCAGGAGCTACTTCCGGATCTCTCATGTGTGCAAGGCCCCAAGGTCTTGGGCCACCTTCTACTGCTTTCCCAGGCCATAGCAGAGAGCTGGTTCAGAAGTGGAGCAGCCACGACTTGAACTGGCACCCATATGGCTTGCCAGCACTGCAGGCAGCAACTTTATCTGCTATGCCACAGAACCAGCCCCACATTGCATCTCTTTAAGATGATTTGGATTTAAGTTCATGAGAAATTATTAGCATAGTGGGAACTGATAGATATGGATGAAGCAGGATGGACTTGTTAGGAATGGTGATGTTAATTTTCTTATAAAATAAATAAATAAGAAATTAAATATGGTCAGACATAAATGAAGACTAAATTTTATTAGTGGTGATCCAGAAAACACTGATCTCAGGTCTTTTTCTTCCAGTGTTAAGTTTATATATTTAAATGCATATAAAGTGAACAAATTTCATGTAATTTATATATACAGATTGAAGAGCAAACTGATAACATCCTATCCTATCTTCCCTTGGTCTCATATTTCCAACTCCCTCCTTCTCGTTTTATTTTCTTTTAATTTTGACAGCTGCATGCTTTGATTTTATTTTAGAATCACAAGCTTTAACCCTCTACAAAATAAAGAATTCAGCAAGTAGTAGCAGAAATATCAATGAGTATATGTTGTATACTCTATCAAAGAGTACAGAAAAGTGCTATGAACAATACTCAAATCTCAAAATGCCATATTAACTCATATGCTACTTTTCGTTGTCTATATATTAATTACCACCAGTCAGAGAAAACATATGGTATTTGTCTTTTGGGGACTGGCTTCTTTCATGAAGCATACTTATTTCCAGTTCATCCATTTAGTTACAAAAGATAGGATTTCATTCTCAATTATGGCTGAATAGTATTTTATACTGTATTTATAGCTCATATTCTTTTTCCAGTCACCAGTTCATGGACTTCTGGGTTGATTCCATGTTAGCTATTGTGAATTGAGTTGTAATAAACATGAGGTACAGATAACTCATGCCTATGTATATTCTATTTCATTTCATGTGGATAAATTCCTAGGAGTCAGATGGCAGGATCATATGGTATGTTTGTTTTCAGATTTCTGAGGAACTTTGATACTGCCTTCCATAATGGTTGTACTAGCTTCATTCCCACCAACAGTGGGTTAGGGTACCTTTTTCTCTCCCTCTCCACCAGCCTTTATTGTTTGTTGACTTTTTCCAAAGAATTATTTATTTGAAAGGTAGAGTTACTTATAGGGAGAGGCAGAGGCAGAGGCAGAGAGACATAAGTATTTTATCTGCTTGTTTATTCTCCATATGGCCCAACAGGTGGTGCTGGTCCAATCGGAAGCCAGAGTTAGGAGCATCTCCCTGGTCACCCAAGTGGGTGCAGGGACCCAGGCACTTGGGCCATCCTCCACTGTCCTCCCAGTCCAGAGCAGAAAGCTGGACTGGAAGAGGAGCAACCGGGACCAGAACTGGCACCCATAGGGGATGCCAGCTCAATGGGTGGAGGATCAACCCAGTGTGCCACAGCACTGGCCCCCATCAGGGATATTTTTCTATAGTACTCTCTCTCCACTGTATCTTTTTCTAGTTGAAGAATTAAGGTGATGCAGGATTAATCGAAGGAGTTTGAGAGGATTGTCTCTCTTTCAATTGAGTTGAATAGTTTGAGAAATACTGGAATTAGTTCTTTAAAAGTCCTGTAGAATTCAATAGTGAGGCTGTCTGATCCTGGACTTTTCCTTGTTGGGAGGGTCTTTATTACTCATCCAATCTCTGTCTTGGTTTTTGATTTGTTTAGCTTTTCTATGTGTCTTCATGACTTAATTTTGGTATATTTTGTATGTCCAGGAATCTGTTGATTTTTCCTCTAGGATTTCCAATTTGTTAGCCATCACAACAGATACCCACATCCTATATTGCAGTGCTAATCTGAGTTTTGGGTACTCCACTTCCAAACCAATTTCATCTTAATACCCCTAGGAAGCAATGGATAATAGCTCAAATTCTTTCCTTCCTGTCATCTAATTTGGAGAACTGTAACCTCAATGGGGACTTGAGAACCTGGTCTTGCACAGTTGTAGCCATATAGAAAGTGAACTAGCAGATGGGAGACCTCTCTGCTTCTCTTTCCTTCTCTCTTTGTCTCTGTGTCTCTCTGCCTTTTTTATCATATTAAAATATTTAATTACTTATT
Source organism: Oryctolagus cuniculus (assembly GCF_964237555.1). Taxonomy (NCBI): domain Eukaryota; kingdom Metazoa; phylum Chordata; class Mammalia; order Lagomorpha; family Leporidae; genus Oryctolagus; species Oryctolagus cuniculus. Next base: position 2,459,275 of record NC_091451.1, read on the forward strand.
TGAAAGAGTTACAGAGAGAGGGAGAGACAGAAATCTTCCACCACCTAATTCATTTTTGAGATGACTTTAATAGCCAGAGTGTGGCCAGGTTGAAGCCAGGAGCTTTTCCTCCGATGTGCGTGGCAGCATCCCAGCCACTTGGGCCATCTTTCCCTGCTTTTTCAGTCCATTGGTAAGGAGCTGGATCAGAAATGGAATAGCTGGTACTTGAACTGGTGCACATACAGGATGCCAATGTAGCAGATAGCAACTTTGTCCACTGCACCACAACCACCAGCTCCTCTTTCTGCCTTTCCAATAAATAAATCTTTTGAAAAAGAACTTAAGGTAGTAAAAGTCATCATGACTGAGCAATGGCAAATTTATTGAAGTGATCGACTTTCTTAAAGATCTATTTATGAATTTGAAAGGCAGCACTAGAAAGAGAGAGTGGGAGAGATGGATCTTCCTCCTGGTTTGTTCACTCCTCAAATGGCTGCAATGACTGTGGCTAGGCCAGACTGATATCAGGAGCCAGGGGCTTCTTCCAGGTCTCTCACATGGGTGCAGGAGCCCCAATATTTGAGTCACCCTGTGCTGCTTTTCCAGACACATTAGCAGGGAACTGGATCCATTTGGAGCATTAATGTCTATGATACTCTCCTTGCAGTTGAAGGATTTAGAATCCATTTCAATTATGGGTGGGCCAAGTACAACAGCTTCCAATTGTCCAAGATGTGGATTAGATGGGTTCTGAGAAATTTTGTTAAAATAGTTATTAATCATAACTCTGAGCTTAAGCTTTTCTTACCAAATTTTCATATTTGCTGATGTTTATATCTATGGGAAAATTGGGTCTCTGGATTGCAACCAATGAAAGCATCCAGACTAACAGTAATAAGGTCAACAGTCAGCAGAATGATGTCCAGCTGAACTGAAATAGCTTTTCTTATTTGGTAGAGGGGTTACCTCCTGCATTATGCTGACATAATGACATAGACAGTAGATGTTGGAGTCTGTCCCTTCTGCCAAAAGGAGAATACTACATTTTGGTCCATCATATATATATTAATATATTATAGTATATATTATATCATATATTTCTATACATAATATAGAATTACATATAATTATTATAAATATATAATTATATATGAATTTATTCTTTATATATAAATGTATAATTATTTCTTATCCAGCTCCTTACCAATGGATTGAAAAAGCCATGAAAGATGGTCCAAGTGCCTGGGTTACTGTGACACAGAGCGGAGGAGAAGCTCCTGGTTTCAAACTGGCCACACGCTGGCTTTTGAAGTCTTCTCAATAATATATATGTATATTATATATAATATTAATAATAAATTATATAATATCTGTTTATAATTATTATATATTATATAATATATTGTATGTTAAATTATAATATATTATATATTGAATATATTTATATACATAAATATATAAATTAATGTATATATATAAATTATTTATTTATGTATTTGACAGGTGTACTTACAGACAGTGAGAGGAAGAGACAGAGAAAGGTCTTCCATATGCTTATTTACTCCTCTAATGACTGCTGGGAGCACAAAGACAGTCCCTAGAGTTTATTTTGATGGATTTTAGCCCCTTTCATTGGAGGGAAGCCCAATGAAACTGGACTGATTTGTAAACCTCAGAAGTGTCTTTTCAAGGTGAAGGCAAACTGAGACTGAGGGGTTTTTGGAAAAACTTGGAACAAAATGCATTTGCCACACTTGCTTAAGACACATCATTTATCTATTGATTTCATCAGATCTGTTAACATTAAGTATAAGGTACAGGGGACATGGTGGATGGCATATAGCAATATGATTTTAGTAATATATCATGAGGTGCTTTTATTTTTAGTGGATTTAGCAGGTAAAATTGGGCTACCTAATGGGATGTGGCTGGAATAATCACCTTTTTGTTAAATAAATCTGAGGTAATAAATGTTAGTGTATGAAGACATTGAGTTTTCTTTTATTGGGCCTTCTTGGTTATTTTAATCTGGGATCTGCGAATTCTCATTTTCTTTATTTTATTCCTCATCATGTCGGACCAACTCTGCTGCTTTGGGGATTTTTTTAGTACATCTGACATTTGGAAATTTAGACAATAGTATAGTTAAAATGAGATGTACCAAGTAAAGTATTTATTTTTATTCTGATACATATTTTGGAATTCTTCTAAAATTCCTATTGAGTATCCTTGTTAAATTTAGTTGCATCCCAGGTTAAGACTTATTGGAGACAGGCGCCATGGCTCAATAGGCTAATCCTCCACCAGCGGTGCAGGCACACCGAGTTCTAGTCCTGCTGGGAGAGCCAGATTCTGTCCCAGTTGCTCCTCTTCCAGTCCAGCTCTCTGCTATGGCCCAGGAGTGCAGTGGAGGATGGCCCAAGTGCTTGGGCCCTGCACCTGTATAGGAGATCAGGAGGAAGCACCTGGCTCTTGCTTTTGGATCAGCGCAGTGTGCCAGCCGCAGCACACTGGCCGCAGCGGCCACTGGGGGGTAAACCAACAGAAAAAGGAAGACCTTTCTCTCTGTCTCTCTCTCTCACTGTCCACTCTGCCTGTCAAAATAAAAAATAATTTTTATAAAAAAGACTTATTGGAGCCACTCTAGTGATTATACCCATGAAACTTTGTTAATTAATGCAAATAGAACCTGGGAAAATTGATGTATATCTTATGCTGTAGAGACTTAAGATTGAACATCTTTTTTATCTTTTTTAATTATATAATTTAAAAACAAATTTTAGATTTTTTTTGACTTTACTAAGCCACAGCTCTGGCCCCATTAATATGTCTTAACAATGTCTTTTCCTCTCAGACTTATCTCTATTGTTTCTGTTAACTGCATGTCTTTTCTTTAGATTCAGATTCTCTCAGCTGTCAAAGCTTATTCATCTTAATTCTGTTGTTCCTATTTCCCTCCCTTTTATTCTGTCCCTAGGCTAATTGAGGTCATGATTATCCATTCCTTCTGTGTGGTGTCACAGTAGGATTGAAGTGTTCTTTTTCTCTTCTGATTTCTAAAGAAAGAAATTATGTATTCCCCCAGTTTAGATATTTTAATAATGCACTGTAAAACAAAGGTTAAATGTTCTTAATTTGACAAGAATTTTCGGGGCCAGTGGTGTGGCATAGTGGGTAGAGCCACCATTTGCAGTGCTGGCAGCTCATATGGATCCAGATCTCTGCTAAAGCCTGGGAAAGCAGTAGAAGATTGCCCAAGTCCTGGGCCCCTGCACCCATGTGGGAGACCTGGAAGAAGCTCCTTGCTCCTGGCTTTGGATTGGCACAACTCTGGCCATTGCAGCCAACTGGGGAGTGAACCAGTGGATGGAAGACCCCTCTCTCTTCTCTGCCTCTCTCTGTGTAATTCTGACTTTAAAATAAATAAATAAATCTTTTAAAAAAAGAATTTTTTCTAATTTTAGATTTGTTCTCCTTCATTGTCACTTCAGGGTGTGTGTAAGGAGTGCATATCCAGTTTTTCTATTTTGGATTTTTGGGATTTTGTATTAGCTCTGCTGTGTATTCATTTTTCTCGAGAATTGGTGATATCTTCTCCTTAGTTGTATTAAGAGAGAGAGCAATAGTCCTCATGTCTTTTTAGGTAAGTAAGACATATTAAAAACAGAGCATTCAGTATACATTCATAGCAGTTTGACTTGTTCAATTGATTTACGTGACCTCCCTTGGACATTCTTGGTCTCTGCTGTACAACTTTCTATACTCATTAATTCTTTGATATTCCCAAATCCAGAAAATGAATGATTCAACAGCGGTGTTCCTGTATTTGCTGGGACTCAGGGTAAGAAGCAAAGTGGAGGTGTTCAGGAATCTAAAGGTACATGCTACATAGCAAAGCACATCATTTCCTATACAAAGTGACTGGGAAATCCAGAATCTTTTGCATACTATATTGGATCCTGAACTATTACTGACCTCTTCAGTAAGATTTTAATGTATTTATTTTCTGTGTGTGTGTTTGTATTTCTAAATAAACTCTGCTGGGCTACTTAACATTAACATGTATTGCAGAATTCTTTCATCAGTTTTTACTTTTAAAAAATTTCTCTTTCAGTTTTATGGGAGAGGGTAGAAGCTTTCTGCTATGTAACTGAAAATTCATTCATTCATTAAAGTAAAAATATTTGTTGGAAATGGGTGGAATACTATTAATTCTTGTGTGATTTTCATGAAACTAAATACATTCTCTATTTCGTTTTGCTTAAAATTTCTGCATGTGTGGACTTCTTTTTCCTTCTTGCCCCAAATCCCTTTGTGTATTGGGATGGCAAATGGGTTTTACACTGGAGAAAACATGTTATTTTGGCAAAGAAGTACTTAGCCTTCCTGCTTCAAGTATTCAAATATTGCATTAGAAATCAGTATATTTGTTTACTGTACAAATGTCCTTCATACAATTTTGTAATATTCTGGGATGTGAGAGGGAGCAGGAAATAGGAGGGTTATGGGTGGGGGGGAAGTTATGATTGTCAGCATAAATTATTGCCCTACACTTTTTATAGACACTCTTCAAAGCATATCCTCAAACTAATTCAATTAATTTAAAGGATTTATTAAGTGATAGACTACATGAAATTTATTGATGTATTTTATCAAGCAATCATCCAATGTAAATGATTACCATATGTTTGCACTTCAGGGAATCATTCTATTGTGAATATTTTGGCATCAATATAATTTTGTTTAAAATTTCTTTATGAAAAAATATCTAGACTAGAAATCAATTGAATGCGTTGCATGGTTTTGTTACCTAATGACAAATTGCCTTCACTGAGGTTTATAATTATTTATTCTTTCAACACTAATGTTATGTGTTTACCAAATACAGTAATATTAATATACATTTGGGGTTGGCACTGTGGCATAGCGGGTAAAGCTGCAGCCTGACAGTTCTAGCATCCCAAATGGATGCCGGTTTGAGTCCCGGCTGCTCCATTTCTGAGCCAGCTCTCTGCTAAGGCCTGGGAAAGCAATGGAAGATGGTCTAAGTCCATGAGCCCCAGAACTCGCATGGGGGACCCAGAAGATGCTCCTGGCTCCTGGCTTTGGGTCAGTGCAGCTCTAGTCATTGCAGCCAATTGGGGAGTGAACCAGCAGATGGAAGACCTCTCTCTCTTCTTTCTGCCTCTTCTTCTCTCTCTGTGTAACTCTGGCTTTCAAATAAATAAGTAAATAGATAAATAATTTTTAAAAAGATACGTTTGTTTGCAAACAATATGTGACATCAATACAACTACTTAAATTTTCTCATACAAGTAGTTTAATTTGGAGGCCTGAATTATGGCTGATTGGTTCTGTAGTCTAATGATATCTTTGAACCCAACTATTTTCCCCTTCTTTATGAATTTCAGTGTTGTATATTACTAGAATTCTGAAAAAAATTCACAGAAACTTTAGGCATCATCTAAACATCATAATCTCCAAAGAGCAAAAATCATTGCAAACTATGATTTTCTAGAATTATTTCTTTGGATAATGCTACAATTTTATTGTAGCTTTAAATTGAGCACACACACACACACACACACACACCCATGTACCATACATACATTCACAAATGTACATACACAATCAGCAAGTCTCCAATGCATTTACCAAAGTGCATCAATGTGCTAGTTTAAGATTACTGCCAAAGAATAGTCCCTTTCTTTAAATACCAATTTACTCTATTGATTTATTTTTGACCAAAAATGATGCAGTTTAGTTACTGTTTTGACAAAGAGGCAGGTATCATCACAAAGCACAAATGAGTGAATAAGTTACATTATCCAGGGAATTAGATAAGAAATGGCTCACTCATCAAATTAAAAGGAATTGAATCTAGTTTGAGTTACCATGTCAAGCAAAATATGAAGTTTTACAAAACTTGAATGTATATAATTTCAAATAAATTTTGAGTTGTATCTAAATGTGTACACTACAACATTAAGCATAAAGGCACAGATATTTAAATACCTTTATTTAGGAAAATGCGAATAGATAATAATAATAATTGCTAACATTTATTTTATACCAGGTGCTGTTTCCTGAATTTTATGTTTCCAGAAAAATGGAGGTAGCTCCTGTTATTTTAACTTTAAAGAAAATGCAACTGAGGCATGAAGAGGTAAGTAACTGGTTTGCCCAAGGATATATAATCATGAAGTGGCAAAGCCTTAGACTTGGCATGATCTGAATGACAGCCATTTTTTTCACAAATTCAATGTTTGATCTATTTCATATATTCACTAAAAGGATTTACTATCAAATGATACTTTCTGATAAAACCTATGAAAACTGCAGATGAGTATTGCTCCAAAGCAAATACTTGAGGCTAGCATTACGTGTAGCAGGTAAAGCCATTGTCTTTAAATTTAGCAAAGATATGCCTTGTTAGATGAGTGTACTTTGTGTAATTCTTCTTGTCAGTGTATACACTTTAGAAATTGATTACAGGGCACAGCATGTTAAAACCCCAACCTAGGGTGCCAGCATCCCATATGGGTGCTGGTTTGAGTTCCAGTTGCTCCACTTCTGATCTGACTCCTTGCTAATGCACCTGGGAAAGCATCAGAGGATGGCTCAAGTCCTTGGGCCCCTGCACCCATGTGGGAGACCTGAGAAAAGCTCCTGGCTCCGGGCTTCAGATCAGCTCAGCTCCGGCTTTTGCAGCCAATTGGGAAGTGAACCAGCAGATTGAAGACTTTTCTCTCTGTCTCTACCTCTCTATATAACTCTGTCTTTCAAATAAATAAAAATAAATCTAGAAAAAAAGAAATTGATTACATCAGGCAACACATATGAACTTTTTTATAGAAAGATTGACCTTTAGAAAAATTTTAGACCTACAGAAAAAAAATGTGGTACAAATGTGAACTTTTGAATAAAAATCTATTTTTCATGAAAGCATGGTGTTATAAAACACAGCAATACCTCACTGAGAACCAAAAATAAATTGGACTATCTCATTCTGTGATTTGAAATCTAGGGACAAATGTCCTTTATTTTTCTTACAGAGAATGTAAATAGTGTTGTGATATCAAACTCATTCTAAGTTTAGGTACCCCATGGAAAGTTTGATCTAATGAAAACAAATCTGTTGGATCATTTACCTCATACATTCCACTACCATGAAAATAATATATCTGTCATAATACATCAAGAAGAAAACATATTTATGCCTAAAAATACAAATTCAACTATTACAAACTGTTCAGCAAAATTTAAATTGTATGTTTTTAATATTCTAAAATGGAACATTTTTCTTTGCTTCTCAATAAAAATGTGATACACTTTAACATCTTCAGAATAAGAACTGAGAGTGTACAAGGCAAAATTTATTTATTTATTTATTTATTTATTTATTTATTTTTTGCCAGGCAGAGTTAGACAGTGAGAGAGACAGAGAGAAAGGTCTTCCTTCCATTGGTTCACCCACCAAATGGCCACCATGGCCTCCTGATCTCCCATGTGGGTGCAGGGCCCAAGCACTTGGGCCACCCTCCATTGCTCTCCTGGGCCACAGCAGAGAGATGGACTGGAAGAGGAGCAACCGGGACTAGAACCTGGGGTGCCAGCACTGCAGGCGGAGGATTAGCCTTGTGAGCCACGTACCCGGTGAAATATAGTTTAAGGAGAGAATTTATAATGTTCATTTTTAAAGTAACAAAAATATTTTTCACTTCTTGGTTTGCATTTTAAATTTGTACATATATATATATATATATATATATATATATTAGCCATCCTTACTGGTTATTGCAAATTACCACATCCCAAAATTAATTGCTTCTCAACATTTACAATTTGTTTCTTCACTTTAAAGAAAAACATTTGTGTCTCTTGAGTAAACAAGTAAATATAATGATTTGGCATCATTTTATAAAACTCAAATCTGTAAGAACTCAAAAACCACTGCAGAAATATTCTATAAGAATGTACTCATGCATATTGTTCTTACAATAGATTCACCCATGTCATAGGAGAGCAACTCCTTGCTCAACATTCAAAATGTTCACAGTCTTCTAACTATTCCTTTTAACATAGTGACCACAGTTGGACACAAGAGAGTCTTTAAAATTAAAAGAAACAATTTGGGTATGCTGACTTTCCTAGTCTTCTTGTTTTCCTGGGACAGAGTATCTTTTTTGAATGTAGGCTGACAAGGATACAACCCCCTCCACAAAGTAAAATGCCTAAACATTAGAGCACTGCTCCTGACCCCTGCTCACTTGTTCCTCTATGTGGGATTTATGAATGACTTGCATGAATGGAGAGATGAAAGAGGCAATGAGCTACCACCCCCCTTTTTCTTTATTTAGCACTTTTCTAGGATGCCTATGAGAACATGGGTTCTTGTCTGCCCTTTTTTATACTGTAAATTTAGCAAAAAACCTGTGCTCTGTAAGTGACTAGGTAGGGATGCAATGTAATGTACTAGGGCAATGGAAAGGAATCTTTGTTGCTAAGCACCAAGACCAACAACTCTGTGGGCTAGAAAGCTTACATTTTGACTTCTTTCCATGTCCAGCTTGAACCATTCAGAATTCAGAGAAAGTAGGAATGTAAGTTATGAGCACACTTCACTGCCACAAATGTTATGATACTCATCAGTTTGTAATCAGGAATGACTTAAAATTTAACCAAAAATACCACAGTAAACTATGGCAGATTCATCAACACCTACACTTATAACTAACATCCACATTTATAATTGTATCTTTCTATGAAGGATCTGACAGGAATTATTATCTGGGATGGATAGTTAACAACTCCTTATACAATTTTTATAATGTACCAAAAAAGTGAACTTTGAATCCTTTGGGAATTGGATAAGCTAAATATATTTGTATTTGATGAATTCAGGCTGAGAACTTGTAAGTACAATACCAACCATAATACCTACTAAAAAATTAAATACCTTGGAATAAATTTAACTAAGAATTTGAAAGATCTTCACAATGAAAATTACAAAACATTAAAGGAAGAAATAGAAGAACACACACAAAAATGGAAAAATATTTCATGTTTGTGCACTGGAAAAAATAATATCATCAAAATGTTCATACTACCCAAAGCGATTTATAGATTCAATGAGACCCCAATCAAAACTCCAAGAACATTCTTCTCAGATCTAGAAAAAAAGAATGCTTAAATTTGTGTAGAAACACAAGAGACCCCCAAATAACTAAAGCAACATTAAACAAGAAAAAGTTGGAAGTATCAGAAGACCAGATTTCAAGACATACTACAGGGCAGTTACAAACAAAACAGCCTGGGACTGGAACAGAAAAAGACATGTATACCAATGAAACAAAATATAAACCAAAAAAATTAATCCATGCAGCTACAACCAACTAGTCTTTGACAAATGAGCTAAAATCAATCCCTGGAGAAAGGACAGTCTCTTCAACAAATAGTGTTGGGAAAATTGGATCTCAACATGCAGACATATGAAACAAAACCTGTACTTACACCCAGACAAAAATCAACTCACAACTGATCATGACTCTAAATCTATGGCCTGATATCAACAAATTACTAGAGGAAAATATTGGGAAAACTGCAAGATATTAGCATAGGAAAGACTTCTTGGTAAAGACCCCAGAAGCACAGGCAATGAAAGCAGAAAGAGACAAAAGGGATTACATCAAGCTTAGAAGATTTGTGCTGCAAAGGAAACACTAAGCAAAGTGAAGAGTGGTAGAAAATATTTGCAAACTATATAACTGATAAAGGGTTAATATCTTGAAGTAACACCTTGACAGTAGGGACTCCATTTTGGAGCACTTGAGACTCCATTCTGGGAAGGTGCCCCCCCCACACCATGAGACTCTGGTCTGAGACTATGATCTAAAACAGTTGAATAATAGCAGTCCACTACATCTCACTTGGCAGAGCACAGAAACCCCCTAGCATGATCGCTCAAGCTTGGAAGTGGATAGACTACACCTGGGTTAATGATAAAAAATGTAATTTGTCTAAGTCCTACGTATGATTAAAACCAATACCTGGATTAATGTCAAGATTATAATTGGAATTGTTAAGATTGTAACTGGTATTGTCAATATTATAATTGATACTAGCTTATTGATACTACCTTATTGATACTAGATTATAATTGATACTAGTTTCACATAGGTTTTAGGTCAGTAACCAGTAACCAGTAACCATGTATTCCCCCCTATTCCTAGCAACCATGAATTCCAATCCCGATTTTGTGGTTTTTGCCTTTGTAAACCCTGTTGCTTTGGGCTTCAGGGTCGAGAGTTCTTTAGGGCATGAGCCCACTCTCCACCACCCGCAATAAAGGACCACCAAATTTTATCAATCTGTGGAGCTCTTTTGTTTGCACTCACTCAGGTACAACAATCTGATGTTCATAAAAATCTTAAGAGACTCAACTTCAATAAAATAATGCAGTTAAGAAATGGGCAAAGGACATGCACAGAAAATTTTCAAAGGATGCAATCAATACAAATGGCCTACAGACACATGAAAAGATACTCAGCATCACTAACCATCAGGGAAATGCAAAAACACCATAAAGTTTCATCTCATCCCAGTTAGAATGTCTATCATCCAAAAATGAAAAAAATAATAAATGCTGGTAAGGATGTTGGAGAAAAGGCACACTTATACGCTGTTCATAGGAATGTAAAGTAGTACAACCATTATGGAAGACAGTAAGGATATTCCTCAGAAATCTGAAAATAGATCTACTATATGACCCAGCAATCCCACCCATGGGAATTTACCCAAACAAGATGAAATCAGGCTTTGGAAGAGTTATTTATAACCCCCATGTTTACTGCACCTCAATTGGCAATAATTAAGATAAGCAATCAAATCAGATTCCCATTAACTGATGTCTGGAAAAAGAAAATGAGTAGTATGGAATACTGCTCAGTCATAAAAAAGAATGAAACCCTGTCTTTGCAATACATGAATGCAACTGCAAACCATTATGCTTATTGAAATGAGCAATTCAAGAAAGATAAATGTCATTTCTTCCCTGATAAGTTCTGATTAATATAGGATACAAGAATAAATAAGAATGAAATGGATTTATGATTTGATTATTGTTTTTAGCCCTTGTGAATACTCTAGTCAAACTGTGGTTTTGGATTTTTTTTTTATTTGTTGAATAGTATGGTTAGTGGTGCACTAAACCCAAGGTTCAAAAGAAAATTGTGAAATCATGTTTTTTTTTAATTTATGTTTTTGCAAAACTTATAGAGAAAAAGGAAAGGTGAGTGGGGATTGATGGAGGGAGTGAGGGGACTATGGATATCTTCTTAGCATTGTATTTATAAAATACATGATATCTGTTCTCTTTATATTAATAAAAAATTTTGGAGAGCCTAAAGGTAAACATCTCCTACGAGCTGATCTTCAGCAGAAATGCTAAGAATATTCACTGCAGAAAGGACAGTCTTTTCAATGAATGGTGCTTTGAATATTGAATATTCACACATAGAAGATTTAAACTTTATCTCTCATCATATACAAAACTGAACTCAAAGGTGTTCATTTACCCTAGGCATTAAGATGTCAGTTAAGATGCTAGTGTCTCATATCACAGTACCTAGTAGATACCCAGCTCTGACTCCTGACTCCAGTTTCCTGCTAATGCAGATACTGGGAGGGAGTAGGGATAACTCAAGTACTGGGTTCCTTCCACCATGCAGGAAAGCTGGGTTGAATTCCACACTATTGGCTTCTGTTTGGCCCAGTCCTGTCCTTTGTGGGCATTTGTGGAGTCAATCAACATGAGAGCTCTCTCTTTTTGTTTATCTGCTCTCAAATAAATAATTTTACACTCAATTCAAAATTATTTAAAGACTTAAATGTAAGATCTGAAAGTACTAGGAAAAAAATGCTTCAGGACATTGGATTGAGTAAGTATTTGAAGGATACGACAACAAAGCACTAGAAGAAAAAAGCAAAAATAGTCAAATGCACTTTTTTATTTATTTAACAGGTAGAGTTATAGACAGTGAGAGACAGAGACAAAGAGAAAGATCTTCCTTCCATTGGTTCACTCCCCAAATGGCCACTATGGCTGGCGCTGTGCCAGGAGCAAAGCCAGGAGCAAGGTGCTTCCTTGTGGTCTCCCATATGGGTGCAGGGCCCAAGCACTTGGGCCATCCTCCACTGCCATTCTGGGATGCAGCAGAGAGCTGGACTGGAAGAGGAGCAACTGGGACTAGAACCCAGTGCCCATATGGAATGCCGGCACTGCAGCAAGTGAGCCACGGCACTGGCCCTGGAATTTTACCAAATTAAAAAACTTCTGCAAAGCAAACAAAATAATCAACATAACAAAGAGACAATATGAAATTGGAGAAAATATTTAGAAAATATACACCTATTAAGGTGTATACACCCTTTAAGACATTTTAAAAACTCAATGAAAAATGAACAGATTTTAAAATTGGCATTAGATCTAAATGCTCATTTGTCAAAGAAAGGCATACAAATGGCCAAGAAGTACATGAAAAATGTTCAGCATCACTAATTAACAGGGAAATACAAATACAAATCAAAACCACAATTAGACACCAAGTTACTCCAGTTAGAATGCCTATTATCAAAGGCAAAACAGTGGCTGGTATTGTCACACAGCAGGTTAAGCCATGCTCTGTGACACTGGCATCCCATATGAGCACTAGTTCAACTCCACATCCCATCCAGCTCCCTGCTAATGTGTCTGGGGAAGCAGCAGAAGGTGACCCAAGTGCTTGGGCCCCTGTCATCCACATGGGAGACCCAGATGGAGTTCCAGGCTTCTGGCTTCAGTCTGGCACAGAACCAGCCATTGTGGTCATTTTTAGAGTGAACCAGTGATGAAAGATCTGTCTCTCTGTCTCACTATGTGTCTCCCTCTTTGTAACTGTTCCTTTCAAATAAATAAATTAATCGTATAAAAAAGAAAAATACACACTTGAAGGAATTGTATGCAAATTTAACAAAAACTTGGAGAACTCAGTAACAGGAAAATAAATGCCTTCAAATTTAAATACTGCCAGAATACATAGAGACACACGTAAAATGCATAATAAAATAAACATATACGGGGCTGGCACCATGGCTCACTTGGTTAATCCTCCACTTGTAGTGCTGGCATCCCATATGGGCACAGGGTTCTAGTCCCAGTTGCTCCTCTTCCAGTCCAGCTCTCTGTTGTGGCCTGGGAGTGCAGTGGAGGATGGCCCAAGTGCTTGGGCTCTGCACCCACATCAGAGACCAGGAGGAAGCACCTGGCTCCTGGCTTCGGATCAGCATAGTTCCAGCCATAGTGGCCATTGGGGGATGCACCAATGGAAGGAAGACCTTTCTCTCTGTCTCTCTCTTTCTTTCTCACTGTCTAACTCTATCTGTCAAATAAATAAAAAAGCATATAAACCAATCTGAATATTAGAGAATTCTGAGAAAAAGAAATGTACTGTACATAAAGGAAGAGCACATTTAGACAGCAACAAGATGGATACACTGTGTATCAGGATGGTTACACTTAAAAACACACATTACAAATGCTTTCAAGGATAGAGTAGCAGGACATCTCATTCATTCCTGGTGAGAATGCATCATGGGGTAGATGCTTTATCAGACATCTTGGCATGTTATTAGGAATCCAACACCATGTCATACACCATACATGTTCTAATATATTTACAGAGCTGGTGTGAAAATGTATGCCTTGATAAAAGCTGACATGAAAATATATATAGCAGCTTTATTCACAATGGCTAAAGCTCATAGAAAACCACATTGTTCCTCAACAGTTAACCACATAACCAAACCTTCAAATTGTGTGGAGACCCTGGGAAGAGAACAGGAGATGAAGACACATGAGATGTTTAGGGTGCAGGCATTTAGCATGGGGACACAAGAAAAAAGCCGAGGCTGAAGTCATAGGGGATCTAGAAGCCCAAGGAAGACAATGACTTCAAGCAAAGGGCAGAGAGGTATCTGAAGGCTGCCATGAGCTGAAAGCTCAGGCTATGAAGTCACTCCAGGGTAGCAGGATAATACTCCGGAGTAGAGATGCAGATAACTGATGGGAGATCACGGCTTCATGCAGAGGGGCTGGAGGACCTGACAGCTGGCTTGGGATGCAGGCACAGATGGACACTCAAGGAAAGATGTGATGGAGGGTCTGGCATTGTGGTGCAGTGGGTTACACCACTACCTATAATGTTGGCATTCCATATGGGTGCTGGTTTGTATGCTGGCTGTTCCCGTTCAGATCCAGCTCCCTGCCAAAGACCTGGGAAAGCAGTGGAAGATGGCCTTACTGTTTTGTCCTCTGCCACCCACATAGGAGACCCAGAAGAAGCTCCAAAGGCCTGACTCCTGGCTTCAGATGGGCCCAACCCTGGCCATTGCAACCAATTGGGGAGTGAGCCAGAGGATGGAAGCTCTTTCTGTCTCTCTATGCCTCTGTCTCTCCCTCTATGTGATAAGGAAATAACTTGAGATATTAAATTTCATGGGGTTTTTTTGGACAGAGTTAGGCAGCGAGAGAGAGATAAAGATCTTCCTTCCATTGATTCACACCCCAAATGGTTGCCACGGCCAGTGCATAGTGGCAATCCAAAGCCAGGAGCCAGGTGTTCCCTCCTGGTCTCCATGCGGGTGCAGGGTCCAAGTAAGTTGAGCCATCCTCCACTGCCTTCCCGGGCCACAGCAGAGAACTGGACTGGAAGTGGAGCAACCAGGACTAGAACCTAGAGTGCCAGTGCCACAGCCAGAGGATTAGCCTAGTGAGCCATGGCACTGGCCCTCTATGTAATTTTCAAATAAATCTTTTTTAAAAAGAGGTGCTGGAGACACAGGGGATGGAGACTTATGAAGGCACATGGAATAAGACTGTGTCTAGGGAGGCCATTCATGCATCAGAATTCTACTTCTCCACTGTCTGTTTGTCATGATAAAGCCTCCCTTTGAGCAACCACCATTTAAAGATGCCACGTGACAGACTCCTTGTCTCTGAGGCTAATATGTGTCCGTAAAGCCTACTTTAGAAGTAAGAAGTACAGATAATCATAACAAAATCTGTGACTGCCTCTGGAAGACTGAGGGACCAGGGGGTGTGGAAAAACACAAAATTGGGGCCAGTGCCGTGGCTCACTTGGTTAATCCTCCACATGTAGTGCCAGCATCTTATATGGGCACCGGGTTCTAGTCCTGGCTGCTCCTCTTGCAGTCCAGCTCTCTGCTGTGGCCTGGGAAGGCAGTGGAAGATGGCCGAACTGCCTGGGCCCTGCATCCATATGAGAGACCATGAGGAGGTATCTGGCAGCTGGATTTGGATCAGTGCTGCACACTGGCCGTAGCAGCCATTTGGGGGGTGAACCAATGGAAGGAAGATCTTTCTGTCTCTCACTGTCTAACTTTGCCAAAAAATAAAAATAAAAAACACAAAATTTAATATCTCAATTTATTTCCTATCACTTCTTTTTTTTTTAATTTTCACAGCAATGTCTTGCAATCACTTGGAAACAGGTAACAACATAGGGATCTAACATATAGACTGAAAGGATTGCAGACTCAAAACACAAACCTGGTTATTCACATCGAATGCACCTTTGCTCTAGAATGACACTGACTGCTGACTGTGAGTTTCCAGCAGTTCTTAGGATGCCAAGTCTTCTGAAAACACTTTGAAACCTGTCTTCCCAGACTGAGAACCCATGGATAACAGGACTGGAGAGAGCAGTGCTCTAAGACTAGCCTAGCATCTGCTTCCACCCTTGGCAGGGAAGTGCCAGGGTCACCCCACACTGAGGGGGAGTAGCTGCGTTCTCTGTGCCCTCCAGCAGGCGTGTGTACTAGGGTTCACTCCCAGCCCTGGGGCCTCCAGAAACCCTGCAGCCAGCCTTCCTCCACAGCCATGTGGTGGGGTCATGGGTTGGCTCCCACAGGGTGCACGGGGCACCTGGTGGCCCTCACCCCCCACCATTCCCTGACCTCTGGTCTGGTGCCCCCACCTCCGGGTTGGAAAAATCCCAGAATCAGTTGAGAGCCAGAGATAAGAAGGGAGGATTGGCACAGCACTGGCTGGGAGAGACCCTGAGGGGCCCTGTGGCACCCATGGGTTGGCCTCAAGGTCCCAGGGTGGCTGCAGCAGGGCCTGCGCAGGTCACCCCTGCACTCTCCCCAGACCCAGCTATCTGGAGTTCGCAAGTACAGAGATCCTGCATCCTTCAGTGCTGGGAGCACACTTCCTCAGGGTCTCCCACAGCCAGAAGTTCACAAAGGGCCACCACTTCCTCCTGTCCATCCATTTCCTCGCTCCTGAGTCAGCACCATCCATTTATGCTGAGTCATCATGAAATTTCTGCTGGGTCATCATTACCATACCTTCTGAGTCATCATGAAATTTCTGCTGACTCATCATTACCACCTACCTGGTCCCCACATGTTCTCTTTAGAGACCTGAGCCCTGTCAAGGGGTCCTGAGAGATAGGGTGGTCCCCAGCAGCTCCATCCTAGTCTCTAGCAGGTATACATTGCCCCATCTGGGTCCCCAGGGCTCCATTCAGTCTCTAGGGCCTTCATACAGATCTCCTGGTCTCCATCCGGGTCTCCAGGCCACCAGCCAAGTCCCCAGGTCCTCCATCCAAGTGCCGGGGCCTCCATCCAGGTCTCTAGGGCTCCATCTGGGTCTCTAGCAGGTGCACAGGGATCCATACAGTCTCTAGGAGCCTCATCTGGGTTTCCATGGCTCCATCTGGTTCTTCAGTGCTCCATCTGGGTCTCCAGAGCTCAATTTGGGTCCCCAGGGGCTCCATCCTGGTTTCCAGCAGGTGCATGGGGTCCTCAGGACCTCCATCTAGTCCCAGCAGGTGCAAGGGGCCCCTCCTTCCTTCCTTGCAGCCTTGGGTTAGATTTAGGGGTAGAAGCATGACTCAGCTGGCCTGGTGCCATGACTCAGCAGGTTAGGTTTGATGTCAAGGTTAGGGTGGGGATGGGATTTGGGTTAGGGTTCATGTTTGAAGCATGACTCACCAAGTTTAGAAGCACAACTCAGGAGGTCTGGAAGCATGATTCGGCAATTTTAGAAGTGTGACTCACTGGCCTAAGAGTATGACTTGGCAGGTGTAGTTGTCTACCTTTGTGGGTAAGGATGCCTGGTAGGTAATAATGACTCAGCAGGTATAAAATGGTGACTCAGCAGAAGTTTCTCAATGACTCACCAGGTCTGGGATAATGAGGATTAAGTGGGTATGTATAATGATGGCTCACAAGGTGTGTGCTAGTGATGATTCAGCAGAATTTCCTGATGACTCAGCAGGAGTCTCAGCATGACTCATCCCTTCCTTCCTTCCCTCCCCTCTTTGCATTCATTTCTGGTCCACTTTCAATTTCCTAAACCCACTTCTGGTCATTCTAGACCCACTTCCAGTCCACTTCTGCATTCCCAGAGTCAATTCCAGTCAACTTCCCGATTCCTACAGTCACTAACTTCCAGCTAATTTATGTCACTTCGGGGTTCTCAGACTCACTTTAGTCTACTTCTGGGTTCCTAAGTCACTTCCGGTCCACTTCCGGCCATTGTATACCCATTTTCAGTCACTTTGGTTCTGTTTATACCCATTTTTGGGTACTTCTGGTGTACTTCCAGGTTCTTATAGTCACTTCCCAGAGGGTCTCTGTTGGTCCCTGGGGGTCTCTGTGGGTCCCAGTTGTCTCTGGGGTTCTCTCAGGGTCTTTCAGCATCTCTGGGGGTCTCTGAGGGTCTCTGGGGGTCCCAGGGCTCTTGGCAGGGACACCTGTCCATCACCCAGTCACCCTTGTCCATCACTCAGAAACCTGTCCATCACTCAGAATAGACCTGTCACTCAGGAAAAACATTTTAATTCTCATACAAGTTTCTGTCAGCAAATTGGTCCTGGGTCCGAAAGACACCTTTTCTTACAGGGACTCCCTTGAGTTTTTGTCAGAGAAATTTTGTCAGGATCCAATATGGCTATAGCTCCTGTCAAAACAATTGCCAGAATCCAAGATGGCCACCACTGACATCAGAAAACACACTGCCAGACTCCAACATGGCTGCCACTCCTGTCAGAAAAATTTGCCAGCCTCCAAGATGCCTGTCATTCCTGTCATAATGAGAATTTGCCAGGATCCAACATTCTGCTGCTGATGTCAGAACGAGAATTTGCCAGACTCCAATATGGCTGTCATCAGAAAATCTAAAAATACATTTCTTAAAAATTTCATTTAAAAATTCATTAAAAATTAAAAATTAAGTAAAAATTAAAAATGTAAAAAGACATTCAAATTCCATTTAAAAATTCATTAAAATTGGCTGGCGCCGCGGCACACTAGGCTGATCCTCCGCCTTTCAGCACCAGCACACCGGGTTCTAGTCCCAGTCGGGGCACCGGATTCTGTCCCAGTTGCCCCTCTTCCAGTCCATCTCTCTGCTGTGGCCCAGGAGTGCAGTGGAGGATGGCCCAAGTGCTTGGGCCCTGCACCCCATGGGAGACCAGGAGAAGTACCTGGCGCCTGCCATCGGATCAGCGTGGTGCGCCGGCTGCAGCGCGCTGGCGGCAGCAGCCATTGGAGGGTGAACCAATGGCAAAGGAAGACCTTTCTCTCTGTCTCGCTCTCTCACTGCCCACTCTGCCTGTCCAAAAAAAAAAAAAAATTCATTAAAATTCTTTTAAAATTAATTTAAAAAATAATTAAATAATTAGTGTGCATGAGTGGGATTGCCTAGCAACTTGCTTAAGCCAGAGGCCCTGAACGCACCTTTGAGGGATTGCCTAGCAACTGGGTTAAGCCCCGCAGCCCCGGGCAAGCCTGCACGGGGTTGCCTAGCAACGAGAGAAAGCCAGAGGCGTGGAGGATGCCTTCATGGAGTTGCCTAGCCATGTTCCCACAGTCTCTGCATTTTCCACGGTTCTGGCCCAGGGGCCTTGGGGGTCCCCAGCTTTGGGGGGAGGGTTCCAGCTGGACTGGAAATGGAGCTCCTGGGGGCCCTGGGCACCTGCTGGGGACCTGGATGAAGCCCTGGGGACCCAGATGGAGGCCCGGTGCACTTGCTAGAGACCTGGATGCAACCCCTGGAGACCCAATGGAGCCCTGGAGACCTGTATGGAGCCCCTAGATACCCAGATGGAGCCCCTGGAGACCTGGATGGAGCCCTAAAGACCTGGAAGGAGCTCCTGGGAGCCCCCGGCACCTGCTAGAGACCCAGATGGAGCCTCTAGAGACCCAGATGGAGCCCCTAGAAATATGGGTAGAGCCTTGGGGACCCAGATGGAGCCTTAGAGACCTGGATGAATCCCTGGAGACCCAGATGGAGCTCCTGCAGACTCGGATGGAGCCTTAAAGACCTGGATGGAGCTCCTGGGAGCCCCAGGCACTTGCTAGAGACCCAGATGGAGCCCTAGAGACCTGGATGGAGCTCCTTGGGGCCCAATGCACCTGTTAGAGATCTGGATGGAGCCCCTAGAGACCCAGATGGAGCCCTAGAGACCTGGATGGAGCTCCTTGGGGCCCAATGCACCTGTTAGAGATCTGGATGGAGCCCCTAGAGACCCAGATCGAGCCCCTAGAGATATGGGTAGAGCCTTGGGGACCCAGATGGAGCCTTAGAGACCTGGATGGATCCCTGGAGACCCAGATGGAGCCCCTAGAGACTCAGATGGAGCCCCTGTGCACTTGTTAGAGACCCAGATGCAGCCCCTGGAGACCCAGATGGAGCCCTAAAGACCCAGATGGGGCTCCTGGGAGCCCCAGGCACCTGCTAGAGACTCAGATGGAGCCTCTAGAGATATGGATGGAGCCATGGGGACCCGGATGGAGCCCTGTGCACCTGTTAGAGAACTGGTTGTAGCCCCCGAGACCCAGATGGAGCCCTAGAGACCTGGATGGAGCTCCTGGTGGGCCCATGCACCTGCTAGAGACCTGGATGGAGCATTAGAGATCTGGATGGAGCCCCTGGAGATATGGATGGAGCCATGGGGACTTGGATAGAGCTCTGGAGACCCGGATGAAGCCCTAGAGACCCGTATGGAGCCCCTGGGGACCCATATGGAGCCTTTGAGACCCAGATGGAGACCTGTATGGAGCTTTAGAGACACCAATGCAGCCCCTGGTGCAGGCTTGGGGCCTGGAAATGGGCAGGGCTATGGTGATTGATAGTCCTGATCCCCAACCCCATGTTCCCACAAGGTGTGGGTGGTGGGGAAGATGCTGGAGTAGGGGACCTAGGGGTTTCTGGGAGCCAGAAGTGAGGGCGTGGCTTCTCCCAGGGGATTCTGAGCCAGACATGGGGGCCCCAAGGGCCTCTGGGAGCCAGATGTGGGAGCATTCCAGAGAGACCACAGAATCCACAGTCGTGTGCAATCAGTTTATGACATCAATGAGAAAGAGAAACTGAGAGCGAGCTGGGGACAGAGGCTTATGGGACATTCCAGAACATTCTGGAACATTCTGAAAACATCCCAGAACATTCCAGAAGTTTCCAGCAGAGATTGCAAGTGAGGGGCAGGGAGACGTTGGCTTTTTACCTGTTGGGGATGAGAAAAAAAATGTGGAGCATTCTGGAAATGTCGCAGAATGCTCTGGAATGTTCCAGAATATTCCTGTTGCCTGAACATCTAGAACATTCTGGGATATTTCGGAAACACTCTAGAATGTTCCCCTGGGAATGTGTGAGGACTGGCTGGCACCACACTGCTCACCTGGGCGTCAGCATCATCACTGGGGACAGGTGTCTGTCAGGGAGGAGAAATTGGCTGAGTCAGCACGGGATGGCCTGGTGGCTCCATGGAACGTTCTAGAGTTTTCTAGATTTTTCTGGAACCCCCTGGAATGTTCCACCCAGGCCACACCCACCAGTTCATTCCCCTCCACCCAGACCACACCTGATTCTCATCCATGTCAGCCATGCCCCCAGCTCACAGCCATGCCTCCACCCTGGCCACACCCCTGGCTCACTCGTGACAGCCATGCCCATCCTGGCCATGAACCCTCCACACTGGCCACACCCCCAGCTCACCCGTGCTGGCCACACACTCCATGTTCTCCCGGGGATCCCGTTCTCCTCCATTAACACCAAGAACTGTGCCAGGTGCTCATCGCTCAGCTCCTGGTCCTGGGCTGTGGGTGGGTGCCCTGTCTAGTGGGCGCTGACTGTATACAGCCAGCCAGACGCACCTCAGGCAGCATGGGCTCCGTGCTGTGTACACCGAGGGTGCCTCTGTCTAGAGGGTGCCCACTAACTACCACTGGGTCTGCACCAACTGTATACAGTCACAGTCAGGATGGCTCCTTCTAGTGTGTGCTGACTGTATACAGTCAACCAAAATCACCCAGGATAGGATGGGGCTGGGATGGTTCTGTTCAGTAAGCACTGACTGTATACATTCAGCAAAACCTGCCCCAGATATCTAGTAGGTGCTGACTGTATGTGCTTGCCCCATCTAGTGGGTGCTGACTGTATACAGTCAGCCAAGCCCACCCCGGACAGGATGGGATCTACTTAGTATGCACTGACTGTATACAGCTGGCCGAGCCCCCCTCTAGGGTGTGCTGGGGTTGAGGATCTTGTATTTAGTAGGTGCTGCCTGAACACAGCCAGGGTCAGGCTCTCTCTCTAGTGTGTGCCACCAGTATACAGCTGGCCAAGCCCCTCTAGGATGCACCAGGGTCAAAGTTATTCTGCATAGTAGGCACTGATTGTATACGGTCACGGTCAGAATGTATCTCTCTCTAGTGGGTGCTAACTGTATACAGCAGGGTCAGGCTTTCAGGTTGCAATGTGTGTCCCTAGTAGGAGCTGACTGTATACACTCAGGATCCATGTATACAGTCAGGGTCAAGCTCTGGACTGGTTGCATACACTCAGGGTCTGTGTATACAGTCAGGGTCAGACTCTCTTTCTAGCAGGTGCTGGCTGTATCCACATGTGTGTGCAGGGGGCTCACCAGCAGTAAGGGTGACGCAGGTGGCAGTGCCATCAGTGCCCACATTCTGATTGAGAAAGAAGATGTGGCCATTCTCCTGCACCAGGAACTTGAAGTAGTTCTGGCCTTCAACTTCAGGGGGAGAGGTGGGCATTCAGGGTGTGCCAGGGCATGCTGGAACATGGTGGAATGTTTCAGGGCATTGTGGAGCATGCTGGGACATCCTGGGGCATGCTGGGACGTTCCAGAAGCATTTTCTAGAACATTCTGGAACATTCTATAACATTATGGAATTTTTCTGGAACACTCTGGATGCTTCCCTAGGGCCTGTTAGAGTCTACTGGGACTGTCTGTAACATTTCGGAATGTTCTGTAATATTCTGGAGGAGAGATTCTAGAACATTCCAGAACATCCTAGAATTGTTAGAAACAAAATTGGAAAGATTCTGGAACATTCTAGAACATTGTGGAATTGTCTGGATGTGTTCTAGAACATCCTGGAATATTCTGGAACATTCCAGTTTCTCCCGTAGGGCCTGCTAGAGAGTCTATTGCAATCATCTGGAACATTCTGGAACATTCTAGGACATTATGGAACATTGCACAAATGATGCGAGTGATTGATACCTGGGCACAGGCCACGCCCACCACAAGGGCAAGAATGAGAGCCTTCATCATCATCGTCTTTTCGTCGTCTGGAACCGGCTGCTACCAGGCATCTCTTTATAGCCAGGGCTTGGGAGAAGGGGCAGGGCTGAGGTTGTGCAAACATCCAGGTTGGCACTGGGATGGGATGAGGTCCCGGGGCATTCCAGAATGTTCCAGGAGCTTCCATGAGCTTCCATTATGGATTCTCTGGGGCTAGGGATTTTCCAGAATTTTCTAGAATGTTTCAAGGACACTAGGCGAGTGTTTCTCAGGTCTTAGAATATTCTAGAATTTTATGGAGTTTTTTTTAGAACTTTCTAGAATGTTCTTAGAACTTTTTCTAGAATACTTGCTGAGTGTCTTCGGGGGTCATAGAATTTACTAAAACGTTCTAGAATACACTCAGAATTTTCAAGAATGCTCTCAGAAATTTTTCCAGAATGTTTCCAGAATGTTCTTGGAATTTTTCCTGAACACCAGGTAGGCATCATTGGGGTTTTAGAAATGTTCTAGAAACAATGGTGAATATTCTCAGAATTTTCTAGAATGTTCCCAGAACATGCAGTGAAAGTCTTTGGGGGTCCTGGAATTTTTTAGAATGTTCTCAGTATTTCTAGATTTTTGTAGAATGTCCTAGAACATTCCAGATTGCCCGGTGACCATCTTGGGGGGCCGAGAACCTCTTCTGATGGGCTGGAAATTACTACGGCCCCCAGAGATCAGCACAGGATGTCCTGGAGTGGCCACTCCCCCTTGACTCTCCTCCCATGTGTGCAGGTGCTTAGGCTATGTGCGCTGTGTAAATGTCAGCCGGGCTGGGCACAGCACCAGGACACCCGCTGCACCTGGCTGGGGAATTTCCACTCAGACCTGCATCCCAGAATCCCCCTAGGATCACTAGGTGGCATTTTGGAACATTCTGGAACATCCTACAAAATCTCTAGGACATTCTGGGAAAATTCTAGAATATTCTAGAATGTTCCAGAAGATTCCAGAATCTGGATTTTTTTTTCCAACTTTTTCCCTGCCAGGTGTCCAGGCATGGTCTTGTGAGCTCCGGGGAGGTCATTCTGGGTCTCTGTCTCTCAGTGAAAAAACTGGCTTGGAGCAGTTTTGCAGCATGAAATCCTTTAATCCCATTTCCTACTCCAATGACCCCAGGGTTCTGGCTGGCTTCAGCCAAAAAAACTGACCAGGGGAAGCACAGGAGTTTGTGGGGGGCCCCCTGAGAACAGGCAGTGCCGAATCTGGAAGATGCTATGGTGTTCTGGCTTGTACTCTCTTGTACAAAAGTGGTTAAAAGACATCCTCATACTTAAGAATGAGGTATGCCTCCTAAGTAGTGGTTTACCCTGCTGCACCACAATGCTCATCCTTGGCATTTTATCTGATGTTTCCCTGGCATTTGGACTTGTTTACCTAAGTTCATTTGTTGGAGCCAGTGTTGTGATGCATTAGGATAATCTGTTGCCACTGATGCTGGCATCCCATATGGCCACTGTTTGTGTCTCAACTGCTGTACTTCCCATCCAGCTCTCTGCCAATGCATCTGAGAAAGCAGCAGACAACCCAAGTTCTTGAGTCCCTGCCACCCATGAGGGAGACTTGGGTGGAGTTCCAGATCCTGGCTTTGATCTGACCCAGTCCCAGCCATTGTGAGTATTTGGTGGGTTGACCTGCAGATGGAAGCTCTCTCTCTCCCCCTCCCTGTCTCTCCTTCTTTATAACTCCATCTTCCAGATAAATAAATCCTTTTCACATATTTATTTTTCAACATTTTTTCTCCTTACTTGCTAGTATAGCATTCTCCCTTGGTGCTGCTGCTCTCTGTGGACTTGTCCTCCTCAGCCTCTGACTAGAGCACAGCCACCTCTCCAATGCTGACATCCTCTGACACATGTTTCACTCTTCTGTTCTCTCTAAACTGCAGACTCTTGGGCAACCTAAGTAACTCTCATGCATAAACTTACATAGACACACACACTTGAGGACTACTTAGTCTTGGATTTCAGGTTGTAATTAACTTTAATTTTCAGAGGACTGGTGAAAAAACAAGTCTGGAAGCCAGGGTGCAGCCTTATGGTTCAGATGTCTGTGTCCCACATTGGACTTTTTGGGTTTGATTCCCGGTTCCAGCCCCTGACTCCAACTTTCAGATAATGTAGACCCTGGTAGCTAGCAAGTGATGGTTCAGATGATTAGGTTCCCTGCTCCTGGGCCAGCCCTGACCGCTGTGGACATTTCAGCAGTTAACTAGAGGGTGAATACCACTTCTCTGTCTACTTGTTCATTTCTTTGCATCTCAAAGTAAAAAACAAAACAAGCATGTTTGCATCATCCATTAAAATAACTTCCTCAATGGAAAAAGTAGTGTCATTGTTATTTTTGGGGA
Organism: Oryctolagus cuniculus; assembly: GCF_964237555.1. Taxonomy (NCBI): domain Eukaryota; kingdom Metazoa; phylum Chordata; class Mammalia; order Lagomorpha; family Leporidae; genus Oryctolagus; species Oryctolagus cuniculus. Next base: position 2,484,265 of record NC_091451.1, read on the forward strand.
AAAATAATGCTTCTTGGTTGTAAATGATATTTGAATAATGCATAAGTGTACATCAAACTTCCATTGTGGACGAGGAAGAGAAAGATGGAAGCAATAATTTTTACTTCTGGCTTTGGTACTTGTCATGTAACCTTGAAAAATTCATTTAAACTCATGGGACCTGAGCATCCTTAAAATTACAGGCTCGTCTAGTTGAGGCAGGTGGTGTAAGGGGAGGTGGCAGGAAGCTGAGAGCTTTCCTTGTTTCTGTGCCAACAGAGCTAAGTGACATTAGCAAGTCATTTGACCCCTCTGGATCTTCCTCCCTTGTGAGATAAGATTGTCTTTGTAGTTAAAGGATTTATTCTACACAGTCCTATCTTATGGTAAGGTTCACATGACTGTGAAGTGTTTTATAAACTGGCAGTGTAATAATCAAGTTGGCACTGAAGATGAAATGTTAAACAGCATAGAACTTCTAAGGCTTGTAGTTCTATTAGGAGCTACACAGAAACATTGAAGTTCATGGGCATTTTTAAATTTAAAAACAGAAACATTGAATCACTGTTCAGAATCAGTATAGTTGCTAAAATTCTTATTTATAATCACTGAGATTGGTAGTGTAATTACTGATAGCATACTCCTAGTGTTGTATATTTTAGTTTATACAATACTTAGACTATATAAAATATAGGTAGCATGGGAAGTGCGATACACAGCAGTCTCGTAGAATGGCAGATGTCCTAAACAGCACTCTGGCCTCAGAATCAGCCCTTAAGGCACTCAGATCTGGCTGAAGAGCCCATGAGAGTATTTTAGGTATGGAAAGCTGTGGGGAGCAACTCGGACTATACTGTTACTGGAATTAAGACTTATTCTATGCATCTGCTCTCCCACAATGTGGCGCTGGGAGAGGAGCGTACAGCTTCTACCCAGCTGCCCCTTACCAACTTGATAAGCTGCAAGAGCCGCTCCTGATTGGAGGAGAGCGGCAGGCTCAGCATGTGAGTAGCAGAGCATGGATTGGTGGAGAGGACTATATAGGAGGAGAGAGATGGCATGGTGGTGTGGGTTGGTTGGAGAGTGTGTTGGAGAGTTCGCGGGGAAGTTCGTTACTTCATTCTTTCTCACTTCTCTCTACTCATTCTTGCTTTGGGAGTTTGCTGTTTACTTATTCTTACTTTACTATAGAAAGGACTTGTAAAAAAAGGGAACAACAAGCGTCCGGTCTGGTGCGGCTCCTCCGCGTGCGGAGGAGCAGCAAATGGTGCCGTGACTCAGATAGGAAACCTAGGAGGGAAAAAATGGGAAGAAGTGGGAAATTACTGGAGAGAGAGACTAGCAAAGAGCCTAGGGGAAGGCCAGATGGAAAGAGTGCCGGTGAAAAGCTAGTTAGAACCCAGGAAAAAAGCCGTGGGGGAAGAAAATTAGAAGCTAGGAAAGAGGTATTAACTGGGAACGTCTGGGAGATTCAGTCTTCCATTACGCCCACCGCTCCAACATGTCACAGACGGTACAGACAATGGAGTTCTTTGGCTACTCTTTGCCCACTGGCTACCTCTTCCTCCTGCTAGGCACCATTCTCTATTTCTCCCTAAAGATCATCCATTGTGGGCTGAATGTGGTTTCTCTCTCTTCCTACTCCCCACCTCCTCGCAGCTTTTCTTCTAAGCGAGGGAAACGAGGGGGGAGGAAAATTCATGCATTCGTAAGAGCAGTTGTGGAGATGTCCCCCTGGTTTCTACAGCAGTGGAGGCAGGTGGGACGGAAATTACGCGAGGCTGGGGAATCGATAGAAGTGCTGAAGCTGTGGCAACTCGTTGATCAGGTGCTTCAGGACCCCACGGAAGGGATCAAGTTGTTGCTTAATGAGGGGAGTGAATTGCAGGAAGAATTATGGCAGGGCAGCCAGGCGAGCAGCTATTGTAACGAACAGGTGAGAAGAAAATCAAAGAAGGATTTAGAGAGCCAGGAAGCTTACGTGGGGGGAGAAGGAAGCTGAAGAGGGAACCTCGCCCCCGAGAGAGATGCCAAGAATATATCCTGGCCCTACAAGGCTGGCAAATTCAACCATAAAGGATGAATCACCACCCCGGTATCGCCCATTAGTACTACCAAAGTTTCCTCCTGTAAAGAAAAGCCCCTTTTTTCCACATGAGATTGAAGAAGAGTGGGAGGAGGAAAAAGGAGTGATGGAGGGAGTAGGTATGCAGGAGGAGATAGAAAGGCCGAGAACCGAAAGCAAGCAAAGGGGAGCTGTTTATAGAAAACCTGCTTGGGAGCAGTACCAGGAACCAGGCCAGGTGTTTCCTGTAATTCAGGATCAACAGGGAAACAGGGGTTGGACGCCTCTTGACCATAAATTACTTAAAGAGTTGCAACAATCAGTACAATTGTATGGGCCCCATGCAAGTTACACTCAGGCAATCCTTGATAACATTGGGCAGCAAGGCCTAATACCCGAGGATTGGAGAAACTTAGTAAAGGCGGTGTTGGGCGGGGGTGACTTCCTCTTATGGTTAGCTGCTTATAAAGAATTCACGCGAGAATATTCAAAGCAGAACTATCAAGCAGGGAATCAAGCATGGGATGAGGAAATGTTAAATGGAGAAGGGCGATTTGCCAATCCCGATGAGCAGGCCCGATTACCAACAGCTGTCCTCTTACACATGAGAGAGATAGCAAGAAGAGCCTGGAAGGTGATACCCAGAAAAGGAGAAATAAGACACAGCCTAACTAAGATAGTACAGGGCCCTACTGAACCTTACACTGACTTCGTGAACAGATTAATGGAAGCAGCAGGAAACATTTTTGAAACTGTGGAAGAAGCAATGCCCTTAGTCAGAAGATTGGCATATGAACAGGCCAATAAAACATGTCGTGAAGCTCTTAGACCATGGCAGCATAAAGACATCCCTACCTTTTTGAAAATCTGTAGGGATGTCATGGATGATGTAGCTTCTGGATCACATGCTGCAGTAGCTGTAACCCGACAATTTAGACAGAACATGAGGGGACGAATATGCTTTAGATGTGGTCGAGAAGGGCATCTAATGAGGGAATGTAGGGCGAAATTTCCAGCCCGAGATCGGCAGGGCATAGAGAACTCGAGAAGACCAGGCCTTTGCCCACGCTGTAGAAGAGGGAATCATTGGGTCAGTGAATGTTACTTTAAAATGAATAGCGCAGGCAATCCCCTGAGGATGCCAAATGAGCCGGGCCCCATAAGAAGATCAGGTGTATATGGACAACAGCAAAAAAACGGAATGTGGGCCCCTGCACCCTGGGGCCAAAACAATCGGTGGGTGCCACGGTCCCAACAATACAAAAACCAAATATTTACTGCGCAGAGTTACGAGCCACCGAATATTCGGTACTAACACCTCAAATGGGGCCACAAGCCATAGAGGTGAGGGCAGAAACAATTTCAGCGGAGCATAAGGGACTTGGAATAATCATAGGAAAAGAAACAAATGCTTTAAGAGGCCTAATGGTCATTACCAGAGTCATTCAATTACCTTTTGATAAGTTAAAAGTGCTAATACAATCTACAAAGGGTATTATTCAAATCAAGCCAGAAGAACCTGTGGCTCAAATGCTGATCATGATTGGAGCGCAGGATGTTCATGGACCCCAAGGGGAGAAATTTGCAGCCTTGTCCCTATCTTTAGCAGATCGACCTCTGTGGACCTTAACCATTAGAGGAAAGTCGATTCAGGGCCTGCTAGATACAGGTGCAGATGTAAGTATAATTTCAGAAAATGATTGGCCGAAGTCATGGCCCCTTCAGCCAGGAGATAATACTTTAGTAGGCCTAGGTGCGGCCATGACACCATCAAGAAGTGCTCAGGTGCTTCATTGGCAGGATCAAGAAGGGAACAAGGGAAATGTGCAACCTTATGTTAGTGCACTCCCCATCACATTATGGGGAAGAGACATTTTAGAACAATTGGGACTGACATTAACAAATGAGGACCAATTGGAGAGTTCTACAGGACGGCGTATTATGTATAAAAAGGGATATCAGGAGAGAGGATTAGGCTCCAGAGAAGGCAGAAGGGACCTAGCCCAGCCCAAAGGCAATTTTAAAAGACAGGACACGGGTTTTTCGTGGGGGCCACTGAGATGCAGCCGCTACCATTGTCATGGCTGGACAACAAGCCAAAGTGGATACCACAGTGGCCCCTTACCCAGGAAAAGTTGGCTGCGGTAAATGATATAGTGTTACAACAATTAGAGGCAGGCCATTTGCAACCATCAACCTCCCCATGGAATACGCCAATATTCGTGATAAAGAAAAAATCGGGGAAATACCGGTTGTTGCATGATTTACGGGCTGTTAATCAGCAGATGCAACCCATGGGGGCATTACAACCCGGACTCCCGGTTCCTACTATGATCCCAAAGCATTGGCCATTAATAGTACTCGATCTGAAGGACTGCTTTTTTAGCATACCTCTACATGAACAAGACATTCAGAGGTTTGCTTTCACCGTACCTTCCATTAATCATCAAGGTCCCGACAAAAGATATGAATGGAAGGTGCTTCCCCAAGGAATGACTAACAGTCCTGCCATATGCCAGCTATATGTTGACCAGGCAGTAGAGCTGGTTCGACAACAGTGCCCAAAAGTACAAATTTTACACTACATGGATGACTTGTTAATAACGGCTGAAAGTGAAAGTCACCTTATGGAAGCATATAAGCTGCTGCTATTATATTTGGAAAAAGTTGGGTTACAAGTAGCGCCAGAGAAGATACAAAAAGGGGAAGTAGTACAGTACTTAGGGCTTAAAGTAACTTCTGAAAAGGTGACCCCATTAGAATTTGAAATTGCAATAGATGGGTTGCAGACCCTTAATGACTTCCAAAAATTATGTGGCAATTTAAATTGGTTGAGGCCCTATTGTAAATTAACCACCGAAGATATGATGCCATTATTCAATATTTTAGAAGGAGATGCCCAGCTTGATTCCCCTCGTAGATTGACAAAAGAAGCCCGCTTGGCATTACAGAAAATCAAAAAACAAATTAAAGCAATGTAGATGGAAAGATGTGATCCACAACAAGCTCTAGGAATATTAATTTTTATGGAACAGCTGTATCCCTTCGCAGTCATTTGGCAAGGAGGACCCTTGTTGTTTGTATACCCACATTCACATGCACCGCGTGTACTATACACCCAAGGCATAGCGGTGGCTGATTTGATATTAACAGCAATAAAAAAGGCGACAGAAATGGCGGGGAAGACTCCAAAGTGATGTGTAGTTCCCTTTGCTCAAGAGGCAGTAGAAGCCTTTACAAGGGAATGCTGGCAATGGGCATACATAGTTCTCATTCTACAAATAGAGATTGACAATCACTACCCTCACCATCCATTTGTTAACTTCTGCACACAGGTTTCAATAAAACGGGTGCAGAAGGTGCGAAGGGATCCAATTCAAGGGGCAGTTACCATATTTACGGATGGAGCTAAAGGCGGAACAGGAGCAGCTATATTTAACAATCAACGATATTTTGTCTTAACAGCATCCCCTTCTCCACAACATGCAGAATTAGCTATTATCGCAACAGTATTACGCAGAGAGAGAGCGCACCCATGAATATTTTGTCTGATAGTGCATATGTGGTGAATGCAGTTCAGATGCTTGCTACACAGTGCCTTATTCTTAAATCCTCCTCAGTCTATTCTTATTTAAGTGAAATTCAGGGGTTATTAAATCAAAGAGAGCATGCTATTTACATAGGCCACATAAGAGCTCATTCTAATTTACCTGGCCCACTTACTCGAGGAAACATGATGGCAGATCATTATTCAAGATTCTTGCTTGCATGCACCGCTTTGGAACAAGCTAAAGAATATCACTCTAAATGGCATGTTAACACCCACACTTTAAGTTTTAAATTTAATATTCCCCGCAAGCAAGCAGAAGATATTATTAGATCCTGTGAAAAGTGCATTGTTACCATAGTTCCAAAGATTCCTGCGGGAGCCAATCCCCGTGGCCTTAAACCAGGACATATCTGGCAGATGGACGTTACACATATCCCCTCTTTTGGGCGACAAAGCTGTGTTCACGTCACTGTAGATACATATTCAGGTGTAGTTATGGCCACAGCCATGAATAAAGAAGGAGTACAACAAGTAATCCAACACTGCTTGCAGGCTTTTGCAGCCTGGGGAGTTCCTCATGTGATCAAAATGGATAACAGCCCAGCGTATACATCAACTCGTTTTGCTGCATTTTTGAAAGAATTCGGAATCTCCCATATTACCAGTATTCTATACAATCCACAAGGGCAAGCTGTGGTAGAACGCACTCACTTATATTTAAAAAATTTAATAATTAAACAAAAAGGGGGAATAGGGGAAATGGCCACATCCAACAAGGATGCCTTGGCCCTAGCTCTTTATACAATTAATTTTTTGAACAAGAAAAAGAATGGTAAAACACCTGCAGAAATGCATGCTCAATCAGCTGATAAGGAATCAATACAGTGGGTAATGTGGAAGGATTTACAGGACAACCAATGGGAAGGCCCGTTCCCCTTACTCAGAAGAATACGAGGCGCCGTTTGTTTTTTTCCACAGGGTGCGGCACAACCAATATGGACCCCTGAGAGAAGAATTCGGTTGGTAAACCTACCAGCAGAAGAGCTAGAAGAAAAAAACTCTATTTGAGGAAGAAAAACAATGAATAACCAATCCCTGGGATCTTGAATATGGGACATTTTTCAACGAACTCTGAAGTAGCACGACAAACAAGACAGTCAATAGCATGAAGATCACGCTGAACTTTACACAGGCGCGTATCAACGCCAAAATATTTAAAAAGAAAGGGGGATCTGTGGGGAGCAACTCGGACTATACTGTTACTGGAATTAAGACTTATTCTATGCATCTGCTCTCCCACAATGTGGCGCTGGGAGAGGAGCGTACAGCTTCTACCCAGCTGCCCCTTACCAACTTGATAAGCTGCAAGAGCCGCTCCTGATTGGAGGAGAGCGGCGCGCTCGGCGTGTGGGTAGCAGAGCACGGATTGGTGGAGAGGACTATATAGGAGGAGAGAGATGGCATGGTGGTGTGGGTTGGTTGGAGAGTGCGTTGGAGAGTTCGCGGGGAAGTTCGTTACTTCATTCTTTCTCACTTCTCTCTACTCATTCTTGCTTTGGGAGTTTGCTGTTTACTTATTCTTACTTTACTATAGAAAGGACTTGTAAAAAAAGGGAACAACAAGCGTCCGGTCCGGTGTGGCTCCTCCGCGTGCGGAGGAGCAGCAGAAAGCCACTCTGGCAAAAAAGAAAAAAAAAAGGACCTAAATAAAAGATCTCTGTGAGTGAGATCCCAGTAGAAAGAACAGGCCATCAAAGAAGGAGGTACCTTTCTCTGAAGGGAGGAGAGAACTTCCACTTTGACTATGACCTTGTCTAAGTAAGATCGAACTCAGTGAACTCAAGAGGCTTCCATAGCCTTGGCAACTCATGACTAGAGCCCAGGGAGATTTCTGATGCCATAAACAAGAGGGTCAGATTGTTAAGTCAACAACAGGAATAACTGTGTGCTTACTCCTTATGTGGGATCTCTGTCCTTAATGTGTTGTCCAATGTGAAGTAATGCTATAACTAGTACTCAAACAGTATTTTACACTTTATGTTCTGTGTTCTGCAAACTGATGAAATCTTAACTGAATATAAACTAAATCGATCTTCTGTGTATAAAGATAATTGAAAATTAATCTTGATTTGAATGGAATGGGAGAGGGAGTGGGAGATGGGAGGGGTGCTGTTGGGAGGGAAGTTATGGGGGAGAAGCCTTTGTAATCCATAAACTGTACTTTGGAAAATTATATTTACTAAATAAAAGTTTAAAAAATTAAAAAAATAAAAAATAAATAAAAATATAGGTAGCAATATTTAATGCTTCTCTTACTGTTCCTGGATTGGATTATAGTATATGTTAATAAACCCTTTTTAAAGATTTATTTATTAATTTGAAAGACAGAATTATAGAGAGAGACACAGAAATAGACAGAGATGTTCTGTCTGCTGTTTTACTCCCCACGTGGCTGCAAGCAGCTGGAGCTGGGCTAATCCAAAGCCAGGTGCTTCTTCCAGGTCTCCCACATGGATTCAGGGGCCCAAGTATTTGGGCCATCTCCTGCTGCTTTCCCAGGCACATTAGCAGGGAGCTAGATTAGAAGCAGAGCAGCTGGGATATGAACCAGTGCCCATAGGGGATGCCAGCACTGCAGGTGGTGGCTTCACCTTATATGCCACAGCACCAGCTACAGCCTATTCATTTTAAATTAATAACTAAAGATTATCTGCTGTTCAGCCTCCAGGCTTTGGCTTGGCCCAGCCTCTGCTGTTGTGGACATTTGCGGAGTGAACCAGAGGTTGAAAGATCTCTTTTCTTATGTCTCTCCCTCTCTAACCTTGCCTTTCAAATAAATAAATGAGTCTTTGAAATAAAAATACATACACACACACAAACACACACAGTACCAACACAGTGGGTAAAGCCATGGCCTGCTGTGCCAGCATCCCATATGGGTGCTGATTCAAGTCCCAGCTGCTCCACTTACAATCTAGCTCCCTGCTAATGTGCCTGGGAAAGCATCAGAAGGTGGCCCAAGTGCTTGAACTACTGCATTCATGTGGGAGGCCTGGAAGAAGCACCTGGCTTTAGATTGGCTCAGCTGAGGTCAATTTGGGAAGTGAACCAGCAGATGGAAGATCTGTCTCTACCCCTTCTCTGTAACTCTGCCTTTCAAATAAATAATAGATTTTAACAATGGGGGAAAAGGGCAGTTGTGTTGCCTTCCCTTTCCTTAGAGTAACATAATCAAAATCTGTTAGGCAAATGAATAAGGGAAATTCTGAGATCATGTATTGACCACAGAAGAGAATGGATTCCTTGTGCATTTTCTGGAAGCCCATGCTAGTTAGAACCAAGGGAAGCATAACAAAAAAGGGGAGGCCTATATCCCTCTTATTTGTCTTCTTTGTTCATTGGAGCAGTGGAGAGTTGAGTAATGTAATATTGGTGTTTGTCTCCATACAGTTCACTTCTATTTAGCTGGTTCTTTTTTATTTTTGCATTTCTTTTTTATTTATTTTAAGAGATTTATTTGAAAGGCATAGAGACAGGGGTCTTCCATCTGCTGGTTTGATCCCCCAATGTTTGGGTGAGGCTGAAGGCCGATGAGCCCCCTTCCAGTTCTCCCATGTGGTGTGGGGTCCAAGCACCTGTCCATCACCACTGCACCTGTTGGCTGGAGTGGGACAGGAATTTGGGCGGCAGGGACTTGAATCAGCAACTGTGATGCAGGCCCTGCAGTTCTGGTTGCACCCCCAAACCATGGTGCCAGCCTTGATAAACTTTTCTTTAAAGTGGAATTAGGGGTAAAAACGATCTGAGGTGCATGTGCGGTTCCATTGTGAGAGGGGCTGAGGCCCCACGGGTGACCAGGGGCCAATAGGAACACCTGCAGCCTTGGCCCTCAGGTCCCAGGCATCTCCCCTCTCCTTCTGCCCCACCCACAGCAGCCCGGCCCAGGCCCAGTCGTGCCTTAGGGATTTCCACCCCAAACTGGTCAATTCAGGTCACTTTGTGATCCCTGAACAGATTCAGTAATGCATGCTTCTTCTCTACTACAAAGATCTTATGTTGGTCATATTTCCAGTTACCAAAATCAAATCAACTCACACCTGGACTCTGAGTATTCAATGACATTAGTTATCAAAATAAATGTATTCAAATATTCAAAGACCACTTCAAAGCTTAACTGCCTTCAAGAGTTTTTGGCACTGGAACAGCCACTGTGGTTTTCTACACATGAGCACTCACTATTTTATATACCATTTAACAATTCAAACATCACTTCAGCTTCAGCAATACACAACAATAGAATGGATGATTCTACATAATAAACATGTTACATTAGTTTGGACTTAAAACCTAGAACTAAAACCATGTGGTAATATGGATGGATTTAAGGAAAGATGTAGAGCTAGGTAGCTAAGGCCACAGAATCCCAGACCTATTGATTTTAAGTGAGTCTAGAACAACAGCATTCCATTGCATTATCTTCCATCTCAGAGTCCTGCTTTTCCAGTGAGACCCACCCCACTCAGACCATGTATTTCCTGCCTGTGTCTTCACGGTGGTGGAAGCTGTTCTCATACAGGCATCTCCTGGATAGTCACCAGCTTCCTGATTTACTACCTGAACTGGAATCAACAGTTGTGAGGGATGTTTCCCAAACACCCAGGCTGAATTGAATGTTCGTCTCTGGCAGTCAAAAACTTCTGCCTTAGGAAACAGAACATGTCCTCTACTCTGCGGCTCCTTTTTCTTCTCATGGGGTTCTGTGGTGATCTGTGGTTTTGAACACAAATCCTGGTAGCATTCTGACTCAAAAGAAAGACCAGGGATAAGAGTTACTACTGGGGGCTGCTGTTGCGGCATAGCAAGTTACACTGCTGCCTGCAGCACTAACATCCCACATGGATGCCAGTTTGACTCCCAGCTGCTCTTCTTCTTCCACAACAACTTGCTGGGTAAAGCAGCAGAGAATGGCCCAAGCACTTGGTCCTCTGCCCCTACATGGGAGACCTGGAGGAAGCTGCTGGCTTCAGCCTGGCCCAGCCCTGGCCATTGTGGCCATTTAGGGAGTGAGTCAGCAGATGGACCTCTGTCTTTCCCTCTCTTTTTCTCTCTGTAACTATGCCTTGCAAATAAATACAACTTCAAAAAGTTATTCTCCATCAAGTAATACACCCTTTTCCAGGCAGTTGTAAAGCTGGGAGTCATAGCTTCTTTTATATTTTGGATAATAAGAGTTTTGGTTTGAAAGCATGTTCATCTGAAACAAAGATCACTCATTATCCTTTGTTAGAGAAGGGGGCTCTGCTCTTTGAAAGTGAAAATTAGAAGCGGTAATGTGTGATGAGCTCCACCTGCCAGGTCTGGGGAGACTTATTTGAAAGACAGGACACCAGGAGAGGAAGCTTTTCTGATTCCCTGGCCCTTGCTTTAGTCTTATGTCTTTACTTCTTTTGTTGCATCTTGATGTCAAGAGTGTACTCTTTATGCTGAAATGAGGAATTGTGTCTTACCTCTTTTGGGCCTTTTTCTAAGCAGAGTGTATATATTTTTCTTGCATATAAGGATGGCTTCTGGGGTGGGTGGATCTTTCTTGGAAGTTTTCACAAGCCAGCCAGTAGCCTATATTTTCTTCACAGAATTCAGTTTTTAGAAAAGCCTCCAATACAGCCAGACCATCTATATGTAGGGAAGAGCAGGTAGAAAAATAAAAAGAAACATGAGGAATATGAGGAAGCTAATGATCAAATAATCCCTTGTACTTTTCTAGTACTAGGATTAGCTATTCTCGTTTTTACTCAATCCTGTAATCCTGCGGATTTAGCTCTTTAAAGACAAAGATGCCTGTAGGCAAAATACTTCATTGGTTCCATACTACTAAAACAGAAATACTTCAGTTTGTTTTAGTGCCAAAAATGTATTTACAGGAGAGGCATAAATCCTCAGGGAACTAAGTCTCTTGCAAACACTGCATGCAATGAAAAGCATCCTCAGCCTCAACCAAGAGCACTGCCATTGCAGAGCTGAAGGCTGATTTATCTTCCCCACCTGGTGTGAATATGCTGTGAAATAAACGGAGATAAACAGACCTTCTACTAGGTTAAGTCGAATTCTCCTTGGTGAGCTGCTCATTTGAGGACACAGCCTTTCTGCACTCTTGTGATGCTTGCAATGGATTCAATTCAAGCCTAATTCACAATTGCTGGCCAGCAGCTCCTGGAATGCTTCTGACCACAACAGTGCTTCCTTCGGGGAAGGTCTGCAAGAGCAGTTCTCTAATGAGTTGTGCTCAGAGCAGTTCCCCTCCCAGCTCAGCAGTGAGCTCTTCAGATTGCAAACACAGGAATCTCAACTTACTTGATGAAAGCTTGCTACCTGCTTTTCTTGCCAATTGTGGCCTTCCCAGGAATGGTGGAGTTTTGCCATAGGTAGCTCAACCCAGTCTTCAATACTCTTATTCTTAAAAAAAAGACAATTCACTAAGTGGTCATCCTTGAATACACTACTGAGCCTGAATGCATTTTTACCAAATAAAGTCACCCAATAGCTATAAACCAAAAGCCAACAACAGGCTTACCCACCTAATATTACACTCAGCCCCGAAGTACTGAGCAGTTTCATCAGTTCCTCAGAATGTAACTACGCTGTGAGGACTAAAGATAGGACTGCCCAAATTTTAATTATCAATACACTGCACAGCTAATAAAGCAGATGCTGTCTCTGGCCCACAAAAGGAGACAATTTCCCTGCAAGGTTAACCACAATCGGGAGACATTTTGCACCTGATGGAACCCACAGCAGAACTGCCTTGAGCCAGCTCCTCTCCTTTCCTTTCCACCTTCGGTCCTGGATGGGCCAAAGACCATGCACAGGAGGTGCCATTGGTCACCCGTGGCCCCCTGTCTACCTGCAATGCTCCTGGTAGGAAGATGCTGCAGAACAGTGATTTGTCCCATCATTGTCACTGTGTGAGATCATCCCATCATGAGAAAATGACCATGGATTCAAATGAGATATCAACCGCAGAAGCACTTCCCCCAGCATCAGTGCAGGAGGGTGGATGATGGAAGGCACAGCATGGCCAGGACTCTAGGGACCCTGCAGGACTCTGCTGCCCTGGATGCCTATAGCAGGCAGCTGCATGCGGCCCAGTGTGCCAACAGCGCCCTCCTATGAAACCCTTCCCCCTGTCTGCCCATGCAGACCACACAGATGCTGTGTCAGTGAGTAAATCAGCACCGCGCACTTGGTTTTCCTGATGAGACTTGGCCTTCATTACTTCCCCAAGCGCAGCACGTGCTGCAAGCCTCAGCCAGCAGGGCCAGCGGGAGAGGTGGCAACTACCAGCTGCCCAACAATGACCACTGCCTTTATAGCCAGTCTACATGGGGCGGGTCTGGCAGCACTGGTCCTGCCCCAGGGCAGGAAGGATTGGCCCGAGGTTCCCCGCTGGGTGGAGCCTGAGCTGTCCTGCAGCAGATTCTGGAAGCAAGAGAGCTGCTGATGGCTGAGGCCCTGGCTCAGAGCACACTTAGTGAGACCCCATGCCCGGCAAGGGCGCTGGGGCCCTGGACTTTCCCAGGCTGCAGTCCTAGGGTGGAGGCTTACTCGGCCCTCCTTCCCCAGCCCTGCCCACAGGTGGAGCGGGGTTCCCACGGGGGCATCTTCCTTCATGGGAGCATGGGTGAACCCCAAATGCCGCGACTCCCAGTTCTGAGTGCTGGCCCGCAGCCTTCCGGGAGTGAGTAGGATACAGAGACTTTGTGGGGAGGTGACACTTGAGCTGGGCCTGTATTTTGGGTTTGCTCTGGATGCACAACCCAGTGTGCCTGGACCTGCGGGTCTGCTGCAGGCCTCCTGGAGGCTCTGGGAGCTGGGCGTCCTGGTGGCAAGGGCAGGAGGGCGGGAGGTCGAGGCGCTGAGCTCCCGCTGGGTGCACCAGGCACTTTGGAGCTGTTCAGAGTAAGGAGTTGAGGTCACCTCCTGAACCACTGCTGGTCCCAAACTCCTGGTTTGGGATTTGCCAGAACCCTGAAGTAGGGGTGTGGTGGGGATGGTAGTGGTTGGCTTCAATGCACTGTATTTGTGAATTCTTCAAACACAGCTTCTCCCTACTCCTGCAGGCTTTCAGGTGATTGACGAGGACAGAGTCCCTCCACTGCAAAGTGACTGAAGTTTGGAAACTACGTCCAGAACATCACAGTGTGTATTCAGCTGATCATCCTTCAGGCCCGCAGGTGGACAGCAAGAGCAACAGTAAGATATTAATCACTGTAGATACTCTCCTTTCTTTCCGGTAGACCCACCAAAAGAGAATGGGAGATGAGTACTTGAACATTGGAACCAGTCAGCATGCTAGGGTGAGCTGCCAGTACTTGGAGCTCAGGAGTGGACATGGAGAGCAAAACATGCATTGTAACTAAAGAGGACAGTTAGGCATTTTACTGTGAAAAGGGAAATCATTTAAAAGTGAGCAAGACACCTTAAGTAAATGTCTGTATATTTATTTTTGTTTATTTGCAAGGCAGAGAGAGCCCTTCCATTTATTGCTCATTCCTCAAATGTCTGCACCAACCAGAGCTGGGTCAGGCTGAAGCCAGGAACTCAGTGTGGGTCTCCCACACAGGTGGCAGGGACTCAAGTACTTGAGCCATCAGCTGCTGCCTCCCAGGGTTCTGTTAGCAGGAAGCCAGAAGCAGAAGCAGGGCTAGGGCTTGAGCCCTGAGCATTCTGACTGCGATGTGGAAGGCTTTACCACTATGCCAAACACATGCTCCAGTAAGCTGTTTCAACACATTTGCAAAATGTAAGAATGTGGTTTTAAATATATGCTCTTCATCTTAAAAATTTGCATAATCTTATATTCAGTTTCATGATTCAATACTTATTATTAAATACAAGTAACATTTAGATACATGCTTTCCTCACCAATACAAACCTCAGTAATTTTTTCACTTAGAACCTTGAATATTAGCATTCATTCAGACTGAAGTTCACTCATAAGCTGGGAATTCTGACAAAGAGACAGTAGGGAAAAAATCTAGATGTGTATCTGATACCTAATAAGGTTCTGAATCTGATTGACAGAATCTGAGTAACTGTTCAGAGAGTGACTTCATACCTCTCCCCTCTGTAATGAGAAGACTGTGTCCTTTGGCCACTTTCACATGATGTTATGTAAATTTTACCTGAAAAGCCTTTTATAAATTCTGAAGTACCATACAGAAGCATATTATGCATTTCCATATGTGTGAAAAAAGGCAATGTCAAAGGCATAGCTATTCCAGAGAGAAGTTAGGAGGATTAGCTCAGTTTTTAAGTGTGTAAGTACCATTAAATATCAACATATTTGAAATAGATTTATATATAGAGTGTGGAGTTCATGATAGATATTGAATAAATGCACTCTGGATAATAAGCAAATATCAGAAATAATGCCACACCCATCAGTGTTTAAACTCTTCAGACAGCTCCGTGCCAGGGAAGTGCAGTGATCCCTGTAAATTAACAAAAATCAATCTGTGTATACCCATGGAAGCCACTGGTTTATATGCAGCCTATACTAGAGGTTTTTGTGTTTAGTTAAATTACTTGATTTTTTTTTTATTTTTATTTTTATTTTTTTTTAAACTTTTATTTAATGCATATAAATTTCCAAAGTACGACTTATGGATTACAATGGCTTTCCCCCCGTACCGTCCCTCCCACCCACAACCCTCCCCTTTCCCACTCCCTCTCCCCTTCCATTCACATCAAGATTCATTTTCGATTATCTTAATATACAGAAGATCAGCTTAGTATACATTAAGTATGGATTTCAACAGTTTGCTCCCACACAGAAACATAAAGTGAAAAATAATAGATGATTTTTTTAAATGATGATGAAATCAGAGCAGACCTATTGTCATGTTTAATCCCAGTGAGAGTCAAGTTGGGAATTGATAATTTCTTTTTTTTTTTTTTTTTTTTTTTTTTTTTTTTTTTTTTACAGAGGATCAGTTTAGTATGCATTAAGTAAAGCTTTCAACAGTTTGCACCCCCATAGAAACACAAAGTGAAATATATTGTTTGAGTACTCGTTATAGCATTAAATCTCAATGTACAGCACATTAAGGATAGAGATCCTACATGAGGAGTAAGTGCACAGTGACTCCTGTTGTTGACTTTACCAATTGACACTCCTGTCTATGGCATCAGTAATCTCCCTATGCTCCAGTCATGAGTTTCCAAGGCTATGGAAGCCCTCTGAGTTCTCTGATTCTTATCTTGTTTAGACAAGCTCATAGTCAAAGTGGAGGTTCTCTCCTCCCTTCAGAGAAAGGTACCTCCTTCTTTGATGGCCTGTTCTTTCCACTGGGATCTCACTCGCAGAGATCTTTTGCCAGAGTGTCTTGGCTTTCCATGCCTGAAATACTCTCATGAGCTTTTCAGCCAGCTCCGAATGCCTTTAGGGCTGATTCTGAGGCCAGAGTGCTATTTAGGACATCTGCCATTCTATGAGTCTGCTGAGTATCTCACTTCCCATGTTGGATCACTCTCCCCTTTATTTACTCCATCAGTTAGCGTTAGCAGGTACTAGACTTGTCTATGTGCTCCCTTTGACTCCCAGTCCCTTCACCATGACCAACTGTGAACTGAAACTGATCACCTGGAACAGTGAGATGGCATTGGTACATGCCACCTCGATGGGATTGTATTGGAATCCCCTGGTATGCTTCCAACTCCACCACTTGGGGCAAGTCAGCCTGAGCATGTCCCAAATTATACATCTCTTCCCTCTCCCATTCCCACCACCATGTTCAACAGGGATCACATTTCAGTTAATTTTCAACACTTAAGAATAACTGTGCATCAATTACAGATCTAAACCAGTCATATTATCTGTTCTACTTAATAAAATTACTTGATTTTTTAATGAATGCTTTCAGACTGATACCTGATGCTGAGTGGCAGACAATTTTTTCTGAAAAGTATGTGGTTGAGAAATATAAATATAAATCAGTTTATAATTTTTGTGTCTGATATTTTTATGCATTGAGACAGTACCTGCAATAATCAGAAGACTTTTCCACAAAAAGTTGCTACATTGATGCATCTTCATTTATGTATGTAATGTATGTTTAGGTAAAAGGAAGGAGAGAGAGAGAGAGAGAGATCTATCTTTCATCTGCTGGCTCACTTCCAGATGGCCACAATAGCTGGGGTGAGCCAGGCCGAAGCCAGGACCCTGGAAGTCTGCCCCAGTCCCCCATGGGGGTGCAGGAACCCAAACTCTTGGGCAATCTTTGCTGCTTTCCCAAGCAAAGAGCTGGACGAGAAGTGAAGGAGGTGAGTCTCAAAGCAGTGCCATAAGGCATGCTGCTATTGCAGTTGGCAACTTACTCCTTTGTGCCACAATGCTGGCCCTGGATTGATGACATATTGAAGTGCTGCCACTGGCTTTTGGCTAAATAGGATGACTTAACGTGTTTTCCACTCTGTGGAAGAGGAACAAATAAGGCAGTTGGTTGTAAAAGTTGCCCATGGAAACCACAGCCTGAGAAAGATGAATCAACTCACCTTGCATTTTCCACATTGCATCTACACCACCCTTTTCTGGACAAACATCTGATTGTATGCCCTTGTGATGGAGGTTCTCAGGGTGCTGGAACTTTTTCTAATTTTTTTAAAAATATAGATTAAGAAGAAGGCAAATAAACAAAAAATTACAAACTGCTGCCAATACCAAGAAGAGATTATTGAGCGTAAAAGGTCACCTGTTGGAGCCAGCACTGTGGCACATCAGGTTAAAGCCCTGGCCTGAAATACAGGCATCCCATATGAGTGCTGGTAGAGTCCCAGCTGCTCCACTTCCAGTCCAGCCTCCTGCTAATGCACCTGGGAAAACAGTAGAGGATAGCCCAAGTCCTTGGGCCCTTTTGCTCATGTGGAGACCCAGAAAAAGCTCCTGGCTCCTGGCTTCTGATCAGCTCACTCTCTACCTCTCCATATAACTTTTTCAAATGAATAAAATATTTTTTTTAAAAAAGGTATCCTGCCATACTTCTTTCTTCCCTGTTAATTCCTAGGAATTAAAAATTGTTACGGGGCCAGCACTGTGGCAAAATGGGTTATAGCAACACCTGCAGCACTAGCATCCTCTATGGGCACCATTGCATGTTCTACTTCTGATGCAGGTCTCTGAAAACATACTGGGAAAGCAGTAGAATATGGTAGAAATCCTTGAGTCTTGCACCCAAGCGAGAGACCTGGATGAAATTTCCCTGACCCCTGGCTTTTTTTTTTTAAAAGATTTGTTTATTTATTTGAAAGAGTTACAAACACCCACACACACACAGAGAGAGATAGAGAGAGAGAGAGAGAGAGGTCTTCCATCTGATGGTTTACTCCCTAGCTGGTTGCAATGGCTGGAGCTGCGCTGATCTGAAGCCAGGAGCTAAGAGCTTCAAGTTCTCCCATGCATGTGCATGGGCCCAAGCACTTGGGACATTTTCTACTGCTTTCCCAGGACATAGCCAGGAGCTAGATCAGAAATGGAGCAGCAAGGACTCAAACCAGTGCCCATATGGGATGCCCATAATGTTTTCTTTAATTGGAGAAATGTTCCTTTGATAGAATGAGCGTATGACCCCACAATATTCTCTACTTACTCATAATAGGGTCTGAGATGTAAAAGTCATGATTAATTTCTTAGAAGAAAATTTACATACCCAGAAGCAAAGAGTGAAAATTAACCTTTTGTTTTTCTCATGAATGAATCAGAGTTTCAAAACTAATACTTAACTTGTATTTTAGAGGAGTTAATGACTTAACCATCTCTTCTATTAGAAATACTACGTTGCGGCCAGTGCTGTGGCACAGCAGGTTAAAGCACTGGCCTGAAGTGCCAGCATCCCATATGGGCTCCGGTTCTAGTCCCAGCTGCTCCTCTTCTGATCCAGCTCTCTGCTATGGCCTGGGAAAGCAATAGATGGCCCACATCTTTGGGCTGTTCTGAAGCTCTTAGCATAGTGAACATATATTAGATTCTCATTATTGAAATCTTTAGAAATGTCAGAAAGCATGTAACTTTCTTTAATGATCTGAAACAGAGATGAGATCCATAAGGGCAGAACTGCTCAGCAGCCACACTGCAGGAATATGTATCTTTCTGATGATATCTTCATCTGCTTCTTGCAGTTGCAGCTAGTCTATGAGCTCTTGGTCTGTTTTCTGCCCTTGGGAGGGCCTAGGGTGCTGTATATTGTCTGTAAGGATTCAAAATTTGTTGTATATTAGTGTCTAATTATAAAATTTCCAAAGTGACAAGCTGGATGTAATAAACTATTCCAGACTGCAAAAAAAAAAAAAAAAAAACAAGAAAATACAAACATGGTGTACTGTCTATAAAGTACAGTGGTAAATCTCTATTATAGAGATACACATGTCTACACAATTCTCTGTTTCTTTCCCTCTGAAAGTCTACATTCAGCTCTCGATGGTGTGATTACTTAGGAATAGATTTCATATACTTAGTTTCATAGTCAGTGAACTCGGAATTATTATTGTAGTATTGAGGATTGTACTGACTAAAACACTATGTTTATTCCATGTTAAATAATATCATCGTATCTTTGGATTCCATTTATCCTGCTACTGATGTATTCACAGGAGAGGGGAGGTGGGAGGAAAACCCAAGATCCATCAGGGTGGAGGAGGAATGTCAGAGGCTGTGGTTCTATTGTACTGCAGCTTGGGTTCTGGAAGAACACATTAATGGACCCAGATGGTTTGAAGCTAACTGAAGGGCTATGTTCTGTACAATTGTCTGTGGTGCTGCATTTTCATTTATGTAAAATTTATTTCCTTCAAGTAATATATTAATTTGGATGAAAATGAAGATGTTAAGGAATTTTCAGAATGGGTCTGTTTAACCCTCATTGGCTTTGTTTTTAGGCACTTAACTCAGAAAAGAAAAGATAGAAAAATACATTTTGGGTTCTCTTCATCTGTACCACGGCACTCTTTGGTTAAGATTTGTCATTTTGTCATATTTGATTCTCTAGACTCCCTGAA
The DNA here is from genome assembly GCF_964237555.1 of Oryctolagus cuniculus. Classification (NCBI taxonomy): domain Eukaryota; kingdom Metazoa; phylum Chordata; class Mammalia; order Lagomorpha; family Leporidae; genus Oryctolagus; species Oryctolagus cuniculus. The sequence continues at coordinate 2,503,908 of NC_091451.1, forward strand.
AAATCCCCTACTTCATTAGATGGAGTCCGTGTCTCACCATGGCAGTGAAATATTCCAGCTTTGCATTTAGCTAGGCCGTGGACACATGCCATGGCACTTGCCAGCCAATTGTGTCAGGGGCATCATCTGAAGCAGAATTACTTGCATGAAAACAAGGAGTTGCAGATTCTTCCAGTGAAAGTGGAGAGGAGCAAGAGCTGCAGAACATTGCCAGGGTTGAATGTGCCATGGGATGCCATGTGGTGGCTGGTGTCTGGGGTGCTGGTTCTGCAGAAGATAGGGCTTATGGGGGCTGGTGCTGTGGTATAGCAGGTAAGGCTGCCTCCTGCAGTGCCAGCATCCCATATGGTCGCCGGTTGGAGTCCAGCCTGCTCCACTTCCAATCCAGGTGTGCTGTGGCCTGAGAAAGCAGTAGAAAATGGCCCATGTCCTTGGACCCCTGAACCCACATGGGAGACCTGGAAGAAGCTCCTAGCTCCTGGCTTTGGATCAGCTCAGCTCTGGCCATTGCATCCAATTGGGGAGTAAACCAGCAGATGGACGATTCTCTCTCTCTCTCTCTCTGCCTCTCCTCTCTCTGTAATTCTGACTTTCAAATAAATAAATCTTTTTTTTTAAAAAAAGCTTATGCTTAAGGTTAGTGGTCATGGAAAATGTGTGGGACATTTTTCAGCAAGATTTTAGATGAATTTTCCAACCCCTGAACCTCCTAGAAATTAGAATAGACTTCTAACGCACAACTTCCACTTATGCTTAATTAGGTTTTTGTTTTGAATTGTTTTTGATGAAACAGCAAGGAATTCTGAGTTATAGACTTCCTATTTCAGAGACAGAAGAACACTGATGCCTGCATTATAATTAAATAATGCCTATCACCCTTTCTTAAGCAACAAATGATCACAGATTCTCTCTTTGCTGCTAAGTAATGAGCATGGTGATTCTTCCCACCGTAACCACCTTCCCACCTACACTCCCTCCCCTCTTCCTCCTTCCTCTCCTGTTGACATGGAATGCCTTACATAGCTAGGCTGAACTTTTAATCCACTTGGCCCTAGGTGTTCATACACTTCAACTCTGTGTGGTTATTCATATGCCCTTTTTATGACAAGGCTTATGTCAGAATGACAAATTATATATTCACCTAATACTGAGAGTCATCAAATTGATTTCTATTTTCTTCTCTCTTAGGCAGTTCTTGAGGGGCAGAAATATTTATTTTGTATATCATGTATTTATTCAACTAAAAGACTGACTGTCAAGATGCTGAGTTTTAGTGTCAAAGCAAATATGTTTCTAGACCCCATGAAGTTTACAGTCTGACAAGAAAGAGCCATCTACCCAAAGAATATTGTTTAACATAGTAAATGCTGGTGTGAAGTCAGTGGATAAAGATTGAAGCATTCTTAATCTAGCACTAACTCTAATCCCATGATCTCTAATTGAGAGAAGTAATCAGAAACACAGAACTCCATGTTACCCAGTTATCTCTTTGAATTTCTGATTAAAAAATAAAACATATCAAACAACACACAAATACCTAGGAGTGCATAATATTTATATACTATCTTGATATTAAAAATAAGAACAAATAACCATGAAAAATAGCAACTTTGAATCTCCTTTGTTTTCTAGACAAGTTATAATCCTATGTGGTTGTTTACAGTAAATTATTACAGTAAATTACAGTACATCATTACAGTAAATTATTACAGTAAATAATTACAGTAAATTATTTTTGTAGGTACTCTTCATCTCTCACATTTTTCCATTTGATAAATCAGATTTTAAAAACTGAGACACAAGACAAAAGAAATATCTTTAAGCTAGTATTATATATTGATTGACATTCTAAAAAACAGTTATTTATTTATTTGAAAGTCACAGTTACACAGAGAGGAAGGGGAGAGAGAGAGAGAGAGAGAGAGAGAGAGAGAAGCATCTTCCATCTTTTGGTTCACTCACCAATTGGTCACAATGGCTGGAGCTGTACAGCTCCAATGCCAGCAGCCAGGAGCTTCTTCTGGGTCTCCCACACAGATGCAGCTGCCCAAGGACTTGGGCCATCTTCCACCGCTTTCCCTGGCCATAGCAGAGAGTTGGATCAAATGAAGAGTAGCCGGGTTCAACCTCCACCCATATGGAAGGTCAATGCTTTACATGCTATGCCACAGTGCTGGCCCCTTGATTGGCCTTTAATTTAGACTTTTTTATGATATTAAAAAACACCATGCTTTTCTAAGCTCTTTCCATTCAGTTTCTATTTTGTAAACTCCAGATAATACTGTCCCCAGAATTAATCTAAGGTATAAATGCTATGATATAAGGCATTTAAACCCTTAACCTGTCTCTTTGAATACACAGCTATGTTAGCTCTGTGTCCATTCTTCTGTCTCTGTACTAGATGAATAAAAAGACAGTTTAAAATGATTTGAAAAGAACTATAAGGGGTCGGTGCTGTGCTGCTGCTGCCAATTGGGGAGTGAACCAGCAGATGGTAAACCTCTCTCTCTCTCTCTGTCTCTGCCTCTCCTTCTCTGTAACTCTGACTTCCAAATAAATCAATAAATCTTAAAAGAACTATAAACATCAATAAAACACAAATGAAAATTGTATTCTCAAAACTGGATATTAAACCATGCCTTCTACACCTCTGTTAAAAGCTAAATTCTATCATAGTCATTTATGATTTCTAGGGCCAAAGTAGTAAATAAGATTTTTCTGGAAGAGACAGAGGTTATGAGGGAGCCAGGATTTGGGGTCAGTTAGCAGCAGTGAGTGTCATTCTTTCAGATTTGATTCAGGAAAGGAAGAAAGCAACTGATCCCTGAGATTTTGGTGGGGGGAAGGAAAGGAAGGAGGGACTGAATAAAAGCAAAGGCCCTCTGGTTGTGGGCACCCACCCCTGACTACAGCCTTTGGGAGGGTCAGCTGGTGTCTCTAGGGATGCTGCGGCCTGTACTCCATTTCCCAGAGTTCCCAGGAGCTGGGATGTATTATGCCTTCTGAATGCCTGTGCACATGCGCATGCTGCTGCCATTCCCTGGGGCCTGAACAGAGGGAGTTCATTCCCTGATCAGGGTCAGCCCTGGGGGCTGTGCTTCTCCTTCTCTGTCATTTACTGCATCTCCTGCTCTGCACGTGCGATCCCAGGGAGTTTCCAAGTGCTCACCCCGAGCCTGCCTCCTGCTGCATCTTCCCTCTTCATCCTCCACCTGTGGGTCCCACTTACCAGGGAGTCTCTTCCCGCCACTCCCCGAATCACTCCCTGTGTGTCCAGAAGAAAGGGTACCTGCTCCAGGGACTTTCTGCTGCAGGTTTGGCATGCAGGAAGGGGCAGGGACACGTGTGGGAGAAGGGTGGGTGCCAGGGAGCCATAGATCATGGCAGCTTCCCCCGAGGTCAGGACTGGGACCTGGGCTGTTCTGTCTCCCACCTCCACTTCCCAGGCTCCCAGTGCCTGGAATCTCTCCTGCAGGACCTCACCCAAACTGTCCCTAATGTGCTTTATTTAGTGGTTACAGGAGAGAGGGGGCAGCATTCTGGGAACATGCACATGCAGGGAAGGAAGGCAGAAAGACTCCAGCTCTCCACAGTTAAATAAGCTGGGTTCCCACTGTGGGTGGTCTCAGAATGCAGTCTGGCCAGGCCTCTTGATGTTTCCTGGGCTGGTTCCTGCAGGGTGGGGCTGGGTGGCCTTCAGCAGGGAGCCTGGGGCAGCAGAGGGGTGGGCAGGAGGATCTGACTAGGATCTGCCCCACTGCTCTCATCCTGCACCTCATCTTCCTGGTGGGGAGCAGTGTGAAGTGTGCATTGATCCCTCTCATATTAATTATCAGATTTTTCCAATGTGGAATTTGAAGCTGTTCCAGAAACCTGGGGTGGGAAAACTCCCTTCTTTCAAACAGGCACAGAGACAGTGGAGGATCCAAGGAGTTTCTATTAATGGCCCTAGGCTCAGCTGGAATGATTTCCTGAGAATTGTGCATCAAATTCAAGTTTCTTAGCTGTTACAGCATTGGTGGGTTTAAATGGCAGCCTTCATGACTTAGGTCCACATTTCCAATGGTCAGTGGGTCCAGTATGTTTGTAAAAGAGATGCCGGGGACAGATTTATTAGGATAGATTTATGACTGGAGTTTACAGAAGCAGAACTTAGGACATCTTCCCTCCCTAGATAAGATTTCAGTGGGCAGCTGTTTCACTCGTTAATTGTGAGCATCCACTTTTAAAGGTTTGTGTTGGATGGGGTCCACTTCTCTTTCTTTGATGATGTATTTGGCTGCTTTTCATTTTCTGTCTTCAGCTATTTCTTCTCCTGTTAGCAAGGCTATCAACTGTTTTGACCTGCCACTGATCCCTTTGCAAAATAAGAAGGGAACTAAAATTAATGCAAGTCTACTGTGTTTTCAATAACTGGAGCTACTTTTTAAAAGATTTATTTATTCATTTGAAAGAGTTACACAGAGAGAGGAGAGAGAGAGAAAGAAAGAGAGACGTCTTCTGTCCGATGGTTCACTCCCCAATTGGCAGCAACAGCTGGAGCTGTGCCAGTCTGAAGCCAGGAGCTTCTTCTGGGATGAAGCTGTTTTTTAAAATAATTATTTATTTATTTGAAAGGCAGAGTTACAGAGTGGTAGAAACAGAAATCAATGGCTGGAGCTGTTTGGATCCAAAACCAGAAGCCAGGAGCTTTGTCCAGGTCTCATAGGTGGGTGCAGGAGATGAGGGATTTGGGCCATCTTCTACTGTTTTCCCAGGCCACAGCAGAGAGCTGGATGGGAAGTGCAGCAGCCAGGATCCCAACCGGCACCCATATAGGATGCTGACACTGCAGGCAGTAGCTTTACCCACTATGCAACAGTATTGCCCACTAACTGGAGCCCTTTTAATCTGAGTTTGCATAAAGTGGAGAATTACAACATCATAAATACAGATAAGTAACATCTTTTTCTCTGCCCAGTACTTTACAGTTACCCAGTGATCCACTGAGAATCTTACTTTCCACACTGTGTAATTAAGAAGGCCAGTTATTTGTCTTATTTTGGGTTCTGTGGTTAAACCCATGACATTTTTGAAATGGGAGGATATTAGTTCTACAATTTCATAAAGACTGCTCTGTGGAAGCATCAATAGAAGTTATAACTGTGAGAGTGGTAAGAAAGAAGAGGGGAAGAAATAAGTGCCCCTTACTCCACACAGAGATGTCCACAAATGGAGTAGAAGATGTGCCCTTGAAAACTATGGCTGACTTTCTGGGACAAACTGTGTTTGAGTGCTTCACATGTTCTGATAGAAAGGTGTTGCCACCAGGTTATTAGTATATTTATTTAGTTAGTTTTTAAAAATTTATTTATTTATTTGAAAATCAGAGCTACACAGAGAGAGAAGGAGAGACAGAGAGAGAGAGAGAGAGAGAGAGAGAGAGAGAGATGTCTTCCATCAGGTTCATTTCCCCAGATAATACTACATAATTGTGAACTTTGCTCAGTTCCTGACCTATACCTTTCCTTTAACCTAGTACTTTGCCATGTAGTAGCCCATGAAAACTGCAGACTGCATAAATGAATGAATATTTGGAGGGTTGTGATTTCTTAGAGGAACATCATGAGACAGAAGGAATAAAACAAAACAAAAGTATCCTCCGTATATAGAAGATATACTGTTTTTGCAAGCTATAGAGAAGAGGAAGAAGAAGGAAAGTAGTGAGACTGGAAAGGTTGTGGCAAAGGTAATAGGCACTAGTCAAGAATTCAACAAGCCCATTAGGAAATATTAAGGTTTCCTTACTTCCATGTAGACTCTGCCCTCTAATGGTGAACAGGGTCCTCTAAACCCACTTGTTGCACAAATGAAAACCCAAGCATTGTCTTCTCCCACAGATGGAGTCTGCTATTGGTTTTGATTTACATTTCCCTAATGGCTAGTGATATTGGGCATGTTCATCTATGTCTTGACAATTGAGATTTCTTCTTCTGAGAAACATCTATTCTGATCATTGCCCATTTCTTACGTGTACATTTTGCTTCTTGTTTGGAGTTTTTCCAGTTCTATATATGTATGTTCTGGCTATCAATCTTTTGTCATAGTCAGAGTTTTCAATGTTTCCTGCCATTCCGTCCATTGTATCTTCACTCTGTTGATTACTTTGTTGTGAAGATGTATCTTAATTTGATATGCTCAAATTTGTATATTTTATTTTTGTTACTTGTGCTTTTGGAATCTTATGCAAACTGTTGTCTCTGCTAATGTTTTACAGTTTCTCATATGTTTACTTAGGTTTTGGTTTTTTTTTTAACATACATAATTTTATTACAAAATTTTTTTAAAAAAACAACACAGAATGCAACATCCTAACAAAAAATCCAAATTTACAAATGATACTAATTCCTACAACTTTGCTGTGCTACCATACACAAGTCAAGAAATTAAAGAAACCATTAAATATTTAGGAACATTCAACATCAGAAGCTTTAAAATCTAACTGTATGTAGTAGCCCCTCAAAAAGATACAACCTGCATTTTTTTAAAAAAGTATTTTCTCTACAAAGAATCTTATCAGCTATACAAAAATCTGTACAGTTTTTTTATACTGAAGCTAATATTGAGCTGCACTTGAATTCACATTCTTAGCAAAACAACTGCCTGAGCACACACGCACACTCCACACTCATCATTACAGGATAGCCATTTATTCTTCATCTTCATCCTCTTCCTCATCATCTTCTTCTTCTTCTTCTTCCTCTTCTTCCTCCACATCTTCAGGTTCATTCTTCTTCTTTGAGCCTGTGGGCCTACCAGGGCCCTTCTTTCCCGCTTCACTTTTGCCCTTGGCACGGTATGCAGCAATATCCTTTTCATATTTCTCCTTTAGCTTAGCTGCTTTCTGTTCATATGGTTGTTTATCTTTGGCTGAGTGTTCAGACCACATCTCACCCAATTTTTTTGCAGTGTCCCCAATGGACAGGCCAGGGTGTTCACTTTTGATCTTTGGGCGATGTTCAGAGCAAAAGAGAAAGAAGGCAGATGGTGGTCTTTTAGGAGCATTGGGATCCTTTTTCTTTCCCTTCTTATCACCCTTGGGAGGAACGTAATTTTTCATCTCCCTGTCATAACGAGCTTTATCACTTTTTGCCATATCTTCAAACTTGGACTTTTCCTTTGCAGACATGGTCTTCCATCTCTCCGAGCATTTCTTAGAGAATTCTGCGAAATTGACCGAAGAGTCAGGGTGTTTCTTCTTGTGCTCTTCCCGGCACGTCTGCACGAAGAAGGCATAGGAGGACATTTTGCCCCTCGGCTTGTTGGGGTCTCCTTTACCCATGACGACAGAACGGCGGCCACCTGGTGTGAGTTGTTCCTCAGACTCCCGCAGAGCAGCCAGATCCGACGGCATTGCTTCCTTTCCTCAGCTCCGGCGTGAACTCAGGATGTGAGGGCGATCTGGCTGCGACATCTGTCACCCCATTGATCGCCAGGGTTGCTTCGGCTGATCTGGCTGGCTAGGCGGGTGTCCCCTTCCTCCCTCACCACTCCATGTGCGTCCCTCCCGAAGCTGCGTGCTGGGTCGAAGAGGACGACCTTCCCCGCTAGAGGAGGACCGGTCTTCGGTCAAGGGTATACGAGTAGCTGCACTCCCCTGCTAGAACCTCAAAACAAGCTCTCAAGGTTTTGGTTTTATATTTAGACTTTTAATTAACCTTGAGTTGCTTTTACATAGTGTATGAGGTGTTGGGGTATCTTTTCAGGCTTCTACATATGGATAATCACTTTCCTTTAAACCATTTGCTAAGGGGATTCTTCTTTCTCCTGTTTGTTTTCTTTCCTTTATTAAATAGGGGTTGGCTGTAGAAAAGTCAGTTTATTTCAGCTGCCTATTTTTTCCATTGAACTATGTGTCTGTTTTTCCAACAGTGCTAACACTGCTTCTATTTTTTTTAAGATTTCTTTATTTGAAAGGCCAGATGCTTCTTCCAAGTCTCTCATGTGGGTGCCAGCACCCAAGAACATGGTCCATCTTCCACCAATTTCCCAGGTGCATTAGTAGGGAGCTGGATTGGAAGTGGAGAACCTGGTCTTCTAGCAACAACATATGGGATGCATGCACAGCAGGACAAGGCATTAACCTACTACACCACAGCATCAAACCCTTCCTTATTTACTTCTGCTGTGATCTTTCATTATTCACTTTTCTACTGCCCCACAACTTGACTCATTCCTGTTTTTTTTTTTTTTTTTCTGGGTCCTGGAGGATGGTAGTGGGTTGCTTCTGGGATATCTTTTTTATGTTAGTAGATACTTGGTAATCTAAAATCATAGTTTTTACTTTCTATATTTCTCTGCTAATCACGAGGACCTTCTAGATGACAGCAGAAAATGCTAGCAGAAATGAGGATATATTAATTTGCTAAGAAAATACCACAGAGAATATGATTTAAATCAGGGAATTTTACTTCTCAGAGTTGTAGAGCTTGAAAATATTAGATAAAGGTGCTAATAGGCTCGATTTTTCCAGAAGCCCTTCTCTGATGTGACAGACACATCTATCATTTGATCTGCTTAAAAGCACTTTCTTCAGGTAGAGTTATGTTGGTGGTTAGCACTTCAGTGTTTGAGTTTTAGGGAGGCACATTTCAGTCCACAACAGCAAAGGGGCCCTGTGGTCTACTTCAATGACAGCCATCTCTGCGGAGGATAGAAAGTTTGAAATCAGCATTAGGATTTCTCACATTATTAGTGTCAGTGCTATCTCCATCAAATGTGCATTCATGTACACACAAACAAAACTACCTGTACACATAAACAAATTCAACAGTGGAAATGCCTGATGGTTGTGTACAGGTAACATCAATATAATAATCCATAAGATGGCCTATTAGCAGACATTAAAAGAGAATTAGAAAGAATGACAACAAAATCTGCAGTTACCTATATTTATGTCTATATGTATGATATTCAGTATTTATAGTTGCTAAAAGATGAAAACTGATGTGTGGAAATAAAAGCTAAACCTTACCTTGCAATATTGCAGCCTAGTCTACATGAAAGATGTCTTCCTAAAACCTTTCCCTGGGCCCACCCTGTGGCATAGTAGATTAAGCATCCACCTGCAGCACCAGCATCCCACATGGGCACCAGTTTGAGTCCCTGCTCCTGCATTTCCAATTCAGCTCTTTGCTAATGGCCTAGGAAAGCTGTGGAATATGCCCTGAGTGCTTGGGCCCCTGCACCCATGTGAGAGACCTGGAGGAAGCTGCTGACTCCTGGCTTCTGGCACCTGGCTTCAGATCAGCCCAGCTCCAGCCATTCTGGCCATTTAGGGGTGAACCAGTGGATAGCAGACCTCTCTTTCCCTTCCTCTCTATATCTGTCACTCTGCCTCACAATAAATAAATACATTTTTTAAAAACCTTTCCCTTTTTAAATTTCTTAATTGTTTTAAAGATTTATTTATTTATTTATTTACAAGTCGAGTTACAGACAGAGAGGGAGCCAGAGAGAAAGAGAGAGGTCTTCCATCTGATGTTCACTCCCTAATTGATTGCAACTGTCAGAGCTGTGCTGATCCGAAGCCAGGAGCCAGGAGCTAGTTCCAGGTCTCCCAGATCGGTACAGGGGCCCAAGGACTTGGGCCATCTTCTACTACTTTGCCAGGCCATAGCAGAGAGCAGGATCAGAAGTGGAGCAGCTGAGTATTGAACCGGCCCCCATATGGGATGCTGGAGCTTCAGGCCAGGGTGTTAACCTGCTCCACCACAGCACCAGTCCAACATTTTAAATTTCTGATACTCTAAAGTAGCAAAGGACTGCATTACATCTAGGAAAGATGTATTTAAAAATTATAAATCTAGTGCATTTTAGCAGAAGTCCTAACAAATACTTCTGATTTTCTCAACATTATGTATAAATAAATGATAGAATGAGTCATTGTCAGATTAATAGAAGGAGTTTGAGAGGATTGTCTCTCTTTCAATTGTGTTGAATAGTTTGAGAAGCATTAGTTCTTTAAAAGACTTGTAGAATTCAATAGTGAGGCTGTCTGATCCTGGACTTTTCTTTCTTGGGAGGGTCTTTATTACTCATCCAATCTCTGTCTTGGTTTTTGATTTGTTTAGCTTTTCTATGTGTCTTCATGACTCAATTTTGGTATATTGTGTATGTCCTGGAATCTGTTGATTTTTCCTCTAGGTTTTCCAATTTGTTAACCATCACAACAGATGCCCGCATCATATATTGCAGTGCTAATCTGAGTTTTGGGTACTCCACTTCCAAATCAGTTTCATGTTAATATCCCTGGGAAGAAATGGATAATAGCTCAAATTCTTTCCTTCTTGTCATCTAATTTGGAGAACTGTAACCTCAATGGGGACTTGAAACCTGGTCTTGCACAGTTGTAGCCATATAGAAAGTGAACCAGCAGATGGGATATCTCTCTGCTTCTCTTTCCTTCTCTCTTTGTCTCTGTGTCTCTCTGCCTTTTTTATCATATTAAAATATTTAATTACTTATTTGAAAGAGTTACAGAGAGAGGGAGAGACAGAAATCTTCCACCACCTAATTCATTTTTGAGATGACTTTAATAGCCAGAGTGTGGCCAGGTTGAAGCCAGGAGCTTTTCCTCCGATGTGCGTGGCAGCATCCCAGCACTTGGGCCAACTTTCCCTGCTTTTTCAGTCCATTGGTAAGGACCTGGATCAGAAATGGAATAGCTGGTACTTGAACTGGTGCACATACAGGATGCCAATGTAACAGATTGCGGATTTGTCCACTGCACCACAACCACCAGCTCCTCTTTCTGCCTTTCCAATAAATAAATCTTTTGAAAAAGAATTTAAGGTAGTAAAAGTCATCATGACTGAGCAATGACAAATTTATTGAAGTGATCGACTTTCTTAAAGGTCTATTTATGAATTTGAAAGGCAGCACTAGAAAGAGAGAGTGGGAGAGATGGATCTTCCTCCTGGTTTGTTCACTCCTCAAATGGCTGCAGTGACTGTGGCTAGGCCAGACTGATATCAGGAGCCAGGGGCTTCTTCCAGGTCTCTCACATGGGTGCAGGAGCCCCAATATTTGAGTCACCCTGTGCTGCTTTTCCAGACACATTAGCAGGGAACTGGATCCGTTTGGAGCTCTAATGTCTATGATACTCTCCTTGCAGTTGAAGGATTTAGAATCCATTTCAATTATGGGTGGGCCAAGTACAACAGCTCCCAATTGTCCAAGGTTTGGATTAGATGGGTTCTGAGAAATTTTGTTAAAATAGTTATTAATCATAACTCTCAGTTTAAGCTTTTCTTACCAAATTTTCATATTTGCTGATGTTTATATCTATGGGAAAATTGGGTCTCTGGATTGCAACCAATGAAAGCATCCAAACTAACAGTAATAAGGTCAACAGTCAGCAGAATGATGTCCAGCTGAACTGAAATAGCTTTTCTTATTTGGTAGAGGGGTTACCTCCTGCATTATACTGACATACTGACACAGACAATAGATATTGGAGCCTGTCTCTTCTGCCAAAAGGAGAATGCCGCATTTTGATCCATCATATATATATTTATATATTATAATATATATTATATATTTCTATACATAATATAGAATTACATATAATTATCATAAATATATAATATATAATTATATATACATATTATATATGAATTTATTTATATATAAATATATAATTATTTCTGATCCAGCTCCATACCAATGGATTGAAAAAGCAGTGAAAGATGGTCCAAGTGCCTGGGTTGCTGCCACACACATTGGAGGAGGAGCTCCTGGCTTCAACCTGGCCACACTCTGGCTATTGAAGTCATCTCAATAATATATATATATATGTATAATATATATAATAGTTATAATAAATTATATAATATTATCTGTTTATAATTATTATATAATATATTATATGATAAAGCATAATATATTTTATATATGAATATATTTATATACATAAATATATATAAATAAATGTAAATATATATATATAGAATTTATTTACATATTTGACAGGTGTACTTACAGACAGTGAGAGGAAGAGACAGAGAGAAAGGTCTTCCATATGCTCATTTACTCCCCTAATGACTGCAATGTCTGCAGCTGGGCCAATCTGAGCTAGGAGCTTCCAGGTCTCCCACATTTTGGCAGGGACCAAAGCACTTGGAACAGCTTCTACTGCTTTCCCAGGCTATTGCAGAGAGCTGGATGGGAAAAGGAGAAATGGGGACTAGAACTGGTGCTCATATGGGGTGCCAGCACTGCAGGTAAAGGATTACACCACTGCACCACAGTGCTGGCCCCAGTCTATCCTTTATTAAGGAGATCTCAGTAATCATGTTCAGGTATTGCTATCCTATATTCATGGCCAAAGTCCTAGCAGGCAACATGGTTTGGAGAATCGTAAGCACAAGGTGTGTAGGAGACTTCATTTCTCATACAGCACAGTTAATAACAAGGTTCCAAGAGGGGAAATTACTTGCATCATAGTCTTTGAGAACTAATGGACATCACAGGTGATCTAAAGAATTTAGAAGGTTTGTGAGCCCCTAGAGTGAAAAAGTCACTGGGAGCACAAGGACAGTGCCTAGAGTTTATTTTGATGGATTTTAGCCCCTTTCATTGGAGGGAGGCCCAAAGAAGCTGGACTGATTAGTAAACCTCAGAAGTGTCTTTTCAATGTGAAGGCAAACTGAGACTGAGGGGTTTTTGGAAAAACGTTGAACAAAAGACATTTCCCACACTTGGTTAAGACACATCATTTATCTACTGATTTTCATCAGATCTGTTAACATTAGGTATAAGGTACAGTGGACATGGTGGATGGCATATAGCAATATGATTTTAGTAATATATCATGAGATGCTTTTTTTAAATGGATTTAGCAGGTAAAATTGGGCTACCTAATGGGATGTAGCTGGAATAATCACCTTTTTGTTAAATAAATCTGAGGTAATAAATGTTAGTGTATGAAGACATTGAGTTTTCTTTTATTGGGCCTTCTTGGTTATTTTAATCTGGGATCTGCGAATTCTCATTTTCTTTATTTTATTCCTCATCATGTCGGACCAACTCTGCTGCTTTGGGGATTTTTTTAGTACATCTGACATTTGGAAATTTAGACAATAGTATAGTTAAAATGAGATGTACCAAGTAAAGTATTTATTTTTATTCTGATACATATTTTGGAATTCTTCTAAAATTCCTATTGAGTATCCTTGTTAAATTTAGTTGCATCCCAGGTTAAGACTTATTGGAGACAGGTGCCATGGCTCAATAGGCTAATCCTCCACCAGCGGTGCAGGCACACCGAGTTCTAGTCCTGCTGGGAGAGCCAGATTCTGTCCCAGTTGCTCCTCTTCCAGTCCAGCTCTCTGCTATGGCCCAGGTGTGCAATGGAGGATGGCCAAAGTGCTTGGGCCCCGTACCTGCATGGGAGACCAGGAGGAAGCACTTGGCTCCTGGCTTTGGATCAGCACCATGTGCCAGCCGCAGCACACTGGTGGCAGCGGTCACTAGGGGGTAAACCAACAGAAAAAGGAAGACCTTTCTCTCTGTCTCTCTCACTGTCCACTCTGCCTGTCAAAATAAAAAATAATTTTTATAAAAAGACTTATTGGAGCCACTTTAGTGATTATACCCATGAAACTTTGTTAATAAATGCAAATAGAACCTGGGAAAATTGATGTATATCTTATGCTGTAGAGACTTAAGATTGAACATCTTTTTTTAATCTTTTTTAATTATATAATTTAAAAACAAATTTTAGATTTTTTTTTACTTTACTAAGTCACAGCTCTGGCCCCATTAATATGACTTAACAATGTTTTTTCCTCTCAGACTTATCTCTATTGTTTCAGTTAACTGCATGCCTTTTCTTTACATTCAGATTCCCTCAGCTGTCAAAGCTTATTCATCTTAATTCTGTTGTTCCTATTTCCCTCCCTTTTATTCTGTCCCTAGGCTAATTGAGGTCATGATTCTCCATTCCTTCTGTGTGGTGTCACAGTAGGCTTGAAGTGTTCTTTTTCTCTTCTGATTTCTAAAGAAAGAAATTATGTATTCCCCCAGTTTAGATATTTTAATAATGCACTCTAAAACAAAGGTTAAATGTTCTTAATTTGACAAGAATTTTCGGGGCCAGTGGTGTGGCATAGTGGGTAGAGCCACCACTTGCAGTGCTGGCAGCTCATATGGATCCAGATCTCTGCTATAGCCTGGGAAAGCAGTAGAAGATGGCCCAAGTCCTGGGCCCCTGCACCCATGTGGGAGACCTGGAAGAAGCTCCTTGCTCCTGGCTTTGGATTGGCACAACTCTGGCCATTGCAGCCAACTGGGGAGTGAACCAGTGGATGGAAGACCCCTCTCTCTTCTCTGCCTCTCTCTGTGTAATTCTGACTTTAAAATAAATAAATAAATCTTTTAAAAAAAGAATTTTTTCTAATTTTAGATTTGTTCTACTTCATTGCCACTTCAGGGTGTGTGTAAGGAGTGCATATCCAGTTTTTCTATTTTGGAATTTTGGGATTTTGTATTAGCTCTGCTGTGTATTCATTTTTCTTGAGCATTGGTGATATCTTCTCCTTAGTTGTATTAAGAGAGAGAGCAATAGCCCTCATGTCTTTTTAGGTAAGTAAGACATATGAAAAACAGAGCATTCAGTATACATTCATAGTATTTTGACTTGTTCAATTGATTTTCCTGACCTCCCTTGGATATTCTTGGTCTTTGCTGTACAACTTTCTATACTCATTAATTCTTTCATATTCCCAAATCCAGAAAATGAATGACTCAACAGCTGTGTTCCTGTATTTGCTGGGACTCAGGGTAAGAAGCAAAGTGGAGGTGTTCAGGAATCTAAAGGTACATGCTACATAGCAAAGCACATCATTTCCTATACAAAGTGACTGGGAAATCCAGAATCTTTTGCACACATATTGGATCCTGAACTATTACTGGACTATTCAGTAAGATTTTAATGTATTTATTTTCTGTGTGTGTGTTTGTATTTCTAAATAAACTCTGCTGGGCTACTTAACATTAACATGTATTGCAGAATTCTTTCATCAGTTTTTACTTTTAAAAAATTTCTCTTTCAGTTTTATGGGAGAGGGTAGAAGCTTTCTGCTATGTAACTGAAAATTCATTCATTCATTAAAGTTAAAAATATTTGTTGCAAATTGGTAGAATACTATTAATTCTCATGTGATTTACATGAAACTAAATACATTCTCTATTTCGTTTTGCTTAAAATTTCTGCATGTGTGGACTTCTTTTTTCCTTCTTGCCCCAAATCCCTTTGTGTATTGGGATGGCAAATGGGTTTTACACTGGAGAAAACATGTTATTTTTGCAAAGAAGTACTTAGCCTTCCTGCTTCAAGTATTCAAATATTGCATTGGAAATCAGTATATTTGTTTACTGTACAAATGTCCTTCATACAATTTTGTAATCTTCTCGGATGGGAGAGGAAGCAGGAAATAGGAGGATTATGGGTGGGAGGGATGTTTTGGGGGAGGGGAAGCCACTGTAATCCAAAAGCTGTACTTTGGAAATTTATATTTATTAAAAAAATTAAACAATTTTGTAATCTTCATCTTCCTTTTTATTTCATCCTTTTTAAAAAAAGATTCATTTATTTTACTTGAAAATCAGAGTTACACAGAGAAGGAGAGAGAGAGAGAGAGAGCAGTCTTCCAACCGCTGGTTCACTCCCCATTTGGCCACAATGGCTGGAGCTCTGCCAATCCAAAGCCAGGAGCCAGCAGCTTCTTTTGGGTCTCCTATGCAGGTGCAGGAGCCCAAGGGCCTGGGCCATCCTCTACTGCTGGATAGTAAGTCTTACTTGCCTAAAAAGATGGATAGTAATTTGAGTAGCCAGGACTTGAACTGGCACCCAATTGGAATGTCAGCACTGCAAGCCACAGCTCTACTTGCTACTCCACATCATCGGCCCCCTAAATTCTTATGAGTATTGCTACACGATTGGAATTTATAATTGATAATGCTGAACAATTGAAACTGTCTTATTTACAATTGTAGGACTGGATATGGCAGTTTTACTTGAAGTAAAGTATGTAGCCTGCTTATTGTATGATTTTCGGAAAAGCATGTATTTATATATAACAGCAGATCTGTTAATCATTTAAAAGTGAATTGTCATGATTACCCAGATGTAAGGAATGCAATATGTGCTAATGAGTTAGCAGTCACAGAGATTTAGAATTAGAGGGATTTTAGAACTTTTTCAATACTGCAGTTTTTATGAAAAACTAATATTTTTTTTTTATTTGACAGGTAGAGTTATATACAGTGAGAAATCAGAAAGGTCTTCCTTCCATTGGTTCAGTCCCCAAATGGCTGCCACAGTTGGAGCTGTGCCCATCCAAAGCCAGGAGTCAGGTGCTTTCTCCTGGTCTCCCATCCGGGTGCAGGGCCCAAGCACTTGGGCCATCCTCCACTGCCTTCCCGGGCCATAGCAGAAAGCTGGACTGAAAGAGGAGCAACCAGGACTAGAACACTTTGCCCATAAAGGATACCAGCACCACAGGTGGAGAATTAACCAAGTGAGCCACGGCGCTGGCCCCCGATAAATTTACTCTTAACAAAATATCAAAATATCTTATTCAGTATAAAGTTAGTAGTGAAAAGAGACTACCTTGTTGAACACAGAAATTTGAGATTATATTTCTTGGTATTAATTTGCATCTTAAGGCTTATTGCCTAGTTTATTTCAATATTTCAATCTAATATTACTAATAATATCTTGTACTTAGTGGTTCACTGTGTGCCAGACAATATTCTTTTGATTTTTAAAAGATTTATTTATTTATTTATTTGGAAGTCAGAGTTACACAGATATTGAACAAGAGGAAGAGAGAGAGAGAGAGAGGTCCTCCATCTGCTGGTTCACTCCCCAGATGGCCTAAAAGGTCAGAGATATGCCAATCTGAAACCAGGAGCCAGGACCTCTTCAGGGTCTTCCATGCAGATTCAGGGGCCCAAGGACTTGGGCCAATTTCCTACTGCTCTCCCAGGCTATAGCAGACAGCTGGATGGAAAGTGGAGTAGCCTGGACTTGAACCGGCCTCCATATGGGATGCCCCCACTGCATGCAGTGGCTTTACTAGCTACACCACAGCACTGGCCTCAAGACAATGCTCTAAAATGATGCATTAATTATTCCCAAATATTGAAAAGTGGCAGGGTACACATTTGAATGTGTTGTTTTGTACTAGTTGTAGAAACAGTTTAAAATATATTTATATTTAAAAATGTAAGCTTTGATCTAAAGGTTTACTTTCCCTTAAGGTGCCTGTTTGGAAACTGAGAGATCATTGAAGTCTCAAGATAGAGTACAACTGATCTTATCCAAGCCTCCTTTATCACATGAGGATGCTAAATGCCAAGCCCAGAGAAGTAAAGTGAATTCTTCAAGGCCACATGGGTAAGTTGTAGCAGGGATAATTCTATATTAGCATTAGGTATCCTGATACATAGGCCACTGTTCTGTCAATTTTGTACTCCTTCTGGAGTTAAAGATTCTAAGTTGTGGAAAATTGAATTTGGAAATTTAGTGGTTGCTATGTTGTTATGGTGAGAAATTTCTGTGTATAGCTATGAGTTGCTTAAATTTTATTCAATATATTTTTCTAGTATGTTTGCTATTTATTTGAAATGTATAACAAGTAGCTTCATCTATTTGCCAAAAGAATTTTTTAAAGATTTATTTATATTATTTGAAAGTCAGAATTACACAGAGAGAGAAGGACAGGCAGAGAGAGTGGTCTTCCATTCACTGGTTCACTCCACAGTTGGCCTCCATGGCTGGAGCTGTGCTGACTGGAAGGCAGGAGCCAGGAGCCTCTTCCTGGTCTCCTATGCAGGTGCAGGGGCCCAAGGACTTGCACCATTTTATAATGCTTTCCCAGGCCCTAGCAGAGAGCTGGATAGGAAGTGGAGCAGCCAGGTCTTGAACTGATGCCCCTATGGAATACCAGCACTGCAGGTGGCAGCCTCACCCACTATGCCACAGTGCCAGCCCTTGCCAAAAGAATTAATAGAAGCTATTCCATATATACACTTAACAATTATTTAGTTACTTGACACGAACTATCCCTGCATATTTGAAAATTTTGAATGGTATCACTTGGGTTTTAAGAATGTTATATTTTAGGTCTCTTAATATTTTTAGTGATGATGTTTTAAAGGCCCTTTCTGCTTTATGAAAAATGATAAGGATTTTGTTTTACAATGGCCATAGTATTACTACTTAAAGCAATAGATTAAATAACACTTTTAAACAAAGTCATTTAATACTGAATTCTAACACACTGGTATATTTTAAAGTGAGAAACCGGATTTCTTTCAGATATTCTAAAGAAGAATGATAATCAAAATTGAAGACATCTACAGTTTTTAATCACTTGTTTTAAATATTGGTCATAATGGTCCAATTTTGAGTTTAATTTTAATTAGCTTTTAAATGATTCAATATGTTTTATAGAAAAAATTCGGAGAACATAATTATATACTCAACCTCCCTCCCTTCTTTTTCCTTCTTTGTCATTTTTTTTAGCTTATGAAATGACATTTTCAGTTTACATTACATTAAAAAGGGTTGTTGAATCAAGGGACAAGTTTAACAGGCAAAAAGCAAAAAGATCCTAATTTAGAGGGAATACAGACAATGGCTCTAAACAATATTTGAATATCACATCTAAACAATATTTGAATAAATTGATAAATATTTTAATTTCTCCTACTAAAATGCTCAAAGTCTTTAATTATTTATCAAATATTAGTGCAAAATTATGGATTTAAATGATCCCAAAAAGTGATGAATTTTTGTGTAATAAAGTCCAATTTTTGTCAAGGCTTTTTGACAGTCTCACAGAAAACTTATGTTTGTGAATGGGAAGAATAATACCAAAATATCCATACTACCAAAAGCAATTTGCAAATTCAATGCAATTCCAATCAACATACCAACGATGTTCTTCTCAGAGCTAGAAAAAATGATGCTAAAATTCACATAGAAACATGAGAGATGCTTAACATCTAAAGCAATATTATAAAGCAAAAAAAAGCTGGAGACATCACACCATATTTTAAGACATATTACAGGGGTCAGCACTATGACAAAGCAGGTAAAGTCACCGTCTGCAGTGCCGGCATCTCATATGGGTGCCAGTATGTTTCCCAGCTGCTCCACTTCTTATACCCCTCTCTGGTATAGCCTGAGAAAAAAGTAGAAAATGGCCAAAGTGTTTGGGCCCCTGCACCTGCATAGAGACCTGGAAGAAGCTCCTGACACTTGGATTCAGATCAACAGAGCTCCGGCCATTGTGGCCATTTGGGGAGTAAACCAGTGGATGGAAGACCTCTCTCTCTCTCTGCCTCTACCTCTCTGTAACTCTGCCTTTCAAATAAATATACTGCAAAAAAAAAAAAGAAGAAGTGTTAGCACTGATATAATAACAGACACATAGTTCAATGGAAAAGACTTGGTAGCATAGAAATAAACCCAAATTTCTACCAGCAACTCATATTTACCAAAGGAACTAAAATGAACTGGAGAAAGAAGAATCTCTTTCACAAGTGGTGCAGAGGAACTTGATTAGCCATATGTAGAAGCCTGAAAAGAGACTCCAACATCTCTTACACTATGTGAAAGTGAACTCACAGTGAATTAAAATGTAATCATAAGACCCAAACCCAAGTAAACATAGGGAAACTCTAAATATTGTCAACACACAATAGCTTTTGGGTAAGATTCCAATAGCAATAGTCACAAAAATAAAAACAGAGACATTTGAGTATATCCAACTAAGATACTTCTTCACAACAAAGTAAACATCAGAGTGTAGATACAATGAACAGATGGCAGGAAAAATTAAAACTCTGAATGTTTACAGATTTCCAGAACATTTACATGAATTGGAAAAACTCCAAAAAATACAGTGAAGAAACAGGCAAGGATCTGAATAGACATTTCTCAGAAGATATGTAAATGGTCAAAACATGTGAATATGCCTGATGTCACTAGCCATTATGTAAATATAAATCAGAACACCATATCAGTCTCCAACACCTGTGGGAGAATACAACACTCAGGTGTTTGTGTGTGCAGCAAGTGGGTTTAGAGGACCCTGTTCACCTCTGGAGAGCAGAGTCTACAGGGAGGTAAAGAAACCTTACTGTGCAGGGGCATGCTAATCTTCTCTGTATCGTTCCAATTTTAGTATATGTGCTGCCGAAGCGAGCACATGTGCTGCCGAAGTGAGAAAGAGATGAAAAGAATTTATCTCAGCTAGCCACTAATATTCAAGAAACAAGGTCTTCAGGAAAGCCAACTCAACTGACATTTTCATGTCATTGTTAAATAAAGGAAAAATTATCTAGGTTCAGCAATACGTAGTTTATAAGAGAAAGACTACAGAGTAATTTCCTTGGCATAGAAATAACTTCGTCTTTTTTTTTTTATCTATGAGGGCTTGCTATCACCACCACACACCCACATCCCATATACAAATGCCTGGCTTGAGTGGTAGCTTCTCTGCTTTGAGGCAAGTTTCTGCTAGTGTGCACCCTGGGAGGAGACGGAGGATGGCAGAAGTGCTTGGGTCCCTGCACCCAAATGGGACATCCAGAATGAATTCCCAGTTCCTGGTTTTGGCTTGGTCAAGCTTTGGCTAGTGCAAGTGTCTGGGAAGTGAAACAGTGGTTCCCTCTTCCTGTCACTCTGCCTTTCAAATCAATAACTGTTGTTGGTAATGACTAATAATGATATTCACTGATTGTCAAATTTTGAATCTATTAATTATAGACAATTTCTCTTTGTATTTTTAAACTTTCATAATGTTCTGTAGCCAATTTCATCACTAGAAATAAAAACTTTTCCTCAAAAAAAAAAAGAAACCTTACTGCTTTCCTAATGTGCTTATTAAGTTCTTGACCAGCGCCTGTTAGTCTTGCCACAAACTTTCTAGTCTTACTACTTTCCTTCTTCTTCCTCTTCTCTGTGACTTGTAAAATAGTATACATTCTATATACTGTGGATACTTTTGATTTATTTTATTCCTTCGGTCTCCTATGAAGTTCCTCCACAAAAGCACAGCCCTTAAAATATTCATTCATTTATGCAGTCTGCAGATTTCATGAGCTACTAAATTCCAAGTAGTATGTTAAAGGCCAGATCTGGGCCTAAGAGAAAAGTGGTCTAAATTCTGTGCCTAGAAGAGGATTTGGGACATAGTAGAACCTCAGTGAAGTGCTATGTGAATGACATGCACTCATTAAATGAGTAATCTAAAGCATACACTGCATTCAAGCAACACAGCAGCCCTACTCACCTCAGGTAGAGCAATTGAGAGGAATAATGTGAACAAAAATAAGACATCAATAAGTTGAATAATAACAGAGAAAAAACAAAATGAGATAGATGCCAACATTACTGAGCTATTTTTGAGGAATTAAATTGATAGAGGGGCTGGCATTGTGGCCAAGTGGGGAAAGCTGCAATCTGTGAGGCCAGCATAACATCTGAGTTCCACTTTGAGTTTAGGAATCTCCACTTCCAATTTAGCTCACTGCTAAACACCTGGGAAACCAGCAGAAGATGGACGAAGGACTCAGGTCCTTGCCACTCATGTGGGAGACTTGGATGAAGCTCCTGACTCCAGCATGCCCCAGGCTCAACTGTTGAAACTCTCTGGGGTGTGAGCCAGCAGATGAAAGCTATCTATGTCTTTCCCTCTCTCTCTAAATCCACCTTTCAAATAATAAAGATTTAATAAACCAATTAACTGATTTCAAAATACACAAAAACATGAACAATACTATATCATTTTTATGCCAAACTGATAAAAAATAACAAATGCTAGAGAGCACATGGGAAAAGAAAACCATCATATATGGTGGGTGAAAACACAAGTTAGTACAGATGTTATGCAGAACAGTATGGTCATTCCTTAAAAAGGATAAAAATTGGGGCTGGTGCTGTTGTACAGTGAGTTAAAGCCCTGGCCTGAAGGGCCAGCATCCCATTTGGGTGCCAGTTCTAGTTCCAGCTGCTCTTCTTCCAATACAGCTCTCTGCTATCTCCTGGGATAGCAGTAGAAGATGGCCCAAGTCCTTGGGCCCATGCACCCATGTGGGAGACCCAGAGGAAGCTCCTGTCTCCAGGTTTCAGAATGGCATAACTCTGGCCTTTGTAGTCATCTGTAGAGTGAACCAGCTAATGGAGGACCTCTCTGTGTCTCTACCTCTATTGTAACTCTTTCAAATAAATAACAAAAATTAAACTAAGATAAAAATTGACCTACCATGTGAGAGTTATCTTGCTCTTGGCTATATAGAATAAGGAAATTTTATTAGAAGGAAAGGAGGAGAGCATATCAAAGATACAGCAATTTTCCCATAACACAGCCACTATAACACAGTTCACTGCAGTCAGGATTTGAAACCAATCTAGCTGTCCATCAGTGAAAAACAATGGAAAGGGCAACCTCTTTTAGATTCAAAAAAAGAACAAAATATTATTAAATTAATTGAAATAAGCCAGAAGCAGGAACACAAATGTCACCTGGTCCTTGTCACATGTGGAAGTGAAAGAAAATAATGGATCTGAACACAGAACTGTGATTACTAGAGGCTGAGAAGGGAAGCAGCTAGGGATAGAGGGGGATTGGATAATAGGTATCAAAAATCAAAGAAGCAGAAAGAACTTCTGGTGTTCCATAATATAATGAGATGACTACATTCAACCATATTAGGTTCTGTGTAAAGAACTGAAGGAGAGGAGCTGGTAGTCTCAAATCATGGAGAAGAATTAGAAACTGTAGTTGCTTGGGGGCCAGCATTATGGCACAGTGGGATGATGCCCTGGCCTGAAGCACCAGCATCCCATGTGGGTACCAGTTCTAGTCCTGGCTGCTCCTCTTCTGATCCAACTCTCTGCTATGGCCTGGGAAAGCAGTAGAAGATGGCCCAAGTCCTTGGGTCCCTGCACCCAAGTGGGAGATCTGGAAGAAGCTCCTGGTTCCTGGAATCAGATTGGCAGAGCTCCGGCCATTGTGGCCATCTGGGGAGTGAACCTGCAGAGGAAGACCTCTCTCTCTCTCTGCTGCTACTTCTCTCTGTAACTCTGTCTTTCAAATAAATAACTCTTTAAAAACTTAATAAAACTGTAGTTGCTTAGCTTGATCACTTTTTAGGGTCCCTGCACCCAAGTGGGAGATCTGGAAGAAGCTCCTGGTTCCTGGAATCAGATTGGCAGAGCTCCGGCCATTGTGGCCATCTGGGGAGTGAACCTGCAGAGGAAGACCTCTCTCTCTCTCTGCTGCTACTTCTCTCTGTAACTCTGTCTTTCAAATAAATAACTCTTTAAAAACTTAATAAAACTGTAGTTGCTTAGCTTGATCACTTTTTACTGCATAAATGTGTGCAAATATTGCACTACACCCTGTAATAATGCATGACTAGGACACATTAATCACAAATTATTTCAATGAAATTTTAAAAATTAGAAGCATTTCTTTATATTAACAATGAACTATTTGAAAATGAAATTAGAGAAACATTTCCATGCATAGCAGCATAAGAACCAGGAACCAATGTCTTCAATGTTATCAGTGATGAATCAGATTCACAGCCCCCAGCACTCAGTTTTTGCCATAGACCTTACCATGGCAATTGTGGGCATATAGTAGTAAATCAATGGACAGGAATCCTTTGTCTCTAAATCTGCTAAATAAATAAACAAGGGATTCATCAAAGAAAAAGAGATATCAATTTGGATGCCAGGCACAAAAACACATGCACTTGAGCTATCCTCCAGTTTGTGATGCAAACAAATCTTTCAGACATGTTACATTTTCAGAGACTTTTCTGTAATCTTGCTAAGCTTTCTGGAAATCTGCCTTATAGCAAAGGGTTTCCCAATTCCATTACACTCATGATTTTTCTTTTGTGTGATATATTAGTTTACCATCTAGAGATAATTTATGGTACAAAACTTTTCTATGCATGCATGTTTTCTCATTTGTGAGTCTATTCATGGGAATTAAAGACTGATTTATAGCAGAAATACATTTTCCAAATTCATTGCATAGACTTTTGTTCCTTATGAATTCTCTGAAGTCTGTTGATGTCTAATTTCTGGCTAAAGGTTTTATTGTATTTACAGCATGCAAAGACTATCACCTTTTGTGAATTCTGTATCTATACAAGCCTGAAATAAAGAAAATGTTTTTGCACAATCAGTATATGCCTAAGAAACCACCTGTGTCAATTCTCTGATGTACCATTGACTTCTGACTCCAATAATATTTATAAGCTTTCTCCTTTACATGAGTCTCTGTTGGATAGGATGTGATTTCCAGCAAAAGGTTTTGTCACAATACTTACATGAATTTTGGAGAAAAGCTCTTCCACATTCATTATATTGTTAAGGTCTCTCCCTTCTTCAAATTCCATGATGGATTATGAGGCATTACCTATGTGAAATGACTTTCTCACATTTATTTCATTCATTAGATATATATGTTGTGCATTCTGATATAAGGAGAGATTTGGGCAGAGCTTTCCAACACTCATTACACCCATAAGGTTTCTCTCCCACGTGAATTCCCTGTTGTCTTATGAGGTATGGCTTCTAATTAAAGGAATTTTACTTTCAAAGGAGTTTTTCCCTATATGAATTTGATGATGTACAATGAGGGCTGAATTATGGTAAAAGGCTCTGAGTCATTACATTCATAAAATTGCTCCCCATGAGAATTCTTTTATGTTTGATGAGGTCTGATTTGCACCACAAAGGCTATTCACATGTATTATATTCATGCATTTCTCCCCTTGGTGAATTCTCTAATATTTCATGAGATATAACTTGCACAAAAAGGTCAAGTAGAAAATTCCCTGTGTGGATACTCTGATATCTTATGAGTTATGAAGTACAGCAAAGAGGCTTTCCACCATCCTTCCATCCATAAAACCTACCTAAATTGAGCAACAAAGATATAGAAAACGTAAACACACACATAACCAGATGGAAATGATACCAGTAATAAAGACCCTCACTACCAAGAAAACCCCAAAACTGGAAGGCTTCACTGCTGAATTCTAACAGACATTTAAAGCACTAACTGCAATTCTTCTCAAGTTATTCAAAACAATTGAGAGAGAGGTGATTCTCCCAAATTCTTTCTATGAAGCCAACATCACCTTCATTCCTAAACTTGAAAAAAGTGCAACAAAGAAAGTAATTATAGAACAATTTCCCTGATGAACATACATGCAAAGATCTGCAACAGAATTCTGGCCAATTGAATCCAACAATGCATCAGAAAGATCATCCACCCAGACCAAGTGGGATTTATCCTTGGTATGCAAGGATGGAACCAAAGGCTTTTCCACAGTCATTTCATTTATAAGCTTTCTCCATGGTGTGAAGGCTCTGATACTTTCTGAGGTTTGACTTCTCAGCAAAGGTTTTTCCACAGTCGTTGCAATCATAAGGTTTCCCCCAGTACAAATTGTCTGATGCTTTGTGAGCTTTGATTTCTCAGCAAAGGCTTTTCCACAATGATTGCATTCATAAGGTTTCTCCCCTCTGTGAATTCTCTGATGATTTATGAGGTTTGCCTTCTGGCCAAAGGATTTTCCATAGTCATTGCATTCATAAGGTTTCTCACCTGTGTGAATTCTCTGATGATTTATGAAGTTTGCCTTCTGGCCAAAGGATTTTCCACAGTCATTACATTCAAAAGGTTTCTCACCTGTGTGAATTCTCTGATGATTTATGAGGTGTTTCTTCTGGCCAAAGAACTTCCCAAAGAACTTACAAATCATTAGATTTGTAAGATTTCAACCCTGTGTGAATTCTCTGATGTCTAATGAGATCTGACTTCTGGTGAGTGGTTTCCACACAATCATTACACACATGAGGGTTTTCCACAATATGAGTGCTGTGATGGAAGGTATGGCAGAATTTAATACTGAATGAATTCCCACAAGGTTTACATGCATAGGATTTCTTCCCTATATTTGGTCTATGATTCAGTCTAACATGTGATTGGTAAATGACAGGTTCCACAGTCCCAATATACTTATAAATGTTCTCTCTTTTCAGGTGAATACAATCAGAATTCCACAGTCAGTCAGCTGGGAGGGGTGGATGAATCCGGAAACAGCTGGTTTCCTTGTACTAAAACAAGCGCCATATCACAAAGGACTCTTGCATTTCTTTTTCTTTTTTGCATTTTTCACATTTTCTTATTTATGGTGGTTTGTAATAAATTTTCTGATGTGGGTTGTGGTTTTGAGGCTGGCTTAAGGAGTTCAGGGAACCAGAGGAATGGTCTTTTTCAATTAGGGCACAGCTGTTGGCTCTCTCCAATTCTGGCTTTCTGTAATTGCTTTGGGTGCCTCAGCCAATTTTTCGTTTTGAGCGACTTTTTCCTAAATGTTTTGTTGGTCTGAGTTGGTTTTGCCTTTTTCCTTTTCAAATTGTGTATTCTGATGCAATACAAACAAGGGTTTAGAACGAGGATCCATTATGAAATTGAAAAACAGAACATATTGGGTTTTGATGATTAGAAATCATAGGCAACATGACCAAGATGAGTTTTTGGGTTTTGGAAAATGACATAGAACCCTTCCACTGAGGGCAGATATTAATTTCCTCCAAATCGAGAGTGAGTGCGATTTTCAGGTGAATTCAATCAGAATTCCACAGCCAGTCAGCTAGGAGGGGTGGATGAATCTGGAAACAGCTGGTTTCCGTGTGTCTAAATCCAGCCAAATATCACAAAGGACTCTTGAATTTCTTTGACTTTTTTCTCTTTTTTCTTTTTTTCATGGTTTGTAATGAATTTTCTGATGTGAGCTTTGGTTTTGAGGCTGCAATATAGAGTTCAGGGCACCGGAGGAATGGTCTTTTTGAAACATGGCACAGCTGTTGGCTTGCTCCAATTCTGGCTTTTGTCATTGTTTTGGGTGCCTCAGCTGACTTTTGGTTTCTTGAGTGGCAATTTCCTAAATGTTTACTGGGTCTGAGTAGGTTTTGCCTTGTTATTCCCAAATTTTGTATTCTGATGCAATACAAGCAAGATTTTGGACAGAGTAGCCATTATGAAAGAAAAAAAAAAACACAGCAAATTGCCCATTCAGGAATAGAAATCTATAGGCAACATGACCAAGATGAGTTTCTGTGTTTTGGAAAATGGCATGGAAAGCTTCTGCTGAGGGGACAGATTCTAATTCCCTCCAAATTGAGTGTGAGTGCGATTTTGAGGTGAATTCAAACAGAATTCCAAAGTCAGTCTGTGGAAGGGGGGGATGAATATGGTAACAGCCAGTTTCCTTGTGTCTAAATCCAGCCAAATATCAAAAAGGACTCTTGCATTTCTTTGGCTTTTTCACATTTCCCTTATTTATCATGGTTTGTAATGAATTTTATGATGTTAGGTTTGGTTTTGTGGCTGCAATATGCAGTTCAGGGCACTGGAGGAATGGTCTTTTTCAAACAGGGCACAGCTGTTGGCTTGCTCCAATTCTGGCTTGCTGTCATTGTTTTGGGTGCCTCAGCTGAAATTTGGTTTCTTGAGTTTCACTGCGATTGTCAGGTTAATTCAGTCAGAATTCCACAGGCAGTCAGCTGGAGGGGTGGATGAATCTGGGAACAGCCAGTTTCCTTGCAACTAAATCAAGCCCAATATCATTATGGATTCTTGCAAATCTTTGGCATTTTTCTCTTTTTTCTTCTTTATCATGGTTTGTAATGAATTTTCTGATGTGAGCATTGGTTTTGAGGCTGCAATATGGAGTTCAGGGCACAAGAGGAAGGTTCTTTTTCAATCAGGGCACAGCTGTTGGCTTGCTCCAATTCTTGCTTGCTGTTATTGTTTTG
Source organism: Oryctolagus cuniculus (assembly GCF_964237555.1). Lineage (NCBI taxonomy): Eukaryota > Metazoa > Chordata > Mammalia > Lagomorpha > Leporidae > Oryctolagus > Oryctolagus cuniculus. The sequence goes on from NC_091451.1 coordinate 2,531,815, forward strand.
GGTGCCTCAGCCGATTTGTGGTTTCTTGTGTGGCAATTTCCTAAATGTTTTCTGGGTCTGAGTTGGTTTTGCCTTCTTCCTTCCCAATTTTGTATTCTGATGCAATGCAAAGAAGAGTTTGGACAGAGTAGCCATTATGAAATAAAAAACAGAGCAAATAGTCATTTGATTCTTATAAATCTATAGGTAACATGACCAAGGTGAGTTTTTGTGTTTTGGAAAATACAGTGGAACACTTTGGCTGAGGTGACAGATATTAATTGCCTCCAAACTGAGTTTCACTGTGATTTTCAGGATAATTCAGTCAGAATTCCACAGGCAGTCAGCTGGAGGGGTGGATGAATCCGGGAACAGCCGGTTTCCTAGCGACTAAATCAAGCCCTATATCATTATGGATTCTTGCATTGTTTTGGCTTTTTTCCCTTTTTTCTTATTTATCATGGTTTGTAATGAATTTTCTGATGTGAGCTTTGGTTTTGAGGCTGGCATATTGAGTTCAGGGCACAAGAGGAAGGTTCTTTATCAATCAGGGCACAGCTGTTGGCTTGCTCCAATTCTGGCTTGCTGTCATTGTTTTGGGTGCCTCAACTGATTTGTGGTTTCTTGTGTGGCAATTTCCTAAATGTTTTCGGGGTCTGAGTTGGTGTTGCCTTCTTCCTTCCCAAATTTTGTATTCTGATGCAATACAAGCAAGATTTTGGACAGAGTAGCCATTATGAAAGAAAAAAAAAACACAGCAAATTGCCCTTTCAGGATTAGAAATCCATAGGCAACACAACCAAGATGAGATTCTGTGTTTTGGAAAATGACATGGAACGCTTCTGCTGAGGTGACAGATTCTAATTCCCTCCAAATGGAGTGTGAGAGGGATTTTGAGGTGAATTCAATCAGAATTCCAAAGTCAGTCTGTGGAAGGGGTGGATGAATCTGGAAACAGACAGCTTCTTTGTGCCTAAATCCTGCCAAATATCACAAAGGACTCTTGCATTTCTTTGGCTTTTTCACATTTCCCTTATTTATCATGGTTTGTAATGAATTTTCTGATGTGAGCTTTGGTTTTGAGGCTGGCATATTGAGTTCAGGGCACAAGAGGAAGGTTCTTTTTCAATCAGGGCACAGCTGTTGGCTTGCTCCACTTCTGGCTTGCTGTCATTGTTTTGAGTGCCTCAGCCGATTTGTGGTTTCTTGTGTGGCAATTTCCTAAATGTTTTCAGGGTCTGAGTTGGCTTTGCCTTCTTCCTTCCCAAATTTTGTATTCTGATGCAATGCAAAGAAGAGTTTGTACAGAATAGCCATTATGAAATAAAAAGCACAACAAATAGGCATTTGAAGCTTAGAAATCTACAGGTAACATGACCAAGGTGAGTTTTTGTGTTTATGAAAATAAAATGGAACACTTTGGCTGAGGTGACAGATATTAATTGCCTCCAAACTGAGTTTCACTGTGATTTTCAGGATAATTCAGTCAGAATTCCACAGGCAGTCAGCTGGAGGGGTGGATGAATCCGGGAACAGCCGGTTTCCTAGCGACTAAATCAAGCCCTATATCATTATGGATTCTTGCATTGTTTTGGCTTTTTTCCCTTTTTTCTTATTTATCATGGTTTGTAATGAATTTTCTGATGTGAGCTTTGGTTTTGAGGCTGGCATATTGAGTTCAGGGCACAAGAGGAAGGTTCTTTTTCAATCAGGGCACAGCTGTTGGCTTGCTCCAATTCTGGCTTGCTGTCATTGTTTTGGGTGCCTCAGCTGATTTGTGGTTTCTTGTGTGGCAATTTCCTAAATGTTTTCGGGGTCTGAGTTGGTGTTGCCTTCTTCCTTCCCAAATTTTGTATTCTGATGCAATACAAGCAAGATTTTGGACAGAGTAGCCATTATGAAAGAAAAAAAAAAACACAGCAAATTGCCCTTTCAGGATGAGAAATCCATAGGCAACACAACCAAGATGAGATTCTGTGTTTTGGAAAATGACATGGAACGCTTCTGCTGAGGTGACAGATTCTAATTCCCTCCAAATGGAGTGTGAGAGGGATTTTGAGGTGAATTCAATCAGAATTCCAAAGTCAGTCTGTGGAAGGGGTGGATGAATCTGGAAACAGCCAGCTTCTTTGTGCCTAAATCCTGCCAAATATCACAAAGGACTCTTGCATTTCTTTGGCTTTTTCACATTTCCCTTATTTATCATGGTTTGTAATGAATTTTCTGATGTGAGCTTTGGTTTTGAGGCTGGCATATTGAGTTCAGGGCACAAGAGGAAGGTTCTTTTTCAATCAGGGCACAGCTGTTGGCTTGCTCCACTTCTGGCTTGCTGTCATTGTTTTGGTTGCCTCAGCCGATTTGTGGTTTCTTGTGTGGCAATTTCCTAAATGTTTTCTGGGTCTGAGTCGGTTTTGCCTTCTTATTCCCAAATTTTGTATTCTGATGCAATACAAGCAAGATTTTGGAGAGTAGCCATTATGAAAGAAAAAAAAAAAACACAGCGCATTGCCCTTTCAGGATTAGAAATCTACAGGCAACGCGACCAAATGAGTTTCTGTGTTTTGGAAAATGACATAGAATGCTTCTGCTGAGGGGACAGATTCTAATTCCCTCCAAAATGAGTGTGAGTGCGATTTTGAAGTGAATTCAATCAGAATTCCAAAGTCAGTCTGTGGAAGGGGGGGATGAATCTGGAAACAGCCAGTTTCTTTGTGTCTAAATCCAGCCAAATATCACAAAGGACTCTTGCATTTCTTTGGCTTTTTCACATTTCCCTTATTTATCATGGATTGTAATGAATTTTCTGATGTGAGCTTTGGTTTTGAGGCTGCAATATAGAGTTCAGGGCACCGGAGGAATGGTCTTTTTCAAACAGGGCACAGCTGTTGGTGTGCTCCAATTCTGGCTATTGTCTTTGTTTTGGGTGCCTCAGCTGAAATTTGGTTTCTTGAGTTTCACTGCGATTGTCAGGTTAATTCAGTCAGAATTCCACAGGCAGTCAGCTTTAGTGGTGGATGAATCTGGGAACAGCCGGTTTCTTGCAACTAAATCAAACCCAATATCATTATGGATTCTTGCATTTCTTTGGCTTTTTTCTCATTTTTTTATTTATCATGGTTTGTAATGAATTTTCTGATGTGAGCTTTGGTTTTGAGGCTGCAATATGGAGTACAGGGCACAAGAGGATGGTTCTTTTTCAATCAGGGCACAGCTGTTGGCTTGCTCCACTTCTGGCTTGCTGTCATTGTTTTGAGTGCCTCAGCCGATTTGTGGTTTCTTGTGTGGCAATTTCCTAAATGTTTTCAGGGTCTGAGTTGGCTTTGCCTTCTTCCTTCCCAAATTTTGTGTTCTGATGGAATGCAAAGAAGAGTTTGTACAGAATAGCCATTATGAAATAAAAAGCACAACAAATAGGCATTTGAAGCTTAGAAATCTACAGGTAACATGACCAAGGTGAGTTTTTGTGTTTATGAAAATAAAATGGAACACTTTGGCTGAGGTGACAGATATTAATTGCCTCCAAACTGAGTTTCACTGTGATTTTCAGGATAATTCAGTCAGAATTCCACAGGCAGTCAGCTGGAGGGGTGGATGAATCCGGGAACAGCCGGTTTCCTAGCGACTAAATCAAGCCCTATATCATTATGGATTCTTGCATTGTTTTGGCTTTTTTCCCTTTTTTCTTATTTATCATGGTTTGTAATGAATTTTCTGATGTGAGCTTTGGTTTTGAGGCTGGCATATTGAGTTCAGGGCACAAGAGGAAGGTTCTTTTTCAATCAGGGCACAGCTGTTGGCTTGCTCCAATTCTGGCTTGCTGTCATTGTTTTGGGTGCCTCAACTGATTTGTGGTTTCTTGTGTGGCAATTTCCTAAATGTTTTCGGGGTCTGAGTTGGTGTTGCCTTCTTCCTTCCCAAATTTTGTATTCTGATGCAATACAAGCAAGATTTTGGACAGAGTAGCCATTATGAATGAAAAAAAAAAACACAGCAAATTGCCCTTTCAGGATGAGAAATCCATAGGCAACACAACCAAGATGAGATTCTGTGTTTTGGAAAATGACATGGAACGCTTCTGCTGAGGTGACAGATTCTAATTCCCTCCAAATGGAGTGTGAGAGGGATTTTGAGGTGAATTCAATCAGAATTCCAAAGTCAGTCTGTGGAAGGGGTGGATGAATCTGGAAACAGCCAGCTTCTTTGTGCCTAAATCCTGCCAAATATCACAAAGGACTCTTGCATTTCTTTGGCTTTTTCACATTTCCCTTATTTATCATGGTTTGTAATGAATTTTCTGATGTGAGCTTTGGTTTTGAGGCTGGCATATTGAGTTCAGGGCACAAGAGGAAGGTTCTTTTTCAATCAGGGCACAGCTGTTGGCTTGCTCCAATTCTGGCTTGCTGTCCTTGTTTTGAGTGCCTCAGCCGATTTGTGGTTTCTTGTGTGGCAATTTCCTAAATGTTTTCTGGGTCTGAGTCGGTTTTGCCTTCTTATTCCCAAATTTTGTATTCTGATGCAATACAAGCAAGATTTTGGAGAGTAGCCATTATGAAAGAAAAAAAAAAAAAACACAGCGCATTGCCCTTTCAAGATTAGAAATCTACAGGCAACGCGACCAAGATGAGTTTCTGTGTTTTGGAAAATGACATAGAACGCTTCTGCTGAGGGGACAGATTCTAATTCCCTCCAAAATGAGTGTGAGTGCGATTTTGAAGTGAATTCAATCAGAATTCCAAAGTCAGTCTGTGGAAGGGGGGGATGAATCTGGAAACAGCCAGTTTCTTTGTGTCTGAATCCAGCCAAATATCACAAAGGACTCTTGCATTTCTTTGGCTTTTTCACATTTCCCTTATTTATCATGGTTTGTAATGAATTTTCTGATGTGAGCTTTGGTTTTGAGGGTGCAATATAGAGTTCAGGGCACCGGAGGAATGGTCTTTTTCAAACAGGGCACAGCTGTTGGTGTGCTCCAATTCTGGCTATTGTCTTTGTTTTGGGTGCCTCAGCTGAAATTTGGTTTCTTGAGTTTCACTGCAATTGTCAGGTTAATTCAGTCAGAATTCCACAGGCAGTCAGCTTTAGTGGTGGATGAATCTGGGAACAGCCGGTTTCCTTGCAACTAAATCAAACCCAATATCATTATGGATTCTTGCCTTTCTTTGGCTTTTTTCTCTTTTTTCTTCTTTATCATGGTTTGCAATGAATTTTCTGATGTGAGCTTTGGTTTTGAGGCTGGCATATTGAGTTCAGGGCACAAGAGGAAGGTTCTTTTTCAATCAGGGCACAGCTGTTGGCTTGCTCCACTTCTGGCTTGCTGTCCTTGTTTTGAGTGCCTCAGCCGATTTGTGGTTTCTTGTGTGGCAATTTCCCAAATGGTTTCAGGGTCTGAGTTGGCTTTGCCTTCTTCCTTCCCAAATTTTGTATTCTGATGCAATGCAAAGAAGAGTTTGTACAGAATAGCCATTATGAAATAAAAAACACAACAAATAGGCGTTTGAAGCTTAGAAATCTACAGGTAACATGACCAAGGTGAGTTTTTGTGTTTATGAAAATAAAATGGAACACTTTGGCTGAGGTGACAGATATTAATTGCCTCCAAACTGAGTTTCACTGTGATTTTGAGGTGAATTCAATCAGAATTCCAAAGTCAGTCTGTGGAAGGGGGGGATGAATCTGGAAACAGCCAGTTTCTTTGTGTCTAAATCCTGCCAAATATCACAAAGGACTCTTGCATTTCTTTGGCTTTTTCACATTTCCCTTATTTATCATGGTTTGTAATGAATTTTCTGATGTGAGCTTTGGTTTTGAGGCTGCAATATAGAGTTCAGGGCACCAGAGGAATGGTCTTTTTCAAACAGGGCACAGCTGTTGGTGTGCTCCAATTCTGGCTATTGTCTTTGTTTTGGGTGCCTCAGCTGAAATTTGGTTTCTTGAGTTTCACTGCAATTGTCAGGTTAATTCAGTCAGAATTCCACAGGCAGTCAGCTTTAGTGGTGGATGAATCTGGGTACAGCCGGTTTCCTTGCAACTAAATCAAACCCAATATCATTATGGATTCTTGCATTTCTTTGGCTTTTTTCTCATTTTTTTATTTATCATGGTTTGTAATGAATTTTCTGATGTGAGCTTTGGTTTTGAGGCTGCAATATGGAGTTCAGGGCGCAAGAGGATGGTTCTTTTTCAATCAGGGCACAGCTGTTGGCTTGCTCCACTTCTGGCTTGCTGTCCTTGTTTTGAGTGCCTCAGCCGATTTGTGGTTTCTTGTGTGGCAATTTCCCAAATGGTTTCAGGGTCTGAGTTGGCTTTGCCTTCTTCCTTCCCAAATTTTGTATTCTGATGCAATGCAAAGAAGAGTTTGTACAGAATAGCCATTATGAAATAAAAAACACAACAAATAGGCGTTTGAAGCTTAGAAATCTACAGGTAACATGACCAAGGTGAGTTTTTGTGTTTATGAAAATAAAATGGAACACTTTGGCTGAGGTGACAGATATTAATTGCCTCTAAACTGAGTTTCACTGCAATTGTCAGGTTAATTCAGTCAGAATTCCACAGGCAGTCAGCTTTAGTGGTGGATGAATCTGGGAACAGCCGGTCTCCTTGCAACTAAATCAAACCCAATATCATTATGGATTCTTGCCTTTCTTTGGCTTTTTTCTCTTTTTTCTTCTTTATCATGGTTTGCAATGAATTTTCTGATGTGAGCTTTGGTTTTGAGGCTGGCATATTGAGTTCAGGGCACAAGAGGAAGGTTCTTTTTCAATCAGGGCACAGCTGTTGGCTTGCTCCACTTCTGGCTTGCTGTCCTTGTTTTGAGTGCCTCAGCCGATTTGTGGTTTCTTGTGTGGCAATTTCCCAAATGGTTTCAGGGTCTGAGTTGGCTTTGCCTTCTTCCTTCCCAAATTTTGTATTCTGATGCAATGCAAAGAAGAGTTTGTACAGAATAGCCATTATGAAATAAAAAACACAACAAATAGGCGTTTGAAGCTTAGAAATCTACAGGTAACATGACCAAGGTGAGTTTTTGTGTTTATGAAAATAAAATGGAACACTTTGGCTGAGGTGACAGATATTAATTGCCTCTAAACTGAGTTTCACTGCAATTTTCAGGTTAATTCAGTCAGAATTCCACAGGCAGTCAGCTTTAGTGGTGGATGAATCTGGGAACAGCCGGTTTCCTTGCAACTAAATCAAACCCAATATCATTATGGATTCTTGCCTTTCTTTGGCTTTTTTCTCTTTTTTCTTCTTTATCATGGTTTGCAATGAATTTTCTGATGTTAGCTTTGGTTTTGAGGCTGCAATATGGAGTTCAGGGCACAGGAGGAAGGTTCATTTTCAATCAGGGCACAGCTGTTGGCTTGCTCCACTTCTGGCTTGCTGTCATTGTTTTGGGTGCCTCAGCCGATTTGTTGTTTCTTGAGTGGCAATTTCCTGTTTTCGAGGTCTGAGTTGGTGTTGCCTTCTTCCTTCCCAAATTTTGTATTCTGATGCAATACAAGCAAGAATTTGGACAGAGTAGCCATTATGAAAGAAAAAAAAAAACTCAGCAAATTGCCCTTTCAGGATTAGAAATCCATAGGCAACACAACCAAGATGAGATTCTGTGTTTTGGAAAATGACATGGAACGCTTCTGCTGAGGTGACAGATTCTAATTCCCTCCAAATGGAGTGTGAGAGGGATTTTGAGGTGAATTCAATCAGAATTCCAAAGTCAGTCTGTGGAAGGGGGGGATGAATCTGGAAACAGCCAGTTTCTTTGTGTCTAAATCCTGCCAATTATCACAAAGGTCTCTTGCATTTCTTTGGCTTTTTCACATTTCCCTTATTTATCATGGTTTGTAATGAATTTTCTGATGTGAGCTTTGGTTTTGAGGCTGCAATATAGAGTTCAGGGCACCGGAGGAATGGTCTTTTTCAATCAGGGCACAGCTGTTGGCTTGCTCCAATTCTGGCTTGCTGTCCTTGTTTTGAGTGCCTCAGCCGATTTGTGGTTTCTTGAGTGGCAATTTCCTAAATGTTTTCTGGGTCTGAGTCGGTTTTGCCTTCTTATTCCCAAATTTTGTATTCTGATGCAATACAAGCAAGATTTTGGAGAGTAGCCATTATGAAAGAAAAAAAAAAAAACACAGCGCATTGCCCTTTCAAGATTAGAAATCTACAGGCAACGCGACCAAGATGAGTTTCTGTGTTTTGGAAAATGACATAGAACGCTTCTGCTGAGGGGACAGATTCTAATTCCCTCCAAAATGAGTGTGAGTGCGATTTTGAAGTGAATTCAATCAGAATTCCAAAGTCAGTCTGTGGAAGGGGGGGATGAATCTGGAAACAGCCAGTTTCTTTGTGTCTGAATCCAGCCAAATATCACAAAGGACTCTTGCATTTCTTTGGCTTTTTCACATTTCCCTTATTTATCATGGTTTGTAATGAATTTTCTGATGTGAGCTTTGGTTTTGAGGCTGTAATATAGAGTTCAGGGCACCGGAGGAATGGTCTTTTTCAAACAGGGCACAGCTGTTGGTGTGCTCCAATTCTGGCTATTGTCTTTGTTTTGGGTGCCTCAGCTGAAATTTGGTTTCTTGAGTTTCACTGCAATTGTCAGGTTAATTCAGTCAGAATTCCACAGGCAGTCAGCTTTAGTGGTGGATGAATCTGGGAACAGCCGGTCTCCTTGCAACTAAATCAAACCCAATATCATTATGGATTCTTGCCTTTCTTTGGCTTTTTTCTCTTTTTTCTTCTTTATCATGGTTTGCAATGAATTTTCTGATGTGAGCTTTGGTTTTGAGGCTGGCATATTGAGTTCAGGGCACAAGAGGAAGGTTCTTTTTCAATCAGGGCACAGCTGTTGGCTTGCTCCACTTCTGGCTTGCTGTCCTTGTTTTGAGTGCCTCAGCCGATTTGTGGTTTCTTGTGTGGCAATTTCCCAAATGGTTTCAGGGTCTGAGTTGGCTTTGCCTTCTTCCTTCCCAAATTTTGTATTCTGATGCAATGCAAAGAAGAGTTTGTACAGAATAGCCATTATGAAATAAAAAACACAACAAATAGGCGTTTGAAGCTTAGAAATCTACAGGTAACATGACCAAGGTGAGTTTTTGTGTTTATGAAAATAAAATGGAACACTTTGGCTGAGGTGACAGATATTAATTGCCTCCAAACTGAGTTTCACTGTGATTTTGAGGTGAATTCAATCAGAATTCCAAAGTCAGTCTGTGGAAGGGGGGGATGAATCTGGAAACAGCCAGTTTCTTTGTGTCTAAATCCTGCCAAATATCACAAAGGACTCTTGCATTTCTTTGGCTTTTTCACATTTCCCTTATTTATCATGGTTTGTAATGAATTTTCTGATGTGAGCTTTGGTTTTGAGGCTGCAATATAGAGTTCAGGGCACCAGAGGAATGGTCTTTTTCAAACAGGGCACAGCTGTTGGTGTGCTCCAATTCTGGCTATTGTCTTTGTTTTGGGTGCCTCAGCTGAAATTTGGTTTCTTGAGTTTCACTGCAATTGTCAGGTTAATTCAGTCAGAATTCCACAGGCAGTCAGCTTTAGTGGTGGATGAATCTGGGTACAGCCGGTTTCCTTGCAACTAAATCAAACCCAATATCATTATGGATTCTTGCATTTCTTTGGCTTTTTTCTCATTTTTTTATTTATCATGGTTTGTAATGAATTTTCTGATGTGAGCTTTGGTTTTGAGGCTGCAATATGGAGTTCAGGGCGCAAGAGGATGGTTCTTTTTCAATCAGGGCACAGCTGTTGGCTTGCTCCACTTCTGGCTTGCTGTCCTTGTTTTGAGTGCCTCAGCCGATTTGTGGTTTCTTGTGTGGCAATTTCCCAAATGGTTTCAGGGTCTGAGTTGGCTTTGCCTTCTTCCTTCCCAAATTTTGTATTCTGATGCAATGCAAAGAAGAGTTTGTACAGAATAGCCATTATGAAATAAAAAACACAACAAATAGGCGTTTGAAGCTTAGAAATCTACAGGTAACATGACCAAGGTGAGTTTTTGTGTTTATGAAAATAAAATGGAACACTTTGGCTGAGGTGACAGATATTAATTGCCTCTAAACTGAGTTTCACTGCAATTTTCAGGTTAATTCAGTCAGAATTCCACAGGCAGTCAGCTTTAGTGGTGGATGAATCTGGGAACAGCCGGTTTCCTTGCAACTAAATCAAACCCAATATCATTATGGATTCTTGCCTTTCTTTGGCTTTTTTCTCTTTTTTCTTCTTTATCATGGTTTGCAATGAATTTTCTGATGTGAGCTTTGGTTTTGAGGCTGCAATATGGAGTTCAGGGCACAGGAGGAAGGTTCATTTTCAATCAGGGCACAGCTGTTGGCTTGCTCCACTTCTGGCTTGCTGTCATTGTTTTGGGTGCCTCAGCCGATTTGTTGTTTCTTGAGTGGCAATTTCCTGTTTTCGAGGTCTGAGTTGGTGTTGCCTTCTTCCTTCCCAAATTTTGTATTCTGATGCAATACAAGCAAGAATTTGGACAGAGTAGCCATTATGAAAGAAAAAAAAAACTCAGCAAATTGCCCTTTCAGGATTAGAAATCCATAGGCAACACAACCAAGATGAGATTCTGTGTTTTGGAAAATGACATGGAACGCTTCTGCTGAGGTGACAGATTCTAATTCCCTCCAAATGGAGTGTGAGAGGGATTTTGAGGTGAATTCAATCAGAATTCCAAAGTCAGTCTGTGGAAGGGGGGGATGAATCTGGAAACAGCCAGTTTCTTTGTGTCTAAATCCTGCCAATTATCACAAAGGTCTCTTGCATTTCTTTGGCTTTTTCACATTTCCCTTATTTATCATGGTTTGTAATGAATTTTCTGATGTGAGCTTTGGTTTTGAGGCTGCAATATAGAGTTCAGGGCACCGGAGGAATGGTCTTTTTCAATCAGGGCACAGCTGTTGGCTTGCTCCAATTCTGGCTTGCTGTCATTGTTTTGGTTGCCTCAGCCGATTTGTGGTTTCTTGAGTGGCAATTTCCTAAATGTTTTCTGGGTCTGAGTCGGTTTTGCCTTCTTATTCCCAAATTTTGTATTCTGATGCAATACAAGCAAGATTTTGGAGAGTAGCCATTATGAAAGAAAAAAAAAAAAAACACAGCGCATTGCCCTTTCAAGATTAGAAATCTACAGGCAACGCGACCAAGATGAGTTTCTGTGTTTTGGAAAATGACATAGAACGCTTCTGCTGAGGGGACAGATTCTAATTCCCTCCAAAATGAGTGTGAGTGCGATTTTGAAGTGAATTCAATCAGAATTCCAAAGTCAGTCTGTGGAAGGGGGGGATGAATCTGGAAACAGCCAGTTTCTTTGTGTCTGAATCCAGCCAAATATCACAAAGGACTCTTGCATTTCTTTGGCTTTTTCACATTTCCCTTATTTATCATGGTTTGTAATGAATTTTCTGATGTGAGCTTTGGTTTTGAGGCTGTAATATAGAGTTCAGGGCACCGGAGGAATGGTCTTTTTCAAACAGGGCACAGCTGTTGGTGTGCTCCAATTCTGGCTATTGTCTTTGTTTTGGGTGCCTCAGCTGAAATTTGGTTTCTTGAGTTTCACTGCAATTGTCAGGTTAATTCAGTCAGAATTCCACAGGCAGTCAGCTTTAGTGGTGGATGAATCTGGGAACAGCCGGTCTCCTTGCAACTAAATCAAACCCAATATCATTATGGATTCTTGCCTTTCTTTGGCTTTTTTCTCTTTTTTCTTCTTTATCATGGTTTGCAATAAATTTTCTGATGTTAGCTTTGGTTTTGAGGCTGGCATATTGAGTTCAGGGCACAAGAGGAAGGTTCTTTTTCAATCAGGGCACAGCTGTTGGCTTGCTCCACTTCTGGCTTGCTGTCCTTGTTTTGAGTGCCTCAGCCGATTTGTGGTTTCTTGTGTGGCAATTTCCCAAATGTTTTCAGGGTCTGAGTTGGCTTTGCCTTCTTCCTTCCCAAATTTTGTATTCTGATGCAACGCAAAGAAGAGTTTGTACAGAATAGCCATTATAAAATAAAAAACACAACAAATAGGCGTTTGAAGCTTAGAAATCTACAGGTAACATGACCAAGGTGAGTTTTTGTGTTTATGAAAATAAAATGGAACACTTTGGCTGAGGTGACAGATATTAATTGCCTCCAAACTGAGTTTCACTGTGATTTTGAGGTGAATTCAATCAGAATTCCAAAGTCAGTCTGTGGAAGGGGGGGATGAATCTGGAAACAGCCAGTTTCTTTGTGTCTAAATCCAGCCAATTATCACAAAGGACTCTTGCATTTCTTTGGCTTTTTCACATTTCCCTTATTTATCATGGTTTGTAATGAATTTTCTGATGTGAGCTTTGGTTTTGAGGCTGCAATATAGAGTTCAGGGCACCGGAGGAATGGTCTTTTTCAATCAGGGCACAGCTGTTGGCTTGCTCCAATTCTGGCTTGCTGTCATTGTTTTGGTTGCCTCAGCCGATTTGTGGTTTCTTGAGTGGCAATTTCCTAAATGTTTTCTGGGTCTGAGTCGGTATTGCCTTCTTATTCCCAAATTTTGTATTCTGATGCAATACAAGCAAGATTTTGGAGAGTAGCCATTATGAAAGAAAAAAAAAAAACACAGCGCATTGCCCTTTCAGGATTAGAAATCTACAGGCAACATGACCAAGATGAATTTCTGTGTTTTGGAAAATGACATAGAACGGTTCTGCTGAGGGGACAGATTCTAATTCCCTCCAAATGGAGTGTGAGAGGGATTTTGAGGTGAATTCAATCAGAATTCCAAAGTCAGTCTGTGGAAGGGGGGGATGAATCTGGAAACAGCCAGTTTCTTTGTGTCTAAATCCAGCCAATTATCACAAAGGTCTCTTGCATTTCTTTGGCTTTTTCACATTTCCCTTATTTATCATGGTTTGTAATGAATTTTCTGATGTGAGCTTTGGTTTTGAGGCTGCAATATAGAGTTCAGGGCACCGGAGGAATGGTCTTTTTCAATCAGGGCACAGCTGTTGGCTTGCTCCAATTCTGGCTTGCTGTCATTGTTTTGGGTGCCTCAGCCGATTTGTGGTTTCTTGAGTGCCAATTTCCTAAATGTTTTCTGGGTCTGAGTCGGTTTTGCCTTCTTATTCCCAAATTTTGTATTCTGATGCAATACAAGCAAGATTTTGGACAGAGTAGCCATTATGAAAAAAAAAAACACAGCAAATTGCCCTTTCAGGATGAGAAATCCATAGGCAACACAACCAAGATGAGATTCTGTGTTTTGGAAAATGACATGGAACGTTTCTGCTGAGGGGACAGATTCTAATTCCCTCCAAATGGAGTGTGAGAGGGATTTTGAGGTGAATTCAATCAGAATTCCAAAGTCAGTCTGTGGAAGGGGGGGATGAATCTGGAAACAGCCAGTTTCTTTGTGTCTGAATCCAGCCAAATATCACAAAGGACTCTTGCATTTCTTTGGCTTTTTCACATTTCCCTTATTTATCATGGTTTGTAATGAATTTTCTGATGTGAGCTTTGGTTTTGAGGCTGCAATATAGAGTTCAGGGCACCGGAGGAATGGTCTTTTTCAAACAGGGCACAGCTGTTGGTGTGCTCCAATTCTGGCTATTGTCTTTGTTTTGGGTGCCTCAGCTGAAATTTGGTTTCTTGAGTTTCACTGCAATTGTCAGGTTAATTCAGTCAGTATTCCACAGGCAGTCAGCTTTAGTGGTGGATGAATCTGGGTACAGCCGGTTTCCTTGCAACTAAATCAAACCCAATATCATTATGGATTCTTGCATTTCTTTGGCTTTTTTCTCATTTTTTTATTTATCATGGTTTGTAATGAATTTTCTGATGTGAGCTTTGGTTTTGAGGCTGCAATATGGAGTTCAGGGCGCAAGAGGATGGTTCTTTTTCAATCAGGGCACAGCTGTTGGCTTGCTCCACTTCTGGCTTGCTGTCCTTGTTTTGAGTGCCTCAGCCGATTTGTGGTTTCTTGTGTGGCAATTTCCCAAATGGTTTCAGGGTCTGAGTTGGCTTTGCCTTCTTCCTTCCCAAATTTTGTATTCTGATGCAATGCAAAGAAGAGTTTGTACAGAATAGCCATTATGAAATAAAAAACACAACAAATAGGCGTTTGAAGCTTAGAAATCTACAGGTAACATGACCAAGGTGAGTTTTTGTGTTTATGAAAATAAAATGGAACACTTTGGCTGAGGTGACAGATATTAATTGCCTCTAAACTGAGTTTCACTGCAATTTTCAGGTTAATTCAGTCAGAATTCCACAGGCAGTCAGCTTTAGTGGTGGATGAATCTGGGAACAGCCGGTTTCCTTGCAACTAAATCAAACCCAATATCATTATGGATTCTTGCCTTTCTTTGGCTTTTTTCTCTTTTTTCTTCTTTATCATGGTTTGCAATGAATTTTCTGATGTGAGCTTTGGTTTTGAGGCTGCAATATGGAGTTCAGGGCACAGGAGGAAGGTTCATTTTCAATCAGGGCACAGCTGTTGGCTTGCTCCACTTCTGGCTTGCTGTCATTGTTTTGGGTGCCTCAGCCGATTTGTTGTTTCTTGAGTGGCAATTTCCTGTGTTCGAGGTCTGAGTTGGTGTTGCCTTCTTCCTTCCCAAATTTTGTATTCTGATGCAATACAAGCAAGAATTTGGACAGAGTAGCCATTATGAAAGAAAAAAAAAACTCAGCAAATTGCCCTTTCAGGATTAGAAATCCATAGGCAACACAACCAAGATGAGATTCTGTGTTTTGGAAAATGACATGGAACGCTTCTGCTGAGGTGACAGATTCTAATTCCCTCCAAATGGAGTGTGAGAGGGATTTTGAGGTGAATTCAATCAGAATTCCAAAGTCAGTCTGTGGAAGGGGGGGATGAATCTGGAAACAGCCAGTTTCTTTGTGTCTAAATCCTGCCAATTATCACAAAGGTCTCTTGCATTTCTTTGGCTTTTTCACATTTCCCTTATTTATCATGGTTTGTAATGAATTTTCTGATGTGAGCTTTGGTTTTGAGGCTGCAATATAGAGTTCAGGGCACCGGAGGAATGGTCTTTTTCAATCAGGGCACAGCTGTTGGCTTGCTCCAATTCTGGCTTGCTGTCATTGTTTTGGTTGCCTCAGCCGATTTGTGGTTTCTTGAGTGGCAATTTCCTAAATGTTTTCTGGGTCTGAGTCGGTTTTGCCTTCTTATTCCCAAATTTTGTATTCTGATGCAATACAAGCAAGATTTTGGAGAGTAGCCATTATGAAAGAAAAAAAAAAAAAACACAGCGCATTGCCCTTTCAAGATTAGAAATCTACAGGCAACGCGACCAAGATGAGTTTCTGTGTTTTGGAAAATGACATAGAACGCTTCTGCTGAGGGGACAGATTCTAATTCCCTCCAAAATGAGTGTGAGTGCGATTTTGAAGTGAATTCAATCAGAATTCCAAAGTCAGTCTGTGGAAGGGGGGGATGAATCTGGAAACAGCCAGTTTCTTTGTGTCTGAATCCAGCCAAATATCACAAAGGACTCTTGCATTTCTTTGGCTTTTTCACATTTCCCTTATTTATCATGGTTTGTAATGAATTTTCTGATGTGAGCTTTGGTTTTGAGGCTGTAATATAGAGTTCAGGGCACCGGAGGAATGGTCTTTTTCAATCAGGGCACAGCTGTTGGCTTGCTCCAATTCTGGCTTGCTGTCATTGTTTTGGTTGCCTCAGCCGATTTGTGGTTTCTTGAGTGGCAATTTCCTAAATGTTTTCTGGGTCTGAGTCGGTTTTGCCTTCTTATTCCCAAATTTTGTATTCTGATGCAATACAAGCAAGATTTTGGAGAGTAGCCATTATGAAAAAAAAAAAAAACACAGCAAATTGCCCTTTCAGGATGAGAAATCCATAGGCAACACAACCAAGATGAGATTCTGTGTTTTGGAAAATGACATGGAACGTTTCTGCTGAGGGGACAGATTCTAATTCCCTCCAAATGGAGTGTGAGAGGGATTTTGAGGTGAATTCAATCAGAATTCCAAAGTCAGTCTGTGGAAGGGGGGGATGAATCTGGAAACAGCCAGTTTCTTTGTGTCTAAATCCAGCCAAATATCACAAAGGACTCTTGCATTTCTTTGGCTTTTTCACATTTCCCTTATTTATCATGGTTTGTAATGAATTTTCTGATGTGAGCTTTGCTTTTGAGGCTGGCATATGGAGTTCAGGGCACAAGAGGATGGTTCTTTTTCAATCAGGGCACAGCTGTTGGCTTGCTCCACTTCTGGCTTGCTGTCCTTGTTTTGAGTGCCTCAGCCGATTTGTGGTTTCTTGTGTGGCAATTTCCCAAATGTTTTCAGGGTCTGAGTTGGCTTTGCCTTCTTCCTTCCCAAATTTTGTATTCTGATGCAATGCAAAGAAGAGTTTGTACAGAATAGCCATTATGAAATAAAAAACACAACAAATAGGCGTTTGAAGCTTAGAAATCTACAGGTAACATGACCAAGGTGAGTTTTTGTGTTTATGAAAATAAAATGGAACACTTTGGCTGAGGTGACAGATTCTAATTGCCTCCAAACTGAGTTTCACTGCGATTTTGAGGTGAATTCAATCAGAATTCCAAAGTCAGTCTGTGGAAGGGGGGGATGAATCTGGAAACAGCCAGTTTCTTTGTGTCTAAATCCTGCCAAATATCACAAAGGACTCTTGCATTTCTTTGGCTTTTTCACATTTCCCTTATTTATCATGGTTTGTAATGAATTTTCTGATGTGAGCTTTGGTTTTGAGGCTGCAATATAGAGTTCAGGGCACCGGAGGAATTGGTTCCACCTGGAGTCAAATCCTCCACACATTCGTGTTTTCTAGGAAGAAAGCTCCAGAAACCTGAGAAAACGTGATGTTTGTATTTGTAAACTTGACATTGGATGCATTTGTAGAAAAGGAAGATTGTGCTTTTCTCAAAAACCACTTTCACGGTGATTTTTTGGTTAAATTACACCTGAAATCCACAACAATTTTTCGAGATACTCCTGGATGAAAACAAAACTATCTGGTGTGTGGTGGCTATCTCAATCCCAGATCTTGCTACAGCCTCTGTGTGTGTGTGTGTTTTCTGGACATTCTCTATGGACTTTAAGGTTTTGAATGCATTTTAGCAGGACCCTTTTTGTATTCTGCTGGCAAACGCTAATTGGTTCCACCTGGAGTCAAATCCTCCACACATTCGAGTTTTCTAGGAAGAAAGCTCCAGAAACCTGAGAAAACGTGATGTTTGTATTTGTAGACATGACATTGGATGCATTTGCCGAACAGGAAGATTGTGCATTTCTCCAAAACCACTTTCACGGTGATTTTTGTTTAAATTTCACCCGAAATCCACAACAATTTTTCCAGAGAGTCCTGGATGAAAACAAAAATATCTGGTGTGTTGTGGCTCTCTCAATCCCAGATCTTGCTACAGCCTCTGTGTGTGTCTGTGTTTTCTGGACATTCTCTATGGAATTTACGGTTTTGAATGCATTTTAGCATGTAAGTTTCTGTTTTTAGCTGCCAGACGCTAATTGATTCCACCTGGAGTCAAATCCTCCACACATTCGAGTTTTCTAGGAAGAAAGCTCCAGAAACCTGAGAAACATGATATTTGCATTTGTAAACATGACATTGGATGCATTACCGAACAGGAAGATTGTGCTTTTCTCCAAAACCACTTTCACAGTGATTTTTTGGTTAAAGTTCACTTCAAAACTACAACAATTTGTCCAGATACTCCTGGATGAAAACAAAACTATCTGGTGTGTTGTGGCTATCTCAATCCCAGATCTTGCTACAGCCTCTGTGTATGTTTGTGTTTTCTGGACATTCTCTATGGACTTTACGGTTTTGAGTGCATTTTAGTAGGACCCTTTTTGTATTCAGCTGGCAAACACTAATTGGTTCCACCTGGAGTCAAATCCTCCACACATTCGAGTTTTCTAGGAAGAAAGCTTCAGAAACCTGAGAAAACATGATATTTCTTTCTGTAAACATGACATTGGATGCATTTGCCGAACAGGAAGATTGTGCTTTTCTCCAAAACCACTTTCACGTTGTTTTTTGGTTAAATTTCACTTCAAAACTACAAAAATTTGTCGAGATACTCTGGATTAAAGCAAAACTATCTGGTGTGTTGTGGCTATCTCAATCCCAGATCTTGCTACAGCCTCTGTGTGTGTTTGTGTTTTCTGGACATTCTCTATGGACTTTAAGGTTTTGAATGCATTTTAGCATGTAAGTTTTTGTTTTCAGCTGGCAAACGCTAATTGGTTCCACCTGGAGTCAAATCCTCCACACATTCGAGTTTTCTAGGAAGAAAGCTCCAGAAACCTGAGAAAACATGATATTTGTATTCGTAAACATTACATGGGATGCATTTGCTGAATAGGAAGATTGTGCTTTTCTCTAAAACCACTTTCACGTTGATTTTTGTTAAAGTTCACTTCAAAACTACAACAATTTGTCCACATACTTCTGGATGAAAACAAAACTGTCAGGTGTGCTGTGGCTATCTCAATCCCAGATCTTGCTACAGCCTCTGTGTGTGTTTGTGTTTTCTGGAAATTCTTATGGACTTTACGGTTTTGAATGCATTTTAGCATGTAAGTTTTTGTTTTCTGTTGCCAAACACTAACTGGTTGCACCTGGAGTCAAATACTCCACACATTCGAGTTTTCTACGAAGAAAGCTTCAGAAACCTGAGAAAACATGACATTTGTATTTGTAAACATGACATTGGATGCATTTGCCAAACAGGAAGGTTGTGCTTTTCCCCAAAATCGCTTTCAGGGTGATTTTTTGTTTAAATTTCACTTCAAAACCACAACAATTTGTGCAGATACTCCTGGATGAAAACAAAACTATCTGGTGTGTTGTGGCTATCTCAATCCCAGATCTTGCTACAGCCTCTGTGTTTGTGTTTTCTGGGTATTCTCTATGGACTTTAAGGTTTTGAATGCACTTTAGCATGTAAGTTTTTGTTTTCAGCTGGCAAACGCTAATTGGTTCCACCTGGAGTTAAATCCGCAACACATTCGAGTTTTCTAGGAAGAAAGCTTAAGAAACCTGAGAAAACATGATATTTCTTTCTGTAAACATGACATTAGATGCATTTGCCGATCAGGAAGATTATGCTTTTCTCCAAAACCAGTTTCACGGTGATTTTTTGGTTAAATTTCACCCAAAATCCACAGAATTTGTCCAGATACTCCTGGAGGAAAACAAAACTATTAGGTGATTTTTAGCTATCTCAATCCCAGATCTTGCTACAGCCTCTGTGTGTGTTTGTGTTTTCTGGACATTCTCTATGGACTTTACGGTTTTGAATGCATTTCAGCATATAAGTTTTTGTTTTTAGCTGGCAAACGCTAATTGGTTCCACCTGGAGTCAAATCCTCCACACATTCGAGTTTTCTAGGAAGAAAGCTTCAGAAACCTGAGAAAACATGATATTTCTTTCTGTCAACATGACATTGGATGCATTTGCCGAACAGGAAGATTGTGCTTTTCTCCAAAACCACATTCAGGGTATTTTTTTTGGTTAAATTTCACCCGAAATCCACAACAATTTGTCCAGATGCTCCTGGATGAAAACAAAACTATCTGGTGTGTTGTGGCTATCTCAATCCGATATCTTGCTACAGCCTCTGTGTGTGTTTGTGTTTTCTGGACATTCTCTATGGACTTTACGGTTTTGAATGCATTTTAGCATGTAAGTTTTTGTTTTTAGCTGCCAAACGCTAATTGGTTCCACCTGGAGTCAAATCCTCCACACATTCGAGTTTTCTAGGAAGAAAGCTTCAGAAACCTGAGAAAACATGATATTTCTTTCTGTAAACATGACATTGGATGCATTTGCCGAACAGGAAGATTGTGCTTTTCTCCAAAACCACTTTTAGGGTTTTTTTTTCGTTAAATTTCACTTCAAAACTGCAACAATTTGTCCAGATACTCCTGGATGAAAACAAAATTATCTGGTGTGTTGTGGCTATCTCAATCCGATATCTTGCTACAGCCTCTGTGATTGTTTGTGTTTTCTGGACATTCTCTATGGACTTTAAGGTTTTGAATGCATTTTATCAGGACCCTTTTTGTTTTCAGCTGGCAAACGCTAATTGGTTCCACCTGGATTCAACTCCTCCACACATTCGAGTTTTCTAGGAAGAAAGCTTCAGAAACCTGAGAAAACATGATATTTCTTTCTGTAAACATGACATTGGATGCATTTGCCGAACAGGAAGATTGTGCTTTTCTCCAAAACCACTTTTAGGGTTTTTTTTTGGTTAAATTTCACTTCAAAACTACAACAATTTGTCCAGATACTCCTGGATGAAAACAAAATTATCTGGTGTGTTGTGGCTATCTCAATCCGATATCTTGCTACAGCCTCTGTGTTTGTGTTTTCTGGACATTGTCTATGGACTTTAAGGTTTTGAATGCAATTTAGCATGTAAGTATTTGTTTTCAGCTGGCAAACGCTAATTGGTTCCACCTGGAGTCAAATCCTCCACACATTCGAGCTTTCTAGGCAGAAAGCATCAGGAACCTGAGAAAACATGATATTTCTTTCTGTAAACATGACATTGGATGCATTAGCCGAATAGGAAGATTGTGCTTTTCTCCAAAACCACTTTCACGGTGATTTTTTGGTTAAATTTCACCCGAAATCCACAACAATTTGTCCAGATGCTCCTGGATGAAAACAAAACTATCTGGTGTGTTGTGGCTATCTCAATCCCAGATCTTGCTACAGCCTCTGTGTTTGTGTTTTCTGGACATTGTCTATGGACTTTACGGTTTTGAATGCAATTTAGCATGTAAGTTTTTGTTTTAAGCTTCCAAACGATAATTGGTTCCACCTGGAGTCAAATACTCAACACATTCGAGTTTTCTATAAAGAAAGTTTCAGAACCCTGAGAAAACATGATATTTCTTTCTGTAAACATGACATTGGATGCATTTGCTGATCAGGAAGATTGTGCTTTTCCCCAAAACCACTTTCACGGTGATTTTTTGGTTAAATTTCACTTCAAACTACAACAATTTGTCCAGATACTCCTGGATGAAAACAAAACTATCTGGTGTGTTGTGGCTATCTCAATCCGATATCTTGCTACAGCCTCTGTGATTGTTTGTGTTTTCTGGATATTCTCTATGGACTTTACGGTTTTGAATGCACTTTAGCATGAAAGTTTTTGTTTTCTGATGGCAAACGCTAATTGGTTCCACCTGGAGTCAAATCCTCCACACATTCGAGTTTTCCAGGAAGAAAGCTTCAGAATCCTGAGAAAACATGGTATTTCTTTCAGTAAAAATGAAATTGGATGCATTTGCCAAACAGGAAGATTGTGCTTTTCTCCAAAACCACTTTCAGGGTTTTTTTGGTTAAATTTCACTTCAAAACTACAACAATTTGTCCAGACACTCCAGGATGAAAACAAAACTATCTGGTGTGTTGTGGCTATCTCAATCCGAGATCTTGCTACAGCCTCTGTGTTTGTGTTTTCTGGACATTCTCTATGGACTTTACGGTTTTGAATGCATTTTAGCATGTAAGTTTCTGTTTTTAGCTGCCAAACGCTAATTGATTCCACCTGGAGTCAAATCCGCCACACATTCGAGTTTTCTAAGAAGAAAGCTTCAGAACCCTGAGAAAACATGATATTTCTTTCTGTAAACATGACATTGGATTAATTTGCCGAACAGGAAGATTGTGCTTTTCTCCAAAACCCCTTTCACGGTGTTTTTTGGTTAAATTTCACTTCAGACTACAACAATTTGTCCAGATACTCCTGGATATAAACTAAACTATCGGGTGTGTTGTGGCTATCTCATTCCGAGATCATGCTACAGCCTCTGTGTTTGTTTGTGTTTTCTGGACATTCTCTATGGACTTTACGGTTTTGAATGCATTTTAGCATGTAAGTTTTTGTTTTCAGCTGGCAAACACTAAATGGTTCCACCTGGAGTCAAATCCTCCACACATTCGAGTTTTCTAGGAAGAAAGCTTCAGAAACCTGAGAAACATGATATTTATTTCTGTAAACATGACATTGGATGCATTTGCCGAAAAGGAAGATTGTGCTTTTCTCCAAAACCACTTTCACGGTGATTTTTTGGTTAAATTTCACCCAAAATCCACAAGAAATTGTCCAGCTACTCCTGGAGGAAAACAAAACTATTTGGTGATTTTTAGCTATCTCAATCCCAGATCTTGCTACAGCCTCTGTGTGTGTTTGTGTTTTCTGGACATTCTCTATGGACTTGAAAGTTTTGAATGCACTTTAGCATGTAAGTTTTTGTTTTCAGCTGCCAAATGCTAATTGGTTCCACCTGGAGTCAAATCCTCCACACATTCGAGTTTTCTAGGAAGAAAGCTTCAGAAAACTGAGAAAACATGATATTTCTTTCTGGAAACATGATATTGGATGCATTTGCCGAACAGGAAGATTGTGCTTTTCTCCAAAACCACTTTCACGGTGATTTTTTGGTTAAATTTCACTTCAAACTACAACAATTTGTCCAGATACTGCTGCATGAAAACAAAGATATCTGGTGCTTTTAGCTATCTCAATCCCAGATCGTGCTACAGCCTCTGTGTGTGTTTGTGTTTTCTGGACATTCTCTATGGACTTTAAGGTTTTGAATGCATTTCAGCATGTAAGGTTTTGTTTTCAGCTGGCAAACGCTAATTGGTTCCACCTGGAGTCAAATCCTCCACACATTCAAGTTTTCTAGGAAGAAAGCTTCAGAAACCTGAGAAAACATGATATTTCTTTCTGTAAACACGACATTGGATGCATTTGCCGAACAGGAAGATTGTGCTTTTCACCAAAATCACTTTCACAGTGATTTTTTGGTTAAATTTCACTTCAAAACTACAACAATTTGTCCAGATACTCCTGGATGAAAACAAAATTATCTGGTGTGTTGTGGCTATCTCAATCCGATATCTTGCTACAGCCTCTGTGTTTGAGTTTTCTGGACATTCTCTATGGACTTTAAGGTTTTGAATGCACTTTAGCATGTAAGTTTTTGTTTTCAGCTGGCAAACGCTAATTGGTTCCACCTGGAGTCAAATCCTCCACACATTCGAGTTTTCTAGGAAGAAAGCTTCAGAAACCTGAGAAAACATGATATTTCTTTCTGTAAACATGACATTGGATGCATTTGCCGAACAGGAAGATTGTGCTTTTCCCTAAAACCACTTTCACGGTGATTTTTGGTTAAATTTCACTTCAAAACTACAACAATTTGTCCAGATACTCCTGGATGAAAACAAAACTATCTGGTGTGTTCTGGCTATCTCAATCCCAGACCTTGCTACAGCCTCTGTGATTGTTTGTTTTTTCTGGATATTCTCTATGCACTTTACGGTTTTGAATGCATTTTAGCATGTAAGGTTTTGTTTTTAGCTGCCAAATGCTAATTGGTTCCACCTGGAGTCAAATCCTCCACACATTCGAGTTTTCTAGGAAGAAAGCTTCAGAAACCTGAGAAAACATGATATTTCTTTCTGGAAACATGATATTGGATGCATTTGCCAAACAGGAAGATTGTGCTTTTCTCCAAAACCACTTTCACGGTGATTTTTTGGTTAAATTTCATTTCAAACTACAACAATTTGTCCAGATCTTCCTGCATGAAAACAAAGATATCTGGTGCTTTTAGCTATCTCAATCCCAGATCTTGCTACATCCTCTGTGTGTGTTTGTGTTTTCTGGACATTCTCTATGGACTTTAAGGTTTTGAATGCATGTTAGCATGTAAGGTTTTGTTTTTAGCTGTCAAATGCTAATTGGTTCCACCTGGAGTCAAATCCTCCACACATTCGAGTTTTCTACGAAGAAAGCTTCAGAAACCTGAGAAAACATGATATTTCTTTCTGGAAACATGACATTGGATGCATTTGCCGAACAGGAAGATTGTGCTTTTCTCCAAAACCACTTTCACGGTGATTTTTTGGTTAAATTTCACTTCAAACTACAACAATTTGTCCAGATACTCCTGGATGAAAACAAAGATATCTGATGCTTTTAGCTATCTCAATCCCAGATCTCGCTACAGCCTCTGTGTGTGTTTGTGTTTTCTGGACATTCTCTATGGACTTGAAAGTCTTGAATGCATTTTAGCATGTAAGTTTTTGTTTTTAGCTGCCAAACGCTAATTGGTTCCACCTGGAGTGAAATCCTCCACACATTCGAGTTTTCTAGGAAGAAAGCTTCAGAAACCTGAGAAAACATGATATTTCTTTCTGTCAACATGACATTGGATGCATTTGCCGAACAGGAAGATTGTGCTTTTCTCCAAAACCACATTCAGGGTATTTTTTTTGGTTAAATTTCACCCGAAATCCACTACAATTTGTCCAGATGCTCCTGGATGAAAACAAAACTATCTGGTGTGTTGTGGCTATCTCAATCCGATATCTTGCTACAGCCTCTGTGTTTGTGTTTTCTGGACATTCTCTATGGACTTTACGGTTTTGAATGCATTTTAGCATGTAAGGTTTTGTTTTTAGCTGCCAAACGCTAATTGGTTCCACCTGGAGTCAAATCCTCCACACATTCGAGTTTTCTAGGAAGAAAGCTTCAGAAACCTGAGAAAACATGATATTTCTATCTGGAAACATGATATTGGATGCATTTGCCGAACAGGAAGATTGTGCTTTTCTCCAAAACCACTTTCACGGTGATTTTTTGGTTAAATTTCACTTCAAACTACAACAATTTGTCCAGATACTCCTGCATGAAAACAAAGATATCTGGTGCTTTTAGCTATCTCAATCCCAGATCTTGCTACAGCCTCTGTGTGTGTTTGTGTTTTCTGGACATTCTCTATGGACTTTAAAGTTTTGAATGCATGTTAGCATGTAAGGTTTTGTTTTTAGCTGGCAAACGCTAATTGGTTCCACCTGGAGTCAAATCCTCCACACATTGGAGTTTTCTACGAAGAAAGCTTCAGAAACCTGAGAAAACATGATATTTCTTTCTGTAAACATGACATTGGATGCATTTGCCGAACAGGAAGATTGTGCTTTTCTCCAAAACCACTTTCACGGTGATTTTTTGGTTAAATTTCACTTCAAAACTACAACAATTTGTCCAGATACTCCTGGATGAAAACAAAATTATCTGGTGTGTTGTGGCTATCTCAATCCGATATCTTGCTACAGCCTCTGTGTTTGTGTTTTCTGGACATTCTCTATGGACTTTACGGTTTTGAATGCACTTTAGCATGTAAGTTTTTGTTTTCACCTGCCAAACGCTAATTGGTTCCACCTGGAGTCAAATCCTCCACACATTCGAGTTTTCTAGGTAGAAAGCTTCAGAAACCTGAGAAAACATGATATTTATTTTTGGAAACATGACATTGGATGCATTTGCTGAACAGGAAGATTGTTCTTTTCTCCAAAACCACTTTCACGGTGATTTTTGGTTAAATTTCACTTCAAACTACAACAATTTGTCCAGATACTCCTGGATGAAAACAAAACTATCTGGTGTGTTGTGGCTATCTCAATCCCAGATCTTGCTACAGCCTATGTGATTGTTTGTGTTTTCTGGATATTCTCTATGGACTTTACGGTTTTGAATGCATTTTAGCATGTAAGTTTTTGTTTTCAGCTGGCAAACGCTAATTGGTTCCACGTGGAGTCAAATCCCCACACATTCGAGTTTTCTAGGAAGAAAGCTTCAGAACCCTGAGAAAACATGATATTTCTTTCTGTAAACATGACATTGGATGCATTTGCCGAACAGGAAGATTGTGCTTTTCTCCAAAACCACTTTCCGGGTGATTTTTTGGTTAAAATTCACTTCAAACTACAACAATTTGTCCAGATACTCCTGGATGAAAACAAAATTATCTGGTGTGTTGTGGCGATCTCATTCCTAGATCTTGCTACAACCTCTGTGTTTGTTTGTGTTTTCTGGATATTCTCTATGGACTTTACGGTTTTGAATGCATTTTAGCATGTAAGGTTTTGTTTTTAGCTGGCAAACGCTAATTGGTTCCACCTGGAGTCAAATCCTCCACACATTGGAGTTTTCTACGAAGAAAGCTTAAGAAAACTGAGAAAACATGATATTTCTTTCTGTAAACATGACATTGGATGCATTTGCAGAACAGGAAGATTGTGCTTTTCTCCAAAACCACTTTCACGGTGATTTTTTGGTTAAAATTCACTTCAAACTACAACAATTTGTCCAGATACTCCTGGGTGAAAACAAAATATCTGGTGATTTTTAGCTATCTCAATCCCAGATCTTGCTACAGCCTCTGGGTGTTTGTGTTTTGTGGACATTCTCTATGGACTTTACGGTTTTGAATGCACTTTAGCATGTAAGTTTTTGTTTTCAGCTGGCAAACTCTAATTGGTTCCACCTGGAGTCAAATCCGCCACACATTCGAGTTTTCTAGGAAGAAAGCTTCAGAAATCTGAGAAAACATGGTATTTCTTTCTGTAAACATGACATTGGATGCATTTGCCGAACAGGAAGATTGTGCTTTTCTCCAAAACCACTTTCACGGTGATTTTTTGGTTAAATTTCACTTCAAAACTACAACAATTTGTCCAGATACTCCTGGATGAAAACAAAATTATCTGGTGTGTTGTGGGGATCTCAATCCGATATCTTGCTACAGCCTCTGTGTTTGTGTTTTCTGGACATTCTCTATGGACTTTACGGTTTTGAATTCATTTTAGCATGTAAGTTTTTGTTTTCAGCTGCCAAACGCTAATTGGTTCCACCTGGAGTCAAATCCTCCACACATTCGAGTTTTCTAGGAAGAAAGCTTCAGAACCCTTTGAAAACATGATATTTCTTTCTGTAAACCTGACATTGGATGCATTTGCCGAACAGGAAGATTGTGCTTTTCTCCAAAACCACTTTCATGGTGTTTACTGGTTAAATTTCACTTCAAAACTACAACAATTTGTCCAGATACTCCTGGATGTAAACAAAACTATCTGGTGTGTTGTGGCTATCTGAATCCCAGATCTTGCTACAGCCTCTGTGTTTGTTTGTGTTTCCTGGAAATTCTCTATGGACTTTACGGTTTTGAATGCATTTTAGCATGTAAGTTTTTGTTTTCAGCTGGCAAACGCTAATTGGTTCCACCTGGAGTCAAATCCTCCACACATTCGAGTTTTCTAGGCAGAAAGCTTCAGAACACTGAGAAAACATGGTATTTCTTTCTGTAAACATGACATTGGATGCATTTGCCGAACAGGAAGATTGTGCTTTTCTCCAAAACCACTTTCACGGTGATTTTTTGGTTAAATTTCACTTCAAACTACAACAATTTTTCCAGATACTCCTGGATGAAAACAAAGATATCTGATGCTTTTAGCTATCTAAATCCCACATCTTGATACAGGCTCTGTGTGTGTTTGTGTTTTCTGGACATTCTCTATGGACTTTACGGTTTTGAATGCATTTTAGCATGTAAGTTTTTGTTTTTAGCTGCCAAACGTTAATTGTTTCCACCTGGAGTGAAATCCTCCACACATTCGAGTTTTCTAGGAAGAAAGCTTCAGAAACCTGAGAAAACATGATATTTCTTTCTGTAAACATGACATTGGATGCATTTGCCGAACAGGAAGATTGTGCTTTTCCCCAAAACCACTTTCACGGTGATTTTTTGGTTAAATTTCACTTCAAACTTCAACAATTTGTCCAGATACTTCTGGATGAAAACAAAACTATCTGGTGTGTTGTGGCTATCTCAATCCGATATCTTGCTACAGCCTCTGTGATTGTTTGTTTTTTGTGGATATTCTCTATGGACTTTACGGTTTTGAATGCACTTTAGCATGTAAGTTTTTGTTTTCAGCTGGCAAACGCTAATTGGTTCCACCTGGAGTCAAATCCTCCACACATTCGAGTTTTCTAGGAAGAAACCTTCAGAAACCTGAGAAAACATGATATTTCTTTCTGTAAACATGACATTGGATGCATTTGCCGAACAGGAAGATTGTGCTTTTCTCCAAAACCACTTTCAGGGTGATTTTTTGGTTAAATTTCACTTCAAAACTACAACAATTTGTCCAGATACTCCTGGATGAAAACAAAATTATCAGGTGTGTTGTGGCTATCTCAATCCGATATCTTGCTACAGCCTCTGTGTTTGTGTTTTCTGGACATTCTCTATGGACTTTACGGTTTTGAATGCATTTTAGCATGTAAGTTTTTGTTTTTAGCTGCCAAACGCTAATTGGTTCCACCTGGAGTTAAATCCGCCACACATTCGAGTTTTCTAGGAAGAAAGCTTAAGAAACCTGAGAAAACATGATATTTCTTTCTGTAAACATGACATTAGATGCATTTGCCGATCAGGAAGATTATGCTTTTCTCCAAAACCACATTCAGGGTAGTTTTTTTGGTTAAATTTCACCTGAAATCCACAACAATTTGTCCAGATGCTCCTGGAGGAAAACAAAACTATTTGGTGATTTTTAGCTATCTCAATCCCAGATCTTATTACAGCCTCTGTGTGTGTTTGTGTTTTCTGGACATTCTCTATGGACTTTATGGTTTTGAATGCATTTCAGCATATAAGTTTTTGTTTTCAGCTGGCAAACGCTAATTGGTTCCACCTGGAGTCAAATCCTCCACACATTCGAGTTGTCTAGGAAGAAAGCTTCTGAAACCTGAGAAAACATGATATTTCATTCTGTAAACATGACATTGGATGCATTTGCCGAACAGGAAGATTGTGCTTTTCTCCAAAACCACTTTCACGGTGTTTTTTTGGTTAAATTTCACTTCAAAACTACAACAATTTGTCCAGATACTCCTGGATGAAAACAAAATTATCTGGTGTGTTGTGGCTATCTCAATCCGATATCTTGCTACAGTCTCTGTGTGTGTTTGTGTTTTCTGGACATTCTCTATGGACTTTACGGTTTTGAATGCATTTTAGCATGTAAGTTTTTGTTTTTAGCTGCCAAACGCTAATTGGTTCCACCTGGAGTCAAATCCTCCACACATTCGAGTTTTCTAGGAAGAAAGCTTCAGAAACCTGAGAAAACATGATATTTCTTTCTGTAAACATGACATTGGATGCATTTGCCGAACAGGAAGATTGTGCTTTTCTCCAAAACCACTTTTAGGGTTTTTTTTTGGTTAAATTTCACTTCAAAACTGCAACGATTTGTCCAGATACTCCTG
Organism: Oryctolagus cuniculus; assembly: GCF_964237555.1. Lineage (NCBI taxonomy): Eukaryota > Metazoa > Chordata > Mammalia > Lagomorpha > Leporidae > Oryctolagus > Oryctolagus cuniculus. The sequence continues at coordinate 2,560,945 of NC_091451.1, forward strand.
GATGAAAACAAAATTATCTGGTGTGTTGTGGCTATCTCAATCCGATATCTTGCTACAGCCTCTGTGATTGTTTGTGTTTTCTGGACATTCTCTATGGACTTTAAGGTTTTGAATGCATTTTATCAGGACCCTTTTTGTTTTCAGCTGGCAAACGCTAATTGGTTCCACCTGGATTCAACTCCTCCACACATTCGAGTTTTCTAGGAAGAAAGCTTCAGAAACCTGAGAAAACATGATATTTCTTTCTGTAAACATGACATTGGATGCATTTGCCGAACAGGAAGATTGTGCTTTTCTCCAAAACCACTTTTAGGGTTTTTTTTTGGTTAAATTTCACTTCAAAACTACAACAATTTGTCCAGATACTCCTGGATGAAAACAAAATTATCTGGTGTGTTGTGGCTATCTCAATCCGATATCTTGCTACAGCCTCTGTGTTTGTGTTTTCTGGACATTGTCTATGGACTTTAAGGTTTTGAATGCAATTTAGCATGTAAGTATTTGTTTTCAGCTGGCAAACGCTAATTGGTTCCACCTGGAGTCAAATCCTCCACACATTCGAGCTTTCTAGGCAGAAAGCATCAGGAACCTGAGAAAACATGATATTTCTTTCTGTAAACATGACATTGGATGCATTAGCCGAATAGGAAGATTGTGCTTTTCTCCAAAACCACTTTCACGGTGATTTTTTGGTTAAATTTCACCCGAAATCCACAACAATTTGTCCAGATGCTCCTGGATGAAAACAAAACTATCTGGTGTGTTGTGGCTATCTCAATCCCAGATCTTGCTACAGCCTCTGTGTTTGTGTTTTCTGGACATTCTCTATGGACTTTACGGTTTTGAATGCATTTTAGCATGTAAGTTTCTGTTTTTAGCTGCCAAACGCTAATTGATTCCACCTGGAGTCAAATCCGCCACACATTCGAGTTTTCTAAGAAGAAAGCTTCAGAACCCTGAGAAAACATGATATTTCTTTCTGTAAACATGACATTGGATTAATTTGCCGAACAGGAAGATTGTGCTTTTCTCCAAAACCACTTTCACGGTGTTTTATGGTTAAATTTCACTTCAGACTACAACAATTTGTCCAGATACTCCTGGATATAAACTAAACTATCTGGTGTGTTGTGGCTATCTCAATCCGAGATCTTGCTACAGCCTCTGTGTTTGTTTGTGTTTTCTGGACATTCTCTATGGACTTTACGGTTTTGAATGCATTTTAGCATGTAAGTTTTTGTTTTCAGCTGGCAAACACTAAATGGTTCCACCTGGAGTCAAATCCTCCACACATTCGAGTTTTCTAGGAAGAACGCTTCAGAAACCTGAGAAACATGATATTTATTTCTGTAAACATGACATTGGATGCATTTGCCGAAAAGGAAGATTGTGCTTTTCTCCAAAACCACTTTCACGGTGATTTTTTGGTTAAATTTCACCCAAAATCCACAAGAAATTGTCCAGATACTCCTGGAGGAAAACAAAACTATTTGGTGATTTTTAGCTATCTCAATCCCAGATCTTGCTACAGCCTCTGTGTGTGTTTGTGTTTTCTGGACATTCTCTATGGACTTGAAAGTTTTGAATGCACTTTAGCATGTAAGTTTTTGTTTTCAGCTGCCAAACGCTAATTGGTTCCACCTGGAGTCAAATCCTCCACACATTCGAGTTTTCTATGCAGAAAGCTTCAGAACACTGAGAAAACATGATATTTCTTTCTGTAAACATGACATTGGATGCATTTGCCGAACAGGAAGATTGTGCTTTTCTCCAAAACCACTTTCACGGTGATTTTTTGGTTAAACTTCACCCAAAATCCACAAGAATTTGTCCAGATACTCCTGGATGAAAACAAAGATATCTGGTGATTTTTAGCTATCTCAATCCGATATCTTGCTACAGCCTCTGTGTTTGTGTTTTCTGGACATTCTCTATGGACTTTACGGTTTTGAATGCATTTTAGCATGTAAGGTTTTGTTTTTAGCTGCCAAATGCTAATTGGTTCCACCTGGAGTCAAATCCTCCACACATTCGAGTTTTCTAGGAAGAAAGCTTCAGAAACCTGAGAAAACATGATATTTCTTTCTGGAAACATGATATTGGATGCATTTGCCGAACAGGAAGATTGTGCTTTTCTCCAAAACCACTTTCACGGTGATTTTTTGGTTAAATTTCACTTCAAACTACAACAATTTGTCCAGATACTGCTGCATGAAAACAAAGATATCTGGTGCTTTTAGCTATCTCAATCCCAGATCGTGCTACAGCCTCTGTGTGTGTTTGTGTTTTCTGGACATTCTCTATGGACTTTAAGGTTTTGAATGCATTTCAGCATGTAAGGTTTTGTTTTCAGCTGGCAAACGCTAATTGGTTCCACCTGGAGTCAAATCCTCCACACATTCAAGTTTTCTAGGAAGAAAGCTTCAGAAACCTGAGAAAACATGATATTTCTTTCTGTAAACACGACATTGGATGCATTTGCCGAACAGGAAGATTGTGCTTTTCACCAAAATCATTTTCACAGTGATTTTTTGGTTAAATTTCACTTCAAAACTACAACAATTTGTCCAGATACTCCTGGATGAAAACAAAATTATCTGGTGTGTTGTGGCTATCTCAATCCGATATCTTGCTACAGCCTCTGTGTTTGAGTTTTCTGGACATTCTCTATGGACTTTAAGGTTTTGAATGCACTTTAGCATGTAAGTTTTTGTTTTCAGCTGGCAAACGCTAATTGGTTCCACCTGGAGTCAAATCCTCCACACATTCGAGTTTTCTAGGAAGAAAGCTTCAGAAACCTGAGAAAACATGATATTTCTTTCTGTAAACATGACATTGGATGCATTTGCCGAACAGGAAGATTGTGCTTTTCCCTAAAACCACTTTCACGGTGATTTTTGGTTAAATTTCACTTCAAAACTACAACAATTTGTCCAGATACTCCTGGATGAAAACAAAACTATCTGGTGTGTTCTGGCTATCTCAATCCCAGATCTTGCTACAGCCTCTGTGATTGTTTGTTTTTTCTGGATATTCTCTATGGACTTTACGGTTTTGAATGCATTTTAGCATGTAAGGTTTTGTTTTTAGCTGCCAAATGCTAATTGGTTCCACCTGGAGTCAAATCCTCCACACATTCGAGTTTTCTAGGAAGAAAGCTTCAGAAACCTGAGAAAACATGATATTTCTTTCTGGAAACATGATATTGGATGCATTTGCCAAACAGGAAGATTGTGTTTTTCTCCAAAACCACTTTCACGGTGATTTTTTGGTTAAATTTCATTTCAAACTACAACAATTTGTCCAGATACTCCTGGATGAAAACAAAATTATCTGGTGTGTTGTGGCTATCTCAATCCGATATCTTGCTACAGTCTCTGTGTGTGTTTGTGTTTTCTGGACATTCTCTATGGACTTTACGGTTTTGAATGCATTTTAGCATGTAAGTTTTTGTTTTTAGCTGCCAAACGCTAATTGGTTCCACCTGGAGTCAAATCCTCCACACATTCGAGTTTTCTAGGAAGAAAGCTTCAGAAACCTGAGAAAACATGATATTTCTTTCTGTAAACATGACATTGGATGCATTTGCCGAACAGGAAGATTGTGCTTTTCTCCAAAACCACTTTTAGGGTTTTTTTTTGGTTAAATTTCACTTCAAAACTGCAACGATTTGTCCAGATACTCCTGGATGAAAACAAAATTATCTGGTGTGTTGTGGCTATCTCAATCCGATATCTTGCTACAGCCTCTGTGATTGTTTGTGTTTTCTGGACATTCTCTATGGACTTTAAGGTTTTGAATGCATTTTATCAGGACCCTTTTTGTTTTCAGCTGGCAAACGCTAATTGGTTCCACCTGGATTCAACTCCTCCACACATTCGAGTTTTCTAGGAAGAAAGCTTCAGAAACCTGAGAAAACATGATATTTCTTTCTGTAAACATGACATTGGATGCATTTGCCGAACAGGAAGATTGTGCTTTTCTCCAAAACCACTTTTAGGGTTTTTTTTTGGTTAAATTTCACTTCAAAACTACAACAATTTGTCCAGATACTCCTGGATGAAAACAAAATTATCTGGTGTGTTGTGGCTATCTCAATCCGATATCTTGCTACAGCCTCTGTGTTTGTGTTTTCTGGACATTGTCTATGGACTTTAAGGTTTTGAATGCAATTTAGCATGTAAGTATTTGTTTTCAGCTGGCAAACGCTAATTGGTTCCACCTGGAGTCAAATCCTCCACACATTCGAGCTTTCTAGGCAGAAAGCATCAGGAACCTGAGAAAACATGATATTTCTTTCTGTAAACATGACATTGGATGCATTAGCCGAATAGGAAGATTGTGCTTTTCTCCAAAACCACTTTCACGGTGATTTTTTGGTTAAATTTCACCCGAAATCCACAACAATTTGTCCAGATGCTCCTGGATGAAAACAAAACTATCTGGTGTGTTGTGGCTATCTCAATCCCAGATCTTGCTACAGCCTCTGTGTTTGTGTTTTCTGGACATTCTCTATGGACTTTACGGTTTTGAATGCATTTTAGCATGTAAGTTTCTGTTTTTAGCTGCCAAACGCTAATTGATTCCACCTGGAGTCAAATCCGCCACACATTCGAGTTTTCTAAGAAGAAAGCTTCAGAACCCTGAGAAAACATGATATTTCTTTCTGTAAACATGACATTGGATTAATTTGCCGAACAGGAAGATTGTGCTTTTCTCCAAAACCACTTTCACGGTGTTTTATGGTTAAATTTCACTTCAGACTACAACAATTTGTCCAGATACTCCTGGATATAAACTAAACTATCTGGTGTGTTGTGGCTATCTCAATCCGAGATCTTGCTACAGCCTCTGTGTTTGTTTGTGTTTTCTGGACATTCTCTATGGACTTTACGGTTTTGAATGCATTTTAGCATGTAAGTTTTTGTTTTCAGCTGGCAAACACTAAATGGTTCCACCTGGAGTCAAATCCTCCACACATTCGAGTTTTCTAGGAAGAACGCTTCAGAAACCTGAGAAACATGATATTTATTTCTCTAAACATGACATTGGATGCATTTGCCGAAAAGGAAGATTGTGCTTTTCTCCAAAACCACTTTCACGGTGATTTTTTGGTTAAATTTCACCCAAAATCCACAAGAAATTGTCCAGATACTCCTGGAGGAAAACAAAACTATTTGGTGATTTTTAGCTATCTCAATCCCAGATCTTGCTACAGCCTCTGTGTGTGTTTGTGTTTTCTGGACATTCTCTATGGACTTGAAAGTTTTGAATGCACTTTAGCATGTAAGTTTTTGTTTTCAGCTGGCAAACGCTAATTGGTTCCACCTGGAGTCAAATCCTCCACACATTCGAGTTTTCTAGGAAGAAAGCTTCAGAACACTGAGAAAACATGATATTTCTTTCTGTAAACATGACATTGGATGCATTTGCCGAACAGGAAGATTGTGCTTTTCTCCAAAACCACTTTCACGGTGATTTTTTGGTTAAACTTCACCCAAAATCCACAAGAATTTGTCCAGATACTCCTGGATGAAAACAAAGATATCTGGTGATTTTTAGCTATCTCAATCCGATATCTTGCTACAGCCTCTGTGTTTGTGTTTTCTGGACATTCTCTATGGACTTTACGGTTTTGAATGCATTTTAGCATGTAAGGTTTTGTTTTTAGCTGCCAAATGCTAATTGGTTCCACCTGGAGTCAAATCCTCCACACATTCGAGTTTTCTAGGAAGAAAGCTTCAGAAACCTGAGAAAACATGATATTTCTTTCTGGAAACATGATATTGGATGCATTTGCCGAACAGGAAGATTGTGCTTTTCTCCAAAACCACTTTCACGGTGATTTTTTGGTTAAATTTCACTTCAAACTACAACAATTTGTCCAGATACTGCTGCATGAAAACAAAGATATCTGGTGCTTTTAGCTATCTCAATCCCAGATCGTGCTACAGCCTCTGTGTGTGTTTGTGTTTTCTGGACATTCTCTATGGACTTTAAGGTTTTGAATGCATTTCAGCATGTAAGGTTTTGTTTTCAGCTGGCAAACGCTAATTGGTTCCACCTGGAGTCAAATCCTCCACACATTCAAGTTTTCTAGGAAGAAAGCTTCAGAAACCTGAGAAAACATGATATTTCTTTCTGTAAACACGACATTGGATGCATTTGCCGAACAGGAAGATTGTGCTTTTCACCAAAATCATTTTCACAGTGATTTTTTGGTTAAATTTCACTTCAAAACTACAACAATTTGTCCAGATACTCCTGGATGAAAACAAAATTATCTGGTGTGTTGTGGCTATCTCAATCCGATATCTTGCTACAGCCTCTGTGTTTGAGTTTTCTGGACATTCTCTATGGACTTTAAGGTTTTGAATGCACTTTAGCATGTAAGTTTTTGTTTTCAGCTGGCAAACGCTAATTGGTTCCACCTGGAGTCAAATCCTCCACACATTCGAGTTTTCTAGGAAGAAAGCTTCAGAAACCTGAGAAAACATGATATTTCTTTCTGTAAACATGACATTGGATGCATTTGCCGAACAGGAAGATTGTGCTTTTCCCTAAAACCACTTTCACGGTGATTTTTGGTTAAATTTCACTTCAAAACTACAACAATTTGTCCAGATACTCCTGGATGAAAACAAAACTATCTGGTGTGTTCTGGCTATCTCAATCCCAGATCTTGCTACAGCCTCTGTGATTGTTTGTTTTTTCTGGATATTCTCTATGGACTTTACGGTTTTGAATGCATTTTAGCATGTAAGGTTTTGTTTTTAGCTGCCAAATGCTAATTGGTTCCACCTGGAGTCAAATCCTCCACACATTCGAGTTTTCTAGGAAGAAAGCTTCAGAAACCTGAGAAAACATGATATTTCTTTCTGGAAACATGATATTGGATGCATTTGCCAAACAGGAAGATTGTGTTTTTCTCCAAAACCACTTTCACGGTGATTTTTTGGTTAAATTTCATTTCAAACTACAACAATTTGTCCAGATACTCCTGGATGAAAACAAAATTATCTGGTGTGTTGTGGCTATCTCAATCCGATATCTTGCTACAGTCTCTGTGTGTGTTTGTGTTTTCTGGACATTCTCTATGGACTTTACGGTTTTGAATGCATTTTAGCATGTAAGTTTTTGTTTTTAGCTGCCAAACGCTAATTGGTTCCACCTGGAGTCAAATCCTCCACACATTCGAGTTTTCTAGGAAGAAAGCTTCAGAAACCTGAGAAAACATGATATTTCTTTCTGTAAACATGACATTGGATGCATTTGCCGAACAGGAAGATTGTGCTTTTCTCCAAAACCACTTTTAGGGTTTTTTTTTGGTTAAATTTCACTTCAAAACTGCAACGATTTGTCCAGATACTCCTGGATGAAAACAAAATTATCTGGTGTGTTGTGGCTATCTCAATCCGATATCTTGCTACAGCCTCTGTGATTGTTTGTGTTTTCTGGACATTCTCTATGGACTTTAAGGTTTTGAATGCATTTTATCAGGACCCTTTTTGTTTTCAGCTGGCAAACGCTAATTGGTTCCACCTGGATTCAACTCCTCCACACATTCGAGTTTTCTAGGAAGAAAGCTTCAGAAACCTGAGAAAACATGATATTTCTTTCTGTCAACATGACATTGGATGCATTTGCCGAACAGGAAGATTGTGCTTTTCTCCAAAACCACATTCAGGGTAGTTTTTTTGGTTAAATTTCACCTGAAATCCACAACAATTTGTCCAGATGCTCCTGGATGAAAACAAAACTATCTGGTGTGTTGTGGCTATCTCAATCCGATATCTTGCTACAGCCTCTGTGTTTGTGTTTTCTGGACATTCTCTATGGACTTTACGGTTTTGAATGCATTTTAGCATGTAAGGTTTTGTTTTTAGCTGCCAAACGCTAATTGGTTCCACCTGGAGTCAAATCCTCCACACATTCGAGTTTTCTAGGAAGAAAGCTTCAGAAACCTGAGAAAACATGATATTTCTTTCTGGAAACATGATATTGGATGCATTTGCCGAACAGGAAGATTGTGCTTTTCTCCAAAACCACTTTCACGGTGATTTTTTGGTTAAATTTCACTTCAAACTACAACAATTTGTCCAGATACTCCTGGATGAAAACAAAACTATCTGGTGTGTTGTGGCTATCTCAATCCCAGATCTTGCTACAGCCTATGTGATTTTTTGTGTTTTCTGGATATTCTCTATGGACTTTACGGTTTTGAATGCATTTTAGCATGTAAGTTTTTGTTTTCAGCTGGCAAACGCTAATTGGTTCCACCTGGAGTCAAATCCCCACACATTCGAGTTTTCTAGGAAGAAAGCTTCAGAACCCTGAGAAAACATGATATTTCTTTCTGTAAACATGACATTGGATGCATTTGCCGAACAGGAAGATTGTGCTTTTCTCCAAAACCACTTTCCGGGTGATTTTTTGGTTAAAATTCACTTCAAACTACAACAATTTGTCCAGATACTCCTGGATGAAAACAAAATTATCTGGTGTGTTGTGGCGATCTCATTCCTAGATCTTGCTACAACCTCTGTGTTTGTTTGTGTTTTCTGGATATTCTCTATGGACTTTACGGTTTTGAATGCATTTTAGCATGTAAGGTTTTGTTTTTAGCTGGCAAACGCTAATTGGTTCCACCTGGAGTCAAATCCTCCACACATTGGAGTTTTCTACGAAGAAAGCTTCAGAAACCTGAGAAAACATGATATTTCTTTCTGTAAACATGACATTGGATGCATTTGCCGAACAGGAAGATTGTGCTTTTCTCCAAAACCACTTTCACGGTGATTTTTTGGTTAAATTTCACTTCAAACTACAACAATTTGTCCAGATACTCCTGGATGAAAACAAAGATATCTGATGCTTTTAGCTATCTAAATCCCACATCTTGATACAGGCTCTGTGTGTGTTTGTGTTTTCTGGACATTCTCTATGGACTTGAAAGTTTTGAATGCATTTTAGCATGTAAGTTTTTGTTTTTAGCTGCCAAACGTTAATTGTTTCCACCTGGAGTGAAATCCTCCACACATTCGAGTTTTCTAGGAAGAAAGCTTCAGAAACCTGAGAAAACATGATATTTCTTTCTGTAAACATGACATTGGATGCATTTGCCGAACAGGAAGATTGTGCTTTTCCCCAAAACCACTTTCACGGTGATTTTTTGGTTAAATTTCACTTCAAACTTCAACAATTTGTCCAGATACTCCTGGATGAAAACAAAACTATCTGGTGTGTTGTGGCTATCTCAATCCGATATCTTGCTACAGCCTCTGTGATTGTTTGTTTTTTGTGGATATTCTCTATGGACTTTACGGTTTTGAATGCACTTTAGCATGTAAGTTTTTGTTTTCAGCTGGCAAACGCTAATTGGTTCCACCTGGAGTCAAATCCTCCACACATTCGAGTTTTCTAGGAAGAAAGCTTCAGAAACCTGAGAAAACATGATATTTCTTTCTGTAAACATGAAATTGGATGCATTTGCCGAACAGGAAGATTGTGCTTTTCTCCAAAACCACTTTCAGGGTGATTTTTTGGTTAAATTTCACTTCAAAACTACAACAATTTGTCCAGATACTCCTGGATGAAAACAAAATTATCAGGTGTGTTGTGGCTATCTCAATCTGATATCTTGCTACAGCCTCTGTGTTTGTGTTTTCTGGACATTCTCTATGGACTTTACGGTTTTGAATGCATTTTAGCATGTAAGTTTTTGTTTTTAGCTGCCAAACGCTAATTGGTTCCACCTGTAGTCAAATCCTCAACACATTCGAGTTTTCTAGGAAGAAATCTTCAGAAACCTGAGAAAACATGATATTTCTTTCTGTCAACATGACATTGGATGCATTTGCCGAACAGGAAGATTGTGCTTTTCTCCAAAACCACTTTCAGGGTTTTTTTTTTGGTTAAATTTCACTTCAAAACTACAAAAATTTGTCCAGATGCTCCTGGATGAAAACAAAATTATCTGGTGTGTTGTGGCTATCTCAATCCCAGATCTTGCTACAGCCTCTGTGTTTGTTTGTGTTTTCTGGACATTCTCTATGGACTTTAAGGTTTTGAATGCATTTTATCAGGACCCTTTTTGTTTTCAGCTGGCAAACGCTAATTGGTTCCACCTGGAGTCAAATCCTCCACACATTCGAGTTTTCTAGGAAGAAAGCTTCAGAAACCAGAGAAAACATGATATTTCTTTCTGTAAACACGACATTGGATGCATTTGCCGAACAGGAAGATTATGCTTTTACCCAAAATCACTTTCACGGTGATTTTTTGGTTAAATTTCACCCGAAATCCACAAGAATTTGTCCAGATACTCCTGGAGGAAAACAAAACTCTTTGGTGATTTTTAGCTATATCAATCCCAGATCTTGCTACAGCCTCTGTGTTTGTTTGTGTTTTCTGGACATTCTCTATGGACTTTAAGGTTTTGAATGCATTTTAGCATGTAAGTTTTTGTTTTCAGCTGGCAAACGCTAATTGGTTCCACCTGGAGACAAATCCTCCACACATTCGAGTTTTCTAGGAAGAAAGCTTCAGAAACCTGAGCAAACATGATATTTCTTTCTGTAAACATGACATTGGATGCATTTGCCGAACAGGAAGATTGTGCTTTTCCCCAAACCCAGTTTCACGGTGATTTTTTGCTTAAATTTCACTTCAAACTACAACAATTTGTCCAGATACTCCTGGATGAAAACAAAATTATCTGGTGTGTTGTGGCTATCTCAATCCCAGATCTTGCTACAGCCTCTGTGTGTGTTTGTGTTTTCTGGATATTCTCTGTGGACTTTATGGTTTTGAATGCACTTTAGCATATAAGTTTTTGTTTTTAGCTGCCAAACGTTAATTGGTTCCACCTGGAGTCAAATCCTCCACACATTCGAGTTTTCTAGGAAGAAAGCTTCAGAAACCTGAGAAAACATGATATTTCTTTCTGTAAACATGACATTGGATGCATTTGCCGAACAGGAAGATTGTGCTTTTCTCCAAAACCACTTTCAGGGTGATTTTTTGGTTAAATTTCACTTCAAACTACAACAATTTGTCCAGATACTCCTGGAGGAAAACAAAACTATCTGGTGTGTTGTGGCTATCTCAATCCCGGATCTTGCTACAGCCTCTGTGTTTGTGTTTTCTGGACATTCTCTATGGACTTTACGGTTTTGAATGCATTTTAGCATGTAAGTTTTTGTTTTCAGCTGGCAAACGCTAATTGGTTCCACCTGGAGTCAAATCCTCCACTCATTCGAGTTTTCTAGGAAGAAAGCTTCAGAAACCTGAGCAAACATATTTCTTTCTGTAAACATGACATTGGATGCATTTGCCGAACAGGAAGATTGTGCTTTTCTCCAAAACCACTTTCACGGTGATTTTTTGGTTAAATTTCACCTGAAATCCACAACAATTTGTCCAGATACTCCTGGAGGAAAACAAAACTATCTGGTGATTTGTAGCTATCTCAATCCCAGATCTTGCTACAGCCTCTGTGTGTGTTTGTGTTTTCTGGACATTCTCTATGGACTTTAAAGTTTTGAATGCATGTTAGCATGTAAGGTTTTGTTTTTAGCTGCCAAACGCTAATTGGTTCCACCTGGAGTCAAATGCTCCACACATTCGAGTTTTCTAGGAAGGAAGCTCCAGAAACCTGAGAAAACATGATATTTCTTTCTGTAAACATGACATTGGATGCATTTGCCGAACAGGAAGATTGTGCTTTTCTCCAAAACCACTTTCAGGGCGATTTTTTGGTTAAATTTCACTTCAAACTACAACAATTTGTCCAGATACTCCTGGATGAAAACAAAATTATCTGGTGTGTTGTGGCTATCTCAATCCGATATCTTGCTACAGTTTCTGTGTTTGAGTTTTCTGGACATTCTCTATGGACTTTACGGTTTTGAATGCAATTTAGCATGTAAGATTTGTTTTCAGCTGCCAAACGCTAATTGGTTCCACCTGGAGTCAAATCCTCCACACATTCGAGTTTTCTAGGAAGAAAGCTTCAGAAACCTGAGAAAACATGATATTTCTTTCTGTAAACATGACATTGGATGCATTTGCCAAACAGGAAGATTGTGCTTTTCTCCAAAACCACTTTCACGGCGTTTTTTGGTTAAATTTCACTTCAGACTACAACAATTTGTCCAGATACTCCTGGAGGAAAACAAAACTATCTGGTGTGTTGTGGCTATCTCAATCCCAGATCTTGCTACAGCCTCTGTGTTTGTGTTTTCTGGACATTCTCTATGGACTTTGCGGTTTTGAATGCATTTTAGCATGTAAGTTTTTGTTTTCAGCTGGCAAACACTAATTGGTTCCACCTGGAGTGAAATCCTCCACTCATTCGAGTTTTCTAGGCAGAAAGCATCAGAAACCTGAGAAAACATGATATTTCTTTCTGTAAACATGACATTGGATGCATTTGCCGAACAGGAAGATTGTGCTTTTCTCCAAAACCACTTTCACGGTGATTTTTTGGTTAAATTTCACCTGAAATCCACAAGAATTTGTCCAGATACTCCTGGAGGAAAACAAAACTATCTGGTGATTTTTAGCTATCTCAATCCCAGATCTTGCTACAGCCTCTGTGTGTGTTTGTGTTTTCTGGACATTCTCTATGGACTTGAAAGTTTTGAATGCATGTTAGCATGTAAGGTTTTGTTTTTAGCTGCCAAACGCTAATTGGTTCCACCTGGAGTCAAATCCTCCACACATTCGAGTTTTCTAGAAAGAAAGCTTCAGAAACCTGAGAAAACATGATATTTCTTTCTGTAAACATGACATTGGATGCATTTGCCGAACAGGAAGATTGTGCTTTTCTCCAAAACTACTTTCACGGTGATTTTTTGGTTAAATTTCACTTCAAACTACAACAATTTGTCCAGATACTCCTGAATGAAAACAAAGATATCTGGTGCTTTTAGCTATCTCAATCCCACATCTTGATACAGGCTCTGTGTGTGTTTGTGTTTTCTGGACATTCTCTATGGACTTTAAGGTTTTGAATGCATTTTAGCAGGACCCTTTTTGTTTTCTGCTGGGAAACGCTAATTGGTTCCACCTGGAGTCAAATCCTCCACACATTCGAGTTTTCTAGGAAGAAAGCTTCAGAAACCTGAGAAAACATGATATTTCTTTCTGTAAACACGACATTGGATGCATTTGCCGAACAGGAAGATTGTGCTTTTCTCCAAAACCACTTTCACTGTGATTTTTTGGTGAAATTTCACTTCAAAACTACAACAATTTGTCCAGATACGCCTGAATGAAAACAAAACTATCTGGTGTGTTGTGGCTATCTCAATCTGAGATCTTGCTACAGCCTCTGTGTTTGCTTGTGTTTTCTGGATATTCTCTATGGACTTTAAGGTTTTGAATGCACTTTAGCATGTAAGTTTTTGTTTTCAGCTGCCAAACGCTAATTGGTTCCACCTGGAGTCAAATCCTCCACACATTCGAGTTTTCTAGGAAGAAAGCTTCAGAAACCTGAGAAAACATGATATTTCTTTCTGTAAACATGACATTGGATGCATTTACCAAACAGGAAGATTGTGCTTTTCTCCAAAACCACTTTCACGGTGTTTTATGGTTAAATTTCACTTCAGACTACAACAATTTGTCCAGATACTCCTGGAGGAAAACAAAACTATCTGGTGTGTTGTGGCTATCTCAATCCCAGATCTTGCTACAGCCTCTGTGTTTGTGTTTTCTGGACATTCTCTATGGACTTTAAGGTTTTGAATGCATTTTAGCATGTAAGTTTTTGTTTTCAGCTGGCAAACACTAATTGGTTCCACCTGGAGTGAAATCCTCCACTCATTCGAGTTTTCTAGGCAGAAAGCTTCAGAAACCTGAGAAAACATGATATTTCTTTCTGTAAACATGACATTGGATGCATTTGCCGAACAGGAAGATTGTGCTTTTCTCCAAAACCACTTTCACGGTGATTTTTTGGTTAAATTTCACCTGAAATCCACAAGAATTTGTCCAGATACTCCTGGAGGAAAACAAAACTATCTGGTGATTTTTAGCTATCTCAATCCCAGATCTTGCTACAGCCTCTGTGTGTGTTTGTGTTTTCTGGACATTCTCTATGGACTTTACGGTTTTGAATGCATGTTAGCATGTAAGGTTTTGTTTTTAGCTGCCAAACGCTAATTGGTTCCACCTGGAGTCAAATCCTCCACACATTCGAGTTTTCTAGGAAGAAAGCTTCAGAAACCTGAGAAAACATGATATTTCTTTCTGTAAACATGACATTGGATGCATTTGCCGAACAGGAAGATTGTGCTTTTCTCCAAAACTACTTTCACGGTGATTTTTTGGTTAAATTTCACTTCAAACTACAACAATTTGTCCAGATACTCCTGAATGAAAACAAAGATATCTGGTGCTTTTAGCTATCTCAATCCCACATCTTGATACAGGCTCTGTGTGTGTTTGTGTTTTCTGGACATTCTCTATGGACTTTAAGGTTTTGAATGCATTTTAGCAGGACCCTTTTTGTTTTCTGCTGGGAAACGCTAATTGGTTCCACCTGGAGTGAAATCCTCCACACATTCGAGTTTTCTAGGAAGAAAGCTTCAGAAACCTGAGAAAACATGATATTTCTTTCTGTAAACACGACATTGGATGCATTTGCCGAACAGGAAGATTGTGCTTTTCTCCAAAACCACTTTCACTGTGATTTTTTGGTGAAATTTCACTTCAAAACTACAACAATTTGTCCAGATACTCCTGGATGAAAACAAAACTATCTGGTGTGTTGTGGCTATCTCAATCTGAGATCTTGCTACAGCCTCTGTGTTTGCTTGTGTTTTCTGGATATTCTCTATGGACTTTAAGGTTTTGAATGCACTTTAGCATGTAAGTTTTTGTTTTCAGCTGCCAAACGCTAATTGGTTCCACCTGGAGTCAAATCCTCCACACATTCGAGTTTTCTAGGAAGAAAGCTTCAGAAACCTGAGAAAACATGATATTTCTTTGTGTAAACATGACATTGGATGCATTTGCCGAACAAGAAGATTGTGCTTTTCTCCAAAACCACTTTCACGGCGTTTACTGGTTAAATTTCACTTCAAAACTACAACAATTTGTCCAGATACTCCTGGATGTAAACAAAACTATCTGGTGTGTTGTGGCTATCTCAATCCCAGATCTTGCTACAGCCTCTGTGTTTGTTTGTTTTTTCTGGACATTCTCTATGGACTTTATGCTTTTGAATGCATTTTAGCATGTAAGGTTTTGTTTTTAGCTGGCAAACGCTAATTGGTTCCACCTGGAGTCAAATCCTCCACACATTCGAGTTTTCCAGGCAGAAAGCTTCAGAACCCTGAGAAAACATGATATTTCTTTCTGTAAACATGACATTGGATGCATTTGCCGAACAGGAAGATTGTGCGTTTCTCCAAAGCCACTTTCACGGTGATTTTTTGGTTAAATTTCACCCAAAATCCACAAGTATTTGTCCAGATACTCCTGGAGGAAAACTAAACTATTTGGTGATTTTTAGCTATCTCAATCCCAGATCTTGCTACAGCCTCTGTGTGTGTTTGTGTTTTCTGGACATTCTCTATGGACTTTATGGCTTTGAATGCATTTTAGCATGGAAGTTTTTGTTTTTAGCTGCCAAACGCTAATTGGTTCCACCTGGAGTCAAATCCTCCACACATTCGAGTTTTCTAGGAAGAAATCTTCAGAATCCTGAGAAAACATGATATTTCTTTCTGTAAACATGACATTGGATGCATTTGCAGAACAGGAAGACTGTGCTTTTCTCCAAAACCACTTTCACGGTGATTTTTTGGTTAAATTTCACCCAAAATCCACAAGAATTTGTCCAGATACTCCTGGATGAAAACAAAACTATTTGGTGATTTTTAGCTATCTCAATCACAGATCTTGCTACAGCCTCTGTGTGTGTTTGTGTTTTCTGGACATTCTCTATGGACTTGAAAGTTTTGAATGCACTTTAGCATGTAAGTTTTTGATTTCAGCTGGCAAACGCTAATTGGTTCCACCTGGAGTCAAATCCTCCACACATTCGAGTTTTCTAGGCAGAAAGCTTCAGAAACCTGAGAAAACATATATTTCTTTCTGTAAACATGACATTGGATGCATTTGCCGAACAGGAAGATTGTGCTTTTCTCCAAAACCACTTTCAGGGTGATTTTTTGGTTAAATTTCACTTCAAAACTACAACAATTTGTCCAGATACTCCTGGATGAAAACAAAACTATCTGGTGTGTTGTGGCTATCTCAATCCGATATCTTGCTACAGCCTCTGTGTTTGTGTTTTCTGGACATTCTCTATGGACTTTACGGTTTTGAATGCATTTTAGCATGTAAGTTTTTGTTTTTAGCTGTCAAACGCTAATTGGTTCCACCTGGAGTCAAATCCTCCACACATTCGAGTTTTCTAGGAAGAAATCTTCAGAATCCTGAGAAAACATGATATTTCTTTCTGTAAACATGACATTGGATGCATTTGCCGAACAGGAAGATTGTGCTTTTCTCCAAAACCACTTTCACGGTGTTTACTGGTTAAATTTCACTTCAAAACTACAAAAATTTGTCCAGATACTCCTGGATGTAAACAAAACTATCTGGTGTGTTGTGGCTATCTCAATCCCAGATCTTGCTACAGCCTCTGTGTTTGTTTGTGTTTCCTGGACATTCTCTATGGACTTGAAAGTTTTGAATGCACTTTAGCATGTAAGTTTTTGTTTTCAGCTGGCAAACGCTAATTGGTTCCACCTGGAGTCAAATCCTCCACACATTCGAGTTTTCTAGGCAGAAAGCTTCAGAACCCAGAGAAAACATGATATTTCTTTCTGTAAACATGACATTGGATGCATTTGCCGAACAGGAAGATTGTGCTTTTCTCCAAAACCACTTTCACGGTGATTTTTTGGTTAAATTTCACCTGAAATCCACAAGAATTTGTCCAGATACTCCTGGAGGAAAACAAAACTATCTGGTGATTTTTAGCTATCTCAATCCCAGATCTTGCTACAGCCTCTGTGTGTGTTTGTGTTTTCTGGACATTCTCTATGGACTTGAAAGTTTTGAATGCATGTTAGCATGTAAGGTTTTGTTTTTAGCTGCCAAACGCTAATTGGTTCCACCTGGAGTCAAATCCTCCACACATTCGAGTTTTCTAGGAAGAAAGCTTCAGAAACCTGAGAAAACATGATATTTCTTTCTGTAAACATGACATTGGATGCATTTGCCGAACAGGAAGATTGTGCTTTTCTCCAAAACTACTTTCACGGTGATTTTTTGGTTAAATTTCACTTCAAACTACAACAATTTGTCCAGATACTCCTGGATGAAAACAAAACTATCTGGTGTGTTGTGGCTATTCAATCCGATATCTTGCTACAGCCTCTGTGTGTGTTTGTGTTTTCTGGACATTCTCTATGGACCTTACGGTTTTGAATGCATTTTAGCATGTAAGTTTTTGTTTTTAGCTGTCAAACGCTAATTGGTTCCACCTGGAGTCAAATCCTCCACACATTCGAGTTTTCTAGGAAGAAATCTTCAGAATCCTGAGAAAACATGATATTTCTTTCTGTAAACATGACATTGGATGCATTTGCAGAACAGGAAGATTGTGCTTTTCTCCAAAACCACTTTCAGCGTGATTTTTTGGTTAAATTTAACTTCAAAACTACAACAATTTGTGCAGATACTCCTGGATGAAAACAAAACTATCTGGTGTGTTGTGGCTATCTCAATCCCAGATCTTGCTACAGCCTCTGTGTTTGTTTGTGTTTCCTGGACATTCTCTATGGACTTTACGGTTTTGAATGCATTTTAGCATGTAAGTTTTTGTTTTTTGCTGCCAAACGCTAATTGGTTCCACCTGGAGTCAAATCCTCCACACATTCGAGTTTTCTAGGCAGAAAGCTTCAGAACCCTGAGAAAACATGATATTTCTTTCTGTAAACATGACATTGGATGCATTTGCCGAACAGGAAGATTGTGCTTTTCTCCAAAACCACTTTCACGGTGATTTTTGGTTAAATTTCACCCGAAATCCACAAGAATTTGTCCAGATACTCCTGAATGAAAACAAAGATATCTGGTGCTTTTAGCTATCTCAATCCCACATCTTGATACAGGCTCTGTGTGTGTTTGTGTTTTCTGGACATTCTCTATGGACTTTAAGGTTTTGAATGCATTTTAGCAGGACCCTTTTTGTTTTCTGCTGGGAAACGCTAATTGGTTCCACCTGGAGTCAAATCCTCCACACATTCGAGTTTTCTAGGAAGAAAGCTTCAGAAACCTGAGAAAACATGATATTTCTTTCTGTAAACACGACATTGGATGCATTTGCCGAACAGGAAGATTGTGCTTTTCCTCAAAACCACTTTCACGGTGATTTTTTGGTTAAATTTCACTTCAAACTACAACAATTTGTCCAGATACTCCTGGATGAAAACAAAACTATCTGGTGTGTTGTGGCTATCTCAATCTGAGATCTTGCTACAGCCTCTGTGTTTGCTTGTGTTTTCTGGATATTCTCTATGGACTTTAAGGTTTTGAATGCACTTTAGCATGTAAGTTTTTGTTTTCAGCTGCCAAACGCTAATTGGTTCCACCTGGAGTCAAATCCTCCACACATTCGAGTTTTCTAGGAAGAAATCTTCAGAATCCGGAGAAAACATGATATTTCTTTCTGTGAACATGACAATGGATGCATTTGCCGAACAGGAAGATTGTGCTTTTCTCCAAAACCACTTTCAGGGTTTTTTTTTTGGTTAAATTTCACTTCAAAAGTACAATTTGTCCAGATACTCCTGGATGAAAACAAAACTATCTGGTGTGTTGTGGCTATCTCAATCCGATATCTTGCTACAGCCTCTGTGTTTGTGTATTCTGGACATTCTCTATGGACTTTACGGTTTTGAATGCAATTTAGCAAGTAAGTTTTTGTTTTTAGCTGCAAAACACTAATTGGTTCCACCTGGAGTCAAATACTCCACACATTCGAGTTTTCTAGGAAGAAAGCTTCAGAAACCTGAGAAAACATGATATTTCTTTCTGTAAACATGACATTGGATGCATTTGCCGAACAGGAAGATTGTGCTTTTCTCCAAAACCACTTGCACGGTGTTTACTGGTTAAATTTCACTTCAAAACTACAACAATTTGTCCAGATACTCCTGGATGTAAACAAAATTATCTGGTGTGTTGTGGCTATCTCAATCCCAGATCTTGCTACAGCCTCTGTGTTTGTTTGTGTTTCCTGGACATTCTCTATGGACTTTATGGTTTTGAATGCATTTTAGCATGTAAGTTTTTGTTTTCAGCTGCCAAACGCTAATTGGTTCCACCTGGAGTCAAATCCTCCACACATTCGAGTTTTCTAGGCAGAAAGCTTCAGAAATCTGAGAAAACATGATATTTCTTTTTGTAAACATGACATTGGATGCATTTGCCGAACAGGAAGATTGTGCTTTTCTCCAAAACCACTTTCACGGTGATTTTTTGGTTAAATTTCACCCAAAATCCACAAGAATTTGTCCAGATACTCCTGGAGGAAAACTAAACTATTTGGTGATTTTTAGCTATCTCAATCCCAGATCTTGCTACAGCCTCTGTGTGTGTTTGTGTTTTCTGGACATTCTCTTTGGACTTGAAAGTTTTGAATGCACTTTAGCATGTAAGTTTTTGTTTTCAGCTGGCAAACGCTAATTGGTTCCACCTGGAGTCAAATCCTCCACACATTCGAGTTTTCTAGGCAGAAAGCTTCAGAACCCTGAGAAAACATGATATTTCTTTCTGTAAACATGACATTGGATGCATTTGCCGAACAGGAAGATTGTGCTTTTCTCCAAAACCACTTTCACGGTGATTTTTTGGTTAAATTTCACCTGAAATCCACAACAATTTGTCCAGATACTCCTGGAGGAAAACAAAACTATCTGGTGATTTTTAGCTATCTCAATCCCAGATCTTGCTACAGCCTCTGTTTGTGTTTGTGTTTTCTGGACATTCTCTATGGACTTTACGGTTTTGAATGCATGTTAGCATGTAAGGTTTTGTTTTCAGCTGCCAAACGCTAATTGGTTCCACCTGGAGTCAAATCCTCCACACATTCGAGTTTTCTAGGAAGAAAGCTTCAGAAACCTGAGAAAACATGATATTTCTTTCAGTAAACATGACATTGGATGCATTTGCCGAACAGGAAGATTGTGCTTTTCTCCAAAACCACTTTCACGGTGATTATTTGGTTAAAATTCACTTCAAACTACAACAATTTGTCCAGATACTCCTGAATGAAAACAAAGATATCTGGTGCTGTTAGGTATCTCAATCCCACATCTTGATACAGGCTCTGTGTGTGTTTGTGTTTTCTGGACATTCTCTATGGACTTTAAGGTTTTGAATGCATTTTAGCAGGACCCTTTTTGTTTTCTACTGGGAAACGCTACTTGGTTCCACCTGGAGTCAAATCCGCCACACATTCGAGTTTTCTAGGAAGAAAGCTTCAGAAACCTGAGAAAACATGATATTTCTTTCTATAAACACGACATTGGATGCATTTGCCGAACAGGAAGATTGTGCTTTTCCCCAAAACCACTTTCACGGTGATTATTTGGTTAAATTTCACTTCAAACTACAACAATTTGTCCAGATACGCCTGAATGAAAACAAAACTATCTGGTGTGTTTTGGCTATCTCAATCTGAGATCTTGCTACAGCCTCTGTGTTTGCTTGTGTTTTCTGGATATTCTCTATGGACTTTAAGGTTTTGAATGCACTTTAGCATGTAAGTTTTTGTTTTCAGCTGGCAAACGCTA
This sequence comes from Oryctolagus cuniculus, assembly GCF_964237555.1. Classification (NCBI taxonomy): domain Eukaryota; kingdom Metazoa; phylum Chordata; class Mammalia; order Lagomorpha; family Leporidae; genus Oryctolagus; species Oryctolagus cuniculus. Next base: position 2,581,767 of record NC_091451.1, read on the forward strand.
ATTGGTTCCACGTGGAGTCAAATCCGCCACACATTCGAGTTTTCTAGGAAGAAAGCTTCAGAAACCTGAGAAAACATATTTCTTTCTGTAAACATGACATTGGATGCATTTGCCGAACAGGAAGATTGTGCTTTTCTCCAAAACCACTTTCACGGTGATTTTTTGGTTAAATTTCACTTCAAAACTACAACAATTTGTCCAGATACTCCTGGATGAAAACAAAACTATCTGGTGTGTTGTGGCTATCTCAATCCCAGATCTTGCTACAGCCTCTGTGTGTGTTTGTGTTTTCTGGACATTCTCTATGGACTTTACGGTTTTGAATGCATTTTAGCAGGACCCTTTTTGTTTTTAGCTGCCAAACGCTAATTGGTTCCACCTGGAGTCAAATCCTCCACACATTCGAGTTTTCTAGGAAGAAAGCTTCAGAAACCTGAGAAAACATGATATTTCTTTGTGTAAACATGACATTGGATGCATTTGCCGAACAAGAAGATTGTGCTTTTCTCCAAAACCACTTTCACGGCGTTTACTGGTTAAATTTCACTTCAAAACTACAACAATTTTTCCAGATACTCCTGGATGTAAACAAAACTATCTGGTGTGTTGTGGCTATCTCAATCCCAGATCTTGCTACAGCCTCTGTGTTTGTTTGTGTTTTCTGGACATTCTCTATGGACTTTATGCTTTTGAATGCATTTTAGCATGTAAGGTTTTGTTTTTAGCTGGCAAACGCTAATTGGTTCCACGTGGAGTCAAATCCTCCACACATTCGAGTTTTCTAGGCAGAAAGCTTCAGAACCCTGAGAAAACATGATATTTCTTTCTGTAAACATGACATTGGATGCATTTGCCGAACAGGAAGATTGTGCGTTTCTCCAAAGCCACTTTCACGGTGATTTTTTGGTTAAATTTCACCCAAAATCCACAAGTATTTGTCCAGATACTCCTGGAGGAAAACTAAACTATTTGGTGATTTTTAGCTATCTCAATCCCAGATCTTGCTACAGCCTCTGTGTGTGTTTGTGTTTTCTGGACATTCTCTATGGACTTTATGGCTTTGAATGCATTTTAGCATGGAAGTTTTTGTTTTTAGCTGCCAAACGCTAATTGGTTCCACCTGGAGTCAAATCCTCCACACATTCGAGTTTTCTAGGAAGAAATCTTCAGAATCCTGAGAAAACATGATATTTCTTTCTGTAAACATGACATTGGATGCATTTGCAGAACAGGAAGACTGTGCTTTTCTCCAAAACCACTTTCACGGTGTTTACTGGTTAAATTTCACCCAAAATCCACAAGAATTTGTCCAGATACTCCTGGAGGAAAACTAAACTATTTGGTGATTTTTAGCTATCTCAATCCCAGATTTTGCTACAGCCTCTGTGTGTGTTTGTGTTTTCTGGACATTCTCTATGGACTTTACGGTTTTGAATGCACTTTAGCATGTAAGTTTTTGATTACAGCTGGCAAACGCTAATTGGTTCCACCTGGAGTCAAATCCTCCACACATTCGAGTTTTCTAGGCAGAAAGCTTCAGAAACCTGAGAAAACATATATTTCTTTCTGTAAACATGACATTGGATGCATTTGCCGAACAGGAAGATTGTGCTTTTCTCCAAAACCACTTTCAGCGTGATTTTTTGGTTAAATTTCACTTCAAAACTACAACAATTTGTCCAGATACTCCTGGATGAAAACAAAACTATCTGGTGTGTTGTGGCTATCTCAATCCGATATCTTGCTACAGCCTCTGTGTTTGTGTTTTCTGGACATTCTCTATGGACTTTACGGTTTTGAATGCATTTTAGCATGTAAGTTTTTGTTTTTAGCTGTCAAACGCTAATCGGTTCCACCTGGAGTCAAATCCTCCACACATTCGAGTTTTCTAGGAAGAAATCTTCAGAATCCTGAGAAAACATGATATTTCTTTCTGTAAACATGACATTGGATGCATTTGCCGAACAGGAAGATTGTGCTTTTCTCCAAAACCACTTTCACGGTGTTTACTGGTTAAATTTCACTTCAAAACTACAACAATTTGTCCAGATACTCCTGGATGTAAACAAAACTATCTGGTGTGTTTTGGCTATCTCAATCCCAGATCTTGCTACAGCCTCTGTGTTTGTTTGTGTTTCCTGGACATTTTCTATGGACTTTACGGTTTTGAATGCATTTTAGCATGTAAGTTTTTGTTTTCAGCTGGCAAACGCTAATTGGTTCCACCTGGAGTCAAATCCTCCACACATTCGAGTTTTCTAGGCAGAAAGCTTCAGAACCCTGAGAAAACATGATATTTCTTTCTGTAAACATGACATTGGATGCATTTGCCGAACAGTAAGATTGTGCTTTTCTCCAAAACCACTTTCACGGTGATTTTTTGGTTAAATTTCACCCAAAATCCACAAGAATTTGTCCAGATACTCCTGGAGGAAAACAAAGATATCTGGTGGTTTTTAGCTATCTCAATCCCAGATCTTGCTACAGCCTCTATGTGTGTTTGTGTTTTCTGGACATTCTCTATGGACTTTACGGTTTTGAATGCATTTTAGCATGTAAGGTTTTGTTTTTAGCTGCCAAACGCTAATTGGTTCCACCTGGAGTCAAATCCTCCACACATTCGAGTTTTCTAGAAAGAAAGCTTCAGAAACCTGAGAAAACATGATATTTCTTTCTGGAAACATGATATTGGATGCATTTGTCGAACAGGAAGATTGTGCTTTTCTCCAAAACCACTTTCAGGGTGATTTTTTGCTTAAATTTCACTTCAAACTACAACAATTTGTCCCGATACTCCTGCATGAAAACAAAGATATCTGGTGCTTTAAGCTATCTCAATCCCAGATCTTGCTAAAGCCTCTGTGTGTGTTTGTGTTTTCTGGACATTCTCTATGGACTTTAAGGTTTTGAATGCCTTTTAGCAGGACCCTTTTTGTTTTCAGCTGGCAAACGCTAATTGGTTCCACCTGGAGTCAACTCCTCCACACATTCGAGTTTTCTAGGAAGAAAGCTTCAGAAACCTGAGAAAACATGATATTTCTTTCTGTAAACATGACATTGGATGCATTTGCCGAACAGGAAGATTGTGCTTTTCCCCAAAACCACTTTCACGGTGATTTTTTGCTTAAATTTCACTTCAAACTACAACAATTTTTCCAGATCCTCCTGGATGAAAACAAAACTATCTGGTGTGTTGTGGCTATCTCAATCCCAGATCTTGCTACAGCCTCTGTGATTGTTTTTGTTTTCTGGGTATTCTCTATGGACTTTACGGTTTTGAATGCATTTTAGCATGTAAGTTTTTGTTTTCAGCTGGCAAACGCTAATTGGTTCCACCTGGAGTCAAATCCTCCACACATTCGAGGTTTCTAGGCAGAAAGCTTCAGAACCCTGAGAAAACATGATATTTCTTTCTGTAAACATGACATTGGATGCATTTGCCGAACAGGAAGATTGTGCTTTTCTCCAAAACCACTTTCACGGTGATTTTTTGGTTAAATTTCACCTGAAATCCACAAGAATTTGTCCAGATACTCCTGGATGAAAACAAAACTATCTGGTGTGTTGTGGCTATCTCAATCCGATATCTTGCTACAGCCTCTGTGTTTGTGTTTTCTGGACATTCTCTATGGACTTTACGGTTTTGAATGCATTTTAGCATGTAAGTTTTTGTTTTTAGCTGCCAAATGCTAATTGGTTCCACCTGGAGTCAAATCCTCCACACATTCGAGTTTTCTAGGAAGAAATCTTCAGAATCCTGACCAAACATGATATTTCTTTCTGTAAACATGACATTGGATGCATTTGCCGAACAGGAAGATTGTGCTTTTCTCCAAAACCAATTTCACGGTGATTTTTTGGTTAAATTTCACTTCAAAACTACAACAATTTGTCCAGATACTCCTGGATGAAAACAAAATTATCTGGTGTGTTGTGGCTATCTCAATCCCAGATCTTGCTACAGCCTCTGTGATTGTTTGTGTTTTCTGGGTATTCTCTATGGACTTTACGGTTTTGAATGCACTTTAGCATGTAAGTTTTTGTTTTCAGCTGGCAAACGCTAATTGGTTCCACCTGGAGTCAAATCCGCCACACATTCGAGTTTTCTAGGAAGAAAGCTTCAGAAACCTGAGAAAACATGATATTTCTTTTTGTAAACATGACATTGGATGCATTTGCCGAACAGGAAGATTGTGCTTTTCTCCAAAACCGCTTTCACGGTGTTTACTGGTTAAATTTCACTTCAAACTACAACAATTTGTCCAGATACTCCTGGATGAAAACAAAACTATCTGGTGTGTTGTGGCTATCTCAATCCCAGATCTTGCTACAGCCTCTGTGTTTGTTTGTGTTTCCTGGACATTCTCTATGGACTTTGCGGTTTTGAATGCATTTTAGCATGTAAGTTTTTGTTTTCAAATGGCAAACGCTAATTGGTTCCACCTGGAGTCAAATCCTCCACACATTCGAGTTTTCTACGAAGAAATCTTCAGAATCCTGAGAAAACATGATATTTCTTTCTGTAAACATGACATTGGATGCATTTGCCGAACAGGAAGATTGTGCTTTTCTCCAAAACCACTTTCACGGTGATTTTTTGGTTAAATTGCACCCAAAATCCACAAGAATTTGTCCAGATACTCCTGGATGTAAACAAAACTATCTGGTGTGTTTTGGCTATCTCAATCCCAGATCTTGCTACAGCCTCTGTGTTTGTTTGAGTTTCCTGGACATTCTCTATGGACTTTACGGGTTTGAATGCATTTTAGCATGTAAGTTTTTGTTTTCAGCTGGCAAACGCTAATTGGTTCCACCTGGAGTCAAATCCTCCACACATTCGAGTTTTCTAGGCAGAAAGCTTCAGAAACCTGAGAAAACATGATATTTCTTTCTGGAAACATGATATTGGATGCATTTGTCGAACAGGAAGATTGTGCTTTTCTCCAAAACCACTTTCACGGTGATTTTTTGGTTAAATTTCACTTCAAACTACAACAATTTGTCCACATACTCCTGCATGAAAACAAAGATATCTGGTGCTTTTAGCTATCTCCATGCCAGATCTTGCTACAGCCTCTGTGTGTGTTTGTGTTTTCTGGACGTTCTCTATGGACTTTAAGGTTTTGAATGCCTTTTAGCAGGACCCTTTTTGTTTTCAGCTGTCAAACGCTAATTGGTTCCACCTGGAGTCATATCCTCCACACATTCGAGTTTTCTAGGAAGAAAGCTTCAGAACCCTGAGAAAACATGATATTTCTTTCTGTAAACATGACATTGGATGCATTTGCCGAACAGGAAGATTGTGCTTTTCCCCAAAACCACTTTCACGGTGATTTTTTGGTTAAATTTCACTTCAAACTACAAGAATTTGTCCAGATACTCCTGGATGTAAACAAAACTATCTGGTGTGTTGTGGCTATCTAAATCCCAGATCTTGCTACAGCCTCTGTGATTGTTTGTGTTTTCTGGATATTCTCTATGGACTTTACGGTTTTGAATGCATTTTAGCATGTAAGTTTTTGTTTTCAGCTGGCAAACGCTAATTGGTTCCACCTGGAGTCAAATCCTCCACACATTCGAGTTTTCTAGGAAGAAAGCTTCAGAAATCTGAGAAAACATGGTATTTCTTTCTGTAAACATGAAACTGGATGCATTTGCCGAACAGGAAGATTGTGCTTTTCTCCAAAACCAATTTCAGGGGTTTTTTTTGGTAAAATTTCACTTCAAAACTACAACAATTTGTCCAGATACTCCTGGATGAAAACAAAATTATCTGGTGTGTTGTGGCTATCTCAATCCCAGATCTTGCTACAGCCTCTGTGTGTGTTTGTGTTTTCTGGACATTCTCTATGGACTTTACGGTTTTGAATGCATTTTAGCATGTAAGGTTTTGTTTTTAGCTGCCAAACGCTAATTGGTTCCACCTGGAGTCAAATCCTCCACACATTCGAGTTTTCTAGGAAGAAAGCTTCAGAAACCTGAGAAAACATGATATTTCTTTCTGGAAACATGATATTGGATGCATTTGCCGAACAGGAAGATTGTGCTTTTCTCCAAAACCACTTTCACGGTGATTTTTTGGTTAAATTTCACTTCAAACTACAACAATTTGTCCCGATACTCCTGCATGAAAACAAAGATATCTGGTGCTTTTAGCTATCTCAATGCCAGATCTTGCTACAGCCTCTGTGTTTTTTTGTGTTTTCTGGACATTCTCTATGGACTTGAAAGTTTTGAATGCATTTTAGCAGGACCCTTTTTGTTTTCAGCTGTCAAACGCTAATTGGTTCCTCCTGGAGTCAAATCCTCCACACATTCGAGTTTTCTAGGAAGAAAGCTCCAGAAACCTGAGAAAACATGATATTTCTTTCTGTAAACATGACATTGGATGCATTTGCCGAACAGGAAGATTGTGCTTTTCTCCAAAACCACTTTCAGGGTGATTTTAGAGTTAAATTTCACTTCAAACTACAACAATTTGTCCTGATACTCCTGGATGAAAACAAAACTATCTGGTGTGTTGTGGCTATCTCAATCCCAGATCTTGCTACAGCCTCTGTGTTTGTGTTTTCTGGACATTCTTATGGACTTTACGGTTTTGAATGCATTTTAGCATGTAAGTTTTTGTTTTCAGCTACCAAACGCTAATTGGTTCCACCTGGAGTCAAATCCTCCACACATTCGAGTTTTCTAGGAAGAAAGCTTCAGAAACCTGAGAAAACATGATATTTCTTTCTGTAAACATGACATTGGATGCATTTGCCGAACAGGAAGATTGTGCTTTTCCCCAAAACCACTTTCACGGTGATTTTTTGCTTAAATTTCACTTCAAACTACTACAATTTGTCCAGATACTCCTGGATGTAAACAATACTATCTGGTGTGTTGTGGCTATCTCAATCCCAGATCTTGCTACAGCCTCTGTGATTGTTTGTGTTTTCTGGATATTCTCTATGGACTTTACGGTTTTGAATGCATTTTAGCATGTAAGTTTTTGTTTTCAGCTGGCAAACGCTAATTGGTTCCACCTGGAGTCAAATCCGCCACACATTCGAGTTTTCTAGGAAGAAAGCTTCAGAAATCTGAGAAAACATGGTATTTTTTTCTGTAAACATGAAATTGGATGCATTTGCCGAACAGGAAGATTGTGCTTTTCTCCAAAACCACTTTCACGGTGATTTTTTGTTAAATTTCACTTCAAACTACAACAATTTGTCCAGATACTCCTGGATGAAAACAAAACTATCTGGTGTGTTGTGGCTATCTCAATCCGATATCTTGCTACGGACTCTGTGTTTGTGTTTTCTCTACATTCTTATGGACTTTACGGTTTTGAATGCATTTTAGCATGTAAGGTTTTGTTTTTAGCTGCCAAACGCTAATTGGTTCCACCTGGAGTCAAATCCTCCACACATTCGAGTTTTCTAGGAAGAAAGCTTCAGAAACCTGAGAAAACATGATATTTCTTTCTGTAAACATGACATTGGATGCATTTGCCGAACAGGAAGATTGTGCTTTTCCCCAAAACCACTTTCATGGTGATTTTTTGCTTAAATTTCACTTCAAACTAAAACAATTTGTCCAGATACTCCTGGATGTAAACAAAACTATCTGGTGTGTTGTGGCTATCTCAATCCCGGATCTTGCTATAGCTTCTGTGATTGTTTGTGTTTTCTGGATATTCTCTATGGACTTTAGGGTTTTGAATGCATTTTAGCATGTAAGATTTTGTTTTCAGCTACCAAACGCTAATTGGTTCCACCTAGAGTGAAATCCTCCACACATTCGAGTTTTCTAGGAAGAAATCTTCAGAATCCTGAGCAAACATGATATTTCTTTCTGTAAACATGACATTGGATGCATTTGCCGAACAGGAAGATTGTGCTTTTCTCCAAAACCACTTTCAGGGTTTTTTTTTGGTTAAATTTCACTTCAAAACTACAACAATTTGTCCAGATACTCCTGGATGAAAACAAAACTATCTGGTGTGTTGTGGCTATCTCAATCCGATATCTTGCTACAGCCTCTGTGTTTGTGTTTTCTGGACATTTTCTATGGACTTTACGGTTTTGAATGCATTTTAGTATGTAAGGTTTTGGTTTTAGCTGCCAAACGCTAATTGGTTCCACCTGGAGTCAAATCCTCCACACATTCGAGTTTTCTAGGAAGAAATCTTCAGAATCCTGAGCAAACATGATATTTCTTTCTGTAAACATGACATTGGATGCATTTGCCGAACAGGAAGATTGTGCTTTTCTCCAAAAACAATTTCAGGGTTTTTTTTTGGTTAAATTTCACTTCAAAACTACAACAATTTGTCCAGATACTCCTGGATGAAAACAAAATTATCTGGTGTGTTGTGGCTATCTCAATCCCAAATCTTGCTACAGCCTCTGTGTGTGTTTGTATTTTCTGGACATTCTCTATGGACTTTAAGATTTTGAATGCATGTTAGCATGTAAGGTTTTGTTTTTAGCTGCCAAACGCTAATTGGTTCCACCTGGAGTCAAATCCTCCACACATTCGAGGTTTCTAGGAAGAAAGCTCCAGAAACCTGAGAAAAAATGATATTTCTTTCTGGAAACATGATATTGGATGCATTTGCCGAACAGGAAGATTGTGCTTTTCTCCAAAACCACTTTCACGGTGATTTTTTGGTTAAATTTAACTTCAAACCACAACAATTTGTCCAGATACTCCTGCATGAAAACAAAGATATCTGGTGCTTTTAGCTATCTCAATCCCAGATCTTGCTACAGCCTCTGTGTGTGTTTGTGTTTTCTGGACATTCTCTATGGACTTTAAGGTTTTGAATGCCTTTTAGCAGGACCCTTTTTGTTTTCAGATGTCAAACGCTAATTGGTTCCACCTGGAGTCAAATCCTCCACACATTCGAGTTTTCTAGGAAGAAATCTTCAGAATCCTGAGCAAACATGATATTTCTTTCTGTAAACATGACATTGGATGCATTTGCCGAACAGGAAGATTGTGCTTTTCTCCAAAACCACTTTCAGGGTTTTTTTTTGGTTAAATTTCACTTCAAAACTACAACAATTTGTCCAGATACTCCTGGATGAAAACAAAACTATCTGGTGTGTTGTGGCTATCTCAATCCGATATCTTGCTACAGACTCTGTGTTTGTGTTTTCTGCATATTCTCTATGGACTTTACGGTTTTGAATGCAATTTAGCATGTAAGGTTTTGTTTTTAGCTGCCAAACGCTAATTGGTTCCACCTGGAGTCAAATCCTCCACACATTCGCGTTTTCTAGGCAGAAAGCTACAGAAACCTGAGAAAACATGGTATTTCTTTCTGTAAATATGAAATTGGATGCATTTACCGAACAGGAAGATTGTGCTTTTCTAAAAAAAACACTTTCACGGTGATTTTTTGGTTAAATTGCACCCGAAATTCACAAGAATTTGTCCAGATACTCCTGGAGGAAAACAAAACTATTTGGTAATTTTTAGCTATCTCAATCCCAGATCTTGCTACAGCCTCTGTGTGTGTTTGTGTTTTCTGGACATTCTCTATGGACTTTACGGTGTTGAATGCATTTTAGCATGTAAGGTTTTGTTTTCAGCTGCCAAACGCTAATTGGGTCCACCTGGAGTCAAATCCTCCACACATTCGAGTTTTCTAGGAAGAAAGCTTCAGAAATCTGAGAAAACATGATATTTCTTTCTGTAAACATGACATTGGATGCATTTGCCGAACAGGAAGATTGTGCTTTTCTCCAAAACCTCTTTCAGGGTTTTTTTTTGGTTAAATTTCAGTTCAAACTACAACAATTTGTCCAGATACTCCTGGATGAAAACAAAGATATCTGGTGATTTTAGCTATCTCAATCCCAGATCTAGCTACATCCTCTGTGTGTGTTTGTGTTTTCTTTACATTCTCTATGGACTTTAAGGTTTTGAATGCATTTAGTATGTAAGTTTTTGTTTTTAGCTGCCAAACGCTAATTGGTTCCACCTGGAGTCAAATCCTCCACACATTCGAGTTTTCTAGGAAGAAAGCTTCAGAAACCTGAGCAAACATGATATTTCTTTCTGTAAACATGACATTGGATGCATTTGCCGAACAGGAAGATTGTGCTTTTCTCCAAAACCGCTTTCAGGGTTTTTTTTTGGTTAAATTTCACTTCAAACTACAACAATTTGTCCAGATACTCCTGGATGAAAACAAAGATATCTGGTGATTTTTAGCTATCTCAATCCCAGATCTTGCTACAGCCTCTGTGTGTGTTTGTATTTTCTGGACATTCTCTATGGACTTTACGGCTTTGAATGCATTTTAGCATGTAAGTCTTTGTTTTCAGCTGGCAAACGCTAATTGATTCCACCTGGAGTCAAATCCTCCACACATTCGAGTTTTCTAGGAAGAAAGCTTCAGAAACCTGAGAAAACATGATATTTTTTCTGTAAACATGACATTGGATGCATTTGCCGAACAGGAAGATTGTGCTTTTCTCCAAAACCACTTTCACGGTGATTTTTTGGTTAAATTTCACTTCAAAACTACAACAATTTGTCCAGATACTCCTGGATGTAAACAAAACTATCTGGTGTGTTGTGGCTTTCTCAATCCCAGATCTTGCTACAGACTCTGTGTTTGTGTTTTCTGGACATTCTTATGGACTTTACGGTTTTGAATGCATTTTAGCATGTAAGCTTTTGTTTTCAGCTACCAAACGCTAATTGGTTCCACCTGGAGTCAAATCCTCCACACATTCGAGTTTTCTAGTTAGAAAGCTTCAGAAACCTGAGAAAACATGATATTTCTTTCTGTAAACATGACATTGGATGCATTTGCCGAACAGGAAGATTGTGCTTTTCCCCAAAACCACTTTCACGGTGATTAGTCGTTAAATTTCACCCGAAATCCACAACAATTTGTCCAGATACTCCTGGATGAAAACAAAGATATCTGGTGCTTTTAGCTATCTCAATCCCAGATCTTCCTACATCCTCTGTGTGTGTTTGTGTTTTCTTTACATTCTCTATGGACTTTAAGGTTTTGAATGCATTTTAGCATGTAAGTTTTTGTTTTTACCTGCAAAATGCTAATTGGTTCCAGCTGGAGTCAAATCCTCCACACATTCGAGTTTTCTAGGAATAAAGCTTCAGAAACCTGAGAAAACATGATATTTGTATTTGTAAACATGACATTGGATGCTTTTCCTGAAGAGGAAGATTGTGTTTTCTTCAAAACCACTTTCACGGTTATCTTTTGGTTAATTTTCACTTCAAAACTACAACAATTTGTCCAGATACTCCTGGATGAAAACAAAACTATTTGGTGATTTTTAGCTATCTCAATCGCAGATCTTGCTACAGCCTCTGTGTGTGTTTGTGTTTTCTGGACATTCTCTATGGACTTGAAAATTTTGAATGCATTTTAGCATGTAAGTTTTTGTTTTTAGCTGCCAAACGCTAATTGGTTCCACCTAGAGTGAAATCCTCCACACATTCGAGTTTTCTAGGAAGAAATCTTCAGAAACCTGAGAAAACCTGACATTCGTATTTGTAAACATGACATTGGATGCATTTGCTGAACAGGAAGATTGTGCTTTTCTCCAAAACCACGTTCAAGCTGATTTTTTGGTTATATTTCTCTTCAAAACTACAAGAATTGGTCCAGTTACTCCTGGATGAAAACAAAACTATCTGATGTGTTGTGGCTATCTCAATCCAAGATCTTGCTACAGCCTCTGTGTTTGTTTGTGTTTTCTGGACATTCTCTATGGACTTTACGGTTTTGAATGCATTTTTGCATGTAAGTTTTTGTTTTCAGCTGGCAAACACTAAATGGTTCCACCTGGAGTCAAATCCGCCACACATTCGAGTTTTCTAGGAAGAAAGCTCCAGAAACCTGAGAAAACATGATATTTGTATTTGTAAACATGACATTGGATGCATTTGCTGGACAGTAGGATTGTGCTTTTCTCCAAATCCAGTTTCACATTGATTTTTTGGTTAAATTTCACTTCAAAACTACAACAATTTTTCCAGTACTCGTGGATGAAAACAAAACTATCTGATGTGTTGTGGCTATCTCAATCCCAGATCTTGCTACAGCGTCTGTGTGTGTTTGTGTTTTCTGGACATTCTCTATGGACTTTACGGTTTTGAATGCATTTTAGCATGTAAGGTTTTGTTTTTAGCTGCCAAACGCTAATTGGTTCCACCTGGAGTGAAATCCTCCACACATTCGAGTTTTCTAGGAAGAAATCTTCAGAAACCTGAGAAAACATGACATTCGTATTTGTAAACATGACATTGGATGCATTTGCTGAACAGGCAGATTGTGCTTTTCTCCAAAACCACGTTTAAGGTGATTTTTTGGTTATATTTCACTTCAAAACTACAAGAATTGGTCCAGTTACTCCTGGATGAAAACAAAACTATCTGATGTGTTGTGGCTATCTCAATCCAAGATCTTGCTACAGCCTCTGTGTGTGTTTGTGTTTTCTGGACATTCTCTATGGACTTGAAAATTTTGAATGCATTTTAGCATGTAAGTTTTTGTTTTTAGCTGCCAAACGCTAATTGCTTCCATCTGGAGTCAAATCCTCCACACACTCGAGTTTTCTAGGAAGAATGCTTCAGAAACCTGAGAAAACATGATATTTCTTTCTGTAAACATGACATTGGATGCAATTGCTGAACAGGAAGATTGTGCTTTTCTCGAAAACCACTTTCACGGTGATTTTTCTTAAATTTCAACCGAAATCCACAACAATTTGTCCAGATACTCCTGGAGGAAAACAAAACTATCTGGTGTGTTGTGGCTATCTCAATCCCAGATCTTGCTACAGCCTCTGTGTGTTTGTGTTTTCTGGACATTCTCTATGGACTTTACGGTTTTGAATGCATTTTAGCATGTAAGTTTTTGTTTTTAGCTGCCAAACGCTAATTGGTTCCACCTGGAGTCAAATCCTCCACACATTCGAGTTTTCTAGGAAGAAAGCTTCAGAAACCTGAGAAAACATGATATTTCTTTCTGTAAACATGACATTGGATGCATTTGCCAAACAGGAAGATTGTGCTTTTCTCCAAAACCACTTTCACGGTGATTTTTTGGTTTAATTTCACTTCAAAACTGCAACAGTTTTTCCAGATACTCCTGGATGAAAACAAAACTATCTGGTGTGTTGTGGCTATCTCAATCCCAGATCTTGCTACAGCCTCTGTGTGTGTTTGTGTTTTCTGGACATTCTCTATGGACTTGAAAATTTTGAATGCATTTTAGCATGTAAGTTTTTGGTTTTAGCTGCCAAACGCTAATTGGTTCCACCTGGAGTCAAATCCGCCACACATTCGAGTTTTCTAGGAAGAAAGCTCCAGAAACCTGAGAAAATATGATATTTGTATTTGTAAACATGACATTGGATGCATTTGCTGGACAGGAAGATTGTGCTTTTATTCAAAACCACGTTCACGGTGATTTTTTGGTTAAATTTCACTTCAAAACTACAACAATTTTTCCAGATCCTCCTGGATGAAAACAAAACTATCTGGTGTGTTGTGGCTATCTCAATCCCAGATCTTGCTACAGCCTCTGTGTGTGTTTGTGTTTTCTGGACATTCTCTATGGACTTTACGGTTTTGAATGCATTTTAGCATGTAAGTTTTTGTTTTTAGCTACCAAACGCTAATTGGTTCCACCTGGAGTGAAATCCTCCACACATTCGAGTTTTCTAGGAAGAAATCTTCAGAAACCTGAGAAAACATGACATTCGTATTTGTAAACATGACATTGGATGCATTTTCTGAACAGGCAGATTGTGCTTTTCTCCAAAACCACGTTCAAGGTGATTTTTTGGTTATATTTCTCTTCAAAACTACAAGAATTGGTCCTGTTACTCCTGGATTAAAACAAAACTATCTGATGTGTTGTGGCTATCTCAATCCAAGATCTTGCTACAGCCTCTGTGTTTGTTTGTGTTTTCTGGACATTCTCTATGGACTTTAAGGTTTTGAATGCATTTTAGCAGGACCCTTTTTGTTTTCTGCTGGCAAACGCTAATTGGTTCCACCTGGAGTCAAATCCTCCACACATTCGAGTTTTCTAGGAAGAAAGCTTCAGAAACCTGAGAAAACATGATATTTCTTTCTGTAAACACGACATTGGATGCATTTGCCGAACAGGAAGATTGTGCTTTTCTCCAAAACCACTTTCACGGTGATTGTTGGTTAAATTTCAACCAAAATCCACAACAATTTGTCCAGATACTCCTGGATGAAAACAGAACTATCTGGTCATTTGTAGGTATCTGAATCCCAGATCTTGCTTCAGCCTGTGTCTGTGTTTGTGTTTTCTGGACATTCTCTATGAACTTGAAAGTTTTGAATGCGTTTTAGCATGTAAGTTTTTGTTTTTAGCTGCCAAGCGCTAATTGGTTCCACCTGGAATCAAATCCTCCACACATTCGAGTTTTCTAGGAAGAAAGCTCCAGAAACCTGAGAAAACATGATATTTCTTTCTCTAAACATGACATTGGATGCCTTTGCTGAACAGGAAGATTGTGCTTTTCTCCAAAACCACTTTCACGGTGATTGTTGTTCAATTTCACCTGAAATCCACAACAATTTGTCCAGATACTCCTGGATGAAAACCAAACTATCTGGTGATTTGTAGGTATCTCAATCCCAGATCTTGCTACAGCCTCTGTGTGTGTTTGTGTTTTCTGAACATTCTCTATGGACTTTACGGTTTTGAATGCATTTTAGCATGTAAGGTTTTGTTTTTAGCTGCCAAACGCTAATTGGTTCCACCTGGAGTCAAATCCTCCACACATTCGAGTTTTCTAGGAAGAAAGCTTCAGAAACCTGAGAAAACATGATATTTCTTTCTGTAAACATGACATTGGATGCATTTGCCAAACAGGAAGATTGTGCTTTTCTCCAAAACAACTTTCACGGTGATTTTTTTGTTAAATTTCACTTCAAAACTACAACAATTTGTCCAGATATTCCTGGATGAAAACAAAACTATCTGGTGTGTTGTGGCTATCTCATTCCCAGATCTTGCTACAGCCTCTGTGTGTGTTTGTGTTTTCTGGACATTTTCTATGAACTTCATGGTTTTGAATGCATTTTAGCATGTAAGGTTTTGTTTTTAGCTGCCAAACGCTAATTGGTTCGACCTGGAGTCAAATCCTCCACACAGTCGAGTTTTCTAGGAAGAAAGCTACAGAAACCAGAGAAAACATGATATTTCTTTCTGTAAACATGACATTGGATGCATTTGACGAAAAGGAAGAATGTAATTTTCCCCAATTTCACTTTCACGGTGATAGTTGGTTAAATTTCACTTCAAAACTACAACAATTTGTCCAGATACTCCTGGCTGAAAACAAAACTATCTGGTGTGTTGTGGCTATCTCAATCCCAGATCTTGCTACAGCCTCTGTGTGTGTTTGTGTTTTCTGGACATTCTCTATGGACTTGAAAGTTTTGAATTCATTTTAGCATGTAAGGTTTTGTTTTTAGATGCCAAACGCTAATTGGTTCCACCTGGAGTCAAATCCGCCACACATTTGAGTTTTCTAGGAAGAAAGCTTCAGAAACCAGAGAAAACATGATATTTCTTTCTGTAAACATGACATTGGATGCATTTGCCGAACAGGAAGATTGTGCAGTTCTCCAAAACTACTTTCACGGTGATTTTTTGGTTAAATTTCACTTCAAAACTACAACAATTTGTCCAGATACTCCTGGATGAAAACAAAACTATCTGGTGATTTGTAGCTATCTCAATCCCAGATCTTGCTACAGCCTCTGTGTGTGTTTGTGTTTTCTGGACATTCTCTATGGACTTAAAGTTTTGGAACGCATTTTAGCAGGACCCTTTTTGTTTTCTGCTGGCAAAGGCTAATTGGTTCCACCTGGAGTCAAATCCTCCACACATTCGAGTTTTCTAAAAAAGCTCCAGAAAACTGAGGAAACATGATATTTCTTTCTGTAAACATGACATTGGATGCATTTCTCGAAAAGGAAGATTGTGCTTTTCTCCAAAACCACTTTCACGGTGATTGTTGATTAAAATTCACTTCAAAACTACAACAATTTGTCCAGATACTCCTGGATGAAAACAAAACTATCTGGTGATTTGTAGCTATCTCAATAGCAGATTTGGTACTGCCTCTGTGCGTGTTTCTGTTTTCTGGACATTCTCTGTGGACTTTACGGTTTTGAATGCATTTTAGCAGGACCCTTTTTGTTTTTAGCTGCCAAACGCTAATTGGTTCCACCTGGAGTCAAATCCTCCACACATTCGAGTTTTCTAGGAAGAAAGCTCCAGAAACCTGAGAAAACATGATATTTCTTTCTGTAAACATGACATTGGATGCATTTGCCGAACAGAAAGATTGTGCTTTTCTCCAAAACCACTTTCATGGTGATTGTTGGTTAAATTTCAACCAAAATCCACAACAGTTTGTCCAGATACTCCTGGGTGAATACAAAACTATCTGGTGATTTGTAGCTATCTCAATCCCAGATCTTGCTACAGCCTCTGTGTGTGTTTGTGTTTTCTGGACATTCTCCATGGACTTTACGGTTTTGAATGCATTTTAGCGTGTAAGGTTTTGTTTTTTTGCTGCCAAACGCTAATTGGTTCCACCTGGAGTCAAATCCTCCACACATTCGAGTTTTCTAGGAAGAAAGCTTCAGAAACCTGAGAAAACATGATATTTCTTTCTGTAAACATGACATTGGATGAATTTGCCGAACAGGACGATTGTGCTTTTCTCCAAAACCACTTTCACGGTGATTGTTGGTTAAATTTCACCCGAAATCCACAACAATTTTTCCAGATACTCCTGGATGAAAACAAAGATATCTGGTGATTTGTAGCTATCTCAATCCCAGATCTTGGTACAGCCTCTGTGTGTGTTTGTGTTTTCTGGACATTCTGTGTGGACTTTACGGTTTTGAATGCATTTTAGCAGGACCCTTTTTGTTTTCTGCTGGCAAATGCTAATTGGTTCCACCTGGAGTCAAATCCTCCACACATTCGAGTTTTCTAGGAAGAAAGCTCCAGAAACCTGAGAAAACATGATATTTCTTTCTGTAAACATGACATTGGATGCATTTGCAGAACACGAAGATTGTGATTTTCTCCGAAACCACTTTCACGGTGATTATTGGTTAAATTTCAAGCAAAATCCACAACAATTTGCCCAGATACTCCTGGATGAAAACAAAGATATCTGGTGATTTTTAGCTATCTCAATCCCAGATCTTAGTACAGCCTCTGTGTGTTTGTGTTTTCTGGACATTCTCTATGGACTTTACGGTTTTGAATGCATTTTAGCATGTAAGGTTTTGTTTTTAGCTGCCAAACGCTAATTGGTTCCACCTGGAGTCAAATGCTCCACACATTCGAGTTTTCTAGGAAGAAAGCTTCAGAAACCTGAGAAAACATGATATTTCTTTCTGTAAACATGACATTGGATGCATTTGCCGAACAGGAAGATTGTGCTTTTCTTGAAAACCACTTTCACGGTGATTTTTTGATTAAATTTCACTTAAAAACTACAACAATTTGTCCAGATACTCCTGGATGAAAACAAAACTATCTGGTGATTTGTAGCTATCTCAATCCCAGATCTTGCTACAGCCTCTGTGTGTGTTTGTATTTTCTGGAGATTCTCTATGGACTTGAAAGTTTTGATTGCATTTTAACATGTAAGTTTTTGTTTTTGGCTGCCAAACGCTAATTGGTTCCACCTGGAGTCAAATCCTCCACACATTCGAGTTTTCTAGGAAGACAGCTCCACAAACCTGAGAAAACATGATATTTCTTTCTGTAAACATGACATTGGATGCATTTGCCGAACAGGAAGATTGTGCTTTTCTCCAAAACCACTTTCACGGTGATTTTTTTAAATTTCACCCGAAATCCACAACAATTTGTCCAGATACTCCTGGATGAAAACAAAACTATCTGGTGATTTGTAGCTATCTCAATCCCAGATCTTGGTACTGCCTCTGTGCGTGTTTCTGTTTTCTGGACATTCTCTGTGGACTTTACGGTTTTGAATGCATTTTAGCAGGACCCTTTTTGTTTTTAGCTGGCAAACGCTAATTGGTTCCACCTGGAGTCAAATCCTCCACACATTCGAGTTTTCTAGGAAGAAAGCTCCAGAAACCTGAGAAAACATGATATTTCTTTCTGTAAACATGACATTGGATGCATTTGCCGAACAGGAAGATTGTGCTTTTCTCCAAAACCACTTTCACGGTGATTGTTGGTTAAATTTCAACCAAAATCCACAACAATTTGTCCAGATACTCCTGGATGAAAACAAAACTATCTGGTGATTTGTAGCTATCTCAATCCCAGCTCTTGCTACAGCCTCTGTGTGTGTTTGTGTTTTCTGGACATTCTCCATGGACTTTACGGTTTTGAATGCATTTTAGCGTGTAAGGTTTTGTTTTTTTGCTGCCAAACGCTAATTGGTTCCACCTGGAGTCAAATCCGCCAAACATTCGAGTTTTCTAGGAAGAAAGCTCCAGAAACCTGAGAAAACATGATATTTCTTTCTGTAAAGATGACATTGGATGCATTTGCCGAACAGGAAGATTGTGCTTTTCTCCAAAACCACTTTCACGGTGATTTTTTTAAATTTCACCCGAAATCCACAACAATTTGTCCAGATACTCCTGGATGAAATCAAAGATATCTGGTGATTTTTAGCTATCTTAATCCCAGATCTTGCTACAGCCTCTGTGATTGTTTGTGTTTTCTGGACATTCTCTAAGGACTTGAAAGTTTTGAATGCATTTTAGCATGTAAGGTTTTGTTTTTTGCTGCCAAACGCTAATTTGTTCTACCTGGAGTCAAATCCTCCACACATTCGAGTTTTCTAGGAAGAAAGCTTCAGAAACCTGAGAAAACATGATATTTCTTTCTGTAAACATGACATTGGATGCATTTGCCTAACAGGAAGATTGTGCTTTTCTCCAAAACCACTTTCACGGTGATTTTTTGGTTAAATTTCACTTCAAAACTACAACAATTTGTCCAGATACTCCTGGATGAAAACAAAACTATCTGGTGATTTGTAGCTATCTCAATCCCAGATCTTGCTACAGCCTCTGTGTGTGTTTGTGTTTTCTGGACATTCTCTATGGACTTGAAAGTTTTGAATGCATTTTAACATGTAAGTTTTTGTTTTTGGCTGCCAAACGCTAATTGGTTCCACCTGGAGTCAAATCCTTCACACATTCGAGTTTTCTAGGAAGAAAGCTACACAAACCTGAGAAAACATGATATTTCTTTCTGTAAACATGACATTGGATGCATTTGCCGAACAGGAAGATTGTGCTTTTCTCCAAAACCACTTTCACGGTGATTGTTGGTTAAATTTCAACCAAAATCCACAACAATTTGTCCAGATACTCCTGCATGAAAACAAAACTCTCTGGTGATTTTTAGCTATCTCAATCCCGGATCTTGCTACAGCCGCTGTGTGTGTTTGTGTTTTCTGGACATTCTCTATGGACTTTATGGTTTTGAATGCATTTTAGCATGTAAGTTTTTGTTTTTGGCTGCCAAACACTAATTGGTTCCACCTGGAGTCAAATCCTCCACACATTCGAGTTTTCTAGGAAGAAAGCTCCAGAAACCTGAGAAAACATGATATTTCTTTCTGTAAACATGACATTGGATGCATTTGCCGAACAGGAAGATTGTGCTTTTCTCCAAAACCACTTTCACGGTGATTGTTGGTTAAATTTCAATCAAAATCCACAACAATTTGTCCAGATACTCCTGGATGAAAACAAAACTATCTGGTGATTTGTAGCTATCTCAATCCCAGATCTTGCTACAGCGTCTGTGTGTGTTTGTGTTTTCTGGACATTCTCTATGGACTTTACGGTTTTGAATGCATTTTAGCAGGACCCTTTTTGTTTTTAGCTGCCAAACGCTAATTGGTTCCACCTGGAGTCAAATCCTCCACACATTCGAGTTTTCTAGGAAGAAAGCTCCAGAAACCTGAGAAAACATGATATTTCTTTCTGTAAACATGACATTGGATGCATTTGCCGTACAGGAAGATTGTGCTTTTCTCCAAAACCACTTTCACGGTGATTTTTTTAAATTTCACCCGAAATCCACAACAATTTGTCCAGATACTCCTGGATGAAATCAAAGATATCTGGTGATTTTTAGCTATCTTAATCCCAGATCTTGCTACAGCCTCTGTGATTGTTTGTGTTTTCTGGACATTCTCTAAGGACTTGAAAGTTTTGAATGCATTTTAGCATGTAAGGTTTTGTTTTTTGCTGCCAAACGCTAATTTGTTCTACCTGGATTCAAATCCTCCACACATTCGAGTTTTCTAGGAAGAAAGCTTCAGAAACCTGAGAAAACATGATATTTCTTTCTGTAAACATGACATTGGATGCATTTGCCTAACAGGAAGATTGTGCTTTTCTCCAAAACCACTTTCACGGTGATTTTTTGGTTAAATTTCACTTCAAAACTACAACAATTTGTCCAGATACTCCTGGATGAAAACAAAACTATCTGGTGATTTGTAGCTATCTCAATCCCAGATCTTGCTACAGCCTCTGTGTGTGTTTGTGTTTTCTGGACATTCTCTATGGACTTAAAGTTTTGGAACGCATTTTAGCAGGACCCTTTTTGTTTTCTGCTGGCAAAGGCTAATTGGTTCCACCTGGAGTCAAATCCTCCACACATTCGAGTTTTCTAAAAAAGCTCCAGAAAACTGAGGAAACATGATATTTCTTTCTGTAAACATGACATTGGATGCATTTCTCGAAAAGGAAGATTGTGCTTTTCTCCAAAACCACTTTCACGGTGATTGTTGATTAAAATTCACTTCAAAACTACAACAATTTGTCCAGATACTCCTGGATGAAAACAAAACTATCTGGTGATTTGTAGCTATCTCAATAGCAGATCTTGGTACTGCCTCTGTGCGTGTTTCTGTTTTCTGGACATTCTCTGTGGACTTTACGGTTTTGAATGCATTTTAGCAGGACCCTTTTTGTTTTTAGCTGCCAAACGCTAATTGGTTCCACCTGGAGTCAAATCCTCCACACATTCGAGTTTTCTAGGAAGAAAGCTCCAGAAACCTGAGAAAACATGATATTTCTTTCTGTAAACATGACATTGGATGCATTTGCCGAACAGAAAGATTGTGCTTTTCTCCAAAACCACTTTCACGGTGATTGTTGGTTAAATTTCAACCAAAATCCACAACAATTTGTCCAGATACTCCTGGATGAATACAAAACTATCTGGTGATTTGTAGCTATCTCAATCCCAGATCTTGCTACAGCCTCTGTGTGTGTTTGTGTTTTCTGGACATTCTCTGTGGACTTTACGGTTTTGAATGCATTTTTGCGTGTAAGGTTTTGTTTTTTTGCTGCCAAACGCTAATTGGTTCCACCTGGAGTCAAATCCGCCAAACATTCGTGTTTTCTAGGAAGAAAGCTTCAGAAACCTGAGAAAACATGATATTTCTTTCTGTAAACATGACATTGGATGCATTTGCCGAACAGGACGATTGTGCTTTTCTCCAAAACCACTTTCACGGTGATTTTTCTTAAATTTCACCCGAAATCCACAACAATTTGTCCAATACTCCAGGATGAAAACAAAACTATCTGGTGATTTGTAGCTATCTCAATCCCAGATCTTGGTACAGCCTCTGTGTGTGTTTGTGTTTTCTGGACATTCTCTGTGGACTTTACGGTTTTGAATGCATTTTAGCAGGACCCTTTTTTTTTTAGCTGCCAAACGCTAATTGGTTCCACCTGGAGTCAAATCCTGCACACATTCGAGTTTTCTAGGAAGAAAGCTCCAGAAACCTGAGAAAACATGATATTTCTTTCTGTAAACATGACATTGGATGCATTTGCCGAAAAGCAAGATTGTGCTTTTCTCCAAAACCACTTTCACGGTGATTGTTGGTTAAATTTCAACCAAAATCCACAACAATTTGTCCAGATACTCCTGGATGAAAACAAAGATATCTGGTGATTTTTAGCTATCTCAATCCCGGATCTTGCTACAGCCTCTGTGTGTGTTTGTATTTTCTGGACATTCTCTATGGACTTGAAAGTTTTGAATGCATTTTAGAAGGACCCTTTTTGTTTTTAGCTGCCAAACTCTAATTGGTTCCACCTGGAGTCAAATCCTCCAACATTCGAGTTTTCCAGGAAGAAAGCTCCAGACACCTGAGAAAACATGATATTTGTATTTGTAAACATGACATTGGATGCATTTGCCGAACAGGAAGATTGTGCTTTTCTCCAAAACCACTTTCACAGTGATTTTTTTAAATTTCACCCGAAATCCACAACAATTTTACAGATACTGCTGGATGAAAACAAAACTATCTGGTGATTTGTAGCTATCTCAATCCCAGATCTTGGTATAGCCTCTGTGTGTCTTTGTGTTTTCTGGATATTCTCTGTGGATTTTACGGTTTTGAATGCATTTTAGCATGTAAGGTTTTGTTTTTAGCTGCCAAACACTAATTGCTTCCACCTGGAGTCAAATCCGCCACACATTCGAATTTTCTAGGAAGAAAGCTTCAGAAACCTGAGAAAACATGATATTTCTTTCTGTAAACATGACATTGGATGCATTTGCCGAACAGGAAGATTGTGCTTTTCTCTAAAACCACTTTCACGGTGATTTTTTGGTTAAATTTCAACCAAAATCCACAACAATTTGTCCAGACACTCCTGGATGAAAACAAAACTATCTGGTGATTTGTAGCTATCTCAATCCCAGATCTAGCTACAGCCTCTGTGTGTGTTTGTATTTTCTGGACATTCTCTATGGACTTGAAAGTTTTGAATGCATTTTAGCAGGACCCATTTGTTTTTAGCTGGCAAACGCTAATTGGTTCCACCTGGAGTCAAATCCTGCATACATTCGAGTTTTCTAGGAAGAAAGCTCCAGAAACCTGAGAAAACATGATATTTCTTTCTGTAAACATGACATTGGATGCATTTGCCAAACAGGAAGATTGTGCTTTTCTCCAAAACCACTTTCACGGTGATTTTTGTTAAATTTCACCCGAAATCCACAACAATTTGTCCAATACTCCTGGATGAAAACAAAACTATCTGGTGATTTGTAGCTATCTCAATCCCAGATCTTGGTACAGCCTCTGTGTGTGTTTGTATTTTCTGGACATTCTCTGTGGACTTTACGGTTTTGAATGCATTTTAGCAGGACCCTTTTTGTTTTTCGCTGCCAAATGCTAATTGGTTCCACCTGGAGTCAAATCCTGCACACATTCGAGTTTTCTAGGAGGAAAGCTCCAGAAACCTGAGAAAACATGATATTTCTTTCTGTAAACATGACATTGGATGCATTTGCCGAACAGGAAGATTGTGCTTTTCTCCAAAACCACTTTCACGGTGATTGTTGGTTAAATTTCACTTCAAAACTACAACAATTTGTCCAGATACTCCTGGATGAAAACAAAGATATCTGGTGATTTTTAGCTATCTCAATCCCGGATCTTGCTACAGCCTCTCTGTGTGTGTTTGTGTTTTCTGGACATTCTCTATGGACTTGAAAGTTTTGAATGCATTTTAGCATGTAAGTTTTTGTTTTTCGCTGCCAAACGCTAATTGGTTCCACCTGGAGTCAAATCCTCCACACATTCGAGTTTTCTAGGAAGAAAGCTTCAGAAACCTGAGAAAACATGATATTTCTTTCTGTAAACATGACATTGGATGCATTTGCCGAACAGGAAGATTGTGCTTTTCTCCAAAACCACTTTCACGGTGATTTTTGTTAAATTTCACCTGAAATCCACGACAATTTGTACAGATACTGCTGGATGAAAACAAAACTATCTGGTGATTTGTAGCTATCTCAATCCCAGATACTGCTACAGCCTCTGTGTGTGTTTGTGTTTTCTGGACATTCTCTATGGACTTGAAATTTTTGAATGCATTTTAGCAGGACCCTTTTTGTTTTTAGCTGCCAAATGCTAATTGGTTCCACCTGGAGTCAAATCCTCCACACATTCGAGTTTTCAATTAAGAAAGCTCCAGAAACCTGAGAAAACATGATATTTCTTTCTGTAAACATGACATTGGATGCATTTGACGAACGGGAAGATTGTGCTTTTCTCCAAAACCACTTTCACGGTGATTGTTGGTTAAATTTCAACCAAAATCCACAACAATTTGTCCAGATACTCCTGGATGAAAACAAAACTATCTGGTGATTTGTAGCTATCTCAATCCCAGATCTTGCTACAACCTCTGTGTGTGTTTGTATTTTCTGGACATTCTCTATGGACTTGAAAGTTTTGAATGCATTTTAGCAGGACCCATTTGTTTTTAGCTCCCAAACGCTAATTGGTTCCACCTGGAATCAAATCCTCCACACATTCGAGTTTTCTAGGATTAAAGCTCCAGAAACCTGAGAAAACATGATATTTCTTTCTGTAAACATGACATTGGATGCATTTGACGAAAAGGAAGATTGTGCTTTTCTCCAAAACCACTTACACGGTGATTTTTGTTAAATTTCACCCGAAATCCACAACAATTTGTCCAATACTCCTGGATGAAAACAAAACTATCTGGTGATTTGTAGCTATCTCAATCCCAGATCTTGGTACAGCCTCTGTGTGTGTTTGTGTTTTCTGGACATTCTCTGTGGACTTGAAATTTTTGAATGCATTTTAGCAGGACCCTTTTTGTTTTTAGCTGCCAAACGCTAATTGGTTCCACCTGGAGTCAAATCCTGCACACATTCGAGTTTTATAGGAAGAAAGCTCCAGAAACCTGAGAAAACATGATATTTCTTTCTGTAAACATGACATTGGATGCATTTGCCGAAAAGCAAGATTGTGCTTTTCTCCAAAACCACTTTCACGGTGATTGTTGGTTAAATTTCAACCAAAATCCACAACAATTTGTCCAGATACTCCTGGATGAAAACAAAGATATCTGGTGATTTTTAGCTATCTCAATCCCGGATCTTGCTACAGCCTCTGTGTGTGTTTGTATTTTCTGGACATTCTCTATGGACTTGAAAGTTTTGAATGCATTTTAGAAGGACCCTTTTTGTTTTTAGCTGCCAAACTCTAATTGGTTCCACCTGGAGTCAAATCCTCCACACATTCGAGTTTTCTAGGAAGAAAGCTCCAGACACCTGAGAAAACATGATATTTGTATTTGTAAACATGACATTGGATGCATTTGCCGAACAGGAAGATTGTGCTTTTCTCCAAAACCACTTTCACGGTGATTTTTTTAAATTTCACCCGAAATCCACAACAATTTTACAGATACTGCTGGATGAAAACAAAACTATCTGGTGATTTGTAGCTATCTCAATCCCAGATCTTGGTATAGCCTCTGTGTGTCTTTGTGTTTTCTGGACATTCTCTGTGGATTTTACGGTTTTGAATGCATTTTAGCATGTAAGGTTTTGTTTTTAGCTGCCAAACACTAATTGGTTCCACCTGGAGTCAAATCCTGCATACATTCGAGTTTTCTAGGAAGAAAGCTCCAGAAACCTGAGAAAACATGATATTTCTTTCTGTAAACATGACATTGGATGCATTTGCCAAACAGGAAGATTGTGCTTTTCTCCAAAACCACTTTCACGGTGATTTTTGTTAAATTTCACCAGAAATCCACAACAATTTGTCCAATACTCCTGGATGAAAACAAAACTATCTGGTGATTTGTAGCTATCTCAATCCCGGATCTTGCTACAGCCTCTGTGTGTGTGTTTTCTGGACATTCTCTATGGACTTGAAAGTTTTGAATGCATTTTAGCATGTAAGTTTTTGTTTTTCGCTGCCAAACGCTAATTGGTTCCACCTGGAGTCAAATCCTCCACAAATTCGAGTTTTCTAGGAAGAAAGCTTCAGAAACCTGAGAAAACATGATATTTCTTTCTGTAAACATGACATTGGATGCATTTGCCGAACAGGAAGATTGTGCTTTTCTCCAAAACCACTTTCACGGTGATTTTTGTTAAATTTCACCCGAAATCCACGACAATTTGTACAGATACTGCTGGATGAAAACAAAACTATCTGGTGATTTGTAGCTATCTCAATCCCAGATACTGCTACAGCCTCTGTGTGTGTTTGTGTTTTCTGGACATTCTCTGTGGACTTGAAATTTTTGAATGCATTTTAGCAGGACCCTATTTGGTTTTAGCTGCCAAACGCTAATTGGTTCCACCTGGAGTCAAATCCTCCACACATTCGAGTTTTCTAGGAAGAAAGCTCCAGAAACCTGAGAAAACATGATATTTCTTTCTGTAAACATGACATTGGATGCATTTGCCGAAAAGGAAGATTGTGCTTTTCTCCAAAACCACTTTCACGGTGATTTTTTGGTTAAATTTCACTCGAAATCCTCAACAATTTGTACAGTACTCCTGGATGAAAACAGAACTATCTGGTGAGTTGTGGCTATCTCAATCCCAGATCTTGGTATAGCCTCTGTGTGTGTTTGTGTTTTCTGGACTTTCTCTGTGGACTTTACAGTTTTGAATGCATTTTAGCATGTAAGGTTTTGTTTTTAGCTGCCAAACGCTAATTGGTTCCACCTGGAGTCAAATCCGCCACACATTCGAGTTTTCTAGGAAGAAAGCTTCAGAAACCTGAGAAAACATGATATTTGTATTTGTAAACATGACATTGGATGCATTTGCTGAACATGAAGATTGTGCTTTTCTCCAAAACCACTTTCACGGTGATTTTTGCTAAATTTCACCCGACATCCACAACAATTTGTCCAGATACTCCTGGATGAAAACAAAACTATCTGGTGATTTGTAGCTATCTCAATCCCAGATCTTGGTATAGCCTCTGTGTGTGTTTGTGTTTTCTGGACATTCTCTGTGGACTTTACAGTTTTGAATGCATTATAGCATGTAAGGTTTTGTTTTTAGCTGGCAAACGCTAATTGGTTCCACCTGGAGTCAAATCCTCCACACATTCGAGTTTTCTAGGAAGAAAGCTTCAGAAACCTGAGAAAACATGATATTTCTTTCTGTAAACATGACATTGGATGCATTTGCCGAACAGGAAGATTGTGCTTTTCTCCAAAACCACTTTCACGGTGATTTTTTGGTTAAATTTCACTCGAAATCCTCAACAATTTTCCAGATACTCCTGGATGAAAACAAAACTATCTGGTGATTTGTAGCTATCTCAATCCCAGATCTTGCTACAGCCTCTGTGTGTGTTTGTATTTTCTGGACATTCTCTATGGACTTGAAAGCTTTGAATGCATTTTAGCATGTAAGTTTTTGTTTTCAGCTGGCAAACGCTAATTGGTTCCACCTGGAGTCAAATCCTGCATATATTCGAGTTTTCAATTAAGAAAGCTCCAGAAACCTGAGAAAACATGATATTTCTTTCTGTAAACATGACGTTGGATGCATTTGCCGAACAGGAAGATTGTGCTTTTCTCCAAAACCACTTTCACGGTGATTTTTGTTAAATTTCACCCGACATCCACAACAATTTGTCCAGATACTCCTGGATGAAAACAAAACTATCTGGTGTGTTGTGGCTATCTCAATCCCAGATCTTGGTACAGCCTCTGTGTGTGTTTGTGTTTTCTGGACATTCTCTGTGGACTTTACGGTTTTGAATGCATTTTAGCAGGACCCTTTTTGTTTTTAGCTGCCAAACGCTAATTGGTTCCACCTGGAGTCAAATCCGCCACACATTCGAGTTTTCTAGGAAGAAAGCTTCAGAAACCTGAGAAAACATGATATTTCTTTCTGTAAAATTGACATTGGATGCATTTGCCGAACAGGAAGATTGTGCTTTTCTCCAAAACCACTTTCACGGTGATTGTTGGTTAAATTTCAACCAAAATCCACAGCAATTTGTCCAGATACTCCTGGATGGAAACAAAGATATCTGGTGATTTGTAGCTATCTCAATCCCAGATCTTGCTACAGCCTCTGTGTGTGTTTGTGTTTTCTGGACATTCTCTCTGGACTTGAAAGTTTTGAATGCATTTTAGCATGTGAGTTTTTGTTTTTAGCTGGCAAACGCTAATTGGTTCCACCTGGAGTCAAATCCTCCACACATTCGAGTTTTCTGGGAAGAAAGCTCCAGAAACCTGAGAAAACATGATATTTCTTTCTGTAAACATGACATTGGATGCACTTGCCGAACAGGAAGATTGTGCTTTTCTCCAAAACCACTTTCACGGTGATTGTTGGTTAAATTTCACCCGACATCCACAACAATTTGTCCAGATACTCCTGGGTGAAAACAAAGATATCTGATGATTTGTAGCTATCTCAATCCCAGATCTTGGTATAGCCTCTGTGTGTGTTTGTGTTTTCTGGACATTTTCTGTGGACTTTACAGTTTTGAATGCATTTTAGCATGTAAGGTTTTGTTTTTAGCTGGCAAACGCTAATTCGTTCCACCTTGAGTGAAATCCGCCACACATTCGAGTTTTCTAGGAAGAAAGCTTCAGAAACCTGAGAAAACATGATATTTCTTTCTGTAAACATGACATTGGATGCATTTGCAGAACAGGAAGATTGTGCTTTTCTCCAAAACCACTTTCACGGTGATTTTTTGGTTAAATTTCACTTCAAAACTACAACAATTTGTCCAGATACTCCTGGATGAAAACAAAACTATCTGGTGATTTGTAGCTATCTCAATCCCAGATCTTGCTACAGCCTCTGTGTGTGTTTGTATTTTCTGGACATTCTCTATGGACTTGAAAGTTTTGAATGCATTTTAGCAGGACCCTTTTTGTTTTTAGCTGCCAAGCGCTAATTGGTTCCACCTGGAGTCAAATCCTCCACACATTAGAGTTTTCTACTAAGAAAGCTCCAGAAACCTGAGAAAACATGATATTTCTTTCTGTAAACATGACATTGGATGCATTTGCCGAACAGGAAGATTGTGCTTTTCTCCAAAACCACTTTCAGGGTGATTTTTGTTAAATTTCACCCGAAATCCAAAACAATTTGTACAGATACTGCTGCATGAAAACAAAACTATCTGGTGATTTGTAGCTATCTCAATCCCAGATCTTGGCATAGCCTCTATGTGTCTTTGTGTTTTCTGGACATTCTCTGTGGAATTTACGGTTTTGAATGCACTTTAGCATGTAAGGTTTTGTTTTTAGCTGCCAAACACTAATTGCTTACACCTGGAGTCAAATACTCCACACATTCGAGTTTTCTAGGAAGAAAGCTCCAGAAACCTGAGAAAACATGATATTTCTTTCTGTAAACATGACATTGGATGCATTTGCCGAAGAGGAAGATTGTGCTTTTCTCCAAAACCACTTTCATTGTGATTTTTGTTAAATTTCACCCGAAATCCACAACAATTTGTCCAGATACTCCTGGATGAAAACAAAACTATCTGGTGATTTGTAGCTATCTCAATCCCAGATCTTGGTACAGGCTCTGTGTGTGTTTGTGTTTTCTGGACATTCTCTGTGGACTTTACGGTTTTGAATGCATTTTAGCAGGACCCTATTTGTTTTTAGCTGCCAAATGCTAATTGGTTCCACCTGGAGTCAAATCCTCCACACATTCGAGTTTTCTAGGAAGAAAGCTTCAGAAACCTGAGAAAACATGATATTTCTTTCTGCAAACATGACATTGGATGCATTTGCCGAACAGGAACATTGTGCTTTTCTCCAAAACCACTTTCACGGTGATTGTTGGTTAAATTTCAACTAAAATCCACAGCAATTTGTCCAGATACTCCTGGATGGAAACAAAGATATCTGGTGATTTGTAGCTATCTCAATCCCAGATCTTGCTACAGCCTCTGTGTGTGTTTGTGTTTTCTGGACATTCTCTGTGGACTTTACGGTTTTGAATGCATTTTAGCATGTAAGGTTTTGTTTTTAGCTGCCAAACGCTAATTGGTTCCACCTTGAGTCAAATCCGCCACACATTCGAGTTTTCTAGGAAGAAAGCTTCAGAAACCTGAGAAAACATTATATTTCTTTCTGTAAAATTGACATTGGATGCATTTGCCGAACAGGAAGATTGTGCTTTTCTCCAAAACCACTTTCACGGTGATTGTTGGTTAAATTTCAACCAAAATCCATAACAATTTGTCCAGACACTCCTGGATGAAAACAAAGATATCTGGTGATTTGTAGCTATCTCAATCCCAGATCTTGGTACAGCCTCTGTGTGTGGTTGTGTTTTCTGGACATTCTCTATGGACTTGAAAGATTTGAATGCATTTTAGCATGCAAGTTTTTGTTTTTCGCTGCCAAACGCTAATTGGTTCCACCTGGAGTCAAATCCTCCACACATTCGAGTTTTCTAGGAAGAAAGCTCCAGAAACCTGAGAAAACATGATATTTCTTTCTGTAAACATGACATTGGATGCACTTGCCGAACAGGAAGATTGTGCTTTTCTCCAAAACCACTTTCACGGTGATTTTTGTTAAATTTCACCCGAAATCCACAACAATTTGTCCAGATACTCCTGGATGAAAACAAAACTATCTGGTGATTTGTAGCTATCTCAATCCCAGATATTGGTACAGCCTCTGTGTGTGTTTTTGTTTTCTGGACATTCTCTGTGGACTTTTCGGTCTTGAATGCAGTTTAGCAGGACCCTTTTTGTTTTTAACTGTCAAGCGCTAATTTTTTCCACCTGGAGTCCAATCCTCCACACATTCGAGTTTTCTACTAAGAAAGCTCCAGAAACCTGAGAAAACATGATATTTCTTTCTGTAAACATGACATTGGATGCATTTGCCAAAAAGGAAGATTGTGCTTTTCTCCAAAACCACTTTCACGGTGATTTTTGTTAAATTTCACCCGAAATCCACAACAATTTGTCCAATACTCCTGGATGAAAACAAAACTATCTGGTGATTTGTAGCTATCTCAATCCCAGATCTTGGTACAGCCTCTGTGTGTGTTTGTGTTTCTGGACATTCTCTGTGGACTTTACGGTTTTGAATGCATTTTAGCAGGACCCTTTTTGTTTTTAGCTGGCAAACGCTAATTGGTTCCACCTGGAGTCAAATCCTGCACACATTCGAGTTTTCTAGGAGGAAAGCTCCAGAAACCTGAGAAAACATGATATTTCTTTCTGTAAACATGACATTGGATGCATTTGCCAAACAGGAAGATTGTGCTTTTCTCCAAAACCACTTTCACGGTGATTGTTGGTTAAATTTCAACCAAAATCCACAACAATTTGTCCAGATACTCCTGCATGAAAACAAAGATATCTGGTGATTTTTAGCTATCTCAATCCCGGATCTTGCTACAGCCTCTGTGTGTGTGTTTTCTGGACATTCTCTATGGACTTGAAAGTTTTGAATGCATTTTAGCATGTAGTTTTTGTTTTTCGCTGCCAAACGCTAATTGGTTCCACCTGGAGTCAAATCCTCCACACATTCGAGTTTTCTAGGAAGAAAGCTCCAGAAACCTGAGAAAACATGATATTTCTTTCTGTAAACATGACATTGGATGCATTTGCCAAACAGGAAGATTGTGCTTTTCTCCAAAACCACTTTCACGGTGATTTTTTGGTTAAATTTCACCCGAAATCCACGACAATTTGTACAGATGCTGCTGGATGAAAACAAAACTATCTGGTGATTTGTAGCTATCTCAATCCCAGATCTTGCTTCAGCCTCTGTGTGTGTTTGTGTTTTCTGGACATTCTCTGTGGACTTGAAATTTTTGAATGCATTTTAGCAGGACCCTTTTTGTTTTTAGCTGCCAAACGCTAATTGGTTCCACCTGGAGTCAAATCCTCCACACATTCGAGTTTTCTAGGAAGAAAGCTCCAGAAACCTGAGAAAACATGATATTTCTTTCTGTAAACATGACATTGGATGCATTTGCCAAACAGGAAGATTGTGCTTTTCTCCAAAACCACTTTCACGGTGATTTTTGTTAAATTTCACCCGAAATCCACAACAATTTGTCCAATACTCCTGGATGAAAACAAAACTATCTGGTGATTTGTAGCTATCTCAATCCCAGATCTTGGTACAGCCTCTGTGTGTGTTTGTATTTTCTGGACATTCTCTATGGACTTGAAAGTTTTGAATGCATTTTAGCAGGACCCTTTTTGTTTTTAGCTGCCAAGCGCTAATTGGTTCCACCTGGAGTCAAATCCTCCACACATTAGAGTTTTCTACTAAGAAAGCTCCAGAAACCTGAGAAAACATGATATTTCTTTCTGTAAACATGACATTGGATGCATTTGCCGAACAGGAAGATTGTGCTTTTCTCCAAAACCACTTTCAGGGTGATTTTTGTTAAATTTCACCCGAAATCCAAAACAATTTGTACAGATACTGCTGCATGAAAACAAAACTATCTGGTGATTTGTAGCTATCTCCATCCCAGATCTTGGCATAGCCTCTATGTGTCTTTGTGTTTTCTGGACATTCTCTGTGGACTTTACGGTTTTGAATGCACTTTAGCATGTAAGGTTTTGTTTTTAGCTGCCAAACACTAATTGCTTACACCTGGAGTCAAATACTCCACACATTCGAGTTTTCTAGGAAGAAAGCTCCAGAAACCTGAGAAAACATGATATTTCTTTCTGTAAACATGACATTGGATGCATTTGCCGAAGAGGAAGATTGTGCTTTTCTCCAAAACCACTTTCATTGTGATTTTTGTTAAATTTCACCCGAAATCCACAACAATTTGTCCAGATACTCCTGGATGAAAACAAAACTATCTGGTGATTTGTAGCTATCTCAATCCCAGATCTTGGTACAGGCTCTGTGTGTGTTTGTGTTTTCTGGACATTCTCTGTGGACTTTACGGTTTTGAATGCATTTTAGCAGGACCCTATTTGTTTTTAGCTGCCAAATGCTAATTGGTTCCACCTGGAGTCAAATCCTCCACACATTCGAGTTTTCTAGGAAGAAAGCTTCAGAAACCTGAGAAAACATGATATTTCTTTCTGCAAACATGACATTGGATGCATTTGCCGAACAGGAACATTGTGCTTTTCTCCAAAACCACTTTCACGGTGATTGTTGGTTAAATTTCAACTAAAATCCACAGCAATTTGTCCAGATACTCCTGGATGGAAACAAAGATATCTGGTGATTTGTAGCTATCTCAATCCCAGATCTTGCTACAGCCTCTGTGTGTGTTTGTGTTTTCTGGACATTCTCTGTGGACTTTACGGTTTTGAATGCATTTTAGCATGTAAGGTTTTGTTTTTAGCTGCCAAACGCTAATTGGTTCCACCTTGAGTCAAATCCGCCACACATTCGAGTTTTCTAGGAAGAAAGCTTCAGAAACCTGAGAAAACATTATATTTCTTTCTGTAAAATTGACATTGGATGCATTTGCCGAACAGGAAGATTGTGCTTTTCTCCAAAACCACTTTCACGGTGATTGTTGGTTAAATTTCAACCAAAATCCATAACAATTTGTCCAGACACTCCTGGATGAAAACAAAGATATCTGGTGATTTGTAGCTATCTCAATCCCAGATCTTGGTACAGCCTCTGTGTGTGGTTGTGTTTTCTGGACATTCTCTATGGACTTGAAAGATTTGAATGCATTTTAGCATGCAAGTTTTTGTTTTTCGCTGCCAAACGCTAATTGGTTCCACCTGGAGTCAAATCCTCCACACATTCGAGTTTTCTAGGAAGAAAGCTCCAGAAACCTGAGAAAACATGATATTTCTTTCTGTAAACATGACATTGGATGCACTTGCCGAACAGGAAGATTGTGCTTTTCTCCAAAACCACTTTCACGGTGATTTTTGTTAAATTTCACCCGAAATCCACAACAATTTGTCCAGATACTCCTGGATGAAAACAAAACTATCTGGTGATTTGTAGCTATCTCAATCCCAGATCTTGGTACAGCCTCTGTGTGTGTTTTTGTTTTCTGGACATTCTCTGTGGACTTTTCGGTCTTGAATGCAGTTTAGCAGGACCCTTTTTGTTTTTAACTGTCAAGCGCTAATTGGTTCCACCTGGAGTCCAATCCTCCACACATTCGAGTTTTCTACTAAGAAAGCTCCAGAAACCTGAGAAAACATGATATTTCTTTCTGTAAACATGACATTGGATGCATTTGCCGAACAGGAAGATTGTGCTTTTCTCCAAAACCACTTTCACGGTGATTGTTGGTTAAATTTCAACCAAAATCCACAACAATTTGTCCAGATACTCCTGGATGAAAACAAAGATATCTGGTGATTTTTAGCTAACTCAATCCCAGATCTTGCTACAGCCTCTGTGTGTGTTTGTGTTTTCTGGACATTGTCTATGGACTTGAAAGTTTTGAATGCATTTTAGCATGTAAGTTTTTGTTTTTAGCTGGCAAACGCTAATTGGTTCCACCTGGAGTCAAATCCGCCACACATTCGAGTTTTCTAGGAGGAAAGCTCCAGAAACCTGAGAAAACATGATATTTCTTTCTGTAAACATGACATTGGATGCATTTGCCAAACAGGAAGATTGTGCTTTTCTCCAAAACCACTTTCACGGTGATTTTTGTTAAATTTCAACTAAAATCCACAGCAATTTGTCCAGATACTCCTGGATGGAAACAAAGATATCTGGTGATTTGTAGCTATCTCAATCCCAGATCTTGGTACAGCCTCTGTGTGTGGTTGTGTTTTCTGGACATTCTCTGTGGACTTTACGGTTTTGAATGCATTTTAGCAGGACCCTTTTTGTTTTTAACTGTCAAGCGCTAATTGGTTCCACCTGGAGTCCAATCCTCCACACATTCGAGTTTTCTACTAAGAAAGCTCCAGAAACCTGAGAAAACATGATATTTCTTTCTGTAAACATGACATTGGATGCATTTGCCGAAAAGGAAGATTGTGCTTTTCTCCAAAACCACTTTCACGGTGATTGTTGGTTAAATTTCAACCAAAATCCACAACAATTTGTCCAGATACTCCTGGATGAAAACAAAGATATCTGTTGATTTTTAGCTATCTCAATCCCAGATCTTGCAACAGCCTCTGTGTGTGTTTGTGTTTTCTGGACATTCTCTATGGACTTTACGGTTTTGAATGCATTTTAGCAGGACCCTTTTTGTTTTTAGCAGCCAAACGCTAATTGGTTCCACCTGGAATCAAATCCGCCACACATTCGAGTTTTCTAGGAAGAAAGCTTCAGAAACCTGAGAAAACATGATATTTCTTTCTGTAAACATGACATTGGATGCATTTGCCGAACAGGAAGATTGTGCCTTTCTCCAAAACCACTTTCACGGTGATTTTTTGGTTAAATTTCACTTCAAAACTACAACAATTTGTCCAGATACTCCTGGATGAAAACAAAACTATCTGGTGATTTGTAGCTATCTCAATCCCGGATCTTGCTACAGCCTCTGTGTGTGTTTGTGTTTTCTGGACATTCTCTATGGACTTCATGGTTTTGAATGCATTTTAGCATTTAAGTTTTTGTTTTTAGCTGGCAAACGCTAATTGGTTCCACCTGGAGTCAAATCCTCCACACATTCGAGTTTTCTAGGAAGAAAGCCTCAGAAACCTGAGAAAACATGATATTTCTTTCTGTAAACATGACATTGGATGCATTTGACGAACAGGAAGATTGTGCTTTTCTCCAAAACCACTTTCACGGTGATTTTTGGTTAAATTTCACCCGAAATCCTCAACAATTTTCCAGATACTCCTGGATGAAAACAAAACTATCTGATGATTTTTAGCTATCTCAATCCCAGATCTTGCTACAGCCTCTGTGTGTGTTTGTGTTTTCTGGACATTCTCTGTGGACTTTACGGTTTTGAATGCATTTTAGCAGGACCCTTTTTGTTTGTAGCTGCCAAACGCTAATTGGTTCCACCTGGAGTCAAATCTGCCACACATTCGAGTTTTCTAGGAAGAAAGCTTCAGAAACCTGAGAAAACATGATATTTCTTTCTGTAAACATGACATTGGATGCATTTGCCGAACAGGAAGATTGTGCTTTTCTCCAAAACCACTTTCACGGTGATTGTTGGTTAAATTTCAACCAAAATCCACAACAATTTGTCCAGATACTCCTGGATGAAAACAAAGATATCTGGTGATTTTTAGCTATCTCAATCCCGGATCTTGCTACAGCCTCTGTGTGTGTTTGTGTTTTCTGGACATTCTCTCTGGACTTGAAAGTTTTGAATGCATTTTAGCATGTGAGTTTTTGTTTTTAGCTGGCAAACGCTAATTGGTTCCACCTGGAGTCAAATCCTCCACACATTCGAGTTTTCTGGGAAGAAAGCACCAGAAACCTGAGAAAACATGATATTTCTTTCTGTAAACATGACATTGGATGCACTTGCCGAACAGGAAGATTGTGCTTTTCTCCAAAACCACTTTCACGGTGATTGTTGGTTAAATTTCACCCGACATCCACAACAATTTGTCCAGATACTCCTGGGTGAAAACAAAGATATCTGATGATTTGTAGCTATCTCAATCCCAGATCTTGGTATAGCCTCTGTGTGTGTTTGTGTTTTCTGGACATTCTCTGTGGACTTTACAGTTTTGAATGCATTTTAGCATGTAAGGTTTTGTTTTTAGCTGGCAAACGCTAATTGGTTCCACCTTGAGTCAAATCCGCCACACATTCGAGTTTTCTAGGAAGAAAGCTTCAGAAACCTGAGAAAACATGATATTTCTTTCTGTAAACATGACATTGGATGCATTTGCAGAACAGGAAGATTGTGCTTTTCTCCAAAACCACTTTCACGGTGATTTTTTGGTTAAATTTCACTCGAAATCCTCAACAATTTTCCAGATACTCCTGGATGAAAACAAAACTATCTGGTGATTTGTAGCTATCTCAATCCCAGATCTTGGTACAGGCTCTGTGTGTGTTTGTGTTTTCTGGACATTCTCTGTGGACTTTACGGTTTTGAATGCATTTTAGCAGGACCCTATTTGTTTTTAGCTGCCAAATGCTAATTGGTTCCACCTGGAGTCAAATCCTCCACACATTCGAGTTTTCTAGGAAGAAAGCTTCAGAAACCTGAGAAAACATGATATTTCTTTCTGCAAACATGACATTGGATGCATTTGCCGAAAAGGAAGATTGTGCTTTTCTCCAAAACCACTTTCACGGTGATTGTTGGTTAAATTTCAACCAAAATCCACAACAATTTGTCCAGATACTCCTGGATGAAAACAAAGATATCTGTTGATTTTTAGCTATCTCAATCCCAGATCTTGCAACAGCCTCTGTGTGTGTTTGTGTTTTCTGGACATTCTCTATGGACTTTACGGTTTTGAATGCATTTTAGCAGGACCCTTTTTGTTTTTAGCTGCCAAACGCTAATTGGTTCCACCTGGAGTCAAATCCGCCACACATTCGAGTTTTCTAGGAAGAAAGCTTCAGAAACCTGAGAAAACATGATATTTCTTTCTGTAAACGTGACATTGGATGCATTTGCCGAACAGGAAGATTGTGCCTTTCTCCAAAACCACTTTCACGGTGATTTTTTGGTTAAATTTCACTTCAAAACTACAACAATTTGTCCAGATACTCCTGGATGAAAACAAAACTATCTGGTGATTTGTAGCTATCTCAATCCCGGATCTTGCTACAGCCTCTGTGTGTGTTTGTGTTTTCTGGACATTCTCTATGGACTTCATGGTTTTGAATGCATTTTAGCATTTAAGTTTTTGTTTTTAGCTGCCAAACACTAATTGGTTCCACCTGGAGTCCAATCCTCCACACATTCGAGTTTTCTACTAAGAAAGCTCCAGAAACCTGAGAAAACATGATATTTCTTTCTGTAAACATGACATTGGATGCATTTGCCGAAAAGGAAGATTGTGCTTTTCTCCAAAACCACTTTCACGGTGATTGTTGGTTAAATTTCAACCAAAATCCACAACAATTTGTCCAGATACTCCTGGATGAAAACAAAGATATCTGTTGATTTTTAGCTATCTCAATCCCAGATCTTGCAACAGCTTCTGTGTGTGTTTGTGTTTTCTGGACATTCTCTATGGACTTTACGGTTTTGAATGCATTTTAGCAGGACCCTTTTTGTTTTTAGCTGCCAAACGCTAATTGGTTCCACCTGGAGTCAAATCCGCCAAACATTCGAGTTTTCTAGGAAGAAAGCTTCAGAAACCTGAGAAAACATGATATTTCTTTCTGTAAACATGACATTGGATGCATTTGCCGAACAAAAAGATTGTGCTTTTCTCCAAAACCACTTTCACAGTGATTTTTGTTAAATTTCACCCGACATCCACAACAATTTGTCCAGATACTCCTGGATGAAAACAAAACTATCTGGTGATTTGTAGCTATCTCAATCCCAGATCTTGCTACAGGCTCTGTGTGTGTTTGTGTTTTCTGGACATTCTCTGTGGACTTTACGGTTTTGAATGCATTTTAGCAGGAACCTTTTTGTTTTTAGCTGCCAAACGCTAATTGGTTCCACCTGGAGTCAAATCCGCCACACATTCGAGTTTTCTAGGAAGAAAGCTCCAGAAACCTGAGAAAACATGATATTTCTTTCTGTAAACATGACATTGGATGCATTTGCCGAACAGGAAGATTGTGCTTTTCTCCAAAACCACTTTCACGGTGATTTTTGTTAAATTTCACCCGATATCCACAACAATTTGTCCAGATACTCCTGGATGAAAACAAAACTATCTGGTGATTTGTAGCTATCTCAATCCCAGATCTTGGTACAGCCTCTGTGTGTGTTTGTGTTTTCTGGACATTCTCTATGGACTTTACAGTTTTGAATTCATTTTAGCATGTAAGGATTTGTTTTTAGCTGCCAAGCGCTAATTGGTTCCACCTGGAGTCAAATCCTCCACACATTCGAGTTTTCTAGGAAGAAAGCTTCAGAAACCTTAGAAAACATGATATTTCTTTCTGTAAAATTGACATTGGATGCATTTGCCGAACAGGAAGATTGTGCTTTTCTCCAAAACCACTTTCACGGTGATTGTTGGTTAAATTTCACCCGAAATCCACAACAATTTGTCCAGATACTCCTGGATGAAAACAAAACTATCAGGTGATTTGTAGCTATCTCAATCCCAGATCTTGGTACAGCCTCTGTGTGTGTTTGTGTTTTCTGGACATTCTTTGTGGACTTTACGGTTTTGAATGCATTTTAGCAGGTCCCTTTTTGTTTTTAGCTGTCAAGCGCTAATTGGTTGCACCTGGAGTCAAATCCACCACACATTAGAGTTTTCTACTAAGAAAGCTCCAGAAACCTGAGAAAACATGATATTTCTTTCTGTAAACATGACATTGGATGCATTTGCCAAAAAGAAAGATTGTGCTTTTCTCCAAAACCACTTTCACGGTGATTTTTGTTAAATTTCACCAAAATCCACAACATTTTGTCCAGATACTCCTGGATAAAAACAAAACTATCTGGTGATTTGTAGCTATCTCAATCCCAGATCTTGCTACAGCCTCTGTGTTTGTTTGTGTTTTCTGGACATTCTTTGAGGACTTTACGGTTTTGAATGCATTTTAGCAGGACCCTTTTTGTTTTTAGCTGCCAAGCGCTAATTGGTTCCACCTGGAGTCAAATCCTCCACACATTAGAGTTTTCTACTAAGAAAGCTCCAGAAACCTGAGAAAACATGATATTTCTTTCTGTAAACATGACATTGGATGCATTTGACGAACAGGAAGATTGTGCTTTTCTCCAAAACCACTTTCACGGTGATTGTTGGTTAAATTTCAACCAAAATCCACAACAATTTGTCCAGATACTCCTGGATGAAAACAAAGATATCTGGTGATTTTCAGCTATCTCAATCCCAGATCTTGCAACAGCCTCTGTGTGTGTTTGTGTTTTCTGGACATTGTCTATGGACTTGAAAGTTTTGAATGCATTTTAGCATGTAAGATTTGTTTTTAGCTGCCAAACGCTAATTGGTTCCACCTGGAGTCAAATCCGCCACACATTCGAGTTTTCTAGGAGGAAAGCTCCAGAAACCTGAGAAAACATGATATTTCTTTCTGCAAACATGTTATTGGATGCATTTGCCAAAAAGAAAGATTGTGCTTTTCTCCAAAACCACTTTCACGGTGATTGTTGGTTAAATTCCAACCAAAATCATCAACAATTTGTCCAGATACTCCTGGAAGAAAACAAAGATATCTGTTGATTTTTAGCTATCTCAATCCCAGATCTTGCAACAGCCTATGTGTGTTTGTGTTTTCTGGACATTCTCTATGGACTTTACGGTTTTGAATGCATTTTAGCAGGACCCTTTTGGTTTCTAGCTGCCAAACGCTAATTGGTTCCACCTGGAGTCAAATCCGCCACACATTCGAGTTTTCTAGGAAGAAAGCTTCAGAAACCTGAGAAAACATGATATTTCTTTCTGTAAACGTGACATTGGATACATTTGCCGAACAGGAAGATTGTGCCTTTCTCCAAAACCACTTTCACGGTGATTTTTTGGTTAAATTTCACTTCAAAACTACAACAATTTGTCCAGATACTCCTGGATGAAAACAAAACTATCTGGTGATTTGTAGCTATCTCAATCCCGGATCTTGCTACAGCCTCTGTGTGTGTTTGTGTTTTCTGGACATTCTCTATGGACTTCATGGTTTTGAATGCATTTTAGCATTTAAGTTTTTGTTTTTAGCTGCCAAACGCTAATTGGTTCCACCTGGAGTCAAATCCTCCACACATTCGAGTTTTCTAGGAAGAAAGCTTCAGAAACCTGAGAAAACATGATATTTCTTTCTGTAAACATGACATTGGATGCATTTGCCGAACAGGAAGATTGTGCTTTTCTCCAAAACCACTTTCTTGGTGATTTTTGGTTAAATTTCACCCGAAATCCACAACAATTTGTCCAGATACTCCTGGATGAAAACAAAGATATCTGATGATTTTTAGCTATCTCAATCCCAGATCTTGCTACAGCCTCTGTGTGTGTTTGTGTTTTCTGGACATTCTCTATGGACTTCATGGTTTTGAATGCATTTTAGCATGTAAGGTTTTGTTTTTAGCTGCCAAACGCTAATTGGTTCCACCTTGAGTCAAATCCGCCAAACATTCGAGTTTTCTTGGAAGAAAGCTTCAGAAACCTGAGAAAACATTATATTTCTTTCTGTAAAATTGACATTGGATGCATTTGCCGAACAGGAAGATTGTGCTTTTCTCCAAAACCACTTTCACGGTGATTGTTGGTTAAATTTCAACCAAAATCCATAACAATTTGTCCAGACACTCCTGGATGAAAACAAAGATATCTGGTGATTTGTAGCTATCTCAATCCCAGATCTTGGTACAGCCTCTGTGTGTGGTTGTGTTTTCTGGACATTCTCTATGGACTTGAAAGATTTGAATGCATTTTAGCATGTAAGTTTTTGTTTTTAGCTGCCAAACGCTAATTGGTTCCACCTGGAGTCAAATCCTCCACACATTCGAGTTTTCTAGGAAGAAAGCTCCAGAAACCTGAGAAAACATGATATTTCTTTCTGTAAACATGACATTGGATGCACTTGCCGAACAGGAAGATTGTGCTTTTCTCCAAAACCACTTTCACGGTGATTTTTGTTAAATTTCACCCGAAATCCACAACAATTTGTCCAGATACTCCTGGATGAAAACAAAACTATCTGGTGATTTGTAGCTATCTCAATCCCAGATCTTGGTACAGCCTCTGTGTGTGTTTTTGTTTTCTGGACATTCTCTGTGGACTTTTCGGTCTTGAATGCAGTTTAGCAGGACCCTTTTTGTTTTTAACTGTCAAGCGCTAATTGGTTCCACCTGGAGTCCAATCCTCCACACATTCGAGTTTTCTACTAAGAAAGCTCCAGAAACCTGAGAAAACATGATATTTCTTTCTGTAAACATGACATTGGATGCATTTGCCGAACAGGAAGATTGTGCTTTTCTCCAAAACCACTTTCACGGTGATTGTTGGTTAAATTTCAACCAAAATCCACAACAATTTGTCCAGATACTCCTGGATGAAAACAAAGATATCTGGTGATTTTTAGCTAACTCAATCCCAGATCTTGCTACAGCCTCTGTGTGTGTTTGTGTTTTCTGGACATTGTCTATGGACTTGAAAGTTTTGAATGCATTTTAGCATGTAAGTTTTTGTTTTTAGCTGGCAAACGCTAATTGGTTCCACCTGGAGTCAAATCCGCCACACATTCGAGTTTTCTAGGAGGAAAGCTCCAGAAACCTGAGAAAACATGATATTTCTTTCTGTAAACATGACATTGGATGCATTTGCCAAACAGGAAGATTGTGCTTTTCTCCAAAACCACTTTCACGGTGATTTTTGTTAAATTTCACCCGAAATCCACAACAATTTGTCCAGATACTCCTGCATGAAAACAAAACTATCTGGTGATTTGTAGCTATCTCAATCCCACATCTTGGTACAGCCTCTGTGTGTGGTTGTGTTTTCTGGACATTCTCTGTGGACTTTACGGTTTTGAATGCATTTTAGCAGGACCCTTTTTGTTTTTAACTGTCAAGCGCTAATTGGTTCCACCTGGAGTCCAATCCTCCACACATTCGAGTTTTCTACTAAGAAAGCTCCAGAAACCTGAGAAAACATGATATTTCTTTCTGTAAACATGACATTGGATACATTTGCCGAACAGGAAGATTGTGCCTTTCTCCAAAACCACTTTCACGGTGATTTTTTGGTTAAATTTCACTTCAAAACTACAACAATTTGTCCAGATACTCCTGGATGAAAACAAAACTATCTGGTGATTTGTAGCTATCTCAATCCCGGATCTTGCTACAGCCTCTGTGTGTGTTTGTGTTTTCTGGACATTCTCTATGGACTTCATGGTTTTGAATGCATTTTAGCATTTAAGTTTTTGTTTTTAGCTGCCAAACGCTAATTGGTTCCACCTGGAGTCAAATCCTCCACACATTCGAGTTTTCTAGGAAGAAAGCTTCAGAAACCTGAGAAAACATGATATTTCTTTCTGTAAACATGACATTGGATGCATTTGCCGAACAGGAAGATTGTGCTTTTCTCCAAAACCACTTTCTTGGTGATTTTTGGTTAAATTTCACCCGAAATCCACAACAATTTGTCCAGATACTCCTGGATGAAAACAAAGATATCTGATGATTTTTAGCTATCTCAATCCCAGATCTTGCTACAGCCTCTGTGTGTGTTTGTGTTTTCTGGACATTCTCTATGGACTTCATGGTTTTGAATGCATTTTAGCATGTAAGGTTTTGTTTTTAGCTGCCAAACGCTAATTGGTTCCACCTTGAGTCAAATCCGCCAAACATTCGAGTTTTCTTGGAAGAAAGCTTCAGAAACCTGAGAAAACATTATATTTCTTTCTGTAAAATTGACATTGGATGCATTTGCCGAACAGGAAGATTGTGCTTTTCTCCAAAACCACTTTCACGGTGATTGTTGGTTAAATTTCAACCAAAATCCATAACAATTTGTCCAGACACTCCTGGATGAAAACA
This sequence comes from Oryctolagus cuniculus, assembly GCF_964237555.1. Classification (NCBI taxonomy): domain Eukaryota; kingdom Metazoa; phylum Chordata; class Mammalia; order Lagomorpha; family Leporidae; genus Oryctolagus; species Oryctolagus cuniculus. The sequence continues at coordinate 2,625,199 of NC_091451.1, forward strand.
AAGATATCTGGTGATTTGTAGCTATCTCAATCCCAGATCTTGGTACAGCCTCTGTGTGTGGTTGTGTTTTCTGGACATTCTCTATGGACTTGAAAGATTTGAATGCATTTTAGCATGTAAGTTTTTGTTTTTAGCTGCCAAACGCTAATTGGTTCCACCTGGAGTCAAATCCTCCACACATTCGAGTTTTCTAGGAAGAAAGCTCCAGAAACCTGAGAAAACATGATATTTCTTTCTGTAAACATGACATTGGATGCACTTGCCGAACAGGAAGATTGTGCTTTTCTCCAAAACCACTTTCACGGTGATTTTTGTTAAATTTCACCCGAAATCCACAACAATTTGTCCAGATACTCCTGGATGAAAACAAAACTATCTGGTGATTTGTAGCTATCTCAATCCCAGATCTTGGTACAGCCTCTGTGTGTGTTTTTGTTTTCTGGACATTCTCTGTGGACTTTTCGGTCTTGAATGCAGTTTAGCAGGACCCTTTTTGTTTTTAACTGTCAAGCGCTAATTGGTTCCACCTGGAGTCCAATCCTCCACACATTCGAGTTTTCTACTAAGAAAGCTCCAGAAACCTGAGAAAACATGATATTTCTTTCTGTAAACATGACATTGGATGCATTTGCCGAACAGGAAGATTGTGCTTTTCTCCAAAACCACTTTCACGGTGATTGTTGGTTAAATTTCAACCAAAATCCACAACAATTTGTCCAGATACTCCTGGATGAAAACAAAGATATCTGGTGATTTTTAGCTAACTCAATCCCAGATCTTGCTACAGCCTCTGTGTGTGTTTGTGTTTTCTGGACATTCTCTATGGACTTTACGGTTTTGAATGCATTTTAGCAGGACCCTTTTTGTTTTTAGCTGCCAAACGCTAATTGGTTCCACCTGGAGTCAAATCCGCCACACATTCGAGTTTTCTAGGAAGAAAGCTTCAGAAACCTGAGAAAACATGATATTTCTTTCTGTAAACATGACATTGGATGCATTTGCCGAACAAAAAGATTGTGCTTTTCTCCAAAACCACTTTCACAGTGATTTTTGTTAAATTTCACCCGACATCCACAACAATTTGTCCAGATACTCCTGGATGAAAACAAAACTATCTGGTGATTTGTAGCTATCTCAATCCCAGATCTTGCTACAGGCTCTGTGTGTGTTTGTGTTTTCTGGACATTCTCTGTGGACTTTACGGTTTTGAATGCATTTTAGCAGGAACCTTTTTGTTTTTAGCTGCCAAACGCTAATTGGTTCCACCTGGAGTCAAATCCGCCACACATTCGAGTTTTCTAGGAAGAAAGCTTCAGAAACCTGAGAAAACATGATATTTCTTTCTGTAAACATGACATTGGATGCATTTGCCGAACAGGAAGATTGTGCTTTTCTCCAAAACCACTTTCACGGTGATTTTTGTTAAATTTCACCCGATATCCACAACAATTTGTCCAGATACTCCTGGATGAAAACAAAACTATCTGGTGATTTGTAGCTATCTCAATCCCAGATCTTGGTACAGCCTCTGTGTGTGTTTGTGTTTTCTGGACATTCTCTATGGACTTTACAGTTTTGAATTCATTTTAGCATGTAAGGATTTGTTTTTAGCTGCCAAGCGCTAATTGGTTCCACCTGGAGTCAAATCCTCCACACATTCGAGTTTTCTAGGAAGAAAGCTTCAGAAACCTTAGAAAACATGATATTTCTTTCTGTAAAATTGACATTGGATGCATTTGCCGAACAGGAAGATTGTGCTTTTCTCCAAAACCACTTTCACGGTGATTGTTGGTTAAATTTCACCCGAAATCCACAACAATTTGTCCAGATACTCCTGGATGAAAACAAAACTATCAGGTGATTTGTAGCTATCTCAATCCCAGATCTTGGTACAGCCTCTGTGTGTGTTTGTGTTTTCTGGACATTCTTTGTGGACTTTACGGTTTTGAATGCATTTTAGCAGGTCCCTTTTTGTTTTTAGCTGTCAAGCGCTAATTGGTTGCACCTGGAGTCAAATCCTCCACACATTAGAGTTTTCTACTAAGAAAGCTCCAGAAACCTGAGAAAACATGATATTTCTTTCTGTAAATATGACATTGGATGCATTTGCCAAAAAGAAAGATTGTGCTTTTCTCCAAAACCACTTTCACGGTGATTTTTGTTAAATTTCACCAAAATCCACAACATTTTGTCCAGATACTCCTGGATGAAAACAAAACTATCTGGTGATTTGTAGCTATCTCAATCCCAGATCTTGCTACAGCCTCTGTGTTTGTTTGTGTTTTCTGGACATTCTTTGAGGACTTTACGGTTTTGAATGCATTTTAGCAGGACCCTTTTTGTTTTTAGCTGCCAAGCGCTAATTGGTTCCACCTGGAGTCAAATCCTCCACACATTAGAGTTTTCTACTAAGAAAGCTCCAGAAACCTGAGAAAACATGATATTTCTTTCTGTAAACATGACATTGGATGCATTTGACGAACAGGAAGATTGTGCTTTTCTCCAAAACCACTTTCACGGTGATTGTTGGTTAAATTTCAACCAAAATCCACAACAATTTGTCCAGATACTCCTGGATGAAAACAAAGATATCTGGTGATTTTCAGCTATCTCAATCCCAGATCTTGCAACAGCCTATGTGTGTTTGTGTTTTCTGGACATTCTCTATGGACTTTACGGTTTTGAATGCATTTTAGCAGGACCCTTTTGGTTTCTAGCTGCCAAACGCTAATTGGTTCCACCTGGAGTCAAATCCGCCACACATTCGAGTTTTCTAGGAAGAAAGCTTCAGAAACCTGAGAAAACATGATATTTCTTTCTGTAAACGTGACATTGGATACATTTGCCGAACAGGAAGATTGTGCCTTTCTCCAAAACCACTTTCACGGTGATTTTTTGGTTAAATTTCACTTCAAAACTACAACAATTTGTCCAGATACTCCTGGATGAAAACAAAACTATCTGGTGATTTGTAGCTATCTCAATCCCGGATCTTGCTACAGCCTCTGTGTGTGTTTGTGCTTTCTGGACATTCTCTATGGACTTCATGGTTTTGAATGCATTTTAGCATTTAAGTTTTTGTTTTTAGCTGCCAAACGCTAATTGGTTCCACCTGGAGTCAAATCCTCCACACATTCGAGTTTTCTAGGAAGAAAGCTTCAGAAACCTGAGAAAACATGATATTTCTTTCTGTAAACATGACATTGGATGCATTTGCCGAACAGGAAGATTGTGCTTTTCTCCAAAACCACTTTCTTGGTGATTTTTGGTTAAATTTCACCCGAAATCCACAACAATTTGTCCAGATACTCCTGGATGAAAACAAAGATATCTGATGATTTTTAGCTATCTCAATCCCAGATCTTGCTACAGCCTCTGTGTGTGTTTGTGTTTTCTGGACATTCTCTATGGACTTTACGGTTTTGAATGCATTTTAGCATGTAAGGTTTTGTTTTTTGCTGCCAAACGCTAATTGGTTAAACCTGGAGTCAAATCCGCCAAACATTCGAGTTTTCTAGGAAGAAAGCTTCAGAAACCTTAGAAAACATGATATTTCTTTCTGTAAAATTGACATTGGATGCATTTGCCGAACAGGAAGATTGTGCTTTTCTCCAAAACCACTTTCACGGTGATTGTTGGTTAAATTTCAACCAAAATCCACAACAATTTGTCCAGATACTCCTGGATGAAAACAAAACTATCTGGTGATTTGTAGCTATCTCAATCCCACATCTTGCTACAGCCTCTGTGTGTGTTTGTGTTTTCTGGACATTCTATATGGACTTTACGGTTTTGAATGCATTTTAGCAGGACACTTTTTGTTTTTAGCTGTCAAGCGCTAATTGGTTCCACCTGGAGTCAAATCCTCCACACATTCGAGTTTTCTAGGAAGAAAGCTTCAGAAACCTGAGAAAACATGATATTTCTTTCTGTAAACATGACATTGGATGCATTTGCCGAACAGGAAGATTGTGCTTTTCTCCAAAACCACTTTCACGGTGATTGTTGGTTAAATTTCACCCGAAATCCACAACAATTTGTCCAGATAGTCCTGGATGAAAACAAAACTATCTGGTGATTTGTAGCTATCTCAATCCCAGATCTTGCTACAGCCTCTGTGTGTGTTTGTGTTTTCTGGACATTCTCTATGAACTTCAAAGTTTTGAATACATTTTAGCATGTAAGGTTTTGTTTTTAGCTGGCAAACGCTAATTGGTTCCACCTGGAGTCAAATCCTCCACACATTCGAGTTTTCTAGGAATAAAGCTCCAGAAACCTGAGAAAACATGATATTTCTTTCTGTAAACATAACAATGGATGCATTTCCCGAACAGGAATATTGTGCTTTTCTCCAAAACCACTTTCACGGTGATTTTTTGGTTAAATTTCACTTCAAAACTATAACAATTTGTCCAGATACTCCTGGATGAAAACAAAACTATCTGGTGATTTGTAGCTATCTCAATCCCAGATCTTGGTACAGCCTCTGTGTGTGGTTGTGTTTTCTATACATTCTCTGTGGACTTTACGGTTTTGAATGCACTTTAGCAAGACCCTTTTTGTTTTTAGCTGCCAAACGCTAATTGGTTCCACCTGGAGTCAAATCCTCCACACATTCGAGTTTTCTAGGAAGAAACCTCCAGAAACCTGAGAAAACATGATATTTCTTTCTGTAAACATGACATTGGATGCATTTGCCAAACAGGAAGATTGTGCTTTTCTCCAAAACCACTTTCACGGTGATTGTTGGTTAAATTTCAACCAAAATCCACAACAATTTGTCCAGATACTCCTGGATGAAAACAAAACTATCTGGTGATTTGTAGCTATCTCAATCCCAGATCCTGCTACAGCCTCTGTGTGTGTTTGTATTTTCTGGACATTCTCTATGGACTTGAAAGTTTTGAATGCATTTTAGCATGTAAGTTTTTGTTTTTAGCTGGCAAACGCTAATTGGTTCCACCTGGAGTCAAATCCTCCACACATTCGAGTTTTCTAGGAAGAAAGCTTCAGAAACCTGAGAAAACATGATATTTCTTTCTGTAAACATGACATTGGATGCATTTGACGAACAGGAAGATTGTGCTTTTCTCCAAAACCACTTTCACGGTGATTGTTGGTTAAATTTCAACCAAAATCCACAACAATATGTCCAGATACTCCTGGATGAAAACAAAACTATCTGGTGATTTGTAGCTATCTCAATCCCGGATCTTGCTACAGCCTCTGTGTGTATTTGTGTTTTCTGGACATTCTCTATGGACTTGAAAGTTTTGAATGCATTTTAGCATGTAAGGTTTTGTTTTTAGCTGGCAAACGCTAATTGGTTCCACCTGGAGTCCAATCCTCCACACATTCGAGTTTTCTAGGAAGAAAGCTCCAGAAACCTGAGAAAACATGATATTTCTTTCAGGAAACATGACATTGGATGCATTTGCCGAACAGGAAGATTGTGCTTTTCTCCAAAACCACTTTCACGGTGATTTTTTGGTTAAATTTCACTTCAAAACTATAACAATTTGTCCAGATACTCCTGGATGAAAAGAAAACTATCTGGTGATTTGTAGCTATCTCAATCCCAGATCTTGGTACAGCCTCTGTGTGTGGTTGTGTTTTCTATACATTCTCTGTGGACTTTACGGTTTTGAATGGATTTTAGCAAGACCCTTTTTGTTTTTAGCTGGCAAACGCTAATTGGTTCCACCTGGAGTCAAATCCTCCACACATTCGAGTTTTCTAGGAAGAAAGCTCCAGAAACCTGAGAAAACATGATATTTCTTTCTGTAAACATGACATTGGATGCATTTGCCGAACAGGAAGATTGTGCTTTTCTCCAAAACCACTTTCAAGGTGATTTTTTGGTTAAATTTCACTTCAAAACTACAACAATTTGTCCAGATACTCCTGGATGAAAACAAAACTATCTGGTGATTTGTAGCTATCTCAATCCCAGATCTTTCTACAGCCTCTGTGTGTGTTTGTGTTTTCTGGACATTCTATATGGACTTTACGGTTTTGAATGGATTTTAGCAAGACCCTTTTTGTTTTTAGCTGGCAAACGCTAATTGGTTCCACCTGGAGTCAAATCCTCCACACATTCGAGTTTTCTAGGAAGAAAGCTTCAGAAACCAGAGAAAACATGATATTTCTTTCTGTAAACATGACATTGGATGCATTTGCCGAACAGCAAGATTGTGCTTTTCTCCAAAACCACTTTCAAGGTGATTTTTTGGTTAAATTTCACTTCAAAACTACAACAATTTGTCCAGATACTCCTGGATGAAAACAAAACTATCTGGTGATTCGTAGCTATCTCAATCCCAGATCTTGCTACAGCCTCTGTGTTTGTTTGTATTTTCTGGACATTCTCTATGGACTTGAAAGTTTTGAATGCATTTTAGCAGGACCCTTTTTGTTTTTAGCTGGCAAACGCTAATTGGTTCCACCTGGAGTCAAACGCTCCACACATTCGAATTTTCTAGGAAGAAAGCTTCAGAAACCTGAGAAAACATGATATTTCTTTCTGTAAACATGACATTGGATGCATTTGCCGAACAGGAAGATTGTGCTTTTCTCCAAAACCACTTTCACGGTGATTTTTTGGTTAAATTTCACTTCAAAACTACTACAATTTGTCCAGATACTCCTGGATGAAAACAAAACTATCTGGTGATTTGTAGCTATCTCAATCCCAGATCTTGCTACAGCCTCTGTGTGTGTTTGTATTTTCTGGATATTCTCTATGGACTTCAAAGTTTTGAATGCATTTTAGCATGTAAGGTTTTGTTTTTAGCTGCCAAACGATAATTGGTTCCACCTGGAGTCAAATCCTCCACACATTCGAGTTTTCTAGGAAGAAAGCTCCAGAAATCTGAGAAAACATGATATTTCTTTCTGTAAACATGACATTGGATGCATTTGCCGAACAGGAAGATTGTGCTTTTCTCCAAAACCACTTTCACGGTGATTTTTTGGTTTAATTTCACTTCAAAACTACAACAATTTGTCCAGATACTCCTGGATGAAAACAAAACTATCTGGTGATTTGTAGCTATCTCAATCCCAGATCTTGCTACAGCCTCTGTGTGTGTTTGTGTTTTCTGGACATTCTCTATGGACTTTAAGGTTTTGAATGCATTTTAGCAGGACCCTTTTTGTTTTTAGCTGCCAAACGCTAATTGGTTCCACCTGGAGTCAAATCCTCCACACATTCGAGTTTTCTAGGAAGAAAGCTTCAGAAACCTGAGAAAACATGATATTTCTTTCTGTAAACATGACATTGGATGCATTTACCGAACAGGAAGATTGTGCTTTTCTCCAAAACCACTTTCACGGTGATTGTTGGTTAAATTTCACTTCAAAACTACAACAATTTGTCCAGAAACTCCTCGATGAAAACAGAACTATCTGGTGTGTTGTGGCTATCTCAATCCCAGATCTTGCTACAGCCTCTGTGTGTGTTTGTGTTTTCTGGACATTCTCTATGGACTTTAAGGTATTGAATGCATTTTAGAATGTAAGGTTTTGTTTTTAGCTGCCAAATGCTAATTGGTTCCACCTGGAGTCAAATACTCCACACATTCGAATTTTCTAGGAATAAAGCTTCAGAAACCTGAGAAAACATGATATTTCTTTCTGTAAACATGACATTGGATGCATTTGCCGAACAGGAAGATTGTGCTTTTCTCCAAAACTACTTTCACGGTGATTTTTTCGTTAAATTTCACTTCAAAACTACAACAATTTGTCCAGATACTCCTGGATGAAAACAAAACTATCTGGTGATTTGTAGCTATCTCAATCCCAGATCTTGCTACAGCCTCTGTGTGTGTTTGTATTTTCTGACATTCTCTATGGACTTGAAAGTTTTGAATGCATTTTAGCAGGACCCTTTTTGTATTCTGCTGGCAAACGCTAATTGGTTCCACCTGGAGTCAAATCCTCCACACATTCGAGTTTTCTAGGAAGAAAGCTCCAGAAACCTGAGAAAACATGATATTTCTTTCTGTAAACATGACATTGGATGCATTTGCCGAACAGGAAGATTGTGCTTTTCTCCAAAACCACTTTCACGGTGATTGTTGGTTAAATTTCACCTGAAATCCACAACAATTTGTCCAGATACTCCTGGATGAAAACCAAACTATCTGGTGATTTGTAGCTATCTCAATCACGGATCTTGCTACAGCCTCTGTGTGTATTTGTGTTTTCTGGACATTCTCTATGGACTTCAAAGTTTTGAATGCATTTTAGCATGTAAGGTTTTGTTTTTACCTGCCAAACGCTAATTGGTTCCACCTGGAGTCAAATCCTCCACACATTCGAGTTTTCTAGGAAGAAAGCTCCAGAAAACTGAGAAAACATGACATTTCTTTCTGTAAACATGACATTGGATGCATTTGCCGAACAGGAAGATTGTGCTTTTCTCCAAAACCATTTTCACGGTGATTTTTTGGTTAAATTTCACTTCAAAACTACAACAATTTGTCCAGATACTCCTGGAAGAAAACAAAACTGTCTGGTGATTTGTAGCTATCTCAATCCCAGATCTTGGTACAGCCTCTGTGTATGCTTGTGTTTTCTGGACATTCTCTGTGGACTTTACAGTTTTGAATGCATTTTAGCATGTAAGGTTTTGTTTTTAGCTGCCAAACGATAATTGGTTCCACCTGGAGTCAAATCCTCCACACATTCGAGTTTTCCAGGAAGAAAGCTCCGGAAACATGAGAAAACATGATATTTCTTTCTGTAAACATGACATTGGATGCATTTGACGAACAGCAAGATTGTGCTTTTCTCCAAAACAACTTTCAGGGTGATTTTTGTTAAATTTCAACCAAAATCCACAACAATTTGTCCAGATACTCCTGGATGAAAACAAAGATATCTGGTGATTTTAGCTATCTCAATCCCAGATCTTGCTACAGCCTCTGTGTGTGTTTGTATTTTCTGGACATTCTCTATGGACTTGAAATTTTTGAATGCATTATAGCAGGACCCTTTTTGTTTTTAGCTGGCAAACGCTAATTGGTTCCACCTGGAGTCAAATACTCCACACATTCGAGTTTTCCAGGAAGAAAGCTCCGGAAACATGAGAAAACATGATATTTCTTTCTGTAAACATGACATTGGATGCATTTGCCGAACAGGAAGATTGTGCTTTTCTCCAAAACCACTTTCACGGTGATTTTTTGGTTAAATTTCACTTCAAAACTACAACAATTTGTCCAGATACTCCTGGATGAAAACAAAACTATCTGGTGATTTGTAGCTATCTCAATCCCAGATCTTGCTACAGCCTCTGTGTGTGTTTGTGTTTTCTGGACATTCTCTATGGACTTTAAGGTTTTAAATGCATTTTAGAAGGACCCTTTTTGTTTTTAGCTGCCAAACGCTAATTGGTTCCACCTGGAGTCAAATCCTCCACACATTCGAGTTTTCTAGGAAGAAAGCTCCAGCAACCTGAGAAAACATGATATTTCTTTCTGTAAACATGACATTGGATGCATTTGCCAAACAGGAAGATTGTGCTTTTCTCCAAAACCACTTTCAGGTTGATTGTTGGTTAAATTTCAACCAAAATGCACAAGAATTTGTCCTGTAACTCCTGGATGAAAACAAAACTATCTGGTGATTTGTAGCTATCTCAATCCCGGATCTTGCTACAGCCTCTGTGTGTGTTTGTGTTTTCTGGACATTCTCTATGGACTTTAAGGTTTTGAATGCATTTCAGCATGTAAGGTTTTGTTTTTAGCTGGCAAACGCTAATTGGTTCCACCTGGAGTCAAATCCTCCACACATTCGAGTTTTCAAGGAAGAAAGCTCCAGAAAACTGAGAAAACATGATATTTCTTTCTGTAAACATGACATTGGATGCATTTGCCGAACAGGAAGATTGGGCTTTTCTCCAAAACCACTTTCACGGTTATTTTTTGGTTAAATTTCACTTCAAAACTACAACAATTTGTCCAGATACTCCTGGATGAAAACAAAACTATCTGGTGATTTGTAGCTATCTCAATCCCAGATCTTGGTACAGCCTCTGTGTATGCTTGTGTTTTCTGGACATTCTCTGTGGACCTTACGGTTTTGAATGCATTTTAGCAGGACCCTTTTTGTTTTTAGCTGCCAAACGCTAATTGGTTCCACCTGGAGTCAAATCCTCCACACATTCGAGTTTTCCAGGAAGAAAGCTCCGGAAACCTGAGAAAACATGATATTTCTTTCTGTAAACATGACATTGGATGCATTTGACGAACAGGAAGATTGTGCTTTTCTCCAAAACAAATTTCACGGTGATTGTTGGTTAAATTTCAACCAAAATCCACAACAATTTGTCCAGATACTCCTGGATGAAAACAAAGATATCTGGTGATTTTAGCTATCTCAATCCCAGATCTTGCTACAGCCTCTGTGTGTGTTTGTGTTTTCTGGACATTGTCTATGGACTTGAAAGTTTTGAATGCATTTTAGCAGCACCCTTTTGGTTTTTAGCTGGCAAACGCTAATTGGTTCCACCTGGAGTCAAATCTTCCACACATTCGAGTTTTCTAGGAAGAAAGCTCCAGAAACCTGAGAAAACATGATATTTCTTTCTGTAAAAATGACATTGGATGCATTTGCCGAACAGGAAGATTGTGCTTTTCTCCAAAACCACTTTCACGGTGATTGTTGGTTAAATTTCACTTCAAAACTACAACAATTTGTCCAGATACTCCTCGATGAAAACAGAACTATCTGGTGTGTTGTGGCTATCTCAATCCCAGATCTTGCTACAGCCTCTGTGTGTGTTTGTGTTTTCTGGACATTCTCTATGGACTTTACGGTTTTGAATGCATTTTAGCATGTAAGGTTTTGTTTTTAGCTGCCAAATGATAATTGGTTCCACCTGGAGTCAAATACTCCACACATTCGAATTTTCTAGGAAGAAAGCTTCAGAAACCTGAGAAAACATGATATTTCTTTCTGTAAACATGACATTGGATGCATTTGCCGAACAGGAAGATTGTGCTTTTCTCCAAAACTACTTTCACGGTGATTTTTTCGTTAAATTTCACTTCAAAACTACAACAATTTGTCCAGATACTCCTGGATGAAAACAAAACTATCTGGTGATTTGTAGCTATCTCAATCCCAGATCTTGCTACAGCCTCTGTGTGTGTTTGTATTTTCTGGACATTCTCTATGGACTTGAAAGTTTTGAATGCATTTTAGCATGACCCTTTTTGTATTCTGCTGGCAAACGTTAATTGGTTCCACCTGGAGTCAAATCCTCCACACATTCGAGTTTTCTAGGAAGAAAGCTCCAGAAACCTGAGAAAACATGATATTTCTTTCTGTAAACATGACATTGGATGCATTTGCCGAACAGGAAGATTGTGCTTTTCTCCAAAACCACTTTCACGGTGATTGTTGGTTAAATTTCACTTCAAAACTACAACAATTTGTCCAGATACTCCTGGATGAAAACAAAACTATCTGGTGATTTGTAGCTATCTCAATCCCGGATCTTGCTACAGCCTCTGTGTGTATTTGTGTTTTCTGGACATTCTCTATGGACTTCAAAGTTTTGAATGCATTTTAGCATGTAAGGTTTTGTTTATAGCTGCCAAACGCTAATTGGTTCCACCTGGAGTCAAATCCTCCACACATTCGAGTTTTCTAGGAAGAAAGCGTCAGAAACCTGAGAAAACATGATATTTCTTTCTGTAAACAAGACATTGGATGCATTTGCCGAACAGGAAGATTGTGCTTTTCTCCAAAACCACTTTTACGGTGATTGTTGGTTAAATTTCACTTCAAAACTATAACAATTTGTCCAGATACTCCTGGATGAAAACAGAACTATCTGGTGTGTTGTGGCTATCTCAATCCCAGATGTTGCTACAGCCTCTGTGTGTGTTTGTATTTTCTGGACATTCTCTATGGACTTGAAAGTTTTGAATTCATTTTAGCATGTAAGGTTTTGTTTTTAGCTGCCAAACGCTAATTGGTTCCACCTGGAATCAAATCCGCCACACATTCCAGTTTTCTAGGAAGAGAGCTCCAGAAACCTGAGAAAACATGATATTTCTTTCTGTAAACATGACATTGGATGCATTTCCCGAACAGGAAGATTGTGCTTTCTTCAAAACCACTTTCATGGTGATTTTTTGGTTAAATTTCACTTCAAAACTGCAACAATTTGTCCAGACACTCCTGGATGAAAACAAAACTCTCTGGTGTGTTGTGGCTATCTCAATCCCAGATCTTGCTACAGCCTCTGTGTGCGTTTGTGTTTTCTGGACATTCTCTATGGACTTTACGGTTTTGAATGCATTTTAGCAGGACCCTTTTTGTTTTCTGCTGGCAAATGCTAATTGGTTCCACCTGGAGTCAAATCCTCCACACATTCGAGTTTTCTAGGAAGAAAGCTTCAGAAACCTGAGAAAACATGATATTTCTTTCTGTAAACATGACATTGGATTCATTTACTCAACAGGAAGATTGTGCTTTTCTCCAAAACCACTTTCACGGTGATTTTTTGATTAAATTTCACTTCAAAACTACAACAATTTGTCCAGACACTCCTGGATGAAAACAAAACTATCTGGTGTGTTGTGGCTATCTCAATCCCAGATCTTGCTACAGCCTCTGTGTGTGTTTGTGTTTTCTGGACCTTCTCTATGGACTTTACGGTTTGGAATGCATTTTAGCATGCAAGGTTTTGTTTTTAGCTGCCAAACGCTAATTGGTTCCACCTGGAGTCAAATCCTCCACACATTCGAATTTTCTAGGAAGAAAGATCCAGAAACCTGAGAAAACATGATATTTGTATTTGTAAACATGACATTGGATGCATTTGCCGAACAGGAATATTGTGCTTTTCTCCAAAACCACTTTCACGGTGATTTTTGTTAAATTTCACCCGAAATACACAACAATTTGTCCAGATACTCCTGGATGAAAACAAAACGATCTGGTGTATTGTGGCTATCTCAGTGCTAGATCTTGCTACAGGCTCTGTGTGTTTGTGTTTTCTGGATAATCTCTATGGACTTTACAGTTTAAAATGCATTTTAGCATGTAAGATTTTGTTTGTAGCTGCCAAACGCTAATTGGTTGCACCTGGAGACAAATCCTCCACACATTCGAGTTTTCTAGGAAGAAAGCTTCAGAAACCTGAGAAAACATGATATTTCTTTCTGTAAACATGACATTGGATGCATTTGCCAAACAGGAAGATTATGCTTTTCCCCAAAAGCACTTCACGGTGATTTTTTGGTTAAATTTCATTTAAATTTACAACAATTTATCCAGACACTCCTGGATGAAAACAAAACTATCTGGTGTGTTGTGGCTATCTCAATCCCAGATCTTGCTACAGCCTCTGTGTGTGTTTGTGTTTTCTGGACATTCTCTATGGACTTTACGGTTTTGAATGCATTTTAGCATGCAAGGTTTTGTTTTTAGCTGCCAAACGCTAATTGGTTCCACCTGGAGTAAAATCCTCCACACATTCGAGTTTTCTAGGAAGAAAGCTCCAGAAACCTGAGAAAACATGATATTTCTTTCCGTAAACATGACATTGGATGCATTTGCCGAACAGGAATATTGTGCTTTTCTCCAAAACCACTTTCACGGTGATTTTTGTTAAATTTCACCCGAAATTCACAACAATTTGTCTAGATACTCCTGGATGAAAACAAAACGATCTGGTGTATTGTGGCTATCTCAATGCCAGATCTTTCTACAGCCTCTGTGTGTGTTTGTGTTTTCTGGACATTCTCTATGGACTTTACGGTTTTGAATGCATTTTAGCATGTAAGGTTTTTTTTTTAGCTGCCAAACGCTAATTGGTTCCACCTAGAGTCCAATCCTCCACACATTCGAGTTTTCTAGGAAGAAAGCTTCAGAAACCTGAGAAAACATGATATTTCTTTCTGTAAACATGATATTGGATGCATTTGCCGAACAGGAAGATTGTGCTTTTCCCCAAAACCACTTTGACGGTGATTTTTTGGTTAAATTTCACTTCAAAACTACAACAATTTGTCCACATACTCTTGGATGAAAACAAAACTCTCTGGTGATTTGTAGCTATCTCAATCCCAGATCTTGCTACAGCCTCTGTGTGTGTTTGTGTTTTCTGGACATTCTCTATGGACTTGAAAGTTTTGAATGCATTTTAGCATGTAAGCTTTTGTTTTTAGCTGGCAAACGCTAATTGGTTCCACCTGGAGTCAAATCCTCCACACATTCGAGTTTTCTAGGAAGAAAGCTTCAGAAACCTGAGAAAACATGATATTTCTTTCTGTAAACATGACATTGGATTCATTTGCCGAACAGGAAGATTGTGGTTTTCTCCAAAACCACTTTCACGGTGATTTTTGGTTAAATTTCACCCGAAATCCACTACAATTTGTCGACATACCCCTGGATGAAAACAAAACTATCTGGTGTGTTGTGGTTATCTCAATCCCAGATCTTGCTACAGCCTCTGTGTGTGTTTGTGTTTTCTGGACATTCTCTATGGACTTAAAGGTTTTGAATGCATTTTAGCAGGACCCTTTTTGTTTTCTGCTGGCAAATGCTAATTGGTTCCACCTGGAGTCAAATCCTCCACACATTCGAGTTTTCTAGGAAGAAAGCTCCAGAAACCTGAGAAAACATGATATTTCTTTCTGTAAACATGACATTGGATGCATTTGCAGAACACGAAGATTGTACTTTTCTCCAAAACCACTTTTACGGTGATTTTTTGGTTAAATTTCACTTCAAAACTACAACAATTTGTCCAGATACTCCTGGATGAAAAGAAAACTATCTGGTGATTTTTAGATATCTCAAACCCAGATATTACTACAGCTTCTGTGTGTGTTTGTGTTTTCTGGATATTCTCTATGGACTTTAAGGTTTTGAATGCATTTTAGCGGGACCCTTTTTGTTTTCTTCTTGTAAACGCTAATTGGTTCCACCTGGAGTCAAATACTCCACACATTCGAGTTTTCTAGGAAGAAAGCTTCAGAAACCTGAGAAAACATGATATTTCTTTCTGTAAACATGACATTGGATTCATTTACTCAACAGGAAGATTGTGCTTTTCTCCAAAACCACTTTCACGGTGATTTTTTGATTAAATTTCACTTCAAAACTACAACAATTTGTCCAGACACTCCTGGATGAAAACAAAACTATCTGGTGTGTTGTGGCTATCTCAATCCCAGATCTTGCTACAGCCTCTGTGTGTGTTTGTGTTTTCTGGACCTTCTCTATGCACTTTAAGGTTTTGAATGCATTTTAGCATGTAAGGTTTTGTTTTTAGCTGCCCAACGCTAATTGGTTCCACCTGGAGTGAAATCCACCACACATTCGAGTTATCTAGGAAGAAAGCTCCAGAAAACTGAGAAAACATGATATTTCTTTCTGTAAACATGACATTGGATGCATTTGCCGAACCGGAAGATTGTGCTTTTCTCCAAAACCACTTTCACGGTGATTTTTTGGTTAAATTTCATTTCAAAACAACAACAATTTGTCCAGACTCTCCTGGATGAAAACAAAACTATCTGGTGATTTGTAGCTATCTCAATCCCAGATCTTGCTACAGCCTCTGTGTGTGTTTGTGTTTTCTGGACATTCTCTATGGACCTACGGTTTTGAATGCATTTTAGCATGTAAGTCTTTGTTTTTAGCTGCCAAAGGATAATTGGTTCCACCTGGAGACAAATCCTCCACACATTCGAGTTTTCTAGGAAGAGAGCTTCAGAAACCTGAGAAAACATGATATTTCATTCTGTAAACATGACATTGGATGCATTTGCCGAACAGGAAGTTTGTGCTTTTCTCCAAAACCACTTTCACGGTGACATTTTGGTTAAATTTCACTTCAAAGCTATAACAATTTGTCCAGATACTCCTGGATGAAAACAAAACTCTCTGGTGTGTTGTGGCTATCTCAATCCCAGATCTTGCTACAGCCTCTGTGTGTGTTTGTGTTTTCTGGACATTCTCTATGGACTTTACGGTTTGGAATGCATTTTAGCATGCAAGGTTTTGTTTTTAGCTGCCAAACGCTAATTGGTTCCACCTGGAGTCAAATCCTCCACACATTCGAGTTTTCTAGGAAGAAAGCTCCAGAAACCTGAGAAAACATGATATTTGTATTTGTAAACATGACATTGGATGCATTTGCCGAACAGGAATATTGTGCTTTTCTCCAAAACCACTTTCACGGTGATTTTTGTTAAATTTCACCCGAAATACACAACAATTTGTCCAGATACTCCTGGATGAAAACAAAACGATCTGGTGTATTGTGGCTATCTCAATGCCAGATCTTTCTACAGCCTCTGTGTGTGTTTGTGTTTTCTGGACATTCTCTATGGACTTTACAGTTTAGAATGCATTTTAGCATGTAAGTTTTTGTTTGTAGCTGCCAAACGCTAATTGGTTGCACCTGGAGACAAATCCTCCACACATTCGAGTTTTCTAGGAAGAAAGCTTCAGAAACCTGAGAAAACATGATATTTCTTTCTGTAAACATGACATTGGATGCATTTGCCGAACAGGAAGATTGTGGTTTTCTCCAAAACCACTTTCACGGTGATTTTTGGTTAAATTTCACCCGAAATCCACTACAATTTGTCGACATACCCCTGGATGAAAACAAAACTATCTGGTGTGTTGTGGTTATCTCAATCCCAGATCTTGCTACAGCCTCTGTGTGTGTTTGTGTTTTCTGGACATTCTCTATGGACTTAAAGGTTTTGAATGCATTTTAGCAGGACCCTTTTTGTTTTCTGCTGGCAAATGCTAATTGGTTCCACCTGGAGTCAAATCCTCCACACATTCGAGTTTTCTAGGAAGAAAGCTCCAGAAACCTGAGAAAACATGATATTTCTTTCTGTAAACATGACATTGGATGCATTTGCAGAACACGAAGATTGTGCTTTTCTCCAAAACCACTTTTACGGTGATTTTTTGGTTAAATTTCACTTCAAAACTACAACAATTTGTCCAGATACTCCTGGATGAAAACAAAACTATCTGGTGATTTTTAGATATCTC
Source organism: Oryctolagus cuniculus (assembly GCF_964237555.1). Classification (NCBI taxonomy): domain Eukaryota; kingdom Metazoa; phylum Chordata; class Mammalia; order Lagomorpha; family Leporidae; genus Oryctolagus; species Oryctolagus cuniculus. The sequence continues at coordinate 2,642,248 of NC_091451.1, forward strand.
AAACCCAGATATTACTACAGCTTCTGTGTGTGTTTGTGTTTTCTGGATATTCTCTATGGACTTTAAGGTTTTGAATGCATTTTAGAAGGACCCTTTTTGTTTTCTGCTGGCAAAGGCTAATAGGTTCCACCTGGAGTCAAATCCTCCACACATTCGAGTTTTCTAGGAAGAAAGCTTCAGAAACCTGAGAAAACATGATTTTTGTATTTGTAAACATGACATTGGATGCATTTGCCGAACAGGAAGATTGTGGTTTTCTCCAAAACCACTTTCACGGTGATTTTTGTTAAATTTCAAACGAAATACACAACAATTTGTCCAGATACTCCTGGATGAAAACAAAACGATCTGGTGTATTGTGGCTATCTCAATGCCAGATCTTTCTACAGCCTCTGTGTGTGTTTGTGTTTTCTGGACATTCTCTATGGACTTTACAGTTTTGAATGCATTTTAGCATGTAAGGTTTTGTTTTTAGCTGCCAAACGCAAATTGGTTCCACCTGGAGACAAATCCTCCACACATTCGAGTTTTCTAGGAAGAAAGCTTCAGAAACCTGAGAAAACATGATATTTCTTTCTGTAAACATGACATTGGATGCATTTGCCAAACAGGAAGATTGTGCTTTTCTCCAAAACCACTTTTACGATGATTTTTTGGTTAAATTTCACTTCAAAACTACAACAATTTTTCCAGATACTCCTGGATGAAAACAAAACTATCTGGTGATTTGTAGCTATCTCAATCCCAGATCTTGCTACAGTCTCTGTATGTGTTTGTGTTTTCTGGACATTCTCTATGGACTTTACGGTTTTGAATGCATTTTAGCATGTAAGTTTTTGTTTTTAGCTGCCAAACGCAAATTGGTTCCACCTGGAGACAAATCCTCCACACATTCGAGTTTTCTAGGAAGAAAGTTTCAGAAACCCGAGAAAACATGAAATTTGAATTTGTAAACATGACATTGGATGCATTTGCCGAACAGGAAGATTGTGCTTTTCTCCAAAACCACTTTCACGGTGATTTTTGTTAAATTTCAAACGAAATACACAACAATTTGTCCAGATACTCCTGGATGAAAACAAAACGAACTGGTGTATTGTGGCTATCTCAATCCCAGATCTTTCTACAGCCTCTGTGTGTGTTTGTGTTTTCTGGACATTCTCTATGGACTTTACAGTTTTGAATGCATTTTAGCATGTAAGTTTTTGTTTTTAGATGCCAAACGCTAATTGGTTCTACCTGGAGTCAAATCCTCCTCACATTCACCCGAAATACACAAGAATTTGTTTACACTCTCCTGGATGAAAACAATGATATCTAGTGATTTTTAACTATCTCAATCCCAGATCTTGCCACAGCCTCTGTGTGTGTTTGTGTTTTCTGGACATTCTACATGGACTTGAAAGTTTTGAATGCATTTTAGCATGTAAGTTTTTGTTTTTAGCTGCCAAACGCTAATTGGTTCCACCTGGAGTCAAATCCTCCACACATTCAAGTTTTCTAGGAAGAAAGCGTCAGAAACCTGAGAAAACATGATATTTGTATTTGTAAACATGACATTGGATGCATTTCCCGAACAGGAATATTGTGCTTTTCTCCAAAACCACTTTTACGGTGATTTTTTGGTTAAATTTCACTTCAAAACTGCAACAATTTGTACAGATACTCCTGGATGAAAACAAAGATATCTGGTGATTTTTAGCTATCTCAATCCCAGATCTTGCTACAGCCTCTGTGTTTGTTTGTGTTTTCTGGACATTCTCTATGGACTTTAAGGTTTTGAATGCATTTTGCGGGACCCTTTTTGTTTTCTTCTTGTAAACGCTATTTGGTGCCACCTGGAGTCAAATCCTCCACACATTCGAGTTTTCTAGGAAGAAAGCTTCAGAAACCTGAGAAAACATGATATTTCTTTCTGTAAACATGACATTGGATGTATTTGCCGAACAGGAAGATTGTGCTTTTTCCCAAAACCACGTTCACGGTGTTTTTCGGTTAAATTGCACTTCAAAACTACAACAATTTGTCCAGATACTCCTGGATGAAAACAAAACTACCTGGTGTGTTGTGACTATCTCAATCCCTGATCTTGCTACAGCCTCTGTGTCTGTTTGTGTTTTCGGGACATGCTCTATGGACTTTATGGTTTTGAATGCATTTTAGCATGTAAGGTTTTGTTTTTGGCTGCCAAACGCTAATTGATTCTACCTGGAGTCAAATCCTCCTCACATTCGAGTTTTCTAGGAAGAAAGCTCCAGAAACCTGAGAAAACATGATATTTCTTTCTGTAAACATGACATTGGATGCATTTGCCGAACAGGAAGATTGTGCTTTTCTCCAAAACCACTTTCACGGTGATTTTTTGGTTAAATTTCACTTCAAAACTACAACAATTTGTCCAGATACTCCTGGATGAAAACAAAACTATCTGGAGTGTTGTGGCTATCTCAATCCCAGATCTTGCTACAGCCTCTGTGTTTGTTTGTGTTTTCTGGATATTCTCTATGGACTTTACGGTTTTGAATGCATTTTAGCATGTAAGGTTTTGTTTTTAGCTTCCAAACGCTAATTGGTTCCACCTGGAGACAAATCCTCCACACATTCGAGTTTTCTAGGAAGAAAGCTCCAGAAACCTGAGAAAACATGATATTTGTATTTGTAAACATGACATTGGATGCATTTCCCGAACAGGAATATTGTGCTTTTCTCCAAAACCACTTTTACGGTGATTTTTTGGTTAAATTTCACTTCAAATCTACAACAATTTGTCCAGATACTCCTGGATGAAAACAAAACTATCTGGTGATTTTTAGATATCTCAAACCCAGATATTACTACAGCTTCTGTGTGTGTTTGTGTTTTCTGGATATTCTCTATGGACTTTAAGGTTTTGAATGCATTTTAGCGGGACCCTTTTTGTTTTCTTCTTGTAAACGCTAATTGGTTCCACCTGGAGTCAAATCCTCCACACATTCGAGTTTTCTAGGAAGAAAGCTTCAGAAACCCGAGAAAACATGAAATTTGAATTTTTAAACATGACATTGGATGCATTTGCCGAACAGGAAGATTGTGCTTTTCTCCAAAACCACTTTCACGGTGATTTTTGTTAAATTTCAAACGAAATACACAACAATTTGTCCAGATACTCCTGGATGAAAACAAAACTATCTGGTGTGTTGTGGCTATCTCAATCCCAGATCTTTCTACAGCCTCTGTGTGTGTTTGTGTTTTCTGGACATTCTCTATGGACTTTACAGTTTTGAATGCATTTTAGCATGTAAGTTTTTGTTTTTAGATGCCAAACGCTAATTGGTTCTACCTGGAGTCAAATCCTCCTCACATTCACCCGAAATACACAAGAATTTGTTTACACTCTCCTGGATGAAAACAATGATATCTAGTGATTTTTAACTATCTCAATCCCAGATCTTGCCACAGCCTCTGTGTGTGTTTGTGTTTTCTGGACATTCTACATGGACTTGAAAGTTTTGAATGCATTTTAGCATGTAAGTTTTTGTTTTTAGCTGCCAAACGCTAATTGGTTCCACCTGGAGTCAAATCCTCCACACATTCGAGTTTTCTAGGAAGAAAGCGTCAGAAACCTGAGAAAACATGATATTTGTATTTGTAAACATGACATTGGATGCATTTCCCGAACAGGAATATTGTGCTTTTCTCCAAAACCACTTTTACGGTGATTTTTTGGTTAAATTTCACTTCAAAACTGCAACAATTTGTACAGATACTCCTGGATGAAAACAAAGATATCTGGTGATTTTTAGCTATCTCAATCCCAGATCTTGCTACAGCCTCTGTGTGTGTTTGTGTTTTCTGGACATTCTCTATGGACTTTAAGGTTTTGAATGCATTTTGCGGGACCCTTTTTGTTTTCTTCTTGTAAACGCTATTTGGTGCCACCTGGAGTCAAATCCTCCACACATTCGAGTTTTGTAGGAAGAAAGCTTCAGAAACCTGAGAAAACATGATATTTCTTTCTGTAAACATGACATTGGATGTATTTGCCGAACAGGAAGATTGTGCTTTTTCCCAAAACCACGTTCACGGTGTTTTTCGGTTAAATTACACTTCAAAACTACAACAATTTGTCCAGATACTCCTGGATGAAAACAAAACTATCTGGTGTGTTGTGACTATCTCAATCCCTGATCTTGCTACAGCCTCTGTGTCTGTTTGTGTTTTCGGGACATGCTCTATGGACTTTATGGTTTTGAATGCATTTTAGCATGTAAGGTTTTGTTTTTGGCTGCCAAACGCTAATTGATTCTACCTGGAGTCAAATCCTCCTCACATTCGAGTTTTCTAGGAAGAAAGCTTCAGAAACCTGAGAAAACATGATATTTCTTTCTGTAAACATGACATTGGATGCATTTGCCGAACAGGAAGATTGTGCTTTTCTCCAAAACCACTTTCACGGTGATTTTTTGGTTAAATTTCACTTCAAAACTACAACAATTTGTCCAGATACTCCTGGATGAAAACAAAACTATCTGGAGTGTTGTGGCTATCTCAATCCCAGATCTTGCTACAGCCTCTGTGTTTGTTTGTGTTTTCTGGATATTCTCTATGGACTTTACGGTTTTGAATGCATTTTAGCATGTAAGGTTTTGTTTTTAGCTTCCAAACGCTAATTGGTTCCACCTGGAGTCAAATCCTCCACACATTCGAGTTTTCTAGGAAGAAAGCTTCAGAAACCTGAGAAAACATGATATTTCTTTCTGTAAACATGACATTGGATGCATTTGCCGAACAGGTAGATTCTGCTTTTCTACAAAACCACTTTCATGGTGATTTTTGGTTAAATGTCACACGAAATCAACAACAATTTGTCCAGATACTCCTGGATGAAAATAAAACTATCTGGTGTGTTTTGGCTATCTCAGTCCCTGATCTTGCTACAGCCTCTGTGTGTGTTTGTGTTTTCTAGACATTCTCTATGGACTTTAAGGTTTTCAATGCATTTTAGCGGGACCCTTTTTGTTTTCTTCTGGCAAACGCTAAATGGTACCACCTGGAGTCAAATCCTCCACACATTCGAGTTATCTCGCAAGAAAGCTTCAGAAACCTGAGAAAAGATGATATTTCTTTCTGTAAACATGATATTGGATGCATTTGCCAAACAGGAAGATTGTGCATTTCTCCAAAACCACTTTCACGGTGATTTTTTGGTTAAATTTCACTTCAAAACTACAACAATTTTTCCAGATACTCCTGGATGAAAACAAAACTATCTGGTGATTTGTAGCTATCTCAATCCCAGATCTTGCTACAGCCTCTGTGTGTGTTTGTGTTTTCTGGACATTCTCTATGGACTTTAAGGTTTTGAATGCATTTTAGCATGTAAGGTTTTGTTTTTAGCTGCCAAACGCTAATTGGTTCCACCTGGAGTCAAATCCTCCACTCATTCGAGTTTTCTAGGAAGAAAGCTTCAGAAACCTTAGAAAACATGATATTTCTTTCTGTAAACATGACATTGGATGCATTTGCCCAACAGGAAGATTGTCCTTTTCTCCAAAACAACTTTCACGGTGATTTTTGGTTAAATTTCACATCAAAACTACAATATGTCCAGATACTCTTGGATGAAAACAAAACTATCTGGTGTGTTGTGGCTATCTCAATCCCAGATCTTGCTACAGCCTCTGTGTTTGTTTGTGGTTTCTGGACATTCTCTATTGACTTTAGGGTTTTGAATGCATTTTAGCATGTAAGGTTTTGTTTTTAGCTGCCAAAGGCTAATTGGTTCCACCTGGAGTCAAATCCTCCACACATTCGAGTTTTCTAGGAAGAAAGCCTCAGAAACCTGAGAAAACATGATATTTCTTTCTGTAAACATGACATTGGATGCATTTGCCCAACAGGAAGATTGTCCTTTTCTCCAAAACCACTTTCACGGTGATTTTTTGGTTAAATTTCACTTCAAAACTTCAACAATTTGTCCAGATACTCCTGGATGAAAACAAAACTATCTGGTGTGTTGTGGCTATCTCCATCCCAGATCTTGCTACAGCCTCTATGTTTGTGTCTGTTTTCTGGACATTCTCTATGGACTTTACAGTTTTGAATGCATTTTAGCATGTAAGTTTTTGTTTTTAGCTGGCAAACGCTAATTGGTTCCAGCTGGAGTCAAATCCTCCACACATTCGAGTTTTCTAGGAAGGGAGCTTCAGAAACCTGAGAAAACATGACTTTTGTATTTGTAAACATGACATTGGATGCATTTGCCGAACAGGAAGATTGTGCTTTTCTCCAAAACCACTTTCACGGTGATTTTTTGGTGAAATTTCACTTCAAAACTACAACAATTTGTCCAGATACTCCTGGATGAAAACAAAACTATCTGGTGATTTTCAGCTATCTCAATCCCAGATCTTGCTACAGCCTCTGTGTTTGTTTGTGTTTTCTGGACATTCTCTATGGACTTTACGGTTTTGAATGCATTTTAGCATGTAAGTTTTTGTTTTTAGCTGGCAAACGCTAATTGGTTCCACCTGGAGTCAAATACTCCACACATTCGAGTTTTCTAGGAAGAAAGCTTCAGAAACCTGAGAAAACATGACTTTTGTATTTGTAAACATGACATTGGATGTATTTGCCAAACAGGAAGATTGTGCTTTTCTCCAAAACGACATTCACGTTGATTTTTTTGTTAAATTTCACTTCAAAACTACAACAATTTGTCCAGATACTCCTGGATGAAAACAAAATTATCTGGTGTGTTGTGGCTATCTCAATCCCAGATCTTGCTACAGCCTCTGTGTTTGTTTCTGTTTTCTGGACATTCTCTATGGACTTTACGGTTTTGAAAGCATTTTAGCATGTAAGATTTTGTTTTTAGCTGCCAAAGGCTAATTGGTTCCCCCTGGAGTCAAATCCTCCACACATTCGAGTTTTCTAGGCAGAAAGCTTCAGAACCCTGAGAAAACATGATATTTCTTTCTGTAAACATGACATTGGATGCATTTGCCGCACAGGAAGTTTGTGCTTTTCTCCAAAACCACTTTCTCGGTGATTTTTGGTTTAATTTCACTTCAAAACTACAACAATTTGTCCAGATACTCCTGGATGAAAACAAAACTATCTGGTGTGTTGTGGCTATCTCAATCCCAGATCTTGCTACAGCCTCTGTGTTTGTTTCTGTTTTCTGGACATTCTCTATGGACTTTACGGTTTTGAATGCATTTTAGCATGTAAGTTTTTGTTTTTAGCTGCCAAACGCTAATTGGTTCCACCTGGAGTCAAATCCTTCACACATTCGAGTTTTCTAGGAAGAAAGCTTCAGAAACCTGAGAAAACATGACTTTTGTATTTGTAAACATGACATTGGATGCATTTGCCGAACAGGAAGATTGTGCTTTTCTCCAAAACCACTTTCACTGTGATTTTTTGGTGAAATTTCACTTCAAAACTACAACAATTTGTCCAGATACTCCTGGATGAAAACAAAACTATCTGGTGTGTTGTGGCTATCTCCATCCCAGATCTTGCTACAGCCTCTATGTTTGTGTCTGTTTTCTGGACATTCTCTATGGACTTTACGGTTTTGAATGCATTTTAGCATGTAAGTTTTTGTTTTTAGCTGGCAAACGCTAATTGGTTCCACCTGGAGTCAAATCCTCCACACATTCGAGTTTTCTAGGAAGAAAGCTTCAGAAACCTGAGAAAACATGACTTTTGTATTTGTAAACATGACATTGGATGCATTTGCCGAACAGGAAGATTGTGCTTTTCTCCAAAACCAATTTCACGGTGATTTTTTGGTTAAATTTCACACGAAATCCACAACAATTTGTCCAGATACTCCTGGATGAAAACAAAACTATCTGGTGTGTTGTGGCTATCTCAATCCCAGATCTTGCTACAGCCTCTGTGTTTGTTTCTGTTTTCTGGACATTCTCTATGGACTTTACGGTTTTGAATGCATTTTAGCATGTAAGTTTTTGTTTTTAGCTGCCAAACGCTAATTGGTTCCACCTGGAGTCAAATCCTTCACACATTCGAGTTTTCTAGGAAGAAAGCTTCAGAAACCTGAGAAAACATGACTTTTGTATTTGTAAACATGACATTGGATGCATTTGCCGAACAGGAAGATTGTGCTTTTCTCCAAAACCAATTTCACGGTGATTTTTTGGTTAAATTTCACTTCAAAACTACAACAATTTGTCCAGATACTCCTGGATGAAAACAAAACTATCTGGTGTGTTGTGGCTATCTCAATCCCAGATCTTGCTACAGCCTCTATGTTTGTGTCTGTTTTCTGGACATTCTCTATGGACTTTACGGTTTTGAATGCATTTTAGCATGTAAGTTTTTGTTTTTAGCGGGCAAACGCTAATTGGTTCCACCTGGAGTCAAATCCTCCACACATTCGAGTTTTCTAGGAAGAAAGCTTCAGAAACCTGAGAAAACATGACTTTTGTATTTGTAAACATGACATTGGATGCATTTGCCCAACAGGAAGATTGTGCTTTTCTCCAAAACCACTTTCACGGTGAT